>NC_138183.1:1609806-2279365 GCF_964194105.1 Spermophilus citellus | reverse complement strand
TCTCAGCTGCCCTGGCTGCACCGACACACCATACACAAAAACTGATCCAAAATCAATCACAGACTTAAAAGTAAAATACAAAATTGCAAGACTTAGGGGAAATGGGGATCACCTTCAGGACCTAAGATGGGAATTTTTAGCCGACACCAAAAGCAATGATCCTAAACAGGAAGCGTGGTAAACTGAACTGAATCCAGACACCCGCCTGTGAGCAGCATCTCACCCCGCGGATGACCCAGGTGTTCATCGAGGTGCCAGCGCATGGCAGGGCCTGAACGGATCAGCAATGTGTTGACGTAAGGAAAAGAGATGGTCTCAAGCACTCAATCTCACCAAGATCAAAGAAATGTAATAAAAATTTCAATACCCATATGACTTTAAAATAAAAATACTGACAAGTAAATATAGAAGGGAATTTCTTGAACGTAAGGACAGCTATCTTCAAAAAGCCAATCAGAAAGCCACAATTAACTATCAGGCATTAAAATCTTTCCCTGTCAAACCAAGACCCAGACAAGGTGACCCTCCCTCGCTGCATCAGCACTGGCAGGATTTCTGAGCCAGAGGGAAACACACAACAGAGGCCTTGAAAGCAAGAGGCAAAGTGCCATCACCTGCAGAAGGTGGGTTGGTTTCCCACATCAAAACAATCCAAATAAGCATAAGACACATTATTAGAATAAATGAGAAGATGCAGCACAGCTGTTGAATGAAAAATTATATGTAAAAAATAATTGCTTTTCTTTACACCAAACAACAAAGTTAAATAAAGTAGAAAATGAAAATCTTAGAGGCATAACTTGGAATAGGATCAAAAATATTCGATATCTAGAAAAAGCACAGCAAAACACAGAGCATGGATGAAGCAACCGATAAAAGACGTTGAGCTTTGTCTGAGGAAAGCAGCCAAGTGTGTCCCCCTCATGGCAGGGTGGGTAGGGGCAGGGACAGTGCACCACCAGGTCCAAATGCTCATTTTCTCCCCAGGGGCCTATGACGTTGACGGTAGGCCTGGTCTAGTGTGGTCCTGAATTTGAAGATCTGTTTCCAAGATGCATTTGCAAAGGCCAAGCCTGAGATGGGCCCAGATTCTCCGGAAGGAAGCAGCGCAGGAGCAGGGAGCATCACCGTGAGGCTGCAGGCACCTCCACCTCTCCTCAGCGTCCCCACTTAACCCCCACCTCACATTCATACACAAAAATTAGTTCATGACCAGTGTCTAGCCTTAGCTTTTATAGGAACAAAAAGCAATGACCCGAAAATAAAAATTTGAAAAATTGGACCTTGTTGAAATTAAGAACTTCTATTTATCCAAAGACATCATTATGGGAGTAGAAAGGCAAGAAACAGATGAGATTCTTACAAAACACATATCCAAGAAAGAACTTGAATCAAGAATTTATAAATAATCCTACAAAGAAAAAGAAAATAAGCCAATTTTTCTGAATGAGCAAAAGACCAGATGCTTCTTAAAAGAAGATACACAAGCCAATTAACCATAGTCATCCAGGAAATGCAAATTAAAACCACAGGGAGATATTCCCATGTACCTATAGGAATGGTTAAAGTCAACAGATATTAATAATAAGTGCTAAGAAGATTTTGGAGCAACTCGTATTGAGGTATTTATTCAACAGAAGTGCAGAGGTCCAACGAAGGACACATGGACCAATGTCCAAAGCAGCCACACTCACAGCCAAAACCTGCCGACCACCCAAGGGACCCTCAGCTGATGAACAGACACAGAAATTGTGGCACATACTCAGAAAATGGGAAGCTGCCCAGTAGTGAAGGAAAAAAGGAATCTCACAGATACAACTTTGAATGAAAGAAAGCAGACACTAGAATGTACACGGTCTGGATTCTATTGACACAACACTTAAACTCAGGCTGTGATTTGATAAGTGACGTGGGATGAACCCATCTTTTCAAAGACACAATCTATCAAAACTCACACAGGAGAAATAGGACGTCTGAACAGGCCTATCTTTATTAACAAAATCGAATCAATGATCAAAATCTTTCTGAAACAAAGGCACCAGACCCAGGAGGGTTCGCTGGGGAATTCTACAAACCTGCGAGGAGGAAACTCCTCCCACACCCCTCCCAGGGGTTTGCCCTGGGCTCAGTCCTCTCCCGTGAAATGCCCGCACCAAGGCTTCCGTGCCTCCCCTGCCTGCCCTTCCCACCTGCCTGTATACTGTGAGGGCTCCAGGTCTGCGCGAGAAATGCCTGAGCTGCTGTGGGTGACGGGGACCTGCACGGACTGGGGACAGGAAACCTGTGTGTCCCCAGCCCCACGGGGGTGACCGAAGTGCACTAGCGCCTCTATTGCAGCCTGGCGCCTATCACCGGGAAACACCCAATCCCAAATGTCAATCCCAAATGTCGAAATCCCGTCTAAGACTGGTGAATCTGAAATCCTGGAAATCATAATCCCGAAAGTCTAAAATTGAAATGCCAAAATCCACGAGCCCAAATCCCCCAGCCACAGAACCCACTAGAAAAGGCTGAGGGAGGAGCCAAGTTCTGGGGAAGGGCGTGGCCTCTGCCGGCCCCGCCCCTTCCAGATGAGAGGGTCCGGGAGCTTCTCAGGACTTACAGCCCCGCCCTGGGGAAGCCGGGGGCTCCTGGCAGGTTTGAGGGGGGAGATGAGGATGCCTGATGCCCGCAGCCGTTCCATCCTGGTGGGTTCTGCCAAGGCCAGGTGCGCAGTGAGGCTTGCCAGCGGGCTTCCTGCCCCCAGGGGGCACAGAGGCCTGGGAGGACGCGGTCGCCAGGAGCTGCCCAGGGACAGCAGAACCTGCACGTCCTTGGAACAGCTGGGCCCCAGGAAGAGCAGCTGCGGTCACCAGCAGGGCTTCAGAAAGCTCAGGAAAGAGGGGGCCCATGTAAAGCACTTTTCCAATGTTGGTTTTTCCTGCTTCCCCCCCCCCCACTTTTTAGGAGTTCACCCCCTACTACTTAAGTTGTCAGCAGCAGTATTATTATTATTATTATTATTACTTACTGTGCTGTGTGTTTTATTTTCCATCGCCCCCAGTACAGGAAGTAGAAATCACGTGGTTGTTGTTGGAGCGTTCTAATTCCTTTTCCACATTTCTCACAAGTGGACTCGGTGAAGTCGCGGGTCACAGTGCTGGCTGTGCATGAGCGTCACGCAGCTCATAAAAGCAGAGAGCCCCTCAGCAAGTGGGGAGCTCTCCTTGGGGTACACCCGCCTTCCTGAAGGCCACATCCTCCCTTCTCTGTTCTTCGGTGACTGTCTTGTGGCCACCCCTTGTGGGTTTTGGAAGAGGCCCCAGCCGTCCTTTTTCCTGGACCAGTTGTTCAGACGGTGAAATCAGCTTCAAAGACCTCATTTCCCTCCCCGTGAGGTTCAGTGGTGTTGTCATGGCCTGCGTCCTGGGGAGCAGGAGGACCCGAGTCCCCTGCTCTTCTGCTGGTGTCCCTGGGACCTTGCAATGGCTCTTAGGGTCATGCTGAATCATGGTGACTGTCAGAGCCCTCCGTCCCCACTGGTCAACAGAAAGGCAACAAAATCAGTGGTTTCACTGGGGCAGGTAACTTAGGAGCACAGAGCACCCTGAGGTCCTGACTCAGGAACTCAGCAGGGTCTGAGGAGGTGCTCAGGCCTGCCTATTGGCCTCACCCCAGGCTCCATGGCCATCTCTCAGGCTGCAAGGGACAAAGCCTGGGCTCTGAGGAGCTGGAGAGCCACATCGGCCAGGTTGGGAACCACCCATGGGGGCTCTTAGCCCACTCTGACTAGGGGTCTCACCCTCAGTCTCATCCCCCAGGAAAGAGATTTTTAACAAGTACCTCAGATAGTTCCAGCACTAGGGCAGCCTGGGAAAACCCACCTACACCAACCTCCTGAACCCCATCCACCCAACCCACGGGGCTGTGTAAATACAGATGTGACCAGAGAAGATACAAGTAAGTGAAGCATTGCGTGGCCTGGACTGGACCCCAAGGCACATATGGGGCCAGTTCTCCTGCTGATCTATAGTTTGGTACAGTTCCTATCAACGCTTGCAAGGTTTTTGCAAACCGATGAGAATGTTTCTAGAATGTGTGTGGAAAAGAAAGGGTTTTTAAAAGGAAAAGCTCTGGAGGATTGGACCTGGAATCTGCCATAACTAAAACAGTTTTGAAAAAAAAAATAGAATGGGAAGAACTATCTTATCTATAGTAAGACTGTCTACATGGGAGTATTGCAGCATCGACCAAAAGACGGGCATGATCACTGCGACCAAGCAGGTCCCAGAATTGGACCCCGAATCTGCCCAGCTGACTTCTGACAAAGGTGCAGAAGAAAGTCAACATGGGAAGGATGGCATTTACAGCAAATGGGTAGGAGCCATAAGACACGGGGGCAAAGTAACCTCAGGAAGTTTACAACGTCAATCTCAAGGCCTTTAGAAACACCTGGGAGAAACCTTCAGTACCAGGACCGAGCTCTTAGATTAGGCAAAGCGTGATCCATACAAGAGAAAGTCTGTGGCCTCTCGTCGGAGGTTCTGTGCAAAAGATCCCCATGAGCAGATGGAAGACGAGCGCAAGGAGAGGAGAGGACCTGCAGACCCGTATCCACAAAGGGCAGGGACCCAGAGTAGACGGAGGAGCCTCAAAACTCCACGTAGAAAATAACTGACTTCCAAAATGGGCAAGAGGCGTGAACAGACTTCTCTCCAAAAAGAGCAGCTGGCAGGCAGGCCTGTGACAAGAGCCCCTCGGCATCAGCCACCAGGGACGGTACAGCCGCACCACAGGCATCCTGCAGACCTGGCAGAGAGCCAGCAGCAGACAGCCCACACCCACCGGGCGCTGTGAGGCTGTGGGCCCTGGGCCTCTCCCAGCACGGAGACTGCGAAAGGCCACAGCCACTCCGGAAAACAGGCTGGCAGTTCTTTGTAAAGCAAACCTAAGTACTACTGTGCTCGCCAGCAACTGCACACCCAGCACCTACCCCAGAGAAAGGAGACATGTTCATGGAAAACCCAAACACAAACGTTTGTAGCAGCTTATTTGTAACGGCTCCAAACAGCGAACCACCCAGGTGCCCTTCAACAGGGAGCAGATAAATAAGCAAAGCCGAAGACTTCAGCATTGAAAAGACAGAGGATGGGCCGCGCAGCAATTGGGGGAATCTCAAGGGACCCTGTTGAGTGAAAAGGGCCAATTCCAACAATTCCAAAGGCCACACCTCCCGGGGTTCACAGAGCTGGTGGGCAGCGCAGTCCGGTAACAGGGATTAAGGAGCGGGCAGGACAGGAGGGCACAGGCAGTGCTGGAGGGCTGTGCAGGTCACCCGCGGGAAACTGGATCGCACAGGATCTCTCCGGATCTTCTGCCAGCTGCAGGAAGATCTGTGATTATCTCAAGACAAGTTCACTACCCGTCCACCCAGCCCAGCTGTCAGGATCTCTCAGGTGGGCCAGGGGCTCCCCGGGATTCTAGTGTCCCATCAAGGCTGTCTCAAGAGCCATGGGGTCAAGGCCATTCTCTATCGGTGACCAGGGCCAGGCCCAGGGAGGATGCTAGTAAGGAGGAATAACCACCCAGGGGAGGCGGGCTCACAACCCTGGCAGGGTACCTGCCTTCTCAGGAGCTCCACACCTAGTGTCACAGAGGGGCCACTTTGGGGATTCTCTGGACAGCGCTGGCCCTGAGATCCCTGAGCATTCTGCCATGGGAGACCTCAGGAATGACCTAGTGTGTAAGGAGGGGGGTCTCTGTGGGACAGTGTTTCAACGAGTGGAACACACCCAGGAACAAGGCTGTGAGCTGGCTCAGTGCCGGGAAATGTTCTGCTAAGTCAGGAGGAGGCCAGGCATGGGCTGGGCTGGGCTCTCGCCTGCGTGAGGCACTGGGTTCGATCCTCAGCACCACATCAAAATAAACAAATAAAGGCATGCTGTCCACACGCAACTACAAAAGATAAAAATAGAATAAAGAGGAGGCCAGGCATGGGGTGCACTCCTGTAACCACAACTCCAGAGGCTGAGCAGGACCATCCCAAATTTGAAGCCAGAGTGGACAACTTAGGGAGACCCTGTCTCAAAACCTGGAAAGGCTGGGGTGTGGCTCAGTGGTGCAGCACCCCTGGGTTCAGCCCCAGCACCAAAAAGAAGAAGTCGGGAGGAGGAAGAAGAATGCAAACCCAGGCCAGGCCTTGTCGGGGCTTCTGCGTCCCCAGGAGGGAGTCAGCACTGACCCAGGTGTCGGCGCCTCACAGGGAACAGGGTTGTGCCTCTTTCCTGGCACCTCCGGGGCTGGCAGGGCCGGGTCCTGAGGTCCTCGCATGCAGAGGGGGCTCTGGTGGCACCTGCCTCCTCTCACGTGCCACAGGCCTCGTCACCACCTCAGGTCTGTGCCTCGGGGTGTGGTTTGCTATGCCATAAGGTGACGGTCACGGGCCACTTCAGTGGCTCCCACACACGTTTGGCCCTTGCCCGGGAGCTGGTCCTCGTCATCTGGGAAAGCCCTGGCATCGCGTCCAGAACAGGGCAGACCAGGGTCCTGTCTCGGTGCGTCTGACTTTGGGGACTTCGTCTCGGGCCGTGTGACTTCGTGGTCTTCTGCTGCCCACGTGGTCTCAGCCGAGCTGACTCCCAGCCTCCGCCTCCAGGTGCGTCAGACGAGCCCACGGCCTCGAGGACTCTGGGCCTTCTGCTGTCCACCAACCCAGGACTAAGAGCATGACACTCAGAGCCGGCCTGTTCCCCCGGGCTGCTCCGCGGGCAAGTGCGGCTCCTAAAGTCGGAGGAAGGGTAGGCTGGGCGGACAGGGAGATGGACCTGGCTCTCTTCCTGTGGGCGCACAAACAACAGTGGCAGGTATCAGCTGAAAAACTTACAAAAAGTCTATTTTAAAATGAGGAACTACCTGATGAGAGTCGTGTCTCTCCAAAGAAGGAAAAAGGCCTGGTGGGTATTCTGCCTGGACCGAAGGCTGCGTGAACACCATGACTCTGAGGGCCCTGCCCAGGACTGGCCATGGTCATGGGCACCCCTCTCTTGGGACCCTCCCTCCTCAGGAGCTGTTTCCTTTCTATTACTCTAATGCACCCCGCACTTTGCTCTCACCCTGTGTCCGTATTCATGAGACAAAGAGCTCCCTGTCACATTACCATGGCCCTCGTGAGCACAATGTGGCCCTCTTGTCCAAGTCCCCTCCACCCCTCTGCTGGGCCACCCCAGGCACAGCCCGTGGCTCCTGGGCCTGCCAGTGTCCAACTATCAGCCAGCCATGAGCTTGGGAGGCCAGGGACGGGCCATGCCCTGCAGGCTGGGCTCCCAGGGGAGCCAGGCTGGAAGTGGCATGGCCCAGAGTAAATGGCTTGAAGTCAGAGGAAGAAAGAGAGAAGAGAAAGGAATAGAAAGGCCAAGAGGACATGGAAACCAAGTGGGCACAGGGAGCCAGTGCCTCTCACCTGGCACCCCAGCAGGGCCGCCTCTCCTGCAGGTGAGAAACAGGCTCGCCACGTGCGCCCCGGGCCACCCACCTGGCAGGGCCTGAGTCCCCCCCACACCCAGCTGGTGCCCAGCTGGTGCCAGAGCCCTTGCTGCCAAGTGCCAAGCCCTCTGCCTGGAGTAATTGGTGGTGGGAGAACTGTACAGAGAGGGCACAGGGCAGACACAGGGCTTCTCTGCAGAGGGGGAACCAGCGCCGGCCCGGGTTAGGAGCTAAGTGCTCTCCGGGGCCTGCCTGAGGCCTGAGGAGCGCCTGCCTGGAGGAGGAGCGGGCTCTGATTCAGCCGGAGTGGGAATCGTCCCCCTCCTTCCAGCTCCTGACCAGGGCGCCACTGCCCATCTGGGTGGGGGAGGACTCTGCCCACGTGGGGCTGGGGATGGAACAAGGCAGGGCTTGGGGCAGAGAGCCAGGGCACTTGCTGTAGCTGGTGCCCTGAGAGCGGGGGGCACAGGCCAGGAGGGGGCAGAGAGGGGCCAGATGGAGGAAGAGGCTGGCAGGTGGGAGGCACAGCGGGCAGCAGAGGCAGGAGGGAGGTGTCCAAGGCCAAGGCCAAGACCAAGGCCGTAAGCTGGTGGGGCAGCGAGAGCCACAGAGGGAAAGTCGGAGCTTGCAGTGCTGCTGGGAGGTGGGGTGGGGCCTTGGAGGGCAGCTGGCCTTTCCTCAAGGAGTTGGCCACAGACTGACCTCCCACATGCCCAGCCCACCCACCCCCAGGTGAGATGGCAGAGTGAGTCCACCCTCTCCTCACAGGGATCACAGCAGCACTCCTAACCACCCACGAGCGGAATCAGCCCAGGGTCCCCCGGTAGAGGGACGCAGACGCTGTCCCTCGAGCCGTGGAGCAGCAGTCAGCCATGGCAAGGAGTGAGGTGCCACCCACACCAAACCTGTGACCTTGAAAACGCCGTGCCAGCTAAGGAAGCCGGGCACAACCGTCCACCGGTGAGTGGGCAGAAAAGACCCCCGGTGAGTGGGCCCATCGAGGACGTCCAGAATAGGCGAATCTGCAGGCGGAAAGTGCATGGGTGCCGGGGCCGGGAGAGAGCTGCAGCTACAGGGCGTGGGCTCTTCTTGAGATGACCGTGACACCCTGTAACTGGTGCTGCCAAGAGACGCACAGTGTGGGTGACTAGAACCTCCGATTGCACACTCTACAGGATGAGTTGTGTGGTGTGCAAGTTATATCGATAAAACTCGTATGAAAATACAGTTACTGTGTTTAAGTGTGAACAAGTGTTTGACTCCACCCTGGTTTATTTCTGTGGAGTGACCAGGTTGCCTCCACCCCACCTAGACCCAGTGGAGGGGGCAGGGCTCCTGGTTGGACTCACTCTGACCACGAGTGCCCTCACCCGTCTTGTCTGTGAGCGGAGGGGCTGCGCTGCCCTTCCCCAGTCTGCCGACAGCATGCAGGGCGAGGAATGTGAGAAGGGGCTTGGAGTCCCCAAACCAAATGTCCACTGAGGGACCCCAGGCCTTCCACTCTGGCCCACAAGAACCCACACCTGGGGGAAGCCTGCTGGGTCCCTGATGGCCGGCCACAGCTGTAGCCACAGTGAAAAGACCTGTGGCGGCCTAGGACCTGGCCTCCACCCCCCAGGACTCCCAGCCACCTGCCCGCCTCCTGGCCACACCTGCCCGGAGGGGCCAGCCTCCTCCTGGACAGCCCCCTGGATCTCGCCCTCTGCTGTCCTTCCTGTGCTGACTCACGCAGCCGGTGCCTGGGCAGAGTGCTGTGGTCAGCTCGCCCTAACAGAGACCCAGCACCGTGGGCCTCTTCAGGGATGGAAGTCCAAGACAGGGACAGGGCAGCAGGTAGCCAGGCCATACTGGGAGGGGCCCAGGGCGGGCAGGCTTCTCACAAAGCCTTCAGGCCATCAGTCCAAGACCTGGAGGGTGAGGAGGACTTGGATGGGCAGAGAAGGATGAGGCAGGCAGGCAGGCAGCCCCTGTTTCTGGGCAGGACAGCCATAACTGAAGAGAAGGAGTGGGTGCAGCTCCGTGGTGCCCAGGGGCATGGAGGGCGCAGGGCAGAAGGGCTGTGGAAGAAAGGGCCACGGGACCCCAGTGTCTGAGTGGTTCCATCTCCATCTTGACACGGAGGCCGCAGCAGCAGATGCTATGTCCCCAGGCAGGAGTGGTCACAGCACCACCCTTGTCAGGGCTGGAACACCTGGAGAAGCTCTGGGCAAGCTGTCCCGGTCCCCTGAGATGGGAACGAGGGCATCTGGGAGGGGCTTCCCTCCAGGCCAGGAGCATCAGAGTCCGGACACGGCTCTGACTCCCATCTGGTCCCAAACTTACTGCCCCTCACTGGGCCAGGGCATCAGGTGGAGGAACTGGAGGAACTGGAACTGGACTTGGGCCTCTCCTGATGGGCCCTCCTGCCCTGGGCACCAGAGTTCATCAGAGAAGGGCTGAGCCCCCAGAGAGCCCTGCAGCACCCAGCCAGACAGACCTCATTGAGGCTTGTTTTCTTTCTGGTGGTTTCTGTCAGCCCTGGTGATAGACAGCCACGTGCTAATGGGTTTCTCAATCTGCTACCCATAAAAAGACTGCACTTGACTAGGGTGTTGTCACAGAGTGTGCAAGCCTGGGCTGAAAGCCACCCGGAGAGAGAGTGCACCCAGGGCTGAGAGGGACCCGTGTTCAGGAGACCCGAGGACGGTCGCGCCTCCCCCTGGACCACACTGCAGGACCCTCCTGGACATCACCCTCTGCCGTCCAGCTCTGGGCTCGTGCTGTGTGGGCACCTGGAAGTCCTGTGCATTAGGGAGCAGTGTCCTGCATGCCTGATCCCCAGAGCTGTCCTTGGGAGCAACATTAACCTGCCTTTTCCAGCTCTGTGCTAAGGGCTTGCAGAGAGATTGAGGCACAGGGGGCAGAAGAGAGGGGGAGGGCGGGCAGGAGGCCAGGAAGGCCCTGTCCCTGGAGTTGGGGGTTGTGACCAGCTGTGGGGGAGGCACCCTGTCCCCACACCACAGTGACACGCCACCAGGTCTGCAGCAGGAGCACAGTCCAGGGAAGCCAGGGTGCAGCCTGCCCTCCGTCTGAGGCCGACCCCCCAGCCGAGCCTGGCTGGGACTCAAGGAGTCAGGAGAGGAGGGTGAGGCCAGGGACGCACGCACACGCAGACTGAGGTGGGCGCAGACACGTGGCCGTACACACACACACATACACACACACACACACACGCAGACACACAGACACACACAGACACATACACAGACACACACACACAGACACACACACACAGACACAGACACACAGACACAACACACGGACACTCAGACACACGGACACTCAGACACACACACATGCACACACACACAGACACACACACACACGCACACGCACACAGACACAGACACACAGACACAACACACGGACACTCAGACACACGGACACTCAGACACACACACATGCACACACACACAGACACACACACACATGCACACGCACACATAGACACACACGGACACTCAGACACACACACATGCACACACACAGATACACACACGCACATACACACGCACAGACACACAGACACACAGACACACACAGACACACACACACAGATAGACACACACACACAGACACACACACAGATAGACACACATACACAGACACACACACACAGACACACACACACAGACACAGACACACAGACACAACACACGGACACTCAGACACACGGACACTCAGACACACACACATGCACACACACACAGACACACACACGCACACACACACACACAGACACTCACACACACACACACGCACAGACACACATACACACAGACACACACACAGATAGACACACACACACAGACACAGACACACAGACACAACACACGGACACTCAGACACACAGACACTCAGACACACACACAGACACACACACACATGCACACACACACATGCACACACACATATAGACACACACGGACACTCAGACACACACACATGCACACACACAGATACACACGCACATACACACGCACAGACACACACACAGATAGACACACATACACATAGACACACACGGACCCTCAGACACACACACACGCACACACGCACAGACACACACACGCACAGACACACACACACAGATACACACAGACACAGACACACAGGGACACTCACACACACACACATGCGCACACAGACACAGACACACATACACACGCACGCACACACATAGACACACACACAGACACATAGACACACATGGACACTCAGACACACACATGCACACACACAGACACAGACACACACGCAGACACACGCACACAGACACACACACACACTCAGACACACACACACTACACACACAGACACACACACACAGACACATGCACACAGGGACGCTCAGACACACGCACACAGAGTGGTGTGGCGGCACACACAGCACACCTGCAGGCTGAGAGGGCCTGGGCCCCCCAGGGCCCTGAAGCCTGGACAGAAAGAGCCAACCTGGGTGGGTGCAGGCACAGGGACAGGCACTCCTGGAGCCCGAGCAGCCCCGACCCTGGGAGGAGAGAGCGGGGCTGGGCTGGGCTCTGAGGGGCCATGGGGTCAAGCCCACTACCTGGCCTTGGCCATGCTCCATTGAGCTGGGAAGGGTGGGGAGAAGGGCTGGAACTAGGCGGTGACAGTGATGTCAACCACGCATGGCTGACTCGCGCCCAAGCCTGCTGAGCCTTACACTGCCATGGTTTTTATATTCACAGCAAAGCCGAGAGGCAGGCAGACGTTAGTGTTACCCTCGTTTTGCAGGTGAAGAAGCTGAGGCACAGAGAGGTGAGGGAGCTTTCCCAAGACCACACAGCCGTTAAGTGTGGAACGGGAATCCAAACCCAGCCATTAGACCCAGAGCCTGTGAAAACTGCAGAAGGGCTCTGCAAACTGTGCTGCCTTCCAGAGGGAAGGCTGCAGTCCCAAGCCTCTGTCTTCCCCCGCCTCCGCCAAGCCCTGGAAATCCCCCGCAGCACGGAGATTTCCGAGCCTCCCTCTGGCATCGCTTCCCGCCTAACTGCCCTGAAAAGCCCAGATCAGTGGCCATTTGCTTTCTGCTAATGAAAGTGCCCAGAGCGAGGACGGTAAGGGTGGCAGACGGAGGCCCGGCCCAGCGGGGGTCCGGGGTAGAGAGAGAAGATGGGAGAGGAGGGGACCTGTGAATAATTCATCGCCTGCGTCCGTGAGCCAGGGGAGGGGACCTGAAACCCCTCACGCCAGCCTGCAAGCTCGGGCCTGTGTGCGCGTCCTTGAACACAGGGCCGCTGCTGGGTCCAGCCCGATGACCCGGGGAAGGGGCAGGCCTGGGGCGTCCAGCCGCTGACCCTGGGTGGCCAGCCCCGCAGGAAGGCTCCTCCCACCACTGCTGTGGGCACAGAGGGGAGGAGACCCATTTCTAGAAAGATGTGAGCCATGGGTCTGGGCCGGGAGGGGTGACATGTCCACAGCTATTCTCCAAGCTGCAGCCCAGGGGCAGGGGCTGTCCTGCAGAGCCCCCCGGAGCGACTTGGAGGGTAAAAATGCAGAGAAGACCCCCAGCCAGGGCCAGGAGCCAGTGGTCCAGGCTGCCCTTGGCCTCTGTGGAACCTTCCAGTGACCACCCTGTCCTACTCCCGGGGCCACACAGCCTGCACCCAGCAGGGCCCAGGAGGGAGAGGGCTGCGTCCTGGTCCTGGCCCTGCCCATGACCCACCCTTGACCTTAGGCAGGTCACTTCCTTGCTGGGGGTCTCCGTTTTCCCTGCTGTTGGCTGGTGCAGCTTTACCTCCATGTGGGAGACCTCACCTTGTCCCAGAAGAGCCTCAGGTCCTGCAGCTGCAGGGAGGGACAGGATGCCAGGCCTGCCTGGTGGCTTAGCTCTGCCCCTGGGCCCTGCCCAGGCTGCCCACACGCTCTCACCAGGCCCACGGGGGCTAACTAGCCAGGACAGGCTGGTCCCTGGAGAGTGTCCAGCTCTCCGCAGTTATTGTAGGTCTCAAGGGCAGGACTGGAAAGGGAGGGCGTCCCGGTTTGGGATGTGTGACTGGTGGCCACAGGGAGTGGACACAGGGCCAGGAAGAAGAGACTGAGGCCCGATGGGGAGCTGGCTGGCTGGGCACATGGCAGAATTGACCTCAGTCTGACCCTCAGTCTTGAGCTGGACCCTCTTCCAGCTGTCCCAGAAGCTGGCCTTGCCGGTTGGAAGGGGGACAGGCACCATTGTCACCAAGTCAGGAAGGGACAGGCCCTGCCAAAGTCACAGGTAAACCCGACCTCCCAGTGGCTCCTTGCTCAGCAAAGCCAGCTGCCATCCAGGGGCCCTCCTGGACTGCTGCTTCCAACTGTGACTCAGACCCTCGGTCCCTGTCTGCCCTGTGACCCTGTCCCCTGCTCAGGCCTTCCTGGCAAGGGACAGGAGGAAACAGGGAGGCTCACGCCTGAAGTGAAGCCCAGCACCTCTGCTAACAGCCCACCTGGCCAGGTCAGTCCGTGACCCACCCTCCTGCACGGGAGTCAGGGGAGGACCAGGAGAAGAGGTGGACAGTCCAGTCCCGGCTCACACCTGCCATGCTAGGAAGCCTATTCTGTTGAAAGACCTGCAAATGTAGAACAGGAGTGGCGCTGCCGGCTGCCAGGGCCAACCACCGCTCTGAGCCCTTTGTACCCAGCACGCCACCTAACGCGACCTTTATCACAGCCGCACGAAAGGGGTAGCTTTGTTTATTCTTCAGAAATGAGAAAATTGAGGCCAGAGAAATGAAATGAAATGTCTGCTTAAAAATATGGATGAGTGAATGAACGACTGGGTGGATGGTGTGAGTGGGTGAGCAGGTGGGTGGGAGAAGGACATGGGTGGGTGGATGAGTGTGTGTACGCGGTGGATGTGGATGGACAGAGGAGACCGAAAGATGGAGAGAGGGTGATTGCATGGACGATGGGTGCACAGACAGATGGATGGGTGAGTGGGTGAGTGGATAGGTGGGTGGATGGATGGGTGGTGGACAGATGGACGGGTGGATGGGTGGGTGGGTGGATGGATGGGTGTACGGATGGGTGGGTGGGTAGGTGGGTAGATGTTTGGATGGTTGGTTGGACAAGTGGGTGAGTGGATGGGTGGGTGGTGGAGGGAGGGAGGGAGGGGTGGATGGATGGCCTACCCATCAGGATCTGTACCCCAGGCTACAGAGAGGCAGGTAAGGCCTAGTGGGTTGGGTGGCACCACTGACTGGCACACAGGTCATCGGGGCTGAGGTTCCTGTCCCACCCATCTGCCCTGACGAGGCATTAACAATGATGCGTTGGTAAAGCAGCCAAAGATTGGTCATTTCAATACAATATGAAAGTGTGTGGGTGTCATGCTGCAATTGAAGCCTGTCGGTCACTAGGTCAGCTCACCAGGCCAGGAGGTGACATCAGCAAGTACCCAGGGCCAAAGCCCACACACAGCCCCTCGCTGGTGGCAGGCAGTGTGGCAAGGTAGTGTCTGCAGAGCAGAAGTGCCTCTGTGCTTGGGGGTTGGCTGGCCAGTAGCCAGTCCCCTAGGTCTCCCTGTTAGGAAAGGCTTCTGAGAGATTTGGCCAGCAGAACCCCACCAGACTAAGTTTCCACAAAAATACAGGTTGCTGGTGTGACCACGGGAACCAGGTCTGCCGGGTGCCACCGTGCCCCCTGCATCGGGAGCACTCCTGGCCCAGAGCTGGTGCTCCCCAGGTGGCTTCTGACCACACACGTGGAGCCCCAGCTCCTGTCTGTGGGCGGCCTCCTGGTCACGCCACCCAGGTTCCTCTTACAGGACACGGTGATGGGTTTGAAGGCGTCTTCCTTGTTAGAGTGACTCCTGGCACAGCAAGTGGCCCTCAGTGCTCCTCCCCAGAGCAAGGACAATGAGGAGAGGTGCCTGCGCAGGCCAAGAGCCCAGGCTGAAGGATCTGACGTGGCCCAGGCCCAGGCAAGGCTGTGCTGCCATTACCAGTGCCAGGCGTGGTGGCCACCACCCACAGTGTGTTGTCTTTGCT
Source organism: Spermophilus citellus (assembly GCF_964194105.1). NCBI lineage: Eukaryota > Metazoa > Chordata > Mammalia > Rodentia > Sciuridae > Spermophilus > Spermophilus citellus. The sequence continues at coordinate 2,263,874 of NC_138183.1, read as the reverse complement.
GTGTGACCTGGGCCACCTCCAGAGTCAGCGTGAGCCAGTGCACGCGCCTCCCCCCCTTCCCCCACTCGGGTGGGTTGCTAGCTCTGTTGAGCAGGACCTCTCCTCCCAGGCTGCCCCAACCAACAAGGGAAAGACTCCTGCCCAAGAAACCCCAGGAACAAGCCCCCCGGTGCCCACAGGTGCGGTCATCTGCCCATCCCTCCCTGCCCACACCACGCCTGCCCTGCCCTCTTCCGGGCACGGCATGAAGCAGCACGGAAGGAGGATTTAAGAGATGAGGGACACTGAGCTGGTGCAGGGACGTGGGGTGCAGTGGGGACGCTGGGTGGGCGCAGGACTTCACATCACTTGAAGGGCGTGAATCTCTCTCCCTGAGCCCACAGCACCCCGCCCCCGTTCACAGAGGAGCATGGCCCAGGACAAGAGCTGGTAAGTCGTGGTGGAAGGACCTGCTCCTGTGCGTCCCCTCGGGGACATGCACAAGCTCTGATCACCTAGGTATCCGGGAGGTCACCAGTTTCATTTCTGACCCCACCTGGCTGCAAAGGCCACGAGGGCCTCCGCTGCCCTCCAGCCCCGCCCCCGCTGGCCCAGACCCTGGGTAAACAAAGGTGTCTCACGTAAGTCACCAGACCCGCAAGACCTGGGGGAGCAAAGCCAAGCCGGGTATTTTCCATCTCGAAACCACCAGAATCTGACACAGGGCTTGACCCGCAATCGCTGTTTAGGTTCTGACCAGCTTCCTAAGGAAGGCTCGGGACTGGGAAAATTAGGGAAAACAAATGAGCCGCCTGGAACCACGGGGAACGGCAGAGGGAACATCTGGAGGGGAGGATGCTCGTCACTCATATTCTAACAGCCAGGCTCACCCTGCCTCCTCGCTCTCATGTTTAATTAAAAATGGAGGCATATTGGCACCGAGCAGAGAAGCTTCTCCCTGCCTCCTGTCTCAGAGAAACCCGGGAAATGCTGCCTAAGTGGAGTCGGGGAATGGGGTGGCCGGGGGGCTTCACGCTCTGTGGGCCTCAGGGCTGGGGAGAAGCCCCTGGCAGATCTCTGGGCTGTGACGTGGGGGGAGCCCTGCTGGAGAGGGCCTGCGGGGACCCTGAGGCTCCACGTTCTGTGTGCCGTGTGTGAGTGTGCATGCGGGTGGCTGCTCCTGTGTGGGCATGAACGGACGCACGTGCCAGTGGGGTTGGAGGGACACGTGTGGCCGTACAGGGGTGTGGCAGTGTGCCCTCTTCTATGTGCTCCATTCCAGACCCCAGGAAAATGCTTCCCGCCCACAGGCACAGCCAGGTCCAGGGCCAGGCCTGGCTCCAGGGGGACAGGCTGCCCAGCTGGGTGGCTTCGTCCAAAGAAGCCAACGAAAGGTGAGGATTCTCGGGTGGTGGGCGGGCATGGTGGAGCCCCGGGGCCGGGGCAGCCTCGGGGTGCTGAATGTACCTTCCACCTTCTGCCCAGCAAGGTCGGCTTCGCCCCCACACCAGTCTGGCCCTCGAGCTGGGCTGGCGGGCTCCCTGCTCTGAGGTCGGCAGGCCCACCCATCTGGGCAGCACGTGCTTGCAGGAGCAGATGCACCCGTCATTGGGACAGGGAGGAGGGTGTGCCCTCACCACACACTGAGGTCTGAGGGACACCAGAGGACAGGATCAGGTCCATCACCACAGTCCCCCAGCTCTGAGCCTGCTGAGAGGGTACTGGGAGCCTCCAGGTATGTGTGGGAGCAGCTGCACGCCAGAGAGGGTGTTCTCTGTGTGGCCACCATAGACGGTGTGGCCTCCTCCTCTCCACCCTGGGCAGCATGAGCCAGATGGCCGGGGAGTCTGAGGGTCACAGCTGGGCTGTGGCTGCACAGCGGGGCCTGGACTGTTCTGGGCCCTGGGAGGCCCAGGGACTGGGGACTGCCTGAGCTCTGCTGCGTAAGTGTAGAGGGCTGGGACACGGGTCCAGGCCATTGGACTTCTCGTCATCACGTCCCGGGTCACCACTATCACTGAGGTTTTTAACGCTCAGCTCCCCAGAGGAAGGGGCAGGAGGTGCTGGAGATACACGGCTCCCTCGCCTGGGCTTGGGGGGCAGTGTCCCCCCTGCCTCCAGTGTCAGCTCTCCCGCAGATAGCCGTGGGGTGAGTGGCCTCTGCAGCCTCCCTGAGCACACACGAGGGCCGGGGGACCGGGGACAGGACGGAGCCTCAAGCTGCCATGGGTCCAAGGATGCCGTGCCCCCTGCAAGCTGCCACGGTGCCAATGCTGTCTCTGCGCCCCCCACATGACAAGCCACGTGCCTGCAGGAGTGGAACTCGGTGGCCGTGTGCCCTGTCTCCGGCCTCCCCTGCTCTTCACAATCACATCCCAGGGAGCAGTGTGCAGGGCCTGAGCACCCGGTGGGACATCGAGGAGCTGTCTTCCCCCAGGTCCCTCGCTCAGCTGAGACCCCAGAGTCCTGGGTCCTCTGGAGGGGCACAGTTCTGAGTTGTGCAGGGTGAGCAGGGGCAGGAAGAAGCAGACAGTGTCCAGGACAGAGGCGGCCACTCTAGCCACAGGAGGGGGCGTGGGGGGCCTCACTCATCCAAGACCAAGACCAACACCCTGCAGACCCCCAGCCCCCTGGGGAGAGGAAAAGTGAGAGCAGACACAGCATCGCAGCCTGGGGCAGGAGCGTGGCCAGCCCACAACAGCACCTGCTTCTCCTGAGCTCACAGTGCTGCACCAAGGACCAGGGGATACTCAAGGGCCTCTCCCAACCAGGCTTTCCCAGCTGGACCACTGTGGTGCACAATTCCAGGGGACACCATGGACATCATGTCTCAGCAGATGGCGCCCCCTGGAGGAGAGCAGAGCACAACCGGCCCAGCTGTACAGGGAAGCCTGGGCCTGCTGTCCGCCAGCGCCAGCACCCGCAGCCCACTCCAGGCGCCTCCCCAACCACCCAAGACGCTATGTGTGATCAACAAGTTCCTGAGCATTCACAAGTACGTGTGCCCACCGCAGTGCTGTTTATAAAGGTAAACGTGGGAGCCGACCAAATGTTCCCCAGCAGCTGAATGGTTACGTGAACAGTGGTAAGGCCCTGTAAGAGGTGAGCCAGATGCCATCCGCAAGCGCGAATCCCCACACAGTCCCCCTACCAGATGCTGGAGGTTACAGATGTGTGGAGAATAATGTTTGTGAAATAGGTATTTCTGTGAATAAAGCGCATAGAACAGTCTGGCCGTTTTTGTGCCAAATCTGTCATGAGATTATCCCTGGGCAAGGAGATCCGAGGGGGCTTTCCTCTTTCATTCACCTGTTTTCCAGAATTTCTGTAATAAGTAGGATGGCTTGGGCTGCCTTTTAAGATTTTCAAAGAAATCCTGAACTTTAAAAGTCTCCCTGGGACATCTCTGGAGCCCAGGAAGTCGGGAGGACAGGCCAGCAGGGGCCCCCCAGCTTGGGCAATGGGAGCCCTTCCTGTGTGCTTTCCACCCAAGCTGGGTGGAGGGGGGACAGTCTCACCTCCACTCCATAACAGAGGCCGGGGATGTCTAGAAGGACAGTGCTGCCCAAGGCCACGGGCTGGCAAGAGCCAGCCCTGGATCCCCCTGCAGGACCACTCCCTGGCCAGGGCTCCGGGACCCTGGATCCACGCAGGTTCCCAGGAGGCTGTGAAGGTAGGCGCCCCAGGGAGAGATAAATAAGGCATGGGGTGTGGGGTGCCAATCGTGGGCCACCTGCTCACTATGCTGCAGGCTTCGCCTAAGCTGGCCAGCTGCTGTCCTGGGGGCCCGGGGGCAATGGTCTTCATGCCACCTGCTCTGTGAGGCCTGGGCCCTATCTTCAGCACTCTGCCCCTGAGCCCTGAGAGTCCACTCAAAGTCCCCGGCTACAAGGGTGCAGGAAATGCCTGCACACCCCCAGAGCTCCCGACTAGACAAGGCTGGACCTCCATCTGCCCGGCCAGGAAGAGGACTGAACCCTGTCGCTCACAGGCTTCCAGGACAGGGCCTGAGGGTGTCTGACCGCCAGGACACACCCAGGGGACCTAGGAAGCTCCTCGACCGACCCTCGGTACTGTCTCCCCCGCCCCCAGCCTTGTCTGTTCTCTCCTCAGCCTCCTGTTGTCTTTCCAACCCAGTGACTCAGAGCAACCCGAGTGGCTGGGGGTGACTTGAGAAGCCAGATTTTAACATCTATTAAAATTTCAATAGATGTCACAGAGTTGGGGGATTTCATTTCAGAACCCACGCAGCTGTCCCCTGTGGCTCTGTAATCCAAACACTGGAAATTCCAAAGATTAAAGGGGACCCGGCCCCCCAGTGCGACTCCTTCTCCCTGGTGCTGGGAAAGGCCTTTAATTACATTTCCTGTTTCCAACTGGTAAATAAAATATTTAGCAGCCTGAGCTAGCGCTCCAGGCCCAGCCCTGCCTGCCGCCGCACTGCCCCAAACAGGAAGGCCCCCAGACAAAAAAAAAAAAAAAAAAAAAGATTAACAAGAAAAGAAAGACCAGATAAACGCAGATGTGTTGTTTTTAAAACTTCATAGACACCAACCTCTGGTGCGATTCGTGTGGGTTAACTGGTGAGGACACTTCCCTCACTTCCCTGAGAGATCACTTTGAAGCATGGCTTTCTGAGAAATCTCACTGGGTGATTTTCCAGGGTGTGGGGGGCCTCAACCGTTTCCTGGAGTGGAGGGTCCCCAAAGTCCCCTCAGAACCTCACACACACAGTGGCCAGCCCTGGCATGCAGTGTGAGTCTCAGACACAGGGTCCCACACACCTGGGCTCTGCTCAGCAGGACAAGCCCCCAGAAGTGCCCGTCTGTGGCCTGGGGGCACTCAGCAAGGAGACCTGCCGCCTCGAACACTGAGCCTGGCAACTCCAGAGCGTCGACCCAGGGCCACCCCGGAACTTCAAGGACATGTCTGCCCCCGTGTCAGGGGCTCTCGACCGTGCCAGCCAGCGGTCAGAGAGGAGTGCGTTCCCCGGAGACCACCCGTGAAACCCAGCTTGGGATAGAGGGGCTCAGTCGCCATGGAAGGCTCTGGAGAGCGGCTTCTGGTGTGATGGCAGGTTGGGGGAGAGGGGGAGGCCCAAGAGGTCCAGGGCAGTGATGGACACTCACAGCATCAGGGCCCAAAGCTACCCGCAGGCCCGGGTGAGGATGGTCGGACCAGTGGCCGTGCAGGGCTGGCTGCACTCTTCCTCACAGGCTGTCCCTCAACCTCCCAGAGGGCAGGAGCTCCTCTATGCTATGGGACAGTCATGGTCCTCCCAGGGGACAGTCCTGTGGCCTTGGTGGATGGTGCCACCACCGGTGCTCTGCGGTGACAGGTGCCACTCCCCTTTCAATCACAGACACCGCGGGCTGAGCACCCAGGACAGGCGCTGTGTGTCCCCAGCCTGCCCCCGACGGCTGTGGTTTTGCAGGAGGGGGTGAGCCTGCACCTGGAGGAGCTGAGCACTGGGGAGTGTGGCCCCTTGTCCCACCCCCTGGAGGGGACCAACCACACCTTCCTGCAGAGCAGCAAAGGGACCTCGTCCTCAACCCTGCTCCCTCATCAGCGCCCGAGGGAAGCGCGGGTGGGCCAGCCACCCAGCCTCCCTACAAGAAGCCAAGGCCAGGGTCAGGCTGGAGCCTGGCCCACCCAGAGCGGCTCCACCCCTCACTCCTCAGCTGACCTCACCCGGGAACCACCTGCCAGTGGCCGTTTCACCAAGAAGTGACTCGGGTGGTCCCGGGATGGCGTGTTCCCGAGTCCCAGGCACCAGAGAACGCCTCCACCCCCAGGAATGTTCTGCAAAGGGTCCAGCCACTGGGCCTCCATGTCTGGGCCAGGACAAGTTGACCCTCAGACGCGCCCAGGCGCCCAGCCACGGGTCCCCCCCGGTTCTCCTCCTCCTAGGAGCTGAGCCAGTGACAGCCGGGTCCGGGGCCAGGGCAGGCAGGCCCTTTCCTGGGGAGGCCCTTGGTTCTGTCCCCCCGTGCCCGGGGCCTGGGAAGCACCCCATCCTCTCGGGCTTTCCTCTGCTGACAGCCCGCTGACAGGCCACGAGGGCAGGTAGCAGTCGGTGGGGAGGAGTGACACCCCCCCAGGTCTCGTGCCGGACCCTGTGTTGCTGATGGAGCGGGCCCCACCTGGGCTGTATCCTGGGTGGGGGCCGAGCGGGGAGCGGGGGTACCGGCCCCCGGGCAGCACTGCCCCCGTATCAGGCCAGGCCCCGGGGCAGAGCTCTGAGGAGTGCTTCTCTGGAGCGTCCCTCTCCCCCCGGGTCCCGGGCACTCCACAACAGGTGGAACCCTGGGCCTCCGATGGGTCCCCATGCAGCTGCCAGGAGCAAGTGACCGTCCCTCAGATGCCACTTCAAGTCCCTCTACAGTCCACATCACATCACTGTCCACAGGGAGGACCACACCCTGGGGGCCTAGGGGTCGCCACGGGGATGAGGGCCTGGGGCACCTGAGTGTCCCAGAGAGCAAACCCAGCCTGGGAGTGGTGGGGACCTGAGGTGGCGGCCGGGCAGGTCTCATCCCCTCTGAGTCCAGCTTGTGCGCAGGCCTGGCCTGGAGTGGGTCAGACGGAGAGGCCCCACCCCTGCCTGCCCACCCAGAGACGCCCTCACCCAGCTGCGCACACACAGACACACGCATGCACACATTTACATGTACCCACTCCCTGTGCAAACATATTAAACAACACATGTGTGCACGTGCATGTGCCCACACGCGTGCACACACACACACACACAGAGCGCACAGGCACATGGGCACACACCCTGCCCAGGGCCACTACCTGTCACACAGTGCTTCTCCTACAACGAGTGAACAAGACCCTCTGTGGGCCCCTGACCCAGCAGTGGGAGGTTCCTCACCCTTGGGGGTCTCTGTCCCCAGCTTAGTGCAGAGCACAGGCCTTGGAGACCCCCTCCGCCTTCCTGGAACTCGGGAGGCAGGAGACAGTGCCATCTAGTGGGCAGTGGGGACTGCACAGGGACCGGAGGGACGGGAGTCTGGGCCTGGCTGCGTCCCCCAAGGGGAAGCCCAGAGCCTGTCTTATAGGCCTAAGGACATGGCTAGGGCCAACGTTCTGGAAGGCTGTCCTCTGGGGCCACAGAGAGACCTGCTCACAGGGCAGCAGCGGAAGGTTCAAGAGGATGGCTCAGGTTCTCCCTCAAAGATGGGGTCTCTAGCGACACCCTGGGACCCAGTACCCAGGAGACGCACGTTTAGGTGCACCCCGGTTCCTCCCCCAGCCCCAGCCCCATATGACTCCACGGTCATCTAGGGGAGGTACAGGAAATGTCCCCTCTGCAGCCCACACTGCAGACCAGCAGCACAGACAGTGCCCTGTCCTGAGGCCGGGCTGGAGTCCCTGCTCATGGCCCGGGTGGCCACAAGGCTATGGTGCCCACAGGACCCAGCTTCCCCAAGACCCAGCCCTCTCCACAGTGACAGCCCAAGGTCCCGTGCCACACCAGGTGAGGAGGGCCCGTGCCCCCACCCCCAGGGCCCCCGCCCATCTGTCAGGTAAGTCCCCTGGCCAGAGGTGACATGGGATGGAACTCACGCAGCCAGCTGTCAGCTGGGCCTCGGAGATCTGGCAGGGCAAAGAAGCCAGCGTTGACCAGGCCTTGGGGGCCACCAGGAAGGGGGGCTGAGGTGACCACCGTAGCTTGCAGAGTCGCGCGATGGTGACAAGACACCTGGAGAGAGCCGTCTGCTAGAGCCCGCCTGGACTCACAGTTGCCCTGCGCCTGACCCACACGGGCCCCAAGGAGACGCCCTTGCAGGCTGAGAGAGTAGGAGCAGCCCCCTTCCTCTTGAATCTCATCCCCCCGGGGACCGCACGGGACAGGCCATGCTGTCACCTACTTGGTTAAAGGCAGGTAGATCAGAGGCTGGGGCTTCTACCCTGCTCCAAAGTGTCCCTGCCTGGTCCTGGGAAAAAGACTCACCCCTGGGCCCTCTAAAGACGTGGCCCCTCAGGCCTGCAGGCTTGCACGTGCGTGTGCGTGTGCACATGTGAACACCTGAGCAGCTCCAGTGGGCGTGGGCATTCACGCCTGTGAGGACCAGGGTCTCCCCGCCCATGGCCCCAGCCCCAGCCCAGGCCCAGCCTGGCCAGACCCGTGCCCCAGGTGAACCCGTGGCCCACCAACACAGCTCCCACCCTGCCAGGCTTCATGCTGCGGGGCCCAGCCAGGCCCACGCCCTGCCAGGGAGCCTGCCAACCTTCACACACCCGTAGGCCTCTGTGGGGTACAGGGAGACTCTCCCTGCACCCACACCTCACCCCCCCCGCCCTCCCCGGGCCCCTTCCCCTCCTGCCTGCAGTCAGCAGGCCACGGGGCATGGTCGGGGGACTCGGCTGGGCTGGGGGGCACGGCCGGGAGGCACAGCTGCTGCTTATTTTCTGAGCTGCAGTTCGTGCCCCCGTGGGAGACCCAGGATGGGCAGAGGAGGCCAGCCGTGTAGGGCAACGCCCCCACTCCTGCACACAGGCCACCACACCCCGATGCCGCTGGGCCTGGGAACTCCCTGAGGTCACCACCGCTGCACAGGGACAGCGGCACCCACTGTCCCCTCGCCCCTTCCCTGCATTTTGCCCTCTTTTGTTAACGATGCGCTTGAGGATCCGAGTCGGCATTCTAGAACATGCCCTGCACTGATCGTGTAAATAAAACTGTAGCGTGACCAAAAAAAGTATAAAAAAAAGAAAATGGGAGAATTGGCGGCACCCACTGTCCCCGTTTCTCACCTCCCACCAGCTCCACAGCCCACTCCAATCTGGCGTCCAGACCCAAAGCTTTTCCACCCCCAGTGGCTCCCCCGGCTCCCCAGGACCACTGCAGCCGGGATGCGTCTCACTCGACGCCCCCGCAGCCCAACATAGCTGCTGGCCACCGCCCTCCACAAGCAGCTCCCGGGTGGGCTCAGCAACACCTGCTGGTCCTGGCAGCCCACCCCTCCTCTCCCCCTGGCCATCACTCCTGCCCAGCCCACCTTCGCCATCGGCAGAGGACGGATGCCCTGGACATGACTCTGGCTCCCCCGAGACCCCTCCCCCCCAGTCCAGACTCCACCCTCCCCACCTCTGCCACCACCAGCAGCCCCTGCCCCTCCTCCTGGCACCCCCAGGCCCAGCTGCACCCTTCCTCCCAACCCTAACCCTCAGCATGTCCTCAGCCTCGTTACCAGGCAAACCTCAAGGTGCCCCGGTCCTGCTGGAAACCCACCTGTCCCCGGGACCCTAACCTGGCTGCCCACTGATCCTGCCCTGCAGCCCTCTGGGTCCTTTTTTGCCCTGTTTGCTGTACTTGCCCCCCATCAAGTTGCACTCACCATGTCCCCTCTGCCCGGGACGCTTCACCAGAGCAGACCACCCCTCATCCCTGAGCGCTCAGCCACAGGCACCTCCCTAGAAGGGGCTACTAATGGGGCAGCTGGTCACATGCTCCTGGTCAGGGGTTTGTCCATGTGCCCTGCAAAGTCCCAAGGGCAGGGTCTGCCCATGGCAGATAGGCCCTGGCACTCTGAGGAGTCCTTTGCCAAGTGAGCAAGCACACCCCCGTGGGACCGGCCCTGCCGTGGAGACCACAGCCTCTCAGGCTGCCATTGCAGGAGCATCGGCCAGGAGAAGATCAGGGACAAGAGAGTCCCCAGGGGAGCCTCCCATGGGCTCTGAAGGAGTCGGGGGCCCCGTGTCTGGCCAGGCCTCCATCCCTCCCAGCACCTGGCCCTGAGGACCCCCGATTCTTGCAGGAAGGGGCCAGCAGGGGAGGAGGCTTTCTTCCCTCTTGACCAAGATGCCTGGGACCCCACCCTCAGAACTAGAAGCCCCCCAGTGACCACCCCTGGCACACCACCTGTCTTGGTGTCTGTCACAGCCCTGCAGTATCTTCTCCTTGAGGAGCTGTTTATTACCCCTGCTCTGGAGGGCCTGCTCCATGTGGGCAGGGGGTCTGGGTGCTGACCAAGTAGACAATAATGTGTGTTGATAACTAACAGAAATACCAAGTGGCCACAGAGATGGCAAAGAACGAGAAATAAATCTCCCCCTGGGGCTTGGTGAGACAGGGTCCTCCCCCAGTCTCCAAGCCTTCCCCAAGCCTGTCCAGAGCCTGCTGAATTCAAGATGAAACCATCCACAATGGTCCCAGCAGGCCTGCCACACTGGCCCCAGCTGGTCCTTGTGGGTCCCAGCCCAAAGGCCTCGGGCAGCTCACATCTGGGCAGCTCCACCCAAAGGGACCCTCCCCTGACCCAGGAAAAGCACCAGGAACTGCAAATGGTCACAACTCTGAGGGATGCCCCTCTTCCCTCCAGTCCTGGGGTTGAAGAAACAGAGATGGGGAAACTGAGGCTTGACCCCAGGGAGGACAGCATGCTGGTGTGCTGAGCCTGGGCCTTCCGCCCAGAAGGGACCAGAACAAGCCCCACACTCCTCTATGGAGGGAGTGGGTTTGCCCAGAGGTCCTCGCAAGACTGTAAGAGGCCCAGCTAACTACCACTACCACCCTCACCAGCCACAGCAGAGTCATGTGGGCCAGTCAGACATGCTCAGGACCCAGGCTGGACCAGGGACAGGACCTTGTCTGTGACTAGGATAGGAGGTCATTCTGGCACCAGGGCTCAGTGTGGAGATCAGGGTTCAACCTGGAGGAAAACAGAGGTCAGCCTGGAGGAGGGATTAGGGCTCAGCCTGGAGGAGGGATTAGGGCTCAGCCTGGAGGAGGACAGGTCTCAGCTAGAGAAGAGATCATGGCTCAGCCTGAAGGAGGGATCAGGGCTCAGCTAGAGGAGGGATCAGGGCTCAGCATGAAGGAGGGATCAGGGCTCAGCAGGAGGAGGATTAGGGCTCAGCCAGGAAGACAGGACTCAGCATGAAGGAGAGATTGGGGCTCAGCATAAAGGAGGGATCAGGCTCAACAGGAGGAGGGATCAGGGCTCAACCTGGAGGAAGACAGGTCTCAGCTGGAGGAGGGATCAGGGCTCAGCAGGAGGAGGGACCAGGGCTCAGCAGGAGGAGGGACAGAGTTCAGCCTGGAGGATGACAGGGCTCAGCATGAAGGAGGGATCAGGGCTTAATAAGAGGAGGGATTAGGGCTCAGCCTGGAGGATGACAGGGCTCAGCATGAAGGAGGGATCAGGGCTCAGCAGGAGGAGGGATTAGGGCTCAGCCTGTAGGATGACAGGGCTCAGCATGAAGGAGGGATCAGGGCTTAGCATGAAGGAGGGATCAGGGCTTAACAGGAGGAGGGATTAGGGCTCAGCCTGGAGGAAGATAGGTCTCAGAATGAAGGAGAGATCAGGGCTCAGCATGAAGGAGGGATCAGGGCTCGGCAGGAGGAGGGATCAGGGCTCTGTCTGACAGTAGGGCATTAAGGAAGAGTTCCTCCCTCACTGGGAGACAGAATCCCTTCCTAGAGCAGCCAGGGCCGGTGCACCCACGTGACCCTCTGCGGTGCTGGGAGCAGAAGATATTTCCGACAGCTGCCCGATGCGATCCCCATAAAGCCATAAAGAAGAAACTGACTTTGAAACGGCCCTTTCACCGCCTGTATCTTCGGACATAAATTTAAATAAAACGGCAATTTAAATGCCTGGGACACCAAGAAGGCGGCATGGGCTGTCTCTGCGGGCTGCGTGGGGAGACAGAAGGCAGCCCCAAGCCCATTGTGCTGGGCCGGGCAGGCGAGGGTTGGCGCCAGGGCAGCAGGGAGGGCCACCAGCCCTTGGCAGAGGGAAAGGACACCTGGGGAGCTCTGCCTTCGCCTCCAAGCTCCCGGCTGGACTCCGTCCCCAGGAGGCACTGCACCTTAAACAGGGCTGCAGCCACTTCACCCATCTCTGCCTCCGGGAAACAGGGAAATATATCATCTATCACACTCTGTGAGCAATGCCCACCCCCGTGGGCACTCACAATTGCCCTGCCGTGCGTCCTGCCTTGATAGGGACCACAGGGAGCCGAGGCCAGCGAGTTCCCTGACCTGACTGTGGCCAGGGAAGCAAAGCAGCCCTCAAACTAGCATGAGCCTCAGCACCAGATGCTGGGCACCACCCCATCTTCGACTCGGCGTTTCTAGCAAGTCCCCAGGGGCTGCTGATGCAGCTGGTCCAGGGGCCACACAGCAGGACCCACGGGGCTCAAGGAAGTGGGCAGAGGCTGCATCGCACAGAAGCAGTGGGCAGGAGCAGAGGCAGGAAGGCAGGTCAGGGCCTCTCTGAGGTCCAAGCAGAAGGTCACCAGTCCACATGCTCGGGGAGAGCAGTGTACTGTGCTCTGCCCCAGCCCTGGGGACCCATCCCAGAGACACCTTAATGTTACTCACCTTGCCCCACCCAGCATCAATCCTGGCATTGTGTCAGGGCATCCCTAGGGACAATGACCTGGGCTGCAGCTCCCCACCCACAGTCATGGAGAGTGTCCTGCCCCCTCTTGGCAAGGGCAGCTGGGCCTGGGCGTCCACTCCACACCCCCAGCCAGCCCCTGTTCCCGTCTCCACAGCGCATCCCCAGAAGAGGAAGGCCGTCTGGCTGCCTGGTGAGCACCGGTGACTTTTACAGGTGGCCTTTGGCAAGATTTGCAGCCTGGCATGAGAAGGCAGATGCGCAGAACCCACTAACGGCGAAAAGGCCATTTGTCATGGTGATGAGCTCCCAGGGGTGTGCCCCAGCCCACAAGCAGATGGGAAGGTGGGAGGGTTAATATGACAGTGGGGTCAGGCAGCCTGAGAAAGCAAAGGGCAGAGACCGTGCCAGCTTCCAAGGGCCAGGGGCAGGTTCAGAGAGCACGCTGACGGCGCACGAGGAGAGCTCTCTGGGACTAGTCAAGGGACGTGTTGGTCACTAACAAGAGGACTAGCAGCAGCAAGAATCCAGTCTGCAACCAGTCAAAGGGCAGGGACCAGGTCCTGTCTGTCTGTGGCTTGGCCAAGGAGCGGGGTCAGGGTATTCCCAGCCAGGTGCAGAGGTCAGTGTGGAGCCAAGGCAGTGGACCCTCCAACACAGGAAGAGCTCAGCAAGGAGAGTCCATGCAGAGGGCAGAGCGGGCTGACAGAGATGGACAGGGACAGAGGTGTTCACAGAGAGGGTGCCCAAGGTGCCTGTTTTCTCAACCCGGTCCCTTACTTAAGGTCACAGAGGCCCCTCCCAGCCTGACCTCCTGTGTCACCGCCGGCCCCCGGGAGTCAAATCGGGTCTCCTTCATCTTCCCCACCTGGAGGCGGCTCTTCTCTCCCTCCATCCTCTGCCAGCCAAGTGTGGTGCCTGCCCCTAACCCTGCAGGCCTGCAGGCACCTTTGTTGGTGGCCAGGGTAACACCGGGTGGGAGAGGGGCCTCGGAGGCTTGGGGACAGGAATGTGGGTCGTGAATTGCACTGTTTTTCAGTCCCTGGCCTCCCTGGAGGAGAGGACCTGTCGGTGGAGTGGGCAGAACAGGTGAGCTGGAGCTTCCTGGGGGGTCAGAAAGGGAGCAGGGCGCCACATCCCAGGGTTCTCCCGTGAAGACACAGCAACAGGACCAAATGACAAATAAGTGTCCCTGTGTTCACAGTATATAAATAAATAACTGTACAGATAATTAAATGGGGGAGGAGGGATGTCTTCCTTGAGAAGAATTCTAATTCGTAAGCAAAAGAGTAAGGGGAATAAAACTTCACCATCACAGTCCCACGGAAATCACAACTCACTGGGACGTCCTCAAGCTCCACCAGTGGACACTGAAAGTAAGGAGTGCAAGTCTGAGGAGGAATAACACATTTGCATAGTCTCAAAGCACCTCCCTCAAGATATTTATCAATTCTAAGAGAAGAATAGTAACCTTCTAGGAGCGAGGCACAGCAGACGCCGTCCAACCAGCCCTCAAGGTTCGCGTCACCTAAGACCTGCCCCCATCCCGTACCCACGTGGCTCACGGGGCAGAGCTCTGCCTCTCTGCAATTCCTGCCCTAAATGCGGGCCTCCATCTGACCAGGAAAACCACCTGGTGAGCCCCAGTCACGGACAGCCTGCAAGATGACTGACTGCTGTCCCAAAGGCGGAGGTGGGGGACACACAGCGTCTGGATGGTGGTCCAGGAGGGTCCCAGGACAGGAGAGGACTCAGTGGAATCTTAAGTGCACATAGGGTGTGTGGTGGACTGGGTCTCACCGTCCCCAGCCCTCGACTCCGTCACCTGAGCGCTGGGAAGTTTGAAGGGATGGGCCTGTTGCCATTCAGAGGGCGCCCCCTAGGGACTCAGTGGAGAGACAGCCCACCAGGGATCCCAGCCAGGCCCGAAGGGCGAGCAAGAGGCCCCATCAGAAGAGCCGGGTACACCAGCAGGCCTCTGGGAGATGTGCCTGTCTGCGGTGACAGAGGTCAGGGCAGGGGCACCTGGTGAAGAACCTCCAGTGTCCCTCAGCAACAAGAGTGTCCCCAAGGGCAGGATAGGACTCGAGCCCGGGAGCTGCTGTTCAGGATGCAGCTGCAACACAACAGCCACTTATCACCTGTGGGTTTCTTTGGGGGCAGGAGTCAGTGCTCCCCTCCCCCCGGAGGCTGCAGGCTCTGCTGAGCCACCTCTCCCAATATCTACAGCTTCGGCCCCCACCCCAGCCAGCCCCTGGCTCTGCATAATGTGTCCCTAGAAGATGCTGTCACTGGGGGGTGGGTCAGCCCTGTCGGGCAGTGCTGTGCCACTAGGCCAACTCATAGCCACTGGCAAGTCTCTGTGTATCTGCCACTCCTGGCCAGGACAGGGGGTCATGTGATACAGAGGGACAACCTGTACGTGAAAAACCTTTTTGCGAAACTTTTAAAATCACCCACCAAATAATTCTACCATCTCCCTTGCTACTAAACCTGTGTCAAAATTTCTACTTAGAAGTTTCTTCTACAGAAATTTCCAGTAGCACCCCAAACAGAGAATTCAGTCAAGGGGCAATGTCAGCAGAAGAGAGAAATCTGAAACACCACCTCTGGCCCTCACGTCCCTGTGCTTGGGCCACAGGAACCCTCTTACAGCCCTGGACACAGAAATGCCTGGAACCGAGAGCCTCTGCCCCAGTCCACCCCACCAGGAACTGAGCCCCCTTAGAGAGCCATCCCAATCAGGGCCCAGCAGGCGGTGGTGTCCACGAACTGCATCTGGCTTCACGCTGTGAAGTAGATTGATAAACCATTATGATAAGCAGCCTGATTATTAGCATGAGAACGAGGCTCCAGAGCTAATTGCAGCCATCCAGCAAAATGCCAGTGCCTTCCCTGGGCAGGAGATATTAATTGCACCTGAGCCCAGACCAGAAGGCAGAGGTGGGAAGGGGTCTCTTCCTGCATAGCCAAGTGTGCCAAGGGGGGCCTTCTCCAGTACAAGCTGGGGCCACTGTTTGGAGCCGCCCACCCCCAGGGCATGGCCTTCCTAGAGGGAGTAGCGTTTGGTCACATGTGGGACCCTCTTCTTGGTCCACTTCGAGAGAGAGATTCTCGTGAGTGCAGCTGGCTCAGCCCCTGCCTGTATGGGGTCTCGACTAGGGGTGAGTCTGCAGCCTGGTGGCCCCAGGACTCCCTGCGGTTGAATCTCAGCTGTGTCCCTCCGAGCTGCTCGCCCCAAGGACCGCGAACCTGCATTAGGGGAAACCACAGGCTCCACAGCCTGGGGCGTGTCCTTCCAGACCCCCAAAGTAGCCCTTGGCCCCTGACCCTCTCCCTGCCCCTCAGCTGAGGCATGTGCCCTGCATGTGCCCACAGGGTTCTTCGGCCAGCTGCCCTTGTGGTGGGCGTGCTGAGAATAGCTCAGGGACAGGCTGCCCTCTGTGGCCCACCTGCTCTAGCAGGCCAGAAGCTGGAGACCAGGAGTCCATTCCCTGGGGCAAGAGTGAGCCAGGTGAGGATGAGTCCAGGGGAGGCTGGCATTGTGGGCGGGGCTGTACCAGTCCTCCCTCAGCCTCCCTCCCTGGCTGGGATGGGGCTGCCCAGAAGGCGGAAGGGTGGGGGGAATGTCCGGCCCAGAGCAGGCAGTCAGGCTGCACTGCTCAATCTCCGGGTCAGCTCCCTCCCCAGAGCCCAGCGGGGAGCGGCGGGGCTGGGCACTGCAGGCCCAGAGCAGGGCAAAGGCAGTGAAGTTCCAGGACTGGCCACGGCTGGCCAGAGCTCCTGTGACCAGAAGAAGGCTGGCCGAGGGCAGCGTGACACCCAAAGGGGCAGATGGTGGTCACTGTGGGCCCAGGGTGGGGGGCCAGCGCCTCTGAACCTGCTGGGCACCAGGGTGGCCCAAGGAGAGAAGACAGGTCCTGGGCTCCTCTCTGTGCGGTACGTGGCCATGGTCTCCTCCAGTATTGTCACGTACTATAAAGTGCCCCACCCTCTATTGTGCATTAGGTTCTCAACACCAAGAAGAAAAGCTGCTCTAGACCAGGAAGAAAAGCTGCTCTAGACCAAGAAGAAAAGCTGCTCTAGACCAGGAAGAAAAGCTGCTCTAGACCAGGAAGAAAAGCTGCTCTAGACCAGGGCGTTTTTAGATCAAGGCAAATTAAAATTCCTCCAGCTGCAAGAGGCTTCAAAGACTGCTGTGATATCCTTGAGGTCACTTTCACCCTCCAGGGGCTCCATCGGACCCAGCTGTGACGCTGTCCGTGTGCACTCCCATCCAGCACCGATGCAGATGTCCCCAACAGACAGAGACCGTGTCCCCCTGCCAGAGACCAGCCTGACCTAAGTGGGAGGCCAAGGTGGCCACTCTCACTGTGGCATGGGAGGAACCCTGAGTGGCAGCAATTATTAAACACCAACTCCACACAGGGAGCTTCCAGGCAAGAACAAGGGACAGAGGACATGGCCCACAGCCAGGGGGGACTTCGAAAACAGCATGCCCAGGGAAAGAATCCCCCAGGACAGACCCACTCTCCCACTGATGAGGGAGGGGTCCAGGCGGGGAGGAGAGTGGAAGCCAGAGCAAGGGGGGCTGGAGCTCTCTTCTTGAGGGATGTGCTAAGGTGAGTGTGGTGGGCATGCCACTCGGGGTCACACTAAAACCACCAGATTGCACACTTTAAATGGGTGAGGCCTGTGGCATGTGAGCTGTATCTCAATAAAACTGTGATTAATCACAACACAACAAAGTATTTGTTCTGACATGCACACCCACATGCACACACATGCACATGCACACCCACATGAACACGCACAAAAACGCACACACACACAAGCACACGCACATGCACACACATGCACACACATGCACACCCACATGCACACACGCGCGCGCACACATGCACACACACGACACTGATATGCACACTTACATCACTCTGCCATTCTGCATCAAGGAAATTAGCCCGAGGACACGGTGAGGATGGGTGCATAGATGTTCAAATGCTCTAAGATGCACACCTGTAAGTGTCCCACAGGAGGGGTTTGCACAAGCAGGCGCACCAGCCCCAGCCCTGTGCAGCAGTGACCTTTCCAACAGATGGAGGTGCGCTTGCTGACGTGTCTAAGCGCTCACAGAGACTGTGAGTGAAAGTAACAGGTTGCAAACAGAAAGTGGGGTTTTACAAAATGGCCTGGGGGACACCCAACACAAGGTAAGTGGGAGCCCCTTCCTGACCACAGGTGGGGACTCCCCCTCCCTTCTCGTCCTCTCTCAGGACGGCCTGGTTTTCCTGCTGGGGCCTGTGTTCTTTGTGTGATAAACAATCCAGTTTATTTTTTGGAGATGGAGGGAAGGAGAATAAGTCAAGGCCCGAATGATGGTTTTGCTCCTAGAACACCGAGTTGGCAGCCCCAGGTGAGGCCAGTTGGTACCCAGCCTCCCCAGCACAGGTGGGGTGCCACTGGAGGCCTTCGGAAGACCTGGCCTCTCTGGGCCGCCTTCATAGTGAAGACCATAAATGATTGATCCCGCCCAGAACCCTCGTCTCCCAAGGGCCCTGAGGCTGTCAGAGAGGCAGCTGTGAGCGCTGGAAGTCAGCCCTACACTCCTTCCTCGGTCTCCCAGGGACCTGGCCTGCAGCCAGGAGGGCGCCGCTGCGCTCACTCCCTTGGCCTGTGCATTATTTCCTGTTAATCAGCGTCACTTGGCCCCAAGGGATGCTGGCCCCGAATGCCACCAGCTGCTCAGAGAAGCCGCTCCCCTGTTCCGGGGCACGCTTGGCTGGGTTTGGGAAGACAGGGCATAAGTGGAGCTGACAGCCCCATCTGTCTCCTCCTGAGCAGAGAGAGCACTCTGAGTAGGCACAGCTCCCTGCCAACACCGGGCCCAAGCACCCCACCCAGCCAAGGTCCCACCCGCCTCCTTTGGAAAGCCCTGCCTAGGTGCAGGATTCCGAGAGTCAGGACCTGCCAGTCAAGCACCCGCCTGGGGCTGATGCTCCACCTGGATGGGCACAGAGGGCTAATGAGAAGGGACAGCGATGGCACAGTGTCAGTGAGACCCAAAGCCATGGTGTCAACACACTACGTGCTCTGAGGACTCCTTCATGTCAGCCTCAACCAGTCTCCCCTCCAGCTCCAGGGGGTCTGCTCCCGGACACCACAAAGGGTCCTGAATGCCCTCAATTTTACCTGTGCCAGATCTGGGACCCCTGGGGCTCAAGGCTCCAGACTGAGATGGGAGAGGTGTCCCTTCCCACCAGGCACAGAGGCAAGGGCTCCTCAGAAGGTCCCAACAGAGCAGGCAGGTGGCCCAGGTGTCAGAAGCACCATGTGGCAGGTGGGGAAGGGCTAGGGGCCTTGGAGGAGAGGAAGGGTGCGGCCTCCCACCTGAGCAGGCGCCCCTCCCAGGCTGGATTGCAGGAAGCAGACTCCTGAGAGGTAGAGGGTCCTGCTCAGGCTCTTGGGGAAGGCCCTGGGACTCGCCTGTGATGGACCAGGAAGGCGGGCGAGGGCAGAGGGCAGAGGGCAGTGCTGGCCTGCAGGGAGCCCATGGCAGCCGAGCCCCCCGCAGATGGCGTGGATGGGGAGAGGGGTGTCTGCTGCTGGCCCCCATGGAGACCGCTGAACTGCCACATCAGCCGGCCACTGCTCCTGCCCTGCCCCAAGAAGGGCAGCAAACCTGGGCCCACGGGGTCCCCATAGCCAGAGCCCCAGGTGGCTTCTGAGAGGGTTCAGGATCCAGCAGGGCCCAAGCTGGCCCTGTCCTACCCTAAGAGCAGGGGGTGGGGGAAGAAGGCAAGCCCCCCAGGGCTCCATCTGCACAAAGCACAAGCAGCCCCTCTGGTTCCGTGGCCCTCCTGCCTCCGGCCTGCCACATTCAGGGCCACGTGGGCCTCCCTTGAACAGGTGACTGCAGAGCAGGTGCAGCAAGTCCCCGTGACAAGTCACCAGGCCCCCTAGCCCCTCGCAGACTCACAGCGCCATGCCAGGCGGCCCCTTTCTGGCCAGGGTTTTAAAACACAGTGCCCCTTCCCTTTGTGACGTCATTATAGTTCACTGTGGGGAGCCACCCAGCGATTGTATATCCCCAGGGCCCCACACCAGCGAAGCAGCTGAGCCTCGCAGGGCCCCTCCCCTGTCCACCTGGTTGGCAGGCAGAAGGCACTTGTTCAAGGACCCTCTGCTGACCCCACTCTGCCCACTCCACACGCAGGCTATCAGCTGTGGACATGGAGGGGCACTGGGCCCTCTTGGACAACTGCCACGGTCAGAGCCCAACAAAGCTGGCTGGGTGTGAGGCCTGTGTGGGCCAGGCCAGCCCCTCCCAGGCCAGGTGGGGCCCCCAGCCAGAGTGTCAAGCCACCAGGCCTCCATCTCCTCACCTGGGAAGTGGGGTTGGTGCAGCTGAGCGGCATCTGCTAAGTGGGGAAGCTCCTGGGAGCCTTCGCGTGGTGAGGGGCGGGGAGGATCCCACAAACCGGAGCGGCCTGGCTGCAGTAACTTCCTGCCTCAATCAATAGCTATTTCTCTGCTCCAAATTACTTTCTTTTCCCCCAGAAACCATCAGAGGCACCTGCTGCCGATCAGCTATGGCACTTTAAAGAAACGCTATTGGAATTTCCGCACTCGGGAGGGCCGTCTGAGTTGGCTGTTTGCTCAGCCATCTCCGCAGTGCTGATGGGGAGGGACAGAGGTAACACACACAGAGCGCTGGGCTCCGGCCAGGCAGGACCGCCAGAGCAGGTGTGAGGCCTGGTTCCCCAGCAGCCCAGCAAGGGTGGCAGGCATGGGGGCCACATTGCTTCAGCCCGTCCTCGTCCCTCCCCGGTAGACCTAATGCGTTGGCCCTCCCCGTGTGCCGGACCGTGCTCTGGGTATGGATCTGTAGAGAATAGAGCCAGGCACCCTGTCCTCTGGGAGCAGGGACAGGAGGCTGCTCAGGAGCAACTTGTGGAGCAGCTAAGATGAAAGAAGGGATGGGGGCTCATGAGGGAGGCCACAAGCCATGGGCATGAGCAGGAGCTCCTGGGGCAGGACCTCCCTGGGAAGGGAGCACGTCCCAGCTGTCCCCAGTGGGGCCCTCCAAAGCTGGGCTCATGCCCTGACCCCGTGTGAACCTGTGAGTGAGGGCGGGTTTTGGAAAAAAGGCGTTGAGACGTGATGAAGTCCAGGGGCCCAGGTGAGGACTTCCTGGAGGAGCTGGAGCGGCTGATCCTTGCGAGAGACGCGGGGAGAGGCAGAGCCCTTGCGGGCCGAAAGGCAGCTGCTGCCTCTGACCTCTGGCCTCAGAACTGGAGGGGATGGACTCTGAGGCTTTAGGCTGCCCAGGCTCCACCGCATGAGCCACAAGAAGACGGTGGACAGCAAGGCAGGGCTGGGCTCTGGGGAGAGGCTGGGCTGGAAGTCTTTGCTCTGCCACTTCCTGCTATGTCCTTGTGCAAGTGACATATTCTCCAAGAGGTGTCACCTCTACCTAACACCAGCAGAGGACATAGAGAGGACAGGTAGAAATATCCTTGCTGTCCACATAGGAAGGAAGGAGCAGCCATCTGGGGACAGGCCTCACCTTCCAACCACCCTTGGAGCCCCCAGGGGAGCTTGTGGCTGTCGGACTCGGGGCTGGGCCACCCTGCAGGAGTCCTGAGCAGGCCCCCCAGGGAGAAGCACCCTGGAGCCTCTGAGCCTGTGGCAGGCAGGGAGGGAGCAGGGAGGGAGCAGGGAGGGCCTGCCCGGGGGGACTCTGCCACGGTGCTTGGCTCCCAGGGCCCAAGCCCTGGTCAGCCAGGCAGGGCAGGCCGAGTCTCCAGACTCCCACGCAGCTTTCTGTTCTGTCTGGTTTTAGCTAACTTTGGTCTCTGAGCTTAAAAGATGATGTTTAAGTGGAGGGTTCCCGCTGGGTGTGGCAGCCACCCCGGGACCCCAGCCAAGCAGGAGGCTGAGGCAGGAGAGTTGCAAGTTGCAGGACAGTCTCCAACCTCAGCAAGACTCTGTCTTAAAAAGGGCTGGGGATGAGGCTCAGTGATAGAGGACCCTGGGCTCAAGCCCTGGTGCCACACATCAAAAAGACAAGGCTACTGGACCAGTGGAGCCTTCTCCCCCTGGCCAGCTGGGGCGCTGGCCCTGCTCCAGGAGCCTCAGCTTCCCTTGCCACCACAAGGGGCTCCCTCAGATGATGAGGAGGAGAGCTAAGGGAGGAGCGTCCAGAGCTGACCAGGGGGACACTGCCATGCTGCTGGCAGGGGTCCCCTGCCCCTGGACTTGGTGTGGTTCCTCAGTGCCCCTCCCCAACCCTCCCCCCAGCTCCCACCCTTGCACCCTGCACCCACCCACACCCCTGCCTGCCTGCTGTCCCCTGCTAAGTCAGGCTGGGCCCCGGGTCCTCCTCCCACCGTCAAGGCCTGTCTCACATGGCGGAATGGCCATCGTGGTGGTAATAGAATACCCGAGGCCCACGCCCACCGATGCAGGCACCACATGGGAGCATCTTGGATTGGCACTACTGCCATTCCCAATTCACAAGTGAGCAAACAAGCACAGAGAAGCCTGTGGCTGGAGCAAAGATGCCCAGCAGGCCCTCCGAGTCCATCCTGTGGACTCTCGTCAGTGGTGCGGCTGGATTTATTTGGAAGTCCTACCACCACCTCTCACCCTCCAAGTCCCAAGCAGGGGCCTCTCTGGTTGGGCTGGGTCCCTCATCTCCTGGCACATGAGGCTGCTCGAGTCCTCAAGGAATGAATAAGTGGGTGATGGATGGATGGATGGAAAGATGGACAATTAGTCACCAAGAGGCCTGGCAAGCGGCCCCATGGCCACAGCCAAGAGGCTCACCCCTTGGTGGCTCTGAGGTGCCTGGCCACGCGTCCTGGGCAGCTTTCTGGTGGATGCACTGAGCCCGCAGCCAGCCGTGCAGGGGCCAGAGTACGCGGGACACCAGAGGCGTGTGCCCAGTGTCCGACTCTTGTCTTCCACATGCTGCACGTCCCCAGGGACCGGGAGAAGCTCCCTGGCTGTGGCTGCTGCTGCCATCGCCCAAATGTAATTAAGAGAAGGAACTTGGTAATGGCCTTCTAATCGCCCAGGCTCTTGTGGGCAACAGCTGTTCATTTCTGCTAATTGGAGGGAGCTGCTGCCAGCCACAGGAAGTCAGGGCCTCCTGCCCCGCCCCTGCAGCCCTGACTCTGCTGTACTCCTGAGGGACTTTGGAGGAGATGAGGTGCCCTCTTCCAGACTCAGCCAAAGCACACGTTCTCAGGGGCTGCGCCAGGCCTGGCCCCCAGCCTCGGCGTTCTCCTCTGTCAGGTGCAGAGACCTCGCCTGTTTCCTTGGGGGTGAGAAGGGGAGACCCCAGGCGGCCTCCAGCAGCCAGCTCCTTCCACCCAGTGGCCCCTGGGTTTTGAAGAGTGAAGGGAGAAGAGAAGCAGGACAGGGAGGCGGAGGGAACTCAGGCAGGGGGAGGGAACTCAGACAGAGGGGAGGAAAAGCAGTGAGTGACAAGGAGGGGCAGGGCCTGCTGCTGGGACCACAGCACAGAACTCCTGAGCCCGCGGGGCAGCTGCACTCAGGACCGGCTGGCCAAGGCTGGGACGACCTCTTGTGACACTACGAGAGGCTCCGCAGCGCAGGAAGAACCGCTCTGTTGGGCTGCACCCAGCACTTCTGCTCCGGGAGAGGAGATCTGCAAGACACATGGCTGAAGAGGACTGTTATCCTTGGTGTACACAAGGAACTCTGAAAACCAGATAATCAGAAAACAGACGAGATCTGGAGACACTCAGCTGGCTAATACCCACAGACAGATGCTCCACCCCCGGTGTCATCGGAACGGTCCGCTCCAGTCAGGATGGGACCCACACTTCCTCATCCAGTGACAAGGGCCAGCGAGGGCGGGAGCAACAGGAACGCAAAGTGCCTCAGCCTGGGGCCTCTTAGAACAGTAGACATTCTCCCCACACAATCCAGCGTCAGACTCCTTGGTGTTTTCCCAGAGGAACGAAAACCCCAGATCCTCACTGAGACCTCCACTCGGATGTGCACAATAGCTTGGCCACCAACCAAACTGGGGAAACAAAGTGTCCTTCCATGGGAAGATGGTAAACAAACCATGGCCCCTCCACACAGTGGAATATTACTCAGCACTAAAAAAAAATGACCGATTACAAAAAGACCCAGGTGGGTGGGTCTTTTCCTCACCATAGGCAGGTGTGGGGGCCTCCTGGTAATGGCACCACAGGGCAGGAGTGCGCCAGAGAGCCATGTGACGTGAAGAGACCACACACACGGGGGAACCTCACCTTGCCACAACCGCTCGAGTGGCTGGCCCTGCCCGAGACCCACCTCTCTGCCTCACCCCAACCTACTCTCTGGAGAGAAATGCTAACCCGCCATGGGGGTTCCGCCCGCTGGCTCTTGGGGGCCCCTCTGAAATCCATCTCACTGGGAGTTTAATTCCAACATGGTTCTGGGGGGGACACGCCCATCCCAACCAGAGGGCGGGCCAAGAACGTTCCCAATCGGTGCCTCTGCCAGGGCTGGGGAGGGCAGAGGCTGGGACATGAGCCACAAACAGGCTGCCGTGTCCGCGCTGCCAGGCATTGTCCACGCACAGGGCTGCTGCCCGTCCCCCAGTGCCCAGCTCCTTGTGCCGCCTGTGTCCATCTGCTCAGAGACCCCTTCGTCCCCACAGGCGCTTTCTTGGTCTAGGAAGAAAGCCCCCGCCTTCGGCTGCTGGCCCTGCACACGGCGCCCCCACTCCAGTTAGTGCTGCTGAGATTAATGAGGCTTCCTGGATCCTCGTCACCAGGGAAAGCGTTTCAGAAAAGCTGCCCAGGGCACGGGGCAGGGGCACCTAGTGCCAGGAAAGAGGCTCTGACGGAGAGGAGCAGCCGGGGACCTCCATGGAGCCAGCTGCTCCAAGGGCCTTGCCTGGGCTTCCTGGGTACCTGGGAGCATGGACGCCAGGAAGCAGTTCTGTCGAGGGGGACAGAGGTGGCCAGGAGACACGAGGGTACCTGCCCACACACCATGTGTAACAGGACTTGAACATGTGTCGCTGGTGGCTGCCATCTACCAGGAAAGAGGGGCCGCTGGCTGTGCACCTGCTCATTCTCATCCACTCCTCACAGCCGGCCACACCTTCACCTGGCCGCTCGGGCAGGTTCAAGTGTTTAAGGGACATCTACTGAGGGCCACTGATGGACCCAGGCACTTACCAATGAGTGCATGCGTCTGTAGACTTCAGGGGTTCATCTCCACCCTCGGCCCTCTAGGTGGTTTGCAGGGACGGAACTGCCAGTGGGGTCAGGAACCTCTGGATGGAGAGGCAGGGGCCAGCCCCGTGCTGTCTGCCCAGCTCCGGCCTTGACACCTGGGCCTCGGCGGGCCTGCAGCAGGTCTCTGGCCCTCAGGGCTGGACTCAGGCAGGTCTCACGGCCCCCCCAGTCAGTCCCCGGCTGGGCCCTGTCCCGTCCAGTGGCACATGCACACAATGAACTATTCATGGCTGCTGGCAAAGCCCAGCCACAAAACATCATTTGGAGAAGGCAACGAGAATCACCAGGCGTTTAACCGTCACGTTAACAACGCTTTCCCTGGAAATGAATTCAATCTGACAGCGTCCCAGCCAGCAAGAGGCAGCGCCTGGACACGCTGTCCCCCGCCATAGAGTCGTCTCTGGTTTCTGTGATATCGAGGAGACAGGCTCACGAGGGGAGACTCACCTGGACGAGGCACCGACCAGCTCGAGGTTGTACACCGCGCTCCTTCGCTGAAGAGGAGCCCATGAAATGTTAACGGCATCCTGAGGTTTGCCAGAAGCAGCCTTTTAAGTGAAGAGCAAGAAGCACTCAGGAGCACGGCTGGGCAGCAGGGCTGAGGGGCCTCCACAGCTTCGCCAGGGGTGGGCACCAGTCAGCACCTCCTCCCTCCAGCTCCCCGCCGCCCCCAGGCCACTGCCCTCCAAGGCAGGAAGGCACAATGTGGCACACCAAGATTCTTCCAGACCCAGAATCCCCAGGCCACCCCAACTCAGCCCCTGCCTTGGGTCTCTGTCCCCTCTGCCCTCCCTGGCCCTGGACTCCTCCTACCAGTGCCAGGGACACCTGCCCTCAGAGCCAGACCCTTCCTGCTGGATTTGCTCTTGGCTGCTGGTCAGTGGCCAGTGCTCTCTGCAGAGGACAGCCTGGCCCCTGAGTTGGTTTTCGGAAGTAATTTCCATGTAATGAGAACACGGGGAAACCTCATCTTTTCTGACACCACTAATTAGGGGCTGGTGATCCGCCCGCCTGGGCGGCAGAAGCTGACGTTTGCTTTCTCCACAGACACTGCAAATTAACAGCCAGACAGGATCCCTGGGACCTTTAAAAGCCAGAAGCAGCTCCAGCCAGTGGCCATCAGCTGTCACCTGTGCCTTCCTAACAGGGCATGCTCATGACGGCCTGTCTCCTTAGCGGAGGTCCCCAGAGGGTGTCCAGGGGCAGCCCAGGAGGTCACAGGGAGTGCTACTCCATTGCACAGAGGGACCCAGGCTCTGGGGGCGTGGGCTCTTCCTGGGTCATGCAGTGAGGACACCTGGAAGGCACGACTGAGGTCACCAGGCTCTGCTGCCTCCTGGGTCCTGCCACCTCTCTCAGGGCACTGGGGGGAAGGATGGCCGTGGGTGGCATCTGGAGATGACTCCCACCTCCTCCGTCAGTATAAAGAAGGGACAAACTGGACAGTTCTAAGATTCCCTCTCTAGTCCAGCCTGACTCTGCCCTGCCTGGGAGTCCTGGAGGGACAGGGCTAAGGGCCCCCCTCCCCTATGAATCGAGGCCCCTGGAGGACAGAGGGGGCAATGAGGGCACTGGGAGACATCATGGAGCAAAGGCCTGGAGAGGCTCATGCCAGGGGAGGTGTCCCAAGGGCCCGCAGCTGGGGTCTTGCTAGCCACCCTGAGAGCCAGGCAGGGGGAGCCACGGAAGGGCTGGAGCAGCAGCCACTGCTGGACACCTGGAGCCCAGGCCATGCCCATGCAGCTGGGGCTGGGAGTGCCCATGTGGGTCTGGGGATGGGCCAGGCATCAGGAGTGACCCACACTGGGCTCTTCCTGAGCATCCAGCTCCTTGTTCCCCAAAGTCTCTTCTCCCTGCGTCAAGGTCACCCCCGTGCCAGGGCCACCCACCCCACGGTCACTCTGCCCAACCTCACTCCCACCCCAGGGACGGGCCCACTAGACCCCTTCACGGCCTTCAGCTGATGTCCTGGGGTCCAGAAGGTCCATCCCACCCCACAGGGGACCACAGCTAAGGCCACCTTGGGGGTGAGGGGACTTGGAGAAGGTTACACTGCCCAGGAAGCCACTCTGAAGAGGCTGCCTGAGGTCCAGCTGTGGGGCCCCTGCCCCCTCCTCACCCTCCAGCAAGTACACTTGCTGCTCCAAGGGAGCCCCATGGGACATGGTGATATATGAGGGGACATCATGGGAGTCCCAGGAGGGTGGAGCTCCACTGTCCCCCAGCCACCTTGCACCTGAGGCTGGGTCAGCCTCACCTCGGCCCTCATCAAGTGTTGCCTCCCGGGGTACCTGGTGTGCAGCGGACCGCGTCCAGGCCTGGGCTCACAGTGCCCAGAGGCACCAGGGACCCCTGAGGCCTTGACGTGAATTCCTAGCACGCCCCCCCCCCAACAGTGTGCCCGGAGGAAGCAGACTCCCTGGGAATGGGTGCCAGAGAGCCCCCAGAAGGGAGGTGCAGGAAGGTGAGGGACACAGGGTGGGGACAGGAGGAGGCGGAGGAAGGCGGCTGGGAGCAGGTGCAAGACAGCGCCTCCCTCCTGGACCTCGGGGCCTGCCCCTGTGCCCGGGAGTGCCTGAGGCCCTGGCCACGCCCCCTGTCCTGAGTGGCCTGGCCCGCTCCCTCTGGTGGCCTTGGATGGACTTCCCAGGCTTCAGCAGAAGGCGTGTGTTGGAGCCAGTCGGCGGGAGTCTGCGCGTGATGCCATCACCCCTCACACTCCCCGCGTGGTCACGCCCTGGGGCGTCTGCACACCGCTCAGCCTTCACAAGTGGGGAAGCTCCCTGGGCCTGCTCTCGCGCCCTCTCCACTGTCCCCTCGGCTCCCCCTGCCGGAGCTGATGTGCTCCATACAGAGTCCAGCCCACCCTGCCCAGGACTCGGGCTGCGCCCGTAGGAGGCAGTCGGTGGGGACTGTGTGACTGCCACCTCTGAGTCTGGGCAGGCCTCGGGTCCTGGGCTCACCTCCAGCTGCTAGGAGACCTGCTGCCTGCAGCCCACCCATCGCAAGGGAGGTTCTACCACGCGGCCTGCGCAGTGGTTTCATTAATGAGGTTCTAGGCATAAAGTTAGTTAGAAGAGATCGAAATAAAACACACAGACCAGTTACCTTATTTCTATTGCTAGGTCCGAGTCGGCTCACCTCTCTGGTTCCCACCTCTAACCGCCCAGCAGGGCAGCGAGGATTACTCTGGGCTAGCAGGAGAGAGAGAGAGCGAACACGCCTGGGAGTAGCCTTTTATTGGGGAACAAGAGATTCAGGGGAGAATTCCATCCAATGAAGGTTGAGGGGGGGCTGCACTCCAAGGTTACGGTCAGTGATTGGGTCCCCGGGGTCAGTGGTCAGGCACACCCCCACACGGATGGGCTCTCTCATCAGGAAAGGGTCGGGAAAGCTTCGACAGAGCCAAAGCGCCTCAGGCCCTTAACGGGAGTCACCCAATCACGCGTCAGAATGGCCCCCAACAGGAGGTGCTCCTGGAGCAGGGGCCAGGGCTGGTGAGCCTCTGGGGATGGCAACTGTCCCCAGACCAACTGTCTCCACGGGGAGAGGGCAGGGCTGGCAGAGCTCCCCCCGGAGGGAGGTGCAGGGCCTGCCCTGTTGTGGGCTCCAGGTCCTGGGGCCAGGCCCTCGGGCCTCCCGCTCCCTGTCTCCCCTGTCACCTGTGAAGGCGGAGAGCAGGGCCACTCCTGCCTCCCCTGCCTCCCGGCATCCTGCCCTGCGTTGGCCCTCAGACACCTCCTAGGGTCCCCCTGGTCTCCCCAGGTCACCACATGCCTCTGCCTGGTGTGGCAGGGCTGAGGGGACACCGGGATCCCCAGGGCCATCCGCATCCAAGGACAGCAGGACCTTCCTGCTCTGGGAACCATGGGCTCTTTGCTGCTTCCATTTTTCTCGTTTCAATAATCTTGCAGTCCATGTTGTGTAAATAAAATCATTCTTCCCCAAAACCATTAGCAGTGCCCGACATTAATTCCCCTGCAATCTGCGCAATTAGCTGCGCGCAGCACAGGGCATCAAAGGATCCGTTTGCTAATCACCACTCCAACGCGCCGCGCACCTAATTAAATCTCCTTCCTGTTTATCCACTTACGGGATCCTCTGCCGTGGGGAAAGCCGTGCCATAAATCATCCTGCAGTCACTTCCCCGGGCTGCAGACCCACGGGGCGTGTTGGCCTTTCATTCCCACAGCTGGGGTCCCTGGGAGCAGCGAGGACGGTGGGTGCAGGAAGGGTCGAGGGAGCCAGGCCCCGCCCAGCCTCAGCTTCCAGCATCTTCCCTCCCATCTGCACCTGTCCCCCAGCCTTGAGGGGTCTGGAGTCACCCAAACGTCCCCCAGGAACTCCTGTCACAGGGACCCAGAGGCTGGGGGAGTTGTCCATCACTAATGTCCCTGGGAGCTTCTGCTGCTGGCGGAGAGCCCCAGCCCTGGCACCTCCTGGCCGTGGTGACCTTGGGACCTCCTGGCCATGGTGACTTGGGAAGTGAGCGACCCCCCCACTCTCCTTCCTTGGTTTTCAAGGGGACTGACTGCTGCCCGGGGTGCTGAGCAGGGAGCCGTCACAGTGATTGGCATCCAGGGGATGCTCACCAAGGAGCACCGGGGTGACATCCCACAGCAGGCAAGGTGGCAGTGGCTGTGGTCAGCCCCAGGGCCTCTGGGGGCCTGGCTCCTCTTTAGGCAGCTCCTATAGCTGCCATGGAGGGGGCCGTGTGCGATGCTGGTGGGCACGCGTCTCTGGGGTGATGGGGGAGAGCTGGCGTTAGCCATGGGTGCCCCGCTCTGTGGATGTAGGAAGTCCTGAATGGTGCAGCTTGGATGGGTGGATTTGGGGTACGTGAATTAGATCTCAATAAAGCATAAGTCAAAACCCAGTCGGTGGCCACAGCCCACAGCCTGCTCCTGCTTGAGCCCCTTCCCCTCACACAGCTGCAGGGTGTGCTCTTGGAGTGGCAGACTGACAGCGTGGGAAACCTGCTCTCCCTGGCCCCAACTCCACAGAAGGATGGGCACAGGAGCTGCCCAGGCTCCAGGATGTCCCCACCCAACCAGGACCCAGCTGCCCTGCCCTGGCTCAGCTGACCCATTTCCTCAAGTCCCTTGGAGCAGAAGCTGCAGCTTGGTGCCCTGAGTGGGATCGGCCCTGTCCCCAGGCAGTGTGTGTCCCCGAGACCCTCACCCTCAGGTCCACAGTGCTCCAGGGAGCTGCCAGGGCTGCACATCTGGGGCACACAGAGCTCTTAGGGATGGCGTCACAGGTCCCTCACAGGCTCTAGTGGTCAGCTGAAAAATGGCCCCTGCGGACATCACCCAGATCCCTGGAGACTGCGCATGTGTCCTCCTGTGGGGAGCGCCTGTGGGTGTGAGCAGGGGTTAAGACGGGGGATCAGCCTTGATTATCCTGTGGCCCCAAGTCAGCAGCAGTGTCCTTAGAGAATCGCCACCAAGGATGAGAAGGCCGTGGGCAGATGGGCAGAGGTAAAGGGGCAGCTGGGGAGCCAGGAAGACCCTCCCTGGGCTTTGGGGGGGCACAGCCTGGCTGGCTCCTCAGTTTGGGACTTGGGGTCCCCGAATAAGTGAGGACAAACCTTTGTTGTGTTGTGCACCCCACCAGTGGGAATTTGGTGCAGGGGCTGGGGTCTCTGAAACACCTATGCCTCGGGCTCCAAGCCATGCCAAGACCCCAGCCACCCAGTGGGCGTCAGGGTTTGGGGAGCGCCAGTCCCAAGGCGGCCTGGAGCACTTTCGCTGTGCAGCCCCCCCACCAACGCGGAGTCCATGTCCTGCTCGGCACAGAGAGCTCGGATCCCCAGCAGGGTCGAGGTAGAGCCAGGGGGATGGAGCTATTTCTGTGCCTTGATGTGGCACTGGGGGCACAATCACCAAGGCCACAATCGCCCTCCGCAGCACATATCACCCAGGCACCCTGCCAAGCCCATCTCCACCATCTCCTCCTGTTAATATCGTTGCCATTAGTCCAGGGTAGCAAATCCGTCACAACCAGCCCCTCCTGGCCTGTATTTTTTACTTTTAATTATGATCAAATGTGGATATCGAGTAGTTTGATGCATGTTAGATGTCTGCAGGGATTTCTTGTTAATAATGCAATTGCAAAGCTCTAATGGCTCATAACCAGGGCCATTACTGCAATATGTATTCAGTGGTGTCTCCAAAGTTGGACGTTTTTCCAAGAGGGGGGCGTGAGGGAGTTGGAGGGATGGAGATGACACAGTGAGTAATTACAGAGGCAGACACTTCTCAGATCTCCTGCGGATGTGCAGAGCCTCAACTAGTCCATGTGCCAGTCCCAGCTGTGGGGACCAGTGCAGGTGGCCAGAGGGAAACTTGGTGGCATCTTGTACCTGATCGTCCAATGACCTGCAAGACCGCTGCAAATTTTTCCCACCATTGAGAGGGCCCCATGTAGAGAAGTGGCCAAGCACACTTACCTGTAAATACCCCTTCCTTGGAGTGACTCTAGTGAGGAGTTGGGGGTTCTAGATCAGGTGGACCTGTACTGACAACCAACCTCTTTGCATTAATCTGTTTTCTGTGACTATAATGTAATACCTGAGGCTTCATACTTTTTAAAGGAGATGCATCTGGTGAGAGTCCCAAGGCTCTGCAGGACATTCCATACCAGAGACGGGGAGTGAATATATGTTAATTGACTGTCTCCTTCTTCTAAAGCCATCAGGATTGACTGACAGGGGTCCCTCCTGATAACCTTAATACAGCCTGATCCCTCTCAAGACCCCTCTGCTGAACGCTCTGGTCTCCACCCTCCTCATGCCTCACCTGGGGACCACACTCAACGCCTTCACAGTCACGTTGAACCAAACTATCACACTTGCCCTGTTCCCCTTAAAACAGGACACCTGGGGACCAGTGAGGGGTCGACCTCCACGGGTCTCCCTCCAGTACCTGCAGCCGTCATGTGACTGCCAGGCCAGCAGGGCTTGTCCAAACAGCCCAGCGGGAGGGTCCTGGGACACTGGAGGCAGAAGTGGCTGTGGGCTTGCAGGACTGTGGGGGTGGGGAAGGCAAGGTCCGAGCCACCTGGACCGAGCGCCCCTGGCTGCCCAGAGCTGTGTGGTGTGGGGTGAACTGCCTCCCTCTTTGTCTCAGGCCCTGCCAAGAGTGGCAGATCCAATTGCAGCCAGCAGATTCAGTGGACCCCGAAGAGGGTGGACAACCGGAGCAGGTAGGGCCTTGATCCCAGGGACGGGGAGGTTTCCCCTGTCCTGGGAGGGACAGTGGCACTAACCCCTTCCCTCGCCCACTGGGTCACGGACAGTCCCTCCCACCTGGCCTCGACCCCCAGGCTCACTGGGCCGTTGGTGCCAGTGGCCCCATCCTGGGGGCTGTCACTGTCCCCACCTTCCCTGTTGGACGGCTGCCCCTTCCTGCATGTCCATGCCAACTCCCTGCCCGTGTTCATTCACAGATTGAGAAGCTGCTGGGCACCACTATGAGCCAGGTACTGGATGACCAGCAGGGACACATTCTGGGGAGAGGATCTATTACCAGTCTGTCCCCAGACACCCTGACTCCTTGCTGGGAGTCTGACCCCACGAGGCGGGCCCGCCCAGCTGGAGGACCTGCTGGAGCCAGGCCCCTGGCCCCTACCCAGCCTCAGCTCAGAAGGACTGGCTCCTTAGGTCCAGGAAGGGCTGAGGGACAGAGGAAGGACGGACATGTGGGAAAGTCGGTGAGACCCCTTGAGGCTGAGCCTGGGGGTGGGACAGCTGGTGAAGATCCTTGGTCATGACGCACCCACGGGACCAGGATTCTGATCCTTCAGATCCCAGAGGGACACTTGTGAAGTCCCCGGAGGTCCCTGGGGTGG
This sequence comes from Spermophilus citellus, assembly GCF_964194105.1. Lineage (NCBI taxonomy): Eukaryota > Metazoa > Chordata > Mammalia > Rodentia > Sciuridae > Spermophilus > Spermophilus citellus. The sequence continues at coordinate 2,231,416 of NC_138183.1, read as the reverse complement.
TGTGGAGGGGCCACGCCCAACTCCCCCCGGTTGTTCCCAAGCCCTTAGTTCCTCTCCCTGGGGACACACACAAAGCCCCCTCCTCGAGGTTGTGCCGGGAGTGCCCTCGAAGGCTGCAGCTCCGCCTGGTGGGAGGGCACTGTGTCAGGAGCAGTCACTGTGACAGGGGCCAGCAGGTCTTCTGGGCAGTGGGGTCCAACGTGCGTGATGCTGTGGGGTCCCACCAAGAACACTTGGAATGTCCCCAACAGTGGTCCAACCCTGCAGGCAGGAAAGGCCAGACCAGACTTGGCATTCCAAGGGCCCCTGCGGGACGAACTGTCCCCCCAGGATGGCTGGTGTGGTCACTGGGAGACCAGCTACTCGGGGCTTTTCCTGGCAAGGCCTCCCCACGCCAGGGCTGGTGCCCACTGGGCCTCGGGCTCCCCAGGCCCCAGCAGCCAACCCTCACGGCTCTGCTCGTCCCCAGCCCAGGCACCTCCATACAGAGGACCCTTAGAAGGGACTCCCCTCCCTCCAGAGCACACATCTCGGCAAGGCCTCGCCCGGCACGCCCCTCTAGCTGACCAATCACCAAGTTGTCAGCTCGTCACTGATCAGCATGGTGACGGGTATCAGATGGCCTCCCGTCGTCACATTCTATAGTGAAGAGGACAGGCCAAGGACACCATGCACATCCCCACTGCGTGCTCACGTGACTGTGAGCCCAGGCGTCTGGGGCCTCAGCGGGCTGGCTGGACGGCTGGGCTCCGAGGGCTGAGGGCCTCCCACAGCCGTGAAGCCAGGCCTCTGGCGGGGCTGCAAGGGCAGCTGTTCCAAAAGGCCCCAGCGAGGCTGCAGGGCTCTTTGAATCCAGCCTCGGTGCTTCACCACGTTCTATCAACCCGGGAAGTCGTGAGACCGTCCTCGCCCATGGGTGCTGCTATAACAAAATGCCTGGGACTGGGTAACTCTTACAGAGCAGAATTATTTCCCGTGGTCGCAGTGTCCGTAGGCTGAGTCGAGAGGCTGCTGTCTGCTGCCAAGAGGGCACCTCAGAGGCACTGGAGGAGCCGTGGCGAGCAAAACCGCCTCCCAAGATAGCGCCTTGTTGTTGCATCCTTCAGAGGGGCAAGTGGGTCCTCCCAGAAGGGATCCGGGTGAGCCTGAGTCCAGAGCCTGGACCCAGCCTGGATCAGGTGGCAGTGGGAGAGGGGCACTGGCAGGTGGCTGGCCAGGAGGCTCCCCACCTGGAGGGAGAGCAGTCCTGGGAGACGAAGTCCCATCTTGGCACGTTGTTGCTAGGACCACAAACCTGAGACTGGGTGACCGAGGCCACAAAAAGGCACTTCCCATAGCCCTGGGGGCTGGAAGTCCAAGACCAAGGTCCCAGTGGTTCCAGGTGACAGCAGTTTGTCCCCATGAGCTCCAGGGGACACACTCAGTTCAAGGCAACCTCCAAGGAGTTTGTCAAGGACCCACTGCAAGGTGCCCATGGGAGCCCTCTGTTCCCCGTCTTCCTGACCCTGCCGGAGCCAGGTAGGAGGGAGCGGGCACCAGGCCCTTCCCACCTGAGGGGGCCTCACCTGGAGGGTGGGGCCTGACCCTGGAGACAGCATAGAGGTGCAAGGACGTTGGGCCAGAGCACACCATCGGTCACTCTGTCAGAGATGAGAGACCACGGGCTGCCTCTAATGTCATCCAGCAGGAAGGGGGTCTTTGAAGGAGCTGTTGTGACAGGAGAGGGCTAGGAAGACAAGCACCTGCCCCACCCAAGGGCTCTTTGTCCTCCCCCAACCCCGGGTGCTGAGGGTGGGACTCAGAGCCTCATGCATGCCACCAAGCTCCAGCCCTGAGCCCCCAGGACCCCACACACCCAGGCAAGACCCGCGGCCCACATGCAGCAGCAGCTCTTGTGCTGAGCCACCGAGTGCCCAAGTGTCTGTCAACAGATGTGGGAGAGACATGGTCCACCCCACAGCGGACTATTAATCAGCCTAAGAAGAAGGACATCTCCCTGCACCGGCCACAACACAGAGGGACCTCATGGACACGGTACCAAGTACAATAAGCTAGTCTCTCTCTCTCTCTCTCTCTCTCTCTCTCTCTCTCTCTCTCTCTCTCTCTCCTCTCTCTCTCTCTCTCTCTCTCTCACACACACACACACACACACACACACACTCCACTGACTTGAGGTCCCAGAATCATCAAATCCAGACACAGGAAGCAGAGCAGAGGGTGCAGAGCTGGGAGGGGGTTGGGGTGGGTGCTTAATGGGGACAGGTGTCAGTTTAGGAAGGTGAGAGTTCTGCAGACAGATGGTGGTGACTGCTGCACTGGGACCAGCTTCTGCAGAGGACTGTGCACTTGGAAAGATCAGGTGTGAGTTTGTACTGTGTGTTTTACAGCAGTAACAAGTGGTCACTTTTATCAAAATCCTCCCAGCGTTCTTGATGACATGGGTTTGCCCACCCTGCCCGCCGTGCCGGCTGCGAGCTGCGGCCGCTCCTCCCATGTCTGCTGCTGGTCCCACTTGAGCACACGTCATGTGGGTGGTGAACACACCAAGGCAGGCCAGCCAGTCTGTGCGGTGGAATGGGAGGGCGGGCAGCCATGTTGTGGCATGGCTGGGGATTCAGCCATGGATACTGGGATTGCCCCTGCTGGGCCCCAGGCCAGCCGCAGGGCTAGGGTGGGGTCTGCCTGCAGGCACCTGGTATGTGACTAAGCACTTGGAGAGGAAGCAGAAAAGATGACCTCCGGTGACAGGGGACATCTGGGACAGCGTGCAGGGTCACTGCCCTCCCTCCTCACCCTCCCCACCGCCTGCCCAGCACCTGTGGGCCACCGAGGGGACCAGCAAACCACTCCCAGTTGTTTGAGCAAGTGGGCACTCGGACCATCAATAAATGATGAGCGGTTGCCATGGCAACAGCCCCGGCCCATATTTCATCTCCTGGAGATTCCGGCAAGCTCTGGTGGATGCTGCAGGAAGCCTGGCGGGAAGAGAGGGCGTCGGCCAGCAGCCCTCCTGTGCCCAGGAGACCCCTGGGGCTTGGAGCCTGGGGCTGAGGGGCCTGGGGAGCAGGATGTGGAGTCTGGGACTAGAGTGCTCACAGCACAGTTTGGGGAGTGACAAGGGCTGCCGTCCACCCAGGCTCTGGCTCCTGCAGGGTGCTAGGTCATCCAGGTCACGGGACCCCTCCGGCCTCGGTATCTTTGTGGAATGAGATGGAAACCGTCCCAGCCCGTCAGGCTTCCTTGAGGGCAGAGGGGCGTAGGTGTGACAGAGCTGGGCGTGTGTAAGCACCTGAAATGTCTCTTCATGTCACTGTTGTTAGCAGAGAGATCTAAATGGTAAGAGAGGCAGTGTGCGTGCACAGGTGCCGTGTGCGTGTATGTGTAGACGTGCTCCCGCGTGCACCCGTCCGCTGACCGCCATCTCGTGGTCAGCTCTGACTCCCCCTTTGGCCCTGTTGTGCAGAGGCTGGATCCTCTTTCAGCTTCGTGTGGCTGCGGAGGCCGAGTTCTGCCCCCAACTCTGAGAGGCGTCCTCACTGAGGGTCAAAGGAGCGCCCCTTCCTTCTCCCTGACCTTCAAGACCTCGTCTCCTTCGCCCCTGTCCTGGTGGACTCTCACTGGCCTGTCCCTCTGGGTGTCCTCTCCTCCTGCTCTTTGACGCCTTCCTCTTGATCACTCTTTTCCAGAGACTTGCTTTCGGGGGCTCTCTCTGCCTCTTCCTGCTTCCTGTGCCCGTGGCTTGTTGGGACTCCAGGGCTCGTTGGGACTCCAGGGCTCGTTGGGACTCCAGGGCTCGTTGGGACGGACTCCAGCGCTGGGTTTGAGGCGTTATCCGGTTGGGCATTCATCAGCCACTATCCCTACCCAGGCATCTTGGCCTCCTCTTCCAGCCTCCAGCCGTGCGTGCTCTGGGTGCCCGAGGGGGCCTCTTCCCGCTGAGGTCGCACTAGCCGTCTTAGGTTCATTAACTGTCCTGCGGGTCTGACCCGTGTGCTTTCCGTCCCAGCCGTTGCAGGCCTGTCCTGGGCTTGGATCCGGTCTCCCTCCGTGTCCACACCTCACCCAATGCGTCCAGGGCTTCCTCCAGCTTTCCCAGCCTGCAGAAGCCATCTCAGCCATCTCAGGACTGCCACCTACCTGTCATCTGGGTAACTGCTGGATTTCTCCATGTTGGCCAGATTTCCTAACTTTTGGTTGAATGTTGATCGATGCCCTCTTTGCTGAGGCCTCTGGGGCCTTGCTCTGAAGCTGTGCTCTTCAGGGCCAGCCTGAGATTCTTCCAGGCTTAGCAGTTCCCAGCAGCGAGGCAGGACCTGAGCACCTGCCCAGCCCTGGGAGCCGTGGGGTCCTCGCCGGGCGGGTCGACTGGACACTGTTCCCAGCCGGCTATCAGCAGCTCCTCTGTGACACACTGCCCTGGGGAACCCCTGCCTTGGCGCCTGCCTCCTCCAGGAGTGTGTGTGCAGAGCTTCCTCTGCCCTCAGTGTGCCCGGGCCTGGAGCCTCCTGGCAGTGTGTCTGCCAGGCTCCCTGTGCCCTCAGTGTGCCCGGGCCTGGAGCCTCCCGGCAGTGTGTCTGCCAGGCTCCCTGTGCCCCCAGTGTGCCCGGGCCTGGAGCCTCCCGGCAGTGTGTCTGCCAGGCTCCCTGTGCCCCCAGTGTGCCCGGGCCTGGAGCCTCCCGGCAGTGTGTCTGCCAGGCTCCCTGTGCCCCCAGTGTGCCCGGGCCTGGAGCCTCCCGGCAGTGTGTCTGCCAGGCTCCCTGTGCCCCCAGTGTGCCCGGGCCTGGAGCCTCCCGGCAGTGTGTCTGCCAGGCTCCCTGTGCCCCCAGTGTGCCCGGGCCTGGAGCCTCCCGGCAGTGTGTCTGCCAGGCTCCCTGTGCCCCCAGTGTGCCCGGGCCTGGAGCCTCCCGGCAGTGTGTCTGCCAGGCTCCCTGTGCCCCCAGTGTGCCCGGGCCTGGAGCCTCCCGGCAGTGTGTCTGCCAGGCTCCCTGTGCCCCCAGTGTGCCCGGGCCTGGAGCCTCCCGGCAGTGTGTCTGCCAGGCTCCCTGTGCCCCCAGTGTGCCCGGGCCTGGAGCCTCCCAGCAGTGTGTCTGCCAGGCTCCCTGTGCCCCCAGTGTGCCCGGGCCTGGAGCCTCCCGGCAGTGTGTCTGCCAGGCTCCCTGTGCCCCCAGTGTGCCCGGGCCTGGAGCCTCCCGGCAGTGTGTCTGCCAGGCTCCCTGTGCCCCCAGTGTGCCCGGGCCTGGAGCCTCCCGGCAGTGTGTCTGCCAGGCTCCCTGTGCCCTCAGTGTGCCCGGGCCTGGAGCCTCCCGGCAGTGTGTCTGCCAGGCTCTCTGTGCCCCCAGTGTGCCCGGGCCTGGAGCCTCCTGGCAGTGTGTCTGCCAGGCTCCCTGTGCCCTCAGTGTGCCCGGGCCTGGAGCCTCCCGGCAGTGTGTCTGCCAGGCTCCCTGTGCCCCCAGTGTGCCCGGGCCTGGAGCCTCCTGGCAGTGTGTCTGCCAGGCTCCCTGTGCCCCCAGTGTGCCCGGGCCTGGAGCCTCCCGGCAGTGTGTCTGCCAGGCTCCCTGTGCCCCCAGTGTGCCCGGGCCTGGAGCCTCCCGGCAGTGTGTCTGCCAGGCTCCCTGTGCCCCCAGTGTGCCCGGGCCTGGAGCCTCCCAGCAGTGTGTCTGCCAGGCTCCCTGTGCCCCCAGTGTGCCCGGGCCTGGAGCCTCCCGGCAGTGTGTCTGCCAGGCTCCCTGTGCCCCCAGTGTGCCCCGGGCCTGGAGCCTCCTGGCAGTGTGTCTGCCAGGCTCCCTGTGCCCCAATTGTGCCCGGGCCTGGAGCCTCCCAGCAGTGTGTCTGCCAGGCTCCCTGTGCCCCCAGTGTGCCCGGGCCTGGAGCCTCCCAGCAGTGTGTCTGCCAGGCTCCCTGTGCCCCCAGTGTGCCCGGGCCTGGAGCCTCCCGGCAGTGTGTCTGCCAGGCTCCCTGTGCCCCCAGTGTGCCCCGGGCCTGGAGCCTCCCGGCAGTGTGTCTGCCAGGCTCCCTGTGCCCTCAGTGTGCCCGGGCCTGGAGCCTCCCAGCAGTGTGTCTGCCAGGCTCCCTGTGCCCCCAGTGTGCCCGGGCCTGGAGCCTCCCGGCAGTGTGTCTGCCAGGCTCCCTGTGCCCCCAGTGTGCCCCGGGCCTGGAGCCTCCTGGCAGTGTGTCTGCCAGGCTCCCTGTGCCCCAATTGTGCCCGGGCCTGGAGCCTCCCAGCAGTGTGTCTGCCAGGCTCCCTGTGCCCCCAGTGTGCCCGGGCCTGGAGCCTCCTGGCAGTGTGTCTGCCAGGCTCCCTGTGCCCCCAGTGTGCCCGGGCCTGGAGCCTCCCGGCAGTGTGTCTGCCAGGCTCCCTGTGCCCCCAGTGTGCCCGGGCCTGGAGCCTCCCGGCAGTGTGTCTGCCAGGCTCCCTGTGCCCTCAGTGTGCCCGGGCCTGGAGCCTCCCGGCAGTGTGTCTGCCAGGCTCCCTGTGCCCCAATTGTGCCCGGGCCTGGAGCCTCCCAGCAGTGTGTCTGCCAGGCTCCCTGTGCCCCCAGTGTGCCCGGGCCTGGAGCCTCCTGGCAGTGTGTCTGCCAGGCTCCCTGTGCCCCCAGTGTGCCCGGGCCTGGAGCCTCCTGGCAGTGTGTCTGCCAGGCTCCCTGTGCCCCAATTGTGCCCGGGCCTGGAGCCTCCCAGCAGTGTGTCTGCCAGGCTCCCTGTGCCCCCAGTGTGCCCGGGCCTGGAGCCTCCTGGCAGTGTGTCTGCCAGGCTCCCTGTGCCCCCAGTGTGCCCGGGCCTGGAGCCTCCCGGCAGTGTGTCTGCCAGGCTCCCTGTGCCCTCAGTGTGCCCGGGCCTGGAGCCTCCCGGCAGTGTGTCTGCCAGGCTCCCTGTGCCCCAATTGTGCCCGGGCCTGGAGCCTCCCAGCAGTGTGTCTGCCAGGCTCCCTGTGCCCCCAGTGTGCCCGGGCCTGGAGCCTCCTGGCAGTGTGTCTGCCAGGCTCCCTGTGCCCCCAGTGTGCCCGGGCCTGGAGCCTCCCGGCAGTGTGTCTGCCAGGCTCCCTGTGCCCCCAGTGTGCCCGGGCCTGGAGCCTCCCGGCAGTGTGTCTGCCAGGCTCCCTGTGCCCCCAGTGTGCCCGGGCCTGGAGCCTCCCGGCAGTGTGTCTGCCAGGCTCCCTGTGCCCCCAGTGTGCCCGGGCCTGGAGCCTCCCGGCAGTGTGTCTGCCAGGCTCCCTGTGCCCCAATTGTGCCCGGGCCTGGAGCCTCCCGGCAGTGTGTCTGCCAGGCTCCCTGTGCCCCCAGTGTGCCCGGGCCTGGAGCCTCCCGGCAGTGTGTCTGCCAGGCTCCCTGTGCCCCCAGTGTGCCCGGGCCTGGAGCCTCCCGGCAGTGTGTCTGCCAGGCTCCCTGTGCCCCCAGTGTGGCAGTGATCAGGAGCAGCTTCTCCTCTGGGGTCACATCTCCTGCCTGAAGACTAGAGTGCTGCAAACTGGCCTCAGGTTATACCTGGATTTGGGGGTTGGGGCGATCACCCAGGAGCCCCCAGTGCCAGCCTGGCCCATGTCAGGTGATGGCATCACCCAACATTCCCCTCGTGGCCACTTAGGTTTTAAGGAGGGGGATGTGAAGGATCTTGTGCACCCTGGGTCTAGCCCTCAGGCCTGCCCGCTCTCCCCATCCCTGGGGGAGGCTGGTCCTGAGAGAGGATGGATAAGCCAGCTAGGGTTCTTCACAAGTGGACCTCAGCTCTATGACCCTCCCTCAAGCTGGGAGTCCATCCTGTGCCCCAGCTGCCCTGCCAGGCCAGGGCACCAGCTGCCCCTCTGAGAAGGGAGGGGAGTCTGCCCAGGTGGGGTGGAGAGGAGCCGCCGGGCACAGTACTGCTCCTGGGATCCCTGCACCCTCCTGGGCACTCCTGTGTAGAGGGGCCCGCACCCTCCCCAGTCTGGTGCCCCTCTGGGCCTATGGCATGGGGACACTGCTGTGGCTGGCATGGGGCACTGCTGTGGCTGGGCACTGGGGGCACTGCTGTGGCTGGCACAGGGCACTGCTGTGGCTGGGCCTGGGGGCATGGCTGTGGCTGGGCCTGGGGGCACTGCTATGGCTACTTCTGGGCAGAAGGCCTGGAGCTTCTCTCTGGCTCTGTCCATCTCCTGGTGTCCTAAGCCCAGGAGAGAAAAGCCAAGCCAGGCCACCAATCTGCAACCCATGAGTCTCCTTAATAAAAAATTTACTGTGAGCCCATGAAATGTTTAAGTGCTGTATTTTACTACTAAAAAGTGAGGCAGGAGCCAGCACCTTTGGAGGAAGGATTTCCAGGCCTTTTATAGATCAAAGCAAAAGAATAAAATAAATATGACCATGACAGCCGTGAGGCTAGGGAGCCGTGTCCGGGAAGCGCTGGTACGGAGAAGGGAGGCCGCCGGCCCTGAGGGCACCTGGAGGTCAGCCTGGGGCAGCTGCTCACCCAGGGCTGGTGGAACTGTCCTGCCAACAGACAGACTGTTCCTGACTCCAACTCCCAGAGGAAGACACTGAGGCCCCAAGAGCCCACTGGTGTCTGAGAGCTTGTCCCCCAGCTTGAGGACACGGTCCTGGGGCTGTGCCAACACAAACCCGCCTTCGTCTCAGCACAGTGGCCTGTCCTCGTGCAGTGGCCTTCCACTTCTCCACCGGGCACCCAACCAAACACTCCCTGGGACGGCCACATTCTCTGCACTGGGATTTCCAGAGACGTGTGGAAAATGCTGATCACAAAATTGGTGCGATGTGGCCCTCTTTCTCCAGGAAGAGACCCCAGTGACAAGCTAAGGACAGTCTCCCTGAAACCCCCAGGTCCTGGCAGGGCCTCAAGGGCTGCAGGTCCCAGAGCTCACACTGCTCTGCTAACCCTCAGTGACTTGGACAGAGGGCCTGTGCCCTCCTCCTACAGCGGGGCCTGCACCATGCAGCTGTCCTGCTCCCAGGGAGACAAAGGGGCTGAGGGCCGCCTGGCCCCCCGCCTGGTCCCTGCCTGACCCCCCGCCTGACTCCCCACCTAGCCCCCTGCCTGGCCCCCCATCCCAGCCCCCCCCCGCCCCAGGTGAGTGTCTCCAGAAGGTTCTCCACCACCCACTGCAGGGGCAGGCGAGTAGGAGAGGAAGTGGGTGCAGGTGGTGGCCCCAGAGGGCACAGAGGAATGTGAGGAGAAGCACCAGAGGGCCCAAGGATCCAGGGGACAGTCTCAAGGGTGGGAGATGGACATGCCGAGAGAGGGTCCAGGCCGCAGCTTCCACGTGGCCAGATTCCGCACCAGCTCCCCCACACTCGCCCCTGCCTCGGGGACCTCTCCGGCCCTCCCAGTCCCTGTCCTAAATGTGCTGAATCGTCAGGGTGGTGCTGGAGACTGGTACCCCCCCCCCCTGAAGAACCACTGGTCCTCTGGTTCCCTGCACGCGCATGTGGGTATGGCACACCCGGTGGGCATCTGGTGGTGCTGAGCACAGGGACGTGGAGAGGGAGGAGGCGGGAGTGGGGGCTCTCCAGGTGGGCCAGGCTGTGCCCTGAAGCACAGGCAGGCACGGGGTGTTGGGGCACAGCACGACCAGAGGCAGGCGGCACACAGCAGGCGGCACACAGCGTCCCTGCGAGGGTGGGACAGGGACATGGGGGAGCAGGAGGGGCACCCAAAGGCAAGGCCAACAACTCCAGGTCTCAAATGCTGGCCTGAGCCTGCAAAGTCCCACACCCTCAGGAGCTTCAGGCTGGAGAGGGTGCAGCGGGGAGTCCCCAGGTGGGACAGGCGGAGTCGGGCCGGGAGCTCTGGGGAGCCTCAGGACAGCGGCGGGCGGAGGGGCAGGGAGAAGAGGGGGCCTTGCACGTGTGGGACTCTGACTCAGCAGCGTGTGGGTGCAACAGGCGACGGTCAGGGCCCCTCACAGACTGGCATGAAAAGTGCAGCTGGGAGGGTTGCTGACCCTCGGAGCCCCACTCAGTCCTGAGCCCTGGTCAGCCTCAGGGCTGCCTGAGCCCCACCTGTGCACACGCCCCTGTCCCACAGCATCACCGCCCTACCCTGGCCCTTCCTGCACATCCCTGGGACACCCACTCCCACCCACAGTCACCTGGAAAGGCCGGGCCAGCCTGTCCTCCTCCAGGCCCCGGGTAGGCAGCACAGGGGCTGCTGGGCAGATGATCCTGCCCCTCTGAGCATTCTTTATGAAACCTGAATCCGCGAGGATCCCCGATGCCCAGGCTCGGCCAGGCTCAAGCTCAAGACCCACAGACCCACAGCCATGATTAATTCATAAATTCTGATCTTTAAAAACTTGGACCAGGTCAATCACAAGCACAGAGAAGCTTCCTGAGGCCCTTTGACTTTCTGTAGTTATCCACAATCTACAGGTGCCCAGAGTCCTGTGTCTTCTGAACCCCCGAATCCACCCCCCAGAGTCCAGAGTCCCCAGTGCCCACCCCTCAGCTCCCTAGAGGCCCTGCATTGCTTTCCATTGGACACTCTGTCCACCCCAGATGACACGAGGAGATGTGCCCCACACCAAGATCTCACACTTGTGCCCTCTTTGTCCCCTGTCACCCAGAAACCAGGCCACCAAGCCCAAAACGCCCCCCTTCAGAGGGCAAAGCTCCCTGACCGGCTGGGAGAACACGGCTCTTCCTTTTGTCCTCCTGTGTCCTCCAGCCTGTCCTCTCTCTGCCAAGTCAGCACTTAGAGAAGGATGATCTGACCTGGAGCAGCTGGACAGCCAGGCGGCAGAAGCAGAGGCAGCCCAGGGACAGGAGGGGCCTGGCTGGGCAGGAGTGTCCCACAGGGAGGACGCTGTCTCCCCGCCCGTGAGCACAGGAGGTCGGAGAGAGTGTGCCGTTCACAACGGCAGAGCAACTCTCCACAGGGGCCATTCCGCCCACCAGGGGACACTTGGTAACATCTGGGCACGCTTGCGTTCTCACGATTGAGGGGTGCTACTGCGTGTAATGGTGGGGACCAGGGATGCTGTCACCCCTACAACGCACAGGGGCGTCTCCCATGGCTAGGGATGTCCATGATCATGCTCCAGGGAGGGACTTGCCCAGACCCACCCGCAGCCAAGGGTGGCACAGAGCGGCCTCCTGGGGTGGGCGGCAGAGACTGAGCTCCTCAGAGCAACCGAAGGAGGAAAGTCCTCCCCGTGGGGTGGGCCTGAGTCGGACCTCAGAAGCCCTTGCAGAAAGGCCTGCAAAGGGCCGGCTCTGGTCTCAGTTCCCTGCGTGGGCTGGCCCCACCGCACCTGTCGGTGCCACCTTGGCTGCCTCAGAGGCCACCCCACTCCTTGCCTCTGGGTTCATCCCAGTCCTCCCAGGTTCCAGGGAGGCTGAAGCTGAGTCGCTCTGGACCCCAGGTCAGCTCTGCCCATCCAGGGCTCTGCATGGGCCACAGGCCGATGGTGCACACTTCCATGAGGCACAACAGCCTGCCTCTGCCACCCGCCTCGCCACCTGCCAGTCGGTGACAGCTGAACCAACCCGAGGGCAGAAGCCACTGCAGACTGTGGCCATGGGACATCCCACCCAAGGAGGGACATCCCACCCTTCCCAGGAGTGCTCCAGGGCCTTCTCCACCAGGACACGAGAGTCCAGGGCCCATGGATGCAGCTGGCAACCGCGCTGGGAGCCAGGCAGCCCACGGGCTCCGGCACACTCGGGAAGGAAGGAACGAGGCAGATGGCGGGTGGGCAGGCTGGTGGCACCACCCCCATGTGGGCGGGCGTCACAGACTCGTGGTGCTATCTCCTCCACGCCATATCAGGAGATGCCTGGGGAGAACTGGGCTGGCCCAGCAGACGCCTTCTGCATCCCAGCCTCGCTCCGTCCAGGAGCCCCCCCAGCTCATCAGCACCCTGGCTGCCCCCACCCACCCTTCCCCACATCTGTGGGCACAGCCCTACCTGTCTGTCGCCCCAAAAGACTGTGGCTCTGTGAGGGGAGGCACTGTCTGGCCCTTCCCTTTGGTCTCTCGCTACCCACCCCAGCCCGAGATGGATGTGTTTGAATTCTCCAAGAAAAGCATTTGTAGAATGTGGATGAAGGGATGGGTGGAAGGGCGGACAGACGGAGGGATGCATGTACGGGTAGAGGGGCAGATGCACAGATGCAGGTAGATCCCCATCATGGGTCAGTGGGTGGATGGGCAGATGATGGATGGATGGATGGGAAGAAGGAAGAAGGCATGAATGGACAGTTGACGGATGGGTGGGTGGATGGATGGGTGGACAAGCACATGGGTGGGTGGGTGAGTAGGTGGGTGGGTGGAGGGATGGGTGTGAGGGCAGGTGGGTGGACCAGCACATGGGTGGGTTGGTGTGTGGGTGGGTGGGTGGCTGGATGGTGTGAGGGCAGGTGGGTGGACCAGCACATGGGTGGTTGGGGTGGACGATGCATGTGCACAGGTGGATGGGTGTATGGAGAGAGGGCCGTGCCCAGAACCTAGTGGAGGGATCACGGATGCTAGAGGAGGGCAGGAGGTGAGCAGGCAGGGCCTGGGCCTGGAGCCAAGGCTGGAGGCCTGAGGACAGCCAGCCTGGAGAAGCAGGGCCATTTGCCAAGCCCAGCCCAGGGCCAGGCATGCTCCAGCCCGCGTGCGCCTCCCTGGAGTCGGGCAGCCTTGTCCTCGTCAGGGGACTAGCCAGGGAGGTCTCATCCCAACAGGAACCCAGGTCCGAGCTGCTCCCAGTCCTGCACAGCCGCTCCTGCAAAGCTCCTCCCAGCCTCGCAGAGGCCCTGGTGGCCCTGGCCACGGAGTCTCCAAGAGGGAGAAACCCTGCAGCCCAGGGAGGCAGGGCCCTGCCCTGGTGACACCATGACCCTCTGGGCCCCACTTGTCCCCTCCTTCTCCAAGGAAAACTCCCAGAGGCAAAGGCTGGGAATTTCAGAAGGGCCCGGCGCAGCCCTGCTCGTAACCAGCCTCCGCAGGCTCAGCCTCCCCATCTTCCTGCCTGGCATCCAACAGGTGGTGGTACAACCCCGATGCTCCACACGTCCCCTCATTGAGTCCCACACAAAGCTCCTCAATTTCCAGACAGAGAGACTAAGGCTGGTGAGGGGCGGGAACTGCCTGGGTCACAGCCCTGGGTGCTGACGCGGCCACAGTGACACCCTCCACCAGGGCAGGGCATTGCCATCCCCCGCCGAGGTCCCACATGCTGTACCGATGGAAATGGAGGCTCCGAGTCTCAGCGCCTGAGTGTCCCCGGCACCTAGGAGGCAGCAGTGGGCTGGGGACCTGCAGCAGTGGCCGTCCCCAGAATCCTGTGGCATCTGGATCCAGGGCCCCCTGACACACCAGGAGGTGGGAATGGTCACCTTATAAGTGAGGGAGCGGAGCCCAGAAAGACATCTGCTTGTGTCACCCAGGGGATGCCAGAGCACCGTGGCCAGCTCCCAGATGTGGAGAGACTCGTGCCTGTCTCAGCACGTGGTGACCCTGGGCAAACCCCTTCCCTCCCCAGGCCCCATCACCAACTTCTCTGAGGGGAGGTGGGGAGACCAGCCCCCACTGAGGCCTAGTAGACCCCAGGGGAGAATTCTGCTCCAGACTGCCCTGCAGCCTCCCGCCTGTCCACATGTGGAACTCTCTGGGCACTGGGCAGATGTCCAGAGGACAGCCCCAGGAACCTTCATTTTGTTAAACAGAAAAAGAACAGGGGGCAGTTCACGGGAGGGATCGTGAGCCGAGCCAGCTGGGGGCTCCCTGTTTAATGACCCAGTTTCTCAAGGAGGATGTCTGAGTCAGGTTGGGAGAAATTAAAACACACTCGAGTCTGTGGGAAGGATCCAGCCCAGCAGGGAAGCCAGGCCAGGTCCACTCCGGCACGCCCGGTGCCAGGTTAGTTGCAGGGAGCAGGACACTTCTGGCTCAGGGACAGAGTGGCAGGCACTCCGGGGGGAGGGCTGACCCCAGGCCTGTGCCCTCAGCCTGGGGCCCTGTCCTCCCCAGGGGGAGGCTCCTCCATACTCTGCCCACAGGGCTGCTGACCCCTGCTTGTCCTGAAGCCCCCTGCCTCACCTGGGAGCCTACCTGGCCGGCCTCCTCCCACCCTGGCGGAAGGGACCACCCCAGGAGGCCCTGGCCCAGATCACATGCTGACGTGTGAGCAGTGGCCCCAGATGGCCCCCGGGGTCTGGCTGCCGGTGGTGGGCAGACACTAGTTCAACCTTCCATGTGGATTGGTCCCCAACAAACGCTGGTATCAATGGCATGCAGATGGGGACACAGACGTGGCCGATGGGGACACGGAGACGTGGTGGGGCAGGCCACACCAGGAGCTGGAGCAGCTTTCCTTTCAGGCAATAAACGCCTTTGTGCTCCAACGAGGAGCCACATCCTGGGCTTGGGGTGAGAGGCAAGCGGAGTCCCCACCTCCAGGCTGCCCTGCAGGGACAGGCCACCAGGAAGTGCACAAAGAGCTCAAGCTCCAGCAGGATCTCAGGGCAGCACCCAGCGCTGGCAGTGCAGGGCTCAGGGCAGAACCCCGGGGTCAGGAAGTAACATTCAGCTAGACGCCGGTGGCCAGAGAAGAGGCGGAGAGGAGGGCTCCAGAGTGCCCCTAGGCCACCAGGCCTCTGCCCAGGGGGAGCAGAGGCTCCGAGACAGCAGAGGCCAGCTGCCATGCTCAGGAGGTGGAGGGCTCGGGCGGGCGGAGGCAGCAGAGAAGGAGGTAGGCATGCTCCTCAGAGGGACACGGCGGCCAAGCACCAGAGGGGAGGCAGCTGTGGCCGCGCACACTTGGAGGGGTGCAGGTTGTGAGCTCCCCGCCACCCGAGGGACTGGCAGGGCACCAGCTCTGTCCCACCATCCGTCCTCCTCTGTCTCTGTCCCTCTGTCTGCCTCCCTCCCTCCACTCCACCCCACTCAGCGCCTGGTCCTCGCGGCCTCTCCAAGAGCCTGGCTCCGAGTAGCTCCACCCCAGCCCCCTCACCTGGGCTGTCCCAGGGTGTCTGGGGGAAAGCCACCGTCCTTGTCACCTGAGCGGGCTCCCCTCCCTCCTCCCTTCGCTGTCCTCCCTGGAGACCTCACACACGTTCTCTTTCCTCCGTGAGGACGTTCAATTCCACCTCCTGGTCCATCAGTCCCCCTGCCCACCCCCAGCCTGGACCACGTCAGGGCCCACTGTCCTGGCCTGTCCCACCCCGCCCAGCGCTTCCCACACAAGACTGTCCGGGGGCACGGCCCAGGGCAGTGGGACTTCTGGGGGTGGCCCGGTGCCCCCCAGACATGCCCAAAGACAGTGCAATGTCCCAGGGTCAGGAAAATGTGCTTCTGTCCAGCCCTGTGGCCATTCCTACGAGCACTGAGGGCCACGGTGGGACAGAGGCCAGAACGCAGGCAGAGTCAACAGGCCACTGTCACCAGGCGGCCTGTCCCTGCTGTCCCTCCAGTCACCCTGCTCACACCCCTGCCCCCCAGCAGCCCCGGCCCACAACCTTCCAGGAGCAGGTGCGGCCTCCCCCCTGCAGGCCAGTTCTGTGCAGCCCGGAGGACAGGGAGACTCCAGGCAGCAGGCCCCCTCACCCTCTCCCTGCCCTCCCCAGCCACCAGCCACCATCAGTGGGCTCACACCACCCTCTGGTGGACGATTTCAGGATTGCCCATCACCCTGCGTCCTGGGCAACAAGGTCCAGTGGTGGCAGGTTCCAAGGCAGGAGGGCAGAGGGGGCTGAGAGGGCAAGCCAGGTACAGCTCCTGTGGGAAAAGGAGGCATTTAAGGAGACGCCCACATTGCAGAGGGCCTGTGGCTAGGAGCAGCCATGACTGAAGTCTTAGGGCCCAGAGTCCCCTTTCTCACTTATTCAGCCTACATCAGGCAGTTGACTGTGTACTTAGCCCCCGTGGAAGGCGGCGTGCTCCCTTAGGGGGCCTTTCCCATGGAGCACCCAGTGGTCAGACTGGGAGAGGTGCACACAGGGTCTTAGGGGGCCCTGCAGGAGGGTGCTTCCTGGAGGGCCCTTGGGCAGAGCAGGGGAGACAGCCTGGCTGGGTGGGCTTCTCCCTGGACAGGGAGAGGAGGAGTGGCCAAGAACACAGGAGCCAGCCAGCCAGGGTCAGGAGGGACCACGTTGGGAGAGCCTGAGCCTCGCAGCTGCAGAGTTCTGACCAGAGGGCAGTGTGGTCAGATTGGCCAGTCAGGAAGGCCCAGGGAGAGCCCGTCTGGCTAGAGCTGGGGGGAGACCTGGGCAGTAGGGATGGGGAGAGGAGGCGAGGCCTCTTGAGGCAGGACCTTCAGCCCTGTGACTAGGCCAGGCTGGGGCCGGGGCTGCAGGGCCTCCCCAGCCCGGGCGGGGGCTCCAGGAGGAGACAGAGTTGAGTTTCAGCCAAGCTGGGTGTGGGGACCACTGGGTGGCTCTTCAGAAGATAAGATGCAGACATAGGAGGGACACAGACAACGGAGGGCCAGAGGCAATGTGGGTGGCCGATGGAGGCTGGATGGTGGCCTGAGGCCTGGTGGCCCTCCACACCCTCCCGGCCATAAGGTTGGCAGTAAGCAGGTGACCAGTGTGTGGCAGGGGAGGGACCCCGTGTGGGTGAGCCCAGCCTGGAGGGACCCAGGTCCTGCAGGCCAGGGAGACAGTGCAGGACTGCGTGTGAGGGCAGCCAAAGGGCCCTAGCGATCCTCAGCAGGGCGCAGGTCCACACGGGCCACCCCTCTGCCCCGGGATGACCCAGCACAAGGCCCTGCAGGGATGGGGGGCACACTTACCAAGAAGCGGGGTTCAGACCACGGGCTGGTGCAGGGAGTAGCCTGCGGGGAGGAGGAGCCCCAAAGCAAGGCCTAGCTGAGGGGTAGGGGAGCCTCCGGAAGGCTGAAGAGAGGCTCCGGAGGGGTCGGGCAGGGGCCAGCGTCCTTGCTGGGGTTGCCTGGAGGGAACAGAGCAGGATCCTGGTGGGCGTGGGTGCAGGGAGCCAGTGGGTGCAGGGAGCCTCGCGTTTTCCTGGGAATCGGGAAAAGCATGGCTGCTCCACCAGCGGCCACGGTCAGGCAGCCACTGCCACGGCACCTGCTGCCTCCTGGAGGTCCAGCTACGGGCCGCAGGTGGAGCTGCTCGACAGCAGGCGGCTGAGCTTGGGGTCTAGTTGCCGTCCTTGTCCTTCACGGGAGGCAGGATGCACAGTTCTGCTGTCATGTGACCACAATAACGTGGTCCCTTTGCATCTGGCTAAAGACTGGAGAAATGGAAGCCGGGCGCAGAGGGGCAGCAAGAGGCACTTGGGGAGCGGCCAAGGCTCCACCCAGGAAGGCACAGGGAGGAAACAAGCCCTGGACACAAGGGAGCCCCCGCTCCGCAGCCTTCAGACTCAGATGCTCCTGGTTTTGTCAAATGACCCCCAGATGGCACGGATCCTGCAGCAGGCACACGCTGAGCCCGGGGACAGCTCTGGGGACTGTCCCTGCCCCTATTCTGCAGTGAGGAAGCTGAGAGGGAAGAACCTCATGTGGGCCAGTGACCTGCGAGCCGGGAGCTGGCCCTGGTCAGTTGTTGGGCCCCTGTCCCCTCTCAGCCATGACACAGTCGCTGTCACCCTGTCCTTGTCCAGGGGAAGGACAAGAAGATGTGCACAGTGACTGGAGAGGTCTCCCGGCAGTGAGCGGCTGGACGGCGCTCACGGAGGTCAAAGCTGCAGAGCTCAGTCCTCCAGCTCCGACCATGACCGGCCTGGCCACACCTCAGGGCTTTGCTGGTCACCACCTTGGTCCTCGGACTTCATGCAGTGGGCATCCTTCTGGCCATGGTGGTGCTCTCTGCAGAGACACCTGCCAGGCCTCGTGCCCACTCCTGCTCCCTGGATGCCCTCTGCCAGCACTCCCTGGGTCCTGTGGCCCACACACCTGAGCCAGAAGGTAAGCTCTGGGCAGCAGGGCTCATGCCTGCCCTGTCCTCCCCAGGGTCCCTGGAGCCCACCAGCCAGTCAGTGCTGATGCTTCTAGAACAGGGCACATACAGAGCCCCATCTTTCATCTCTGGTTGTATACAGTATGTCACTCAAGTTCGTGTCTTCATACCTGCACTGTGGATAATAGTGACCATCCCATTCCACCGTCACTAATGACCCCTCCCCTCCCTTCCCCTCCCACCCCTCTGCCCTATGTTTTGCTTTTAATAGAAACAGAGCGAGTACACTCCTGGCCCCAAGTCCCCTGTGCTCCCTGGAAGGACACAGGCTGACCCTTGCTCACCGACCTCCATGGTTGCCCAACCTCCTCCTGCTGCAGACCAGCCACCACTGCCCAGAGTCAACTATTGATACTGCCAGTTACTGTTACCGAGCCGCGTCCTGCGTCCTCCAGTGTTGACGTGTCACCCCCGAGAGGCAGGCGGAGGCCAGCGAGAGTAGGAAGTAAGAAGCGTTACTAAAGCACAGTACAGCAGACTTCTCCCGGGGCAAAGGGGACCCGAAGGCGGAATCCCGGGAGGAGGAAGGCCAGCCTTTTATAGTCTGTTTCCCCCTCACCCTCTCCCTTATCTGTCTTCCCCCTCATCCTGCCCAGTGACCGGGGATGCGGAGGGGTGGGCAGGGGGGCAGCAGCTGGCCAGAAGGACCTCGTGGGGTGCTGGGCAGGAAGGGCGCGGCAGCCCCAGGGCGCCATGTCTGCTCCCTGTCTTCCCAGCACAAGGCCCTGCAGGGATTGGGGGGCATTCATTAACACCTTTTGGGGAGGGGGAGTGTCAAAGGGCTTTGGAGACGCGAACACGCCATTCTCCTGGGCTCTTTCCGACTTCCCAGGCCCACCAGACCCCATTCTCCTAGCTGCCCTCACCAGCCGTCTATGAATCTGGCTTCACCGTCACATGAGGGATGGGGCTGGGCCGGCGGTCACGATGCCTCCTCTGCCTGCACAGCCACCTGGATCAGACCCAGGCCCCGCAGAGGCCGCTGCACAAAGGCTCCTTGCCACAGAGAGCCAGGAGGGTCACCAACAGGTGCCACTTGGGCCCTGGCTCTTCTGCTCTCTGAGCCACGCGGCCTGTGACCCGAGCCCGTCATTCCCCAGCAGGCTGTGGGCCAGCGTGCACCTTGGACAGCTGAGACCTGCCCTGCACTTGGTGACTCGAGTATTGAGGACAACATAGGCTCCAGCTCCCCAACCCAAGAACAAAACACTGACTCCACGCTCCCCGCCCCGCTCCTGCCTCCCGCCAGCCCGAGACCAGCGCGGCCTGAATCCCTCTGACCCCCATGAGCGGTTTATCACAGGGACGTGGACCTCAGCCACGCTGTCTCCTTGAGCCTTTTCAACCTCAGCTGTTTTGTGTCATGTTGGGGGGGGCAGGGGGAGGCTTGTCCTCCTGGGCCTGTGTTAGAAGACCGTCCTGTCCATGGCTGTCCCTCTACTGTAAGCACAGCACAGCTTACCCACCTGCCCACAGAGTGATTTGGGACATCTCTGGCTTTTTGCACAAACATGGCCCTGAAGATACTTCTCAAGGACTTCGGGGCCTCAGAGCATGCAGGTGTCCACTCTGCATACGAGCCCATGCACAGGGACGTCCATGTGAGGACACAGCAAGAAGGTGGCCATCTGCAAGCCCAGGAGAGGCTCAGAAGGAGAAGTCTTGCTGGCTGGACTCAGTCTTGACTTCAGCCTCCAGATCGTGAGGATGTGACGTGGGCTCTTCAAGCCGCCCAGCTGTCCCGTTGCAGTAGCCGGAATGGACTCCAAACCTCCGAATGCACCTCAGCTCCAACTGTCCCCCAAGGCGCCCAGGCGTCTTCTCCACAGCTGCCTCACCCTGGACAGGCACCGTGGCCAAGAGCAAGGCTCCCTCGGAACTCAGGGCTCCACTTCCCTGCCCCATGGAGTGGCACGTCACCAGGGTCACCAGGGCCCTTGCCTCGGCCACCAGCCACCAAGTGAGAGCCAGGGCTGGAGGGGTCATGGTGGGCGGGGGTGCTGGGGTCTGGCCCACTCCAGGTTTAGCTAAAATGCTCCATGTCACTCTTTCAGGTCTTGTCACTCAGCCGCCCCTGGGAGCACAGTTGACACGGGGTGAGGTGTCAGCAGGCTTTGCTGTATTCCAGACTCAGCGGTGGAGTCACCTGGTCGAGCCCCTGGCACGGCAGAAAACGGTGGGGCTTTAGGCTTCTATAGGGTGGGACAGGAGGGTGGTCCTGGGGTCCACTGTGGGGGCTGATGCGTCAGGGTGGGACAGGAGTGGGAATAGGGAATTACCTGGGGCTAGGTATGGGGTCAGCGGCCCACTTGGGTGGGGGTCAGGTGCCAGGCAGGTGGGGTTCCTTCCCCGAGGCTGAGCCCTGGGATCTTAAATGACGAAAGCTTAAGGGAAACGTCTTTGAATTTATTTTCCATGTTCTTCGCCGCCCACCCCCTGGAGCTCTGGTTCCAGGGCTCCCCTGAGGCAGGCTGTCCCCTCACCAGGTCCCTCACAGCAGCCACGGCTCCTCCTGCCTGAAGGCCCTGCCCTGCCCCATCCCCAGGAGACCCTGTCCCAGGCCGGGTGCCCGTCCTCTCCCCACCCCCAGCACCCTACGAACCAGTGACCACCACCTGCTCCTCCAGGGCCTCCGGCTGGACTGGGAGTCCACCAGGGCAGGGCAGCCTCCCGCTTGGCAAGCCCAAGCCCAGGGCACGCCTGTGTTGGTGAGCCACCCACCACCTGGGCTCAGCTCCAACAGGCCCAGCCAAAGCAGCCTGCAGCCTGCGGGCCAGTGCCCCTGGGGAGACCCGCTGCAAAGGGACTCCGACCTGGAGGAGGGACTGTCTGGGGGCAGAGTGGCTCTGGGGTCCACTCGGGTCAGCAGGAATAGTGCAAGTGTGTTCCCTCCTTGCCCACAGCGCCACCTGCTGCTCACTGTGGAAAGGAGCTGGGTGTGCACGAGGCAGAGCAGGGGACAGGGAAACGGCGGTGACCCCAAGCCAGCTGAGCCCCAGTCACACCCCTGGGAATCACCCAAGGTGCTCAGCCGCACACCCACCAGCTCCTCCAGGTGGCCAGAGGTGGACAGGTGCGGCTCTGCCAGCTGCTGCTCTGTGGGGGACTGTCAGCAGACATGCAGCCCCCACAGGGCACAGGGTGAAGAATCTGAGAGCGCATTCCCTGAGTGCAGAATATCCAGTGCCACTTCCCCGGCAGCCATGTGAGAGGGTCAACTTGTTTTTCTAGGGAGGCTTCAAATTTGAGCATGGATTTTACACCTAAACAAAACATCCTGATTCGAGACAGCCCCAGTGGCCACTGCAGGACGCTGCACAGGGCGAGGGAAAGCACCTCCCAGCACACCAGGGAGCACACCAGGGAGCACACCAGGGAGTGGGTGGAGAGGAGACACCCTTCTGCCTTCCCACCGCTCTAAGGAAGCACACAGCTGCCCCCTGCTGGACACTCTCTTTCCTGCACCCTGTACCATCCGTGGGGGAACCCTGGCACCCAGTGGGCAGTATGGGCATTTCCGCAAAGGCCAGTTCTGGGCTGCCCAAGCTGGGTAACCAGGACCTCTCCAGACACGGATTACCAGAAACAGGACCGGGGGACGGCAGTGAGGTGAGCACCCTGAGTAGAGAGCACGTGGAGGGGAGCCAACAACCTGATTTCCAGGAAAAACAGGCAAAGCCCCTATTTTATGTGGTGCTGAGGGTCGAGCCCAGGGCCTCACGCATGTGAGGCAAGCGCTCTGCCACTGAGCCACAGCCCAGCCCCACTACAGCCCCACTACAGCCCCTATTTTAAAACTCAGAATTAATGCGTGGAGATCCACAGAGAGCAAAAGATAAAATGTTAAGTAAAGACAAAGTCTGACTTCACCCCAATGGTGGGGGTGGGGTCCTTCTCCTCTAGGGAAACAGGCAATCCAGCCCAGATCCTTTCAACTAGTCAGGTGTATTAGTCAGCTCCAGCTGCTGTAACAGAAAGCCCCAGACTAGGTGCTTAAACAGCAGAAATTTTCTTGTATCAGGGGATGGCTGCCTGGCTCTGGCAGGTGGTGGCCTTCTCCCCAACCCCTCCTGCCACCTTTTCTTTAATATTTACTTTTTAGTTTTAAATGGACACATATCTTTACATTTATGTGGTGCTGAGGATCAAACTCAGTGCCTCAAGCGTGCTAGGCGAGCGCTCTGCCATGAGCCACAGCCCCAGCCCCTCCTGCCGCCTTTCCCTCGGTGGGTGGAGAGGTCACTCCCTCACTTCTCCTTTCCTCTGCGTCTTAGGACACTGCCTCTCAGATTAGGGCTCACCCTCGGGACCTCTTAGCACAGTCACCTCTGAACTCAGAAGCACCACTCCACTCACAGCCAGGGTCCCTCAGGCGTCCAGCACACACAACCTGCTGTTGCTCTGCCCCTGGACTCTCAGCTGGCGAGGACATACCAAGTGGCCACTGGAGAGGAGCTTCATTCCCAGACCTACCCCTGAGCTACCCGGTGCCCTGCAGCCTCACCAAGGTGCAAGTTCAGGGAAACCCACTGGCCCACATGTCCCACCTGCCTTTGGGATCCTCCGGGTCCCCACAGGTCACACCAAGTTTCTCTGCCAGGCCCATGTCCACCCCACGTGGCCTCCCACGGGACCAGCCCATAGGACCCACCTGGATCCGTGCCCATATCAGCCCCTCGGCACCGAGGGCTCTTTCTGCCCCACCGGGAGGGTCCAGCATTGTGAGTGCTTCAGGAGACCCCATAAAGAGGCCCACAGTCACCTAGGGGTGCCCTCAGACTCCAGCAGCCTCTGTCCACACGGGGCTGAGACCCTGGCCTCAGTCATGAGCACCTGGCTTACACGGGTCAGGTCCCAGCCTTGGAACCACTGAGTCTTGACCGCCTCCTCGAGGCCCGTCCAGGCAGACAGGACCGAATTCCTGGGGGATCGCCAAAGGGCCTGGTGTCCTTTCCTCGGGAAAGTGGCCCAGGGCGAGGGAGGGAAGCACGCCTGTGAGGGGATCCGTGGGGTGAGCCCGGTGACGTCCCTTCGCGGCCATTTCCCACTGACGGTGGCTTTGCTTTAAAAAATACATAAGTGGAGTGTTTTCCCCAAAGAACTGAAAGCAGGTGTTTGTTCAAACAAAAACTCACACGCAGATGTCCACACACCACATCCTCAGGACCGGGCAAAGTGGGAGAGTGCCCAGCTGCCCCACAAATGCAGGGACAATAAGCCACTGGCCGTCCACTCAGGGACTGCTTCTGGTCCTTGAAAATGACGCTTAGTGAAAGAAGCCAGGCCCAGGACACACCTGGTGTCGTTCCTTGTGGAATGTCCACAACAGCACACCGTAGGACAGGGGGCCACGGGGGGCGGGGGGAAACGTGCCCTGCCCACGGGCAGGGGTCCCCATCACAGGTGAAGATGCTGTGGGAACGGGCCAGGGCAGGTGGCTGCCCAGCAGTGACTGCCACAGGACTGGCCAGCGGTCCCTGTTGAAGGTGCCCAGTTCCTACAGGTCTCACTATTCTCAACTCATACAGCAGTTTTTACGTTAAAGACGATTAATTTCGTGTTATGTGAAATTTATCTTGGTTTTTAAAGAGCTTCTGTCCCTCGCAGGACACCTGGTGGTAAGCAAGCGGGGACCCAGTTGTGACGTTCCTGGTGGCCTGTGGTGCTGCTCCAGCCACTCATCTCACCCCAGGCTCCACCCCAGTCCCTCTGGACCCTGGAGAAGGGGACAGAAGGGTCCCTTCCTTTCCCTGAGCAGTGTGCAGGGGTGGGGGGGCACCGACGCTGCGGGAGGAGCCTGCCCTCGTCCCACCCTCTCCTGCCAGGTGGGGGTCAGGTGTGTCTCAGGCAGCTCCACCGGCCCTCGGCCCTTGGACAGTTGCTCTCAGGAAGCCCCCCCCCCCAGGAGGACCCTGGCCCCCACACAGGGAGGAGCCGAAGCCACCCGGGCCACGAGCAGGGCCCCGGCAGCAGCTGGCACTTGTCTCCTCCACTGCATCGCCCCTGGCCTGAGCCCAGCGCTGGCCAAGACGCCGCGTCTGCAGGGAAGTGGACCCCTGCCCAGGGAGGCCCAGGCCAGCCCACCTCCTCCCTAGGTCACCCTGTTTCTCCAAGGTGGCGCACCCTCCTCAGCGAGCAGAGGCCCGCGGGCGGCATGGCGGGAAGCTTCCTTCGTGGCCAGCCTCCAACCTGCTGCCCTGTGGCCTCCCTCCTGGGGGCAGGTTCCCATGTGTGATGCGCCTCTGCTGCTCCGGAGCAAAGGACCCATGGGACGATCTGTGAGGACGATGGGAGCCTTCTGTTCTCCAAGTGGAGACAGGAAGATGGTGATTCCTGAGGTGGGAGAGAAAACTGGCGGCAGAGCAGGGTCCCCAAGCACCTGAGGGCAGAGCTGGGGGACATGGCCTCCGGCCCCAAGGGCTGGTGCCCACAGGAATCCTTAGGGAGGGTGCCACAAGCCACCCAGTGAGGGTGGGCGTAGGGGACAGGAGTACTCAGCCCTCTTCCTCCTTAGGAGCTCCTCCTGAGGTCCCCAAAACCCTGGGGCCTCGCCGTGGCTCTGGGCCTGGGTGCCGCCCTGCTCTCAGTGCAGCCCAGGCCCCACGCCTGGCCCGGGAGGCAGCCGTCCCCTCCTTTCTCAGCAGGCAGCAGTCCCCAAAGGAGCCTCCCCGTGCGGGCCGGCACATGCGTGTGCACACGCCTACCTGGGCACACGTGCAGGAGCCTGACGCACGTGCACTGACCCCTGCTGACCTCATGCTGCTGGCCCTCCTGTGCCCTCCTGCCACCTCGGCCCTGCTCCCAGCCCACTGCAAGGACGTGCTGGGCACTACAGCCACCCAGAGCCTTGCCCATGCCAGGCAAGTGCCCCCCATGAGCTACCCCCAGGCCCCTCACGGGATCTTTCTAACAACACGTTTGATGAGGAAGGCAGAGAGGTTTTTAAAAGACATAAAACAGGGAAATATTTGCAGAGAGGTGAAAGGCTCCTTCACAGAGCGTCTCCACGGACCACCCTGAGGCTGGGGAGCATCTCCAGAGGCTGAGAGGCTGGGGGTTGGCTACCTCTTGCTGCATTTGTCCTTTCTCTGCCGGAGAGGGACACCGAGGGCCGGGGAGGGATGCTGAGGGCCACAGCCCTGTGCCTGCCTCCTCCCCTGGACGCCGTTGTCCTTCTGAGTCCCCCAGGCTGAGCACAGGTGGGCCGACCTTGCCGTCCTCCCTCCTGAAGGGCAAGGGCTGGGCGGGGGGGGGGGGGGGCGCAGCTCTTCACTCCTTATTTATCCTACAAGTTTTATTGATCGTCCCCCGGTGCCAGACGTGTGCATCCATCACGCGAAGCTTGCCTTCAGGTCGGAACATTTAAACCAATTAATTCTCTGGTTGCCCGAATCAATCATGATGGAAAAGCAGCTCTGAATGCCGGCCTGAGTTGCAGGAGGCTCTAAGAGACAGCTCTCCTTGCGGGGGGGGCTCTTCTCTCCATAATAAATACATTTTACACAAAAATATCAAACCTCCTGTGCTATTTGCTGTCAAAATTCAGAGCCTGCTTCTCTTTTCCTGAAAGATCAATTTAAAGCAGTGTTTTGGGAACACCGTGGGGGCTGGCCTCGGTGCTGGGTGAGCTCTAGTCGCGGGTCGGTCCTGGGCAGCCACCGATGCCAACGGCCCCACCCAGGCTGACACCTGCAGCTGTGGCCGGCCATCGATCATCACGTGTGTCCAGGGAGGCCGCGTCAGCTCCAGGTGAGAACTTTCTTTGGGGCTGGTTGGAAGAACTGGGTGCGGTCCTCCAGCATGGGCAGGTCCTTGTAAAGGACCCCACTGGGCAGGTCTTGGGAGGAGGGTGCCGTGGGCAGGATTCTCCACCTGGGGAAGTGCTGCTCCAGGTCTACCTGAGGCTGAGCTCCGCCCCCTGCCATCTTCAGCAGCCTCTCCTCCAAGGTGCTCTGAAGGTTTGCAGCAGAGCTTCACCCAGGGCCAGCAGGGGGGCTGCCAGAGCAGGACCAGGCCACCGCCTCGGGTCCCTCCTGGCCCTGCTCCACCCTGATGGACTTCCCTCCCAGGCAGCACCTGCAGGGCACCAGCCTGGGGGACAGGGACCCGGGGAGACTCTGCTGGGCTCCTCCTAGAGGGAAGCTGGTGAACCTGCGGCTGCTGCTGGTGGCTTCCACGGGAGGGGTCTGTGCATACTGCTTGGCTCAGGCCGCCATCGCAGGATGTCCCCTCTGGCTCCGGGGACACCTGAGGAGCAAGGAAGGTCCACACTGGGGGCACTGCCAGCACCTGCCCAGCTCAGCTGCATGACAGCCACAGCACAGGGCTGACCCAGCCATGGGGTGCTGTGTGCGGGAGCGGGAAAGCGTGTGTGAGTGTGTACGTGAGTGTGTGTGAGTGTGTGTGAGCATGTTGCATGAGCATGTGTGAGAGCGTGTGTGAGCATGTGTGTGTGTGTGAGCATGTTGTATGAGCATGTGTGTGAGAGTGTGTGAGCGAGCATGTTGTATGAGCATGTGTATGTGAGTGTGTGCGAGCATGTTGTATGAGCATGTGTGTGTGAGCATGTTGTATGAGCATGTGTGAGAGTGTGTGTGAGCATGTTGTATGAGCATGTGTGTGTGAGCATGTTGTATGAGCATGTGTGAGAGTGTGTGTGTGAGCATGTTGTATGAGCATGTGAGTGTGTGTGTGAGCATGTTGTATGAGCATGTGAGTGTGTGTGTGAGCATGTTGTATGAGCATGTGTGAGAGTGTGTATGAGCATGTGTGTGAGTGTGTGTGTGAGAGCATATTGTATGAGCATGTGTGTGTGAGTGTGAGAATGTTGTATGAGCATGTGAGTGTGTGTGAGTGTGAGCATGTTGCATGAGCATGTGTGAGAGCATGTATGAGCGTGTGTGTGTGTGTGTGAGCATATTGTATGAGCATGTGAGTGGGTGTGAGTGTGAGCACATTGTATGAGCATGTGTGAGAGCGTGTGTGAGCACGTGCGTGTGTCCTAAGGACACCTAGGCAGCTGCCATCCCTCTCAGCAATTTTGAGTGACCGCACAGACTCCCAAGGGCAAAGTCCTCTTGGAACACCTGAGCCCAGAAATCATTCACCTTACACCCCAACGTCTGTACCGGGGAAACTGGTCGGAATCAAAATGGAGTCCCCTGGGTCAACCAAACAGAAAAATAAGTAAAGCCGGGGATGTTGCTCAGTGGTTAGTGCCTCTGGGTTAATCCCTAGCACCAAAAAGAAAGACTCCCTCTGCCCCAGCCTCCCGTCCCATCACAGTGGCCGCTCCTGGGCAGGCTCACCAACTTTGGGGATCTGGGTGGCTTTGGGTAGGGCAGACCTTCGACTGACAAGGCCCCACTTCCTCACCCCCAAGCTGCACTCCCCTAAAGTTAAGACGTTATAATAGGAATTCCTAAAACCAAGAAAACTCCCAAGATTTCTTTCATGAGAAATGATTATAGACTTTAGCTTAAAAAAAATGAAGCTGCCAGCCAGGTGCTCAGGAGGCTGAGGCAGGAGGATCCAGAGTTCAGAGCCAGCCTCAGCAACTTAGCAAGGCTCTAAGAAACTTAGCAAGATCCTGTCTCTAAATAAAATACAAAAAGGGGCTGGGGGTGTGGCTCAGTGGTAGAGCTCCCTGGGTTCAATCCCAAGAAACTAAATAAATAAATCTTAAAGATAATCTGTCAGAGTTCCCAAAGGAGGTCAGGCAGAGTGAAGGGCAACCCTGGTGAAGGCATGTCCATGGCCTGCCCTCAGGTCCACAATCATCACCACTGTCATGGGTGGCCTGGAGTCCTGTCCCCGTCCCACCTGCGGGAAGCTGGAGCTTTTCCTGTGGGCCCTTGGCCCTCCAGAGGCTGGGCCAGGACTGGCTAGGGACCTGGGGGCATCCTCACCTCGTGTCCACAGCACAGCTGTCCTGGTCACTCGGTTCCCTCCAGGGAATACAAACGATGAGGCTTTTGAAATTTCCTCCTAGACTTTGATCCTCCAAATTCTCCATGATTCCTAGACTACTCTTATGGGCTGGGAAAGCCACCCAAGTATAACTAGAGATCGTACCTCCCCTCCTGGACAGAGCCTGCCCTGGAGCCTGGCCTGGTCAGATACCCCGGGACACTCTGACTTGCTGTCCAGCTGCATTGAAATGAAGCAAGTATAAAAAGCACCCGGAGGTCACTGAAGAGAACAGTCCGGGGTACACAGGGTGTGTGTCGCAGGACCGTGTGTCACAGTGAGTGCGCAGGCAGCTCCGGGCACCCAGGGCACCGTTAGCTTGGGTTTGGATCTTGCACTGCAGGAAGCCAGGTGCAAGTTCCACGCTGTGTGACCCGCAGCCGCCATCCACACCACCTCGCTGGCCTCAGGGAAGGGGCATGGGAATTTAAAGTAGACCCATAGCCACACAGAGACGTTTCTCAGGGCGACAAGGGGTGAGCCTTTGTCTCTTGGAGGAACCAAGGAGATCCTCGTCTCTCCAACCAACACACCCTGGCTGTCCAGGGTGGGACCCTGGGGACCTTCACGGGACGGGAGGAACCCCAGGAAAAGGCAGGACCCCCAACCACGAAAACAGGCTGTAAGCTGGGTGCACCGGTCTCCACCATGCTAGGACCTGGTTCTTCTCCCAGGATTCACCTCCCTCCAGGCACCAGGGGCCCACCCGAGAGTCTACCCTCATTAAAAAGGTACTGACCATGAGCTCGGGAGGAGCTGCGCCCTGAAGGTGCCTCACCTAAGGACTGAAGGGGGCAGTGGGTGAACCAGTTGGTGCAGGCTGCAGGTGCAGGGGCTGGGCTCTGTCCATGGTTCTGACCCCAGGTCATTCCTGGGGATAAGCTGCAGAGAGGCCGGCTCCTCCCAGGGGCTTTGCTTGTAGAAATCAGAGATCCAAGCCCAGCCGGCTGTCCTCCATGTAGGAGGGTACTGACTGGGCCCACAGACAGCTGCAGCCCCTGTCCCCGGGTGTCCAGCCCTGCATGCCCACACCCCAGGCCCAAGGTCTCAGCCATAAGCCAAGACCCAGGGAAGTTTGTCCCCAGCTCTCCCAGGACGTCACTGTAACACTGGGATGCAGAGCTCTGCTTCCCTCCCACCTACAGAGGCACCGCATGCCAGGGGCTGCTGTGGGGACCACGTCCTGCGGGCCTCCCAGCCTCTTCCCCCTCCCCAGCACCGGCCCAGGCACATCCCCCAGGCTCCCCATCCAGGTCCCATCCGGGGACCAAGGCCACCCTTGCCTCCCTGCCCACAGCAGGCACCCAGTCCATGTCCACGAGGCTGCCGGCAAGGCCCTCTGCAGCCCTCTGTGGGCTGGGGCTCGCCAAGGCTGGGCCCCTGGTCCACCTGGGTTGGGCTGGACAGCTGGCCTGGGCTGGGGGCCCCATTGTGCTGGCCAGAGCCCGGAGACGGGTCCCCTCTGTGCAGAGCCCATGGGAGGGTGCGGCTGTAGAATGCCCTAGACACTAAACGCTTGGTCCCTCTGCATTACCTCCCCAAGTCCCAAAGGAGTCTTGGGGAAGGGGACCCAAGCATTGTTCCCAGCCCTGAGTGGCAGGCTTGGGGGCTCCAGCCAGGTGCCAGGACCCCTGAAAGCTCTGAAGCTCCTTCCCACTGCCTCTGTGGTCTGGGGTGGAGGGCACATGGGGTGGTGCCTTCCTGTCCTGGATGCCCAGAGGCCCTTCCTCCTCTACTGGTGGGACCACCGCCCACCCTGGGGCAGAAGCCATCGCAGGGGTCCCCCTTTACCCCTCTTCCTGCGCACTCCACTGCCGACCCAAGTCCGTTCAACTCTCCACCCATCTAGAGCAGAGCCCACAGTGGGCTTGCACTCTGCCCTGTGGCCCGAGGTCCCCGTGAGACTCAGAGGGACAGTGTCTCAGGGTGAGACCTACTAAGGTGTGAGACGGGAAGTTAAGACTTCACCACATTTATAAGCGGAGCCCTGCTCCTAGGAACCGTACACTGTGGAACCCCTGGGCCGTGAGCCTTTCCACTGCACCACATTCAGCCCTGAACTGCCCGCCCCAGCTCACGCCCACCGCAGGCCAGCTCTGCACCGCTAGGGTGCTGCGGTACTGGACGTCTGTATAACAGAGCGAGGCTCTGCTCCTGCGTCCGGCACAGCGACCTTCAGGTCCACCCACGCCATACGTGTCAGCCGTGTCAGCCGCCCATGGCCTTTCAGTGCTGCGTGTGTCCTGCTGTGCGGGGCCCTCCCCCAGGAGGTGCTGCCTCACCTGGGCCCAGAGTCAGCTGCCTATGGACTGAGGCCTCTGAAACATGAGCCCCAGGTAAACTTCCCCTCCTTAAGTTGTTCCTGCGGTATTTTGGTCACGCGGTGCAAAGCCGAGACCTTCTCCTGCGTCCTGCACCTCCACCGGTGAGTGAAGGGTGCCGGCCACTGACCTCCTCACTTGCTCCTGAAATGTCGGCTCCCATGGGCTCCCAGCCCAGAAGAAAGCTTCTCCTCTGAGAAAAAGGCCATCGCAGTGCCACCGGAGAAGTCTGAGGAAGCTGGGCAGACAGAACGCAGCCCCAGGGCTCAGAGCCGCACCCTGCTCCCGCAGGAGGGTGCCCGTGCTCAGGAGA
Organism: Spermophilus citellus; assembly: GCF_964194105.1. Classification (NCBI taxonomy): domain Eukaryota; kingdom Metazoa; phylum Chordata; class Mammalia; order Rodentia; family Sciuridae; genus Spermophilus; species Spermophilus citellus. The sequence continues at coordinate 2,200,916 of NC_138183.1, read as the reverse complement.
CACATGGCCACCGAGAGGTCAGGGACCCCGGCTGCAGCTCTGGGGTCCCCTCCCCAATACGCGGCAGCCCCACTGCCCCAACTCAGGTCTGCTTTGAGGGACCCCAGCCTAAGGGCGGAGGTAAATGCTGAAGTGACCAGCTGAAGGGAAAGTGACCAGCTGACTCTGGGAGAGGGAGGAGAGAGGACCTCCGACGTCTCTGGGATCAGGAAGACCCAGCAGGCTCCCCGCAGATAGAACCCCTCTCCCCAGGGCCCAAGTACAGGATTTCAAACAAAGCTCTGCTCTTTTCCGACAGCGGGGGATTCAGAGCAGGTATCACTGAGAAACTTTCTCTTGCACTGTGTCACCTTGAAAATGTCTGGTTTCTGCTTTGGGATTTCAGGGGTGAGTGGGTGGCCGTCAGAGCAGGGCCAGTGTGGAGGTGGTCCCAGCAAGGCTTGCCAGGGCCCTGGGTCTGGGAGTGTGCTGGCCCACGCACCGTCTTCAAGGGGAGAGCTTCTTGGAGAGCTTGCTCGGCACTCCTGTCCCCGGGAGGTGATGAATGTCAGGTCCTTGCTTAGCATCTGGACGGCCATCTTAATTGACAGCTGCCATTTTAAGGAAAACGTTTTGCTTTCCCGCCCAAGGCCCTTTCTGAGAAAGACCCACCACTCCCTGCCCACAGCAGGCACCCAGTCCATGTCCACGAGGCTGCCGGCAAGGCCCTCTGCAGCCCTCTGTGGGCTGGGGCTCCCCGAGGCTGGGCCCCTGGTCCACCTGGGTTGGGCTGGACAGCTGGCCTGGGCTGGGGGCCCCATTGTGCTGGCCAGAGCCTGGAGACGGGTCCCCTCTGTGCAGAGCCCATGGGAGGGTGCGGCTGTAGAATGCCCTAGACACTAAACGCTTGGTCCCTCTGCATTAGGACCTGTCTGGCTCTGATTCCTGAGCTGCCCCATAAAAGGCCAGAACCCAAGCCTGTGCTGCCTCTCTCCTATACAGAGATGGCCTTTGTCATCTTGGACAGATGAACCGAGTGGGTCTCAGCCTGGTCTCCGTCTCTCGTTCCTCACTTTCCCTTCATTTTGGTGCAGAAACCCGGGATCAGGTTTCCCAGTGTATCCACTCCCCTCTTTGAGGATCACTGAGCATCCCCAGGCCCCAGTCCAGGTTCCACCATGGGACCAGGCCCTCCGTTCTGCCAAATGCTCTCTCCACACCCACCACGGGACGTTCCAGGTAAGACCCCTGTCTCTGGTTGACCTAAACGACACACGGGTCCCAGGAAATGACCGTTGAATGTCTGGCACTCCCAGGGTCACCGGGTGGTCAGGGACGCCCCCAGCCACAGCTTTCACGGCCTCAGCTGATCCCTACTGCTGACCGGGTCTATGGGGGGTCTTTTATGTGGGTTCTGGGTTTTGAGGAGAACCACCGAGGGTGTCTGGGAGTCGCTCCTGTGAGACCTCTCATCTCCACGGCTTCTGCCCCTTCTACACAGTCCCAGCCAGGGGCCAAGTGCCTCTGAGGGCTACTTCCCCGATGCTCACCCAGCGATGGTGATGAGCCCCAGTGTCCTCTCCACTGGGCGATTACTAGAGACTGGGGGATGCCCCACCCCTGAACTCACCTCCTCCGTCTCACCATGGGCGGCTCCTCGTCCATTCCCTCCCAGAGTCCCCTGGGCTGCCTCCTGGCTAACCGAGGGTGTCTCTCACCCCTGACCTAACCCCCCCCAAAACTTATCAGCTTGTGTAATCAGATCTGGCTTCGATCTCCTTTGGATAACAACTCTGAATGGCTGCTTAATGGCACTCGACATCCCAATATTTTTTTAAATTTTTTTTATTTAAAAAAATTGTTTTTGTAGTTGTGTATGGACAGAACGCCTTTATTCTGTTTATTTTTATGTGGTGCTGAGGATGGAACCCAGTGCCCCACACACTAGGCAAGTGCTCTACCACTGAGCCAAGCCCTAGATCCCAGTATTATCAGGGATCTCTTTAACTCCTGTGAGAATTCAGGAAAATGGAAGAGAGATCCTACGTCCAGGCTTCTCCTCCCTGCATCTCCTTCTCTCCCCACAGTCCTCTCAGCTCTCACCCCCCTGCGCCTGCTGCCAAGAGTCAGAAGGTCCCACACAGGGCTCCTCCTCCGTCCACCCACACACAGTTCTCTTCCTGATGAAGCCTCCACAGCAACTGTCCCCTCGGCCCTTCTCTCCTCCTGCCACACGCTCACGGCTGCCGCTGCCCAACCCGCATCTCTGTGTCCGCTACGCGAGGTGGCTGGGGTGGATGGTGTCATCCAGGAACATGTGCCTTTGTCTGGTCTCATCTTTCACAGATGGAAAAGTGGCCTGGGTCCCCACCACATAATCAAAGAGTTTCAGTACCTGACCCAATCATCGGATTTGACCTTCCACGATGTCCATATGACCTGGTCTCACACCCTCCTGCCCGAGGAGCGCAGGTGAGTTTGGGAGCAAGCTGATGAGGTGCATCGGACCTCCCTGCCCATCCAATGGGCACTGAAGCAGTCCCTGATCAGGACCGAGTTGGGATCATAGTTCACCTGGAGGGGTGACTCGCAGAGACCAATTCCTTACTCGCCTCAGGCAGCACTTGGAAAGGCGGCCCATGGGCTATGGATTAGGAAAGGCTCCAGGAGGTCCCCCAAGACAAGAATGAAACCCTTCAGCACTTTAGACCCCCTGACCAGGGCTGTATTACAATATACTAACCTGGACCCCGGACTCCAGGGGAGACCACCACTAATGACCTACTTTTCTCCCAGAGTTTCCCGATATTAAGGCCAAACCAGGGCACCTCGAGAGGGGGCCCCTAACTGCCCAAGCTGAGGTTCTGGAAGGGGCCTTTAGGGTGTGTAACGGGAGAGACGAGAAGGCCCGCAAGCAGAAATACCAGATGCTCGCTCAAGCCGTCCGGCCGGCCTCTGCATCTGTCCCTGGTTCCACTGGCCCACGGAAGGGTCCCTCGGGACCACCCAGGCCCTGTTTTAAATGTGGTCAGAAGGGTCACTGGGCTCGTACTTGACTCAAGCCTCGCAACCCTCTGGCCCTTGTCCTAAATGCCATCAGGAGGGACACTGAGCTGTTGACTGTCCCTGAGCCCATAGCGGCCCCCAGCCATCTGGCCCTTCTGGTTCTCCTTTCCAACTCTTAGGACTGGCTGCAGAGGACCGACAAAGCCCAGGTCCCCATCCCTGACACCACCTTCACTCCGCAGGAACCCAGCGTCACTGCATATTTCAGGTGGCCTGCCTCCTTCCTCCTGGACATCAGGGCTACACACTCAGTCCTCCAGGGGTGCTGCGGCTACCACTCGCTCTGGGACCTCTATTGTGGGGCAGAGGGTGAACCTGACCAGCCCTACAGACACCTGGCCTTGTTTGCACTTTGGGCTCTCTAGTTTTCACCCACCCCTGTTGGTCACTCCACAGTGCCCTGTCCCCTATGGGAAGGGACGTCCTCACAGAGTTGGGGGCTTTGCTTCCCTTCTTCCCTCATATTCGCTTCCACCCAGACGCCTGCCGCTCCCGATCCTCACCCTGACCTCAGGACCATCCCTATTCCGTCTGCCAGGGCCTCCCATGACCCCCTTCTGAAGTGGACACTACTCTCCGGGATGCTTCAGGTCCTGCTATGGCCTCACACCAGGAGTCCGTTCCGATCATCTCACAGACCTCGTGCCCAGTCACAGTCCCGCTGTCCCCCCTGCTGCCGTCCTTCTCCTGCAGAGCACCTGTGGGTCCTGCCGACAACCCGCTTCTTACCCAGGCGTGTGTGACTGGTCCTGCCACTCGTCTTCCCTTGGTGCCAGTGACTGGGTCACGTTCTCCCATCGGCCTCTCTCCCCTCAGGGATTGGAGCTGCTTGGGGACCCTGGCCTGAGGCCCAGGACAATGGCCACCCCCGTCTCCCACCCACCAGCGCTCCTCTTGGTCCACACTGGGGCCTCACTGGGTGACCCCGCCCTCCCCTCCCCTCCTCCCACAGGTCTACTCCCTAGAGACAAGTGACAAGGCTCCTCTCCAGAACTCAGACCCTGGCCCAGCACCCTCCCTCCCCTTGGCCAGTCCACTCTGGGGTCTTGGCTCTCGGCTCCTCAGCAGAGTCCTGGCCAGGCACCAGGACTCCCGCCGGGCACAGGCCTTCTCTCAGTCCCAGAAAGATGCCGCGGGGGACCAGTGAATCAGGTGGTGACGGCCCTTCTCACTGCTGTCCCCTCCCCACTCGGGTTTGGCCTGGTGCTGGGGACGCCTGCCTCTAGCCACTCCACCCTCCAGCTCTCCCTGGGGAGCTCCCAGTCCACCCGACTCACTCCCGGCTGCCCCCTCGCCCACTTAGCCCCAATTCAACTTTCCACTCAGTCATGGCCCTTCTGTGACGTGGACAATGGCCACCTCACGGCACCTCTGCTCCCAAGAGTCCACGGAGTCTTCACGACTTTTGTGAGTGCTCAGGACAGAGGGAGGAATCCCTGTGTGCGGGCCTCCTCCCTCCTCCACTCCAGGCCCCTGCTCTCCCGGCTCCCAGTCAGGTAAAGGGCCTCCTCACCTACGAGGCTCGAGGCTCGTGGTCCTCAGCCCTGTCACCCGCTATCTCCACAGGTCCCCTGGGGGGACCCAGGCTGACCCGCCACACCTGCTCACCTTCAAACCCGGCCTCCCTCCTCCCCGCGCCCCAGGACCCTCCACCTCCCTCCTCCCGCGCCCCAGGACCCTCCACCTCCCTCCTCCCGCGCCCCAGGACCCTCCACCTCCCTCCTCCCGCGCCCCAGGACCCTCCACCTCCCGCCTCCCGCGCCCCAGGACCCTCCACCTCCCTCCTCCCGCGCCCCAGGACCCTCCACCTCCCGCCTCCCGCGCCCCAGGACCCTCCACCTCCCTCCTCCCGCGCCCCAGGACCCTCCACCTCCCTCCTCCCGCGCCCCAGGACCCTCCACCTCCCGCCTCCCGCGCCCCAGGACCCTCCACCTCCCGCCTCCCGCGCCCCAGGACCCTCCACCCCCCTCCTCTCCCGGTTCTGCACTGAGACTCTGGGGAGCGCCTTCCTACCCCTCCCACACACAGGAGGCCCTGCTTCACAGATGGCTCCTCCTTCCCTCAGGAGGGAGTCCATGGGCAGGGTGTCTCTCTCTCCTCCGCTGTGGAAGCGGCTCCCTCCCCAGGAACACATCCGAGCAACAGGCTGACTGGCTGCCCCCATCAGGGCCCTCAGTTGGGCACAGGGAGCCCCCTCGACGTCTACTGTCCCTTGAGTTACATTGAGAGTGGACTAAACTCCTCCCCTTGGCTCTTCTTAGGTATGCCCCCCCCCAAGAAGCCACCCAACCTCTCCTCTTTGAGCTCCTATATGGACGGCCCATCCTCTGCCAGCTCCCCCCGATTCCCCACTGCCCCTTGCTCCTCCTTCCTGCAGACATTAGGAGCCTCTTTGGATGCTGTTCTGGCCAAGCCGAGCTCTGCCTCTCTCCCTCCCGGTCTCCTGGAGACCTGGTACCTTTTAACCCCCTGAACAGGCCCCCGCTCCCTCAACCCTCCGCAGAATGGACTGGACCCTATCGGGTCACTCTTACCCCCCGTTTAAAACGGTTTTCTCCGCCCTTTTATACAGTGACACCCCAGGCCCCTCAAGCTGCGTTTCTCCGAGGCCGGAACCCCCAGTCTTCCTTCGGCCTCTGGGGACCAGGAGGACACTGCAGAACCCTGAGGACCTCCTCCCCTGTCACCTCTGCCCCTCCCTCCTCCTGCACTCACCTCCCAGGGGACTTTACCAGCAGTCACCACTCCAGTTTCTCGGGGACTCACCGCAACTTGCTCAAGCCTTACTGACCACACGGTCCCAGCTCGATTCCTCAGCTGCTGTGGTTCTGCAGAAGGAAGGGGCCTCGGTCCTTGATGGCTGAACAGGTGGACCCTGTCTGTCCCTCAGAGGGACAATCCACCTGGTGCACAAAGGACAAGACAGACAGCCCAACAGGACCTTGAAGGTCGGAACAGCGCTCCTCTGCTGGGGGATGGCAGCTGAGCACCCCTTCTCCAGTGGGCACCTCCCTTCCTGACCCCCTTGTCATGGGCCTTCTGTTAATGCTTGTCCCTGCGTCACTGGAGGGGCTCAAGACCAGATCCAAAAATTCTCTGACCAAACTGTGGACCAGCTTTTGTCACAGGGATACCAGCCCCTCACCTAAACCGGGGTGCGGGGACAGCATCCCCCACTCTCCACCTCCGCCTCCGTCCTTCACTTCTCACTGACCGCCTCTCGTTCCTCGCTTTCCCTTCAGTGAGGCCACGGGCGCGGAGGGTGGCTGGCAGTTCCCAGGGCCTGTCACCACTCCCTCCAGGGCTCTGTCTGTGGTTGTCAACTCATCCCTGAATGTCACTGGAAGCTGGGCCACACAAAAAAGCATAAAGTCCCTGCTGTCTGGGCCCTGCAGAGGCCCCGTGGCGTTCCTGCTGAGGGGACGGCGTGTGTCCACACAGGGCCACCTCTGTCCCACTGTCCACCTGGCTGTATGAAGCCTCTGGTGTCCTGGAGCACAGTGTCCCCTCTCTGGCTTCCAGGGACTCACCCCCTTGCTGGCTCACCCCCTTCTCTCTCCAGCAGTTGGCTGAACCTCCCCGGTCTCCCCAGCAGGGACAGTGGGTCCAGAACACAGCTGGGAGGTTCCGTGCCTCCTGTAGACAGCAGACGGTGCCTGCAGTGGGCGAGCTTCGCCCTGAGGTTCTCCCCTCCAAGCCCCACAGCCCCCCCACCTCCACAGGCCTCAGGCAGCTCACCCCATCAGCCTCCACCTTCATCAGTGCTCTGGGGCATGCTGGCCACATGTGCACAACCACACAGTACCACCTGAAGAGCAAGCACGCTCCTCGACCTGACGTTTCAAAACCTCAGTGTGAAAGCCAGAGTGAAACCCTGGCCACCTCCCCAGGCCTGGGCCCAGCACCTCTAGGTCCCTGCGCTGACCCAGCAGCTCCCTCAGGAGGGGTGTCCCCTCCTCACAGCCCCGCTGTCAGGAGAGGGCCCGGGGCATGGCGAGTGAGGCCAAGGGAACCCACCCCGGGACCAGCAGGAGCAGGGCTACACAGAAGGTCCCCACGCTGTCCCTGACAAGTGGAAGCAGCTGTCCCCTTCCCCGCCCATCTGCCAGCTCCTGCGGGGTGGAAAGGGCCCGGTGGTTTTCCTGGGCCGTGCAGGGGTAGCTGTGTGCAGGACGTGCTGTGGAAGGCAAGGCTTCTGGAGCAGGTGGGCAGGGCCCGCAGGTGGCTCTCCGGTGGCACCCTGAGTACATCCCGCAAAAGTGCCTGTGCGGACGTGTAATCCTCCCATGCTGCTTTGGGGGAAACAGATTAATAAGGTCATGAGGGTGGGCTTTATGAGGAGACCTGAGCTGGCACAAACTGTGCCCTGCCACGTGACACCCTCCACCATTCCAGCATGCAGCAAGAAGCCAGCCAGGCTCTCAGACTCCCAGACTGCAGAACCAGGGTCAAATAAACTTTTTTTTTTTTATCAATCACCCAGACTCAGGCATTTTGTTACAGTAATGAAAAATGAACTAAGACATCCATCAACTCCTTTCAGTCTGGGCTGGACCAGTGGAAAATGGGGACCCCATGTACCCCTAACTTACTCCAATGGCCCCAAACTGCTGTACAAAGAAGCGATAAACCTTTACCAAGCCTGGAGGACATGTGTTACCATCCCATCTTTCAGGATATCAGAAGTAGATTTTTATACCAAAAACTAAAAAAATGTAAGATGTTCCACACTGCCTTCCAAAAACTCAGACACTACACAGCCAATTCTTGCTTCTTTCCGTCCTACAATACCTGAAATAGACTGCTCTCCATGGGCCTGGAGAACATTTCGGAGACTCGACAGGAACGTGCTGAGCTTTCTCATCTTCACTCTGCGCCACATTCACCCGCCACCACGACGTGGCAACTTCCACGTGGCAGGCAGGGTGGGCCGGCTTCCTCCATCACATCTGCCGCCACGTCAGTGCCACCGTTGAAACTCTATTCCGGGTTTTCAGATCTAAGTCCCACGATCTTAGAATTCCTGACACATTTTCTGCAGCTTCTTCCAATGAACTTATTTCGAATAAAATGTCTGAGAGATTTAACAAATTAACAAACTCTGCCTAAGATAGGGAGCGCACGGCTCCTGGCAGACCTTTCACAGAAGATTCCAGAGCCTGGAAGGCTCGTGGTGCACACAGGCAGCTAGCGGCCCGGGCCTCAGGGTAGAGGTGCTGGGGGCAGGAACACCCCGTCCCTGGCCCACAGGGCACTTCTGGGCTTTCCTCATGGGGGGCACGGTCACAGTCTGGAGGTGTCCCCAAGCTGCCGTCAGTGCGGGGATGTTCAGAGGTGAACTGAGGGACTGTCACCGCCTCGGCCCTTCCTAGTGTGAATGGACCAACCGAGTGTGGGCCGGTGGGGTGTGGCTGAAGGAGGTGGGCCCTGGAGCTGTGCCCCCGGGAAGGGGGCATCTGCCCTGTGGCCCCTTCCGCCATGATGTGCAGTCCAGAGCAAAGGAGCTGGCCATCTGTGGACTGGGACCTCGGACACAAGCCGAAAACGAGCTCTTCCTCCTCTAGGTCTTCTTATAGGTGTTTGGTAGCAGTAAAGAAAAGCTGACTGACACTCCCCCTGAGGGACTGCCCCAGGCCCACGTCCTGTGGCCAAGGGAGGCTTACGTGGCATCTGCAGGACATCCCAGCTGCACTCTCTGCCAGACCTGCTGCCGGGAGGCTTACAGCCAAGTCCCTCACCACCTCCCCTGCCCACCTGTGCGGGGCCCACCTGTGTGTGGGGGCCCACCTATGGGGGGGCCCACCTGTGTGGGCCCATTTTTGCAGGGGGGGCACCTGTGTGGGCCCACGGGTGCGGGGCCCACCTGTGTGTGGGGGCCCAACTGTGCGGGGGGGGCACCTGTGCGTGCTCCTGTCCCTCGTGTGAGTGATGCACCACGCCCTCTGCCTTTGGGAAAGGGACCTTTCTGGTCTGTCCCAGACCGTAGGTGAGCTCTGAGGACCACACGTGGGCTCCACAGGCCCTCGGTGAAGAGAGCAAGTTTCACAGGACTGTCTCATGAGAAGAGCCTTTGCACAACTCACTTTTCTGTAAAAACCAGTGAGAAAATAATCCTTCTCTCAAATCTCAACTTGGCAAGCGCCCTTCTCTTTCTTGAATGAACCCAGAGTGTCCTCGTTTTCCCTGTGTGGTGCGTGCAGGGCCCGCCTGGATCATTCTGTCTCCGGAAACTGACTTTCCGCAATAGCTTAACAAGCCACTTATAAATAGCTCATCTGAAAGCCACGCGGCCTCTGCCATTGTAAATCACACATCAGGTAAGATTCTTGCCAGAAAAATTCTAAGAACCTAACACTCAAGAAATAAAACCAAAGTCATTGCTGAGGTAAAAGGTTTTAAAGATTGTTTGGCAGAAACAGAATTTCCAGAGATGGAGTCCAGTGGGCCAAGGAGTCCCTCAACCTGGGCGGAGTAGGCTGTCTCCCTTTCTGTGGGCTCAGGGAGGATGAGGGTACTGTTCCAACCTGGGATGGGTCTGCTGCCCCACTAGGGAGGTGAGCGCCCACGGGACAGGTGAGCCATAGATGGCTGCATCTGCACGTATCCGTAGTCACCCACTTTCATTAAACATAAGCTCGGTTCTTAGGTTTAAGAAATAATGATCTTAGAAACTCAAACAGCATAAGGGCACAAACGAAAACATGTCCCCTCCCCAGCCCACCCAGAAGGGTCTCACTGGTGACATGGCACCACCAGGCAGAGGCAACCCCACCTTGCTCTCCTACCCTCCTGGAGACAGAACCCGGGGTGCCCTACCACGGAGCCACATCCCCAGCCCTTTTTATTTTTTCATTTAGAGACAGTCTTGCTAAGTTGCTGAGGTGGCCTGGAACTTGCCTCAAACTCCTCTGCCTCAGCTTCCAGAGTCCTAGGACTACAGCGGCAGCCTCGTACCTGGCCCCTACCTGGCTGTTCTAAAGTGCACCGGGGTGGCCCTTCCCTGGTCTGTGGATGGCCTTTCCCTCCAGGATGGGCATCCTGGGAGCAGAGGCTCAGCAGTGCAGGGCGTCCTCCCAGAGTGCCCTGCAGTATGTCCTCCCACCCTGGGTTTGGAGCCGCACTCAAGAGGTGGGAAACGCACCTCCCTTCCCGGTGTCCTTTAATCCTCTGTAAAGGCACGCAGAGCCGAACGAGACCTGGGGCTCATCTCACCAGAGCCCCAGCTGACACTCCGCCAGGTCTGCCCAGAGGCCTCCCTCCTCCACATGCACAGTGACTGTGGGACAGTCCCAAGACTTTGCTCCCTCTACAGAGGGCTGTGCAGGGCCCTCAAGGGTGCACTGGCCACACTGGCCACCGAGCCTGCCCAGAGGCTGGACAAGAGGGAAAATGAGAGTTCCCAGCATCAAAGCCAGCACCTCACACAGTGCCTCTCCGGGTTCCCCTGAGAAAGACCTCACAAGGTGCAGGGGTGAGGTCTCCTGAAAGTTAAAACCCCACCAACCAGGACCTAAAGATCAGAAGTTTCAGGAAGGAGAGAAGAAAGCGCCCTCTCCCCTGAGAAACAGCTTCCTATAGGCCACATGCTCCAGGGTCAAATCTCCCAGGAGGCCCTGGTCTTATTTTGCCATCTGCCCATGGAACCAGCAGATGCTTTGGAAGTCTCCACAGAGCCAAGACCATCCTAGGTCTTACCCCAAAGCAGAACCCATCCAAGAGAGTCCGACAGATTGACCTGCAGAAGTTAAAAGTGTGTGAAAACAGAAACACCCAATCCAGAGTCTGGAGACAGATGACCACCCGAGGCCCACCGACACAGGGTCCACGGGTCCACAGCAGAGGCAGCTGCACCCCTTAATATTAAAGGCTCTCAGAACCAACAGAAAAAGGATGTGGTCCAAAGGAAGAGTTAAACATGGACCAAACATATACAGGTAATTCTCCAAATGGCCAAATGATAAAATGAAAAGAGGCTCAATGTCTACAGCAGTTGAGAGGAATTAAAATTAAAGTGACAAAAAGCCTTGTTTTACCTGTCAGACTGCCAAAGACAAAATGGTGTGACACCACTCAGAACTGGCACAAAGCCAAGAAAACAGCATCATCGAGGCCGGACAGCAAGTTAGAGCAGGGCTTCTGAAGGGCATTTTGGCAAAAGGCACCATGGTTCTGCCCCAGCAGGCTGTCCTCTAGAAAGCTATCCTAGGGAGATTTCCAGTATTCCAAGGACATCCAGCTGTTTATCATGAGCTGGCTTAAAAACCGCATAGAGCCCAGAGGACACACACTGGGATCCCAGCCTCTGGAGGCAGAGGCAAGAGTACCACAAGTTTGAGGCCAGACTCAGGAAATTAGAGAGGCCCTATGACCCAGTCTCAAAATGAAAAATAAAAAGGGTTGGGGGTGTGGCTCAGTGGCAAAGCACCCCTGGGTTCAATCCCTGGTACTAGAACATGCCAAAATATTAATAGCCCATGTCATGGGGGTGGTGACTATTAATTATTCTCCCAGGTTTAAGTAAAGAGTATTAATTTTTTTTAAGAGAGAGAGAGAAAGAGAGAGAGAATTTTAATATTTATTTTTTAGTTCTCGGCGGACACAACATCTTTGTCTGTATGTGGTGCTGAGGATCCAACCGGGCCACACGCATGCCAGGCGAGCGCACTGCCGCTTGAGCCACATCCCCAGCCCAAGAGTATTAATTTATAATGAGGAAAAAAAACTTGTTTCTTGTAAACAATTCGCAGAGGCATTACAATATTTTAATGGGTTTTTTGACCCCCAAACTTGATCCCAACTCCCCTTCTCATTTTCTGGGGTTGACCCTATCCAATCTCCTACTTTCTGGTCAGGAAAGAAACCCCCAGTGCCTTGCCCCCTCCAGGAGTGGGCACTGGGCTCTTCCCTGCCATTACCAGAGACACTTGGGGTGACCCCAAGCCTGGACAGGTATCTCCAGACCATTTGATAAGGTGAAGGAAACTAGCCCAGGGCTTCCGAGTCCCATGGCCAGTGAACTGCAGAAACACATAGGACAGGACCTCCGTGCAGAGCCGGTCACCTGAAGTGCATGACCCTGGAGGTCACTTGCCCAGTCTCAGGCTCTGGGTGTGGGTTGAGGCTAGGAAAGCTAAGGTGTGTGGCAGTGAGCGCGACACAGAAGCGTTCAGCAGCAGGGAGCGGAAGACAGCTGGAGGCCTGCGCAGGCAGCGGCAGCGTGGGGGGCGCCCGCAGAAGGCTTCCAGCACAGGAAGGTCAGGCTCAACTCTAGCTCTGTGCAGACCCGCGCAGGGCATCACGGCATCTCTGGAAGCCTGCGGAAAGGGAAGGCCGAGCTGGGCAGGTGCCAGGCACCCGGGACACGAAGCAGCGCCTAGCAACGCGTCAGCTTAGGACAGTACTAACTACGACAGTCAAGTGGCCTCCCCGCGCTCTTCCACGGCCACACCCCTCGCCTTGGTGGACTTCGTAGCGCCCGACCTCCAACCCGCTCTGCGCGCACTCGGCGCAGGGCGCACACCAGGCCCGGGCCCAGGACCCGGCGGACAGCGCGACGGCCGGGTCCCCGCGCGGAGGTCTGACTCGAGCGGGAACCGGGGACAGGCAGCCCGGGCCCACCACCGGTGCACTCCGTGGCGCGCGCCCACGCGGCCGGGCCCCGGCAGGGGTGGCGCGGGCGCTGGCTGCCCCGGCGCGGCGCGGCGGCAGGTGGGCGCGCTCTCGCGGGCGGGGGTCCGGCCGGGCCGCGCGCCTCCCCCGGAACTCGGCCGTGCCATTCCCATGATGCCCAGCCACCGGGCACGGCTTCCGGAGCGCGGCCGCCGCCGCCGCCGCCGCGGGTAGGTGGCGGGGAGGGGGCGGCTGGGGGGGTCGCCCCGCCCCCGCGCCGGCCCCGCCCTCCCGCGCTTCCCACGGCGCGCCCGGGCGAGGGGCGGCGGCGCGCGGGGCGGCGCGGGCCGCCGGACGCCCCGCGGCCCCTCCCGGCGCCGGGCCGAGGGCGGAGCGCGCCTCCCGGCCGGCCGCCTTCCCGGGGCGCGAGGCGCGGCGGGCGGCCGCGGAGGTGAGGCGGGGCGGCGCCGTGCAGGCCACGGCGGGCGACGGGGCTCGCGGGAGGGGGCGCCGCGGCGGGCGGGCTCGGGGGCGGGTCCCCGCCCGGGCGAGGGTCGCGGCCCCCGGAGGCAGCTCCCGCGCCCGCCAGCCCCTGCGCGCGCCCCGCGTCCCTCGGGAGCTGGCGGGCGCCGGCCGGGCCCAGGTGAGTCAGGCGCAGGTGAGGCCCGCGGCGCTCGGGGACCGAGGCGACCCGGGTCTGCCTGGCCCCCAGGGCAGCGCTCACGCCCTGCGCCAGGCGGAGCTTCCGGGAGGGAGCCGAGCTCCGGGCCGCAGGCTCCGAGCCTCGCAGCCCGGAACGCAGCGCGGGGGGCGCAGACCTGCGGGGAGGCCTGACGCTCCCGGGGGAGGTTCCGCGCCTCCCAGGCCGAGGGCCAGGCTGCTGCTCCGGCTCCCGGGGCGGCGAGCCGAGCCCAGTAGCGGGCGCTGAGGCTGAGGTGCGGGGCAGGAGCAGCCAGAGGCTCCCCCGCCTCCGGCCCGGCTCGGTATCGCTGCAGTTTTGCTGGGGGCGGGGCGCGGGTTGCGATCCGGTTGGTCTCGGCTTGGGGCCGGCTACAACTGAATTCCAGCCCCGCCCCTTTCAGGTTGGTGGAGAGGACCCTCCTGCCGCGGCCCCCTCGCAGATGGGCTCCTCCTCTCCTCTCCAGCGTGCAGACCCTGGCTTCCCCTAACCCTAGGAAAAGCCCCACCTGGAAGGTAAGAACACAAGTTGAGCCCGGTGTTGGTGTGGGGGCATTTCTGGAAGGTAGAGGACAGAGTTAGGTGGCCAGGGCTTGAGTGTGGCTTTGTTCTCTCCAGGGCGTGGGTGTCTAGACCAGGAGGATGTCCAGATGCCTTCCACTGGCTCTTAAATCTGACACCAGGTGGCTTTGGCCTGCAGGTGCTAGTGCCCCTACAGTCACTTAGAGACCAGTTTCTAGGGCCCTTGGGTGCATGGTAGCAGTTGGACCAAGCCACACTTCACCTCACCTTGGCGGGGTTCTTGAGATGACTCCTCTCCTGGCTGACCGTTTTAAATCCAGGCTGTCTCTGGAGCTCTCTTGGCTTTTTAACCTTCTAGGACTAAGTAGTTGGAGAACTCAGAAAAATTTTCCCTGGGCGACCAGGCTCTGTCTGCACCATTTACAAGCTGTAAACTGGTTAATAGAGGTGGGTGACTCCCTGCTGCAGCTTGCACCTGGAGTGGAAATCAGGGCGCCCCAGGGTTCCACCCTCCCTGGGCCCCTTTGTTAAGGCAGGATTGCTATTTAAGGAGTTAATGTTTTTGGTTTAGACTCTTCACAGCCCAGGGCTCAGGCAAATGTTTTGTCATTTCTGTGGCTTTGTCCTGGCAATTTGAATAATGTCCACAGCAGAGTGGGCACAAGCCCCCTACCCAGTGAAAGAGCCCAGCCCTGTCTTCTGTCCCCTACCACTGCTTCCTCTGGGGACCTCTCCAGAGGCGACATTTTGGGGGAAATAGGGCTGTAGTGGACACCAGAACTTGAGAGGCACTAGCCAGCTCATGCACCCATTTTCAGCTCCGGGAGCTTTGTAAAGTAGCTGTGATTAATGTCTCAAGGTAAGTTCTTCCAGAACTTAACTCTGAGCTCTTAAGTTAATGATAAGTCTTTCCAGAAAAATATTTATGAACTGTAGCTGCAGTCTCTGAATTAGCTGTCTCTGATTCTCTTAATTCTGGTAGTGGAATGTGTGTTCAAGCAGCTGGCAGAGGGCACCTCTCCCTGAGCACGGAGTGACGAAGGCAGCCTTGAAGCCTTTGAACGGGAGCCTGGACTCGAAGAGAATTTCAAGTAATTGCAATAAATTCTTCCGTTTTAGTTTCACTTTTTGAGCACAGATTGGTAATAGCAAGTGAGTCAGTTCTGAATTTGGCATGCCCTCTGATTGCCGGTTCCCACCGCTTGCCCCTTTGCCGGGAGGTGGCGCCTGGCCCCCCCTCTCTTGAGGAAGGTGTGTGGTGTGTAAACAACCAGATCACATGCTTGTGGGAAGGACGTTCCCAGCTAAACCGAGAAAGTTGGTACACAGGATCCAGAGGAAGCCAAGGAAGGTGCGGGCCAAGCCCACCCAGCTCCTGAGGCCTAGGGTGGCGATGGCTTCCTAGCAGCCTTCTGAGGGAGCCCAGTGTCTGCTAGTGGGCCTCCCGTGCATCTGAACCTCACTGCACTCGGTTTGGCGATGGGGTCAGAACTATCAGCCGTGCCATCATTGGCCACTCAGGGCACATCATGCTCTGTCATTGGCCACCCAGGGCACATCATGCTCTGTAGGGCAGTCCAGGGACTGACCTTTTGCAAGAAGGCCAGCTGTGAGCTGGCCTTCAGAGTGTTGCTGGGAGCAGCTCAGCTGAGACCCCAAGACCTGGGAGTGACTGCGGGGGTGGAGAGGGCGTGAGACGGTGTTCGGGGCGGCTAGCCTGCTAAGTAGCTAAAACAATGATTCGGGTCCTTGAGACCGTCCAGCAGACGCACATTTGACGTCTTGGTCTTAGTAGAAGTAACTGGAAGAAGCTTGGGGAAGCGCTCTCTGAGCTGCTCACGGCACACACCTTTCTGTTTCAGGAGTGAGGTGGTCCTGCCAAGAATGACTCTTCCTGTGAAGTCACCCTCACCGGGATTTGCCATAGTCCTTCTTTTCAACGTCCGGGACTTGGTCACAGCAGCACCTCCTGACAATCTTTTGAGGTCAGTAAAACCTTAGTCCTCCTCGAGGGGGAGGCAGGACAGAGAGTGGGGGCATTTTCTTTCTGGGTCTTCTCAGCAGGCCTGGCCCAGAGGAAAGAAATGCCTCCTTTTGCAGTGGAGGAGCCCGGGGCAGCTGGTGCAGCTGGTCCCTGGACATTGTGCCCTGTGCTCTCTTTGTCCCAGGATGTGAACCCAAGGAGAACACAGCGCGGTCCCCCTGAGCCCCACCCGTCTGCTAGGATGTTCCTCATGAACGCCCCTCCAGTGGTCGCTCTCCAGTCCAAATGGGAGGCCTTCGGCCCGCCGGGGAGCTTTAGGTTCCCCCAGTGCTTCTCAGAGTCGGAAGAGGCTGTCGCCAGAGCTTCGGTGAGTGCCAGGGTGCAGATGGTCATCAGCACGCTGCAGCGCGGTGAGGCCGCCCTGGGCACGCACGATGAGCGTGCCACGCAGAGAAGCCAGCGGGCGGAGGGGTGCCGGGAGGGCAGGCTGGCTACCAGCCCTGCCCTGCGCAGCGCGCCGCCTGCCTTTGCTGCCTGTGGCCTTGCTGCCCATCGCCACCCCCCAGCCGAGGAGGGAGCTGCCAGCCTTGGCCCGCTGGCACTGGATTCCGACAGTGACGACTCTGTGGACCGGGACATTGAGGAGGCCATCCAGGAGTACCTGAAGGCCAAGAGTGGTGCCGCACAGCCCATGCCCATGGGGACCCAGCCTGGCGGGGCCGCAGGTGGGGGCAGCAGAGGCAAACCAGAGCCTCCACACAGTGGCACCCCGCCCGCCCTGTGTCCCCCAAAACTTGCCCCAGTGTCAGCCAGTGTTCCTGGCAGCCCTGGGGAGGCCGGCGGGGACCAGGGCTCAGCCTCCCCCGTCAGTGTGAGCAGCGAGGACTCCTTTGAGCAGAGCATCCAGGCAGAAATAGAGCAGTTTTTGAATGAGAAAAGACAACACGGAAACCAAAAGTGCGACGGGTCTGTGGACAAGAGCACAGATCCCAGCGAAAGTCCAGCCCGATCCACCCTGAAACCCACCCAGGAGCCCCCCGTCAGGGCGCCGCCCCGCCACAGTCTGATGGGCGCCTGTAAGGAGTTTGTCTTCCGCAGACCTCCCAGGTCAGCAAAGGGCAGCACAGCGCCCGGCAGCCTCAGGCCAAAGGTCGCCACTGAGCCCGAGAACCTGGGCAGCACAAGGCCTGCCGCCCCCAAGCCCCAGGCAGCACAGAGCAGGGGTGGAGGCAAGAGGAACTGCGGAGCTGGAAGAAGGGGCAGCCGAAGGGGCAGCCGCGGCAGGAATGTGGCCCCCCAGCACGAGGCCTCCGACTCCAGCAGTGACGACGGCATCGAGGAGGCCATCCAGCTGTATCAGCTGGAGAAGACCAGGAAGGAGGCCAGCGGGGACCCGCCACCGGGAGCCCAGCTCAGCCAGGAGAAGGGGCCCGACGTTCCCGCCAGCAGCCCAGGCAGCTCACTGAGAAGTGCCTTCCCCGAGACCCCCAGGAGAACTCCGAGCAGGAGGAAGCCGGCGGTCCCCAGGGCCACAGACCCCAGCCCAGGGGGCCTGGACTCCGACCACCTCTCAAAGCCACCCAGGGATGCCAGGGCTGCCGTACCTCCGGCAGGCACCACCACCAGCAGCGGGCCTTGGGAACGGGCCTCGGGCCGCGCAGACACCTCGGCCGAGCTGATGTGCGCTGAAGCCATCCTGGACATCTCCAAGACCATCCTGCCGGCGCCTGTGGAGGGTAGCAGCGGGCCCACGTCTGTAGGCCCCCCCTTCTGCTCCCCCAACGTGCCTTCCCGCTCTGATGGGGACAGCAGCTCCGTGGACAGTGACGACAGCATAGAGCAGGAGATCCGGACGTTTTTGGCTCTGAAGGCACAGTCAGGAAGTCTGCTGGCCAGAGCCGAAAACTGCCCACAGCCCACCCCAGGCCCCCTCTCCCCACCAGGCCCCAGCAGCCAGACCAGTGTCCCCAAGGCCCCTCTCTCTAAACCCCCAGACCTGCCCCTGAGCTGCAGAAGGAAACGCAGAGGTGGAGCCAGTGCCGTGAGGATGTCCACCCCCAAGAAACCAAGGGAGGTGAAAGACGGTGCCCAGGACGGCGACCGCAGCCAGGGGCAGGCTCAGCCTGGCCACAGCGGGCAGGACCCCCCCAGCCAGGCAAACGCCGGCGAGGCCCCGGGCAGGGAGTGCCAGGCCAGGAGCCAGCCTGTGCCCTCCAGGCCTTTCCTGCTCAGTGACGTTTGCGTGTCGCAAGGCCTTGGGGTTCAGGGGAAGGCAGGAGAAGGCAGGAGCGTTGGTGAGAGAGAGAGCTCCGAGGACAAGAGCAGCTCTCTGGACAGTGACGAGGACCTCGACACGGCCATCAAGGACCTGCTGAGATCCAAGCGGAAGCTCAAGAAGAGGTGCAGGGATCCCCGGGCAGCCTGCAGGAAGAAGGTCAGGTTCAGCACCCCCGAGACACGGTTGGTGCACACGCTGGGAGGCCTCCCGAGAGCCTGGAAGGACAGAGGCCCACGGGTGCTGAGGAACTGCCTGTCCACGTCCAGAAGGGACAGCAGGGCATGCCTGGGGAGACGACCGCCCAGTGCCTTCAGTGGTCCAGCAGAGGGGAGGAAGCTGGGGGGCAAGGACGCAGCCCCAGCTCTCCAGTCCAGGAGGAGACCGCCCGAAGGGACTCCATTCTCCAAGGAAACAGGAGCCCGTGACCATGCGTGCTCTGCCCCCAGCTCCCTGTCTGAGGACAGTTCAGTGGACAGTGACGACAGCATCGAACTGGAGATTAGAAAGTTTTTGGCAGAAAAGGCTAAGGAGTCCGTGAGCAGTTCAGCAGTTCAAGGAGGGGACGCAGCCCGGCCGGAGGAGCCCTGCAGGAAGGAGCTGGCCCCCAGTCTGCAGCCCGGCGTGTGCACACGGAGCCAGAGGGCCAGGGGCGGCCCTCCACTGGCTGAAGGACTAAGGGGCATAGAGAAGGCTGGGGGACCGTGTGCCCCCAGCCTCTTCATCCCCGGCGGGAAGGGCGCAGCCCGCACCGAGCACACTTCCCACCACCCGGCTGCTGCAGGCCGGTGTGAGCCCACACTGCCCAGGAGTGCCAGTGGGAACCCCTCTGCCAAAGGGTGTCCTGCGAGTAGGAGGAATGTCTATGTTCACAAAGACCAGAGCCCACCCCGCGCTGAGCCCGCAGCCACAGAAAGTGCTTTTGGTCAGCTGCCCAGCTGTGCCACAGCAGGAGCTGAGACCGGAAGCTCCGGGGGAACCTTTCATGTCAACTATGGGAGCCGGAGCTTATTGTCCCCTAGCCCGGGACCTCAGGCCGAGCTGGCCCTCCCCTGGAGTGACCTGGCCCACCACAGCAGGCTGCCCAGCCCATGGTCACTGAATTCAGAAGGTCGGAGTTCAGCATGGACCGGGGGCCTTGGGGGTGAGAAAGAGAAGGGGACCCAGGGGCAGGCCAGGGTCCCTCACAGCCTCTCCTTGGACCCCAGGAAGAACCTGTCCTTTCCAGGCTTCTCTCCCCTGCTGTCCACCCAGCTGTTCCACTTTGGGAAGAGCGTCCCCTGGGGAGGCCAGCAGGCCGGCCTCTTCAGTCCCCACCTGGGTCTGCCTCTGCAGGGCCCGTCCTTCTCGGCCTTCAGAGAGACCCAGGCTGGTCACAGCCCCGTGTTTGGAAGCCCACACTTGCTCGTGAAGGACAGTGGGCACTGGCCAAGCAGGAAAGCCCGGGCAGGGCTCGGTTTGCAGGACAAGAGGAACTTGGGCTCAGAGGAAGGCATCCTGGACCTGAGGTATGGCCACAGGGTGGTGGACAGGGATGACCAGGACCAGGAGGTGCTGGGCAGCGATGCCAGTGAATGCAGCGACAGCTCCCTGGAGGACCGTGGCTCAGTGGTGAAGGGCAGAGTCCTCAAGCTGTGACGCACAGCCTGGCCCGCCCCTTGTGCAGAGCCGCGTGCGCAGGAGAGTGCAGCCAGCGTCCTGTACATAGCCCTGTACATGTGTACACTAACAGGAGGTTTATTTAACAGACGTGTCCTGGTAAATATGATTTTTGTAGCTTTTTGTAAATTATTTAAAGTGCTGTAAAAAATATTTTTGGAAAATGTTGTCTTGATTTTGAAGGGTGTTCCTAACTGCAGCGTGCTGTGGTCTGCATGGAGCCACAGATGAGCACACATTTTGGTTCTTACTGTCACAGCGAGGGTCACCTTGGCCAGGACTCTAGCCAGTTGCTGGTTTAGATGTTCAAGCCTGGGAGGCAGTGGCCACCCTCTGGGAAGCCCTGAAATGCCCGTGTCTGTCTGAAGCTCCCGGAATAGTGCTTTTAATAAAGAACTCACTGGTCCCTTGCAGCCAGAGCAGTTCCTCTCAACACTGCCATCACAGCTTGGGTCAGTAAAATGTTTTAAAGCACAGTGGCCAGCAAGTGAACTGACCGGCCAGTCCTGGCCTCACGAGACCCCACTGAGACAGTGGCACACTCTGCAGCCCAGTCCTCCAGTGTCCAGGCTCCTGCAGTCACCAGGTGATTCTAACATCTAAGTAAATCTCTTTTTCTGGAGAGTTCTGTCCTCTCGATCGTGGGTCCAAGAGATCACACCGTATGAGCGTTTAACTGTCCTCTTCTTGATTTGTGCACACGAGTGAATAAGCACAGCAATTAGGTGGTTTGGTCCCCAGACACCTTGGCCAGAGCTCAGTGCTGGGGACAAGCCTTGCATACCTCCATACCTGCCGTCCAGGAGCTGCAGCCAGTCAGGGTCTGACCACTGGCCGAGCCAGTGCTGCCGATGACCTCCTGCAGCCCACCTCCTGGGGCAGAAGGGCGCTGGTGGTAGGCCATGGCCTCTGGTCCCTGGGTCAGGGCCAAGTGATGCTGCTGCCTTGGTTTCCTCACCTTCTGCCCGGTGGCACCAAGGTACCCATGGCCACTGTAGGGACAGGCCATGCTGGCCACTGATGCCCTCCAGTCACCCGAAGTTCTGCGACTCGGGTTCAGCTGTGAGGTGGTGTACCGTTAGCCGGTGATGTTGGTACTCTAACGTGGATGTGAGTCTTCTACGCCCCCTGTACCCCCGGGTGTAAATAGGAGCCCACTTCTGTGCCCAGGGGCAGACCCCACCCAGGGTGAGCCTCTGCTGGGCCAAGCTGCGGTCCTGAGCATCCGATGTGCGTGTGATAGCTTCCTTGTGGCGTGTTCCTCCACTTAAGCGCTCCATGTAACCCATGTCCTGACTTTTGTTTAACTTTTTAAAGAGTGCTTTTAACTCCTGGATACAAACATCAGCTCATTTTGTACATAAGAACTTTTTTTTTAATGAATAAATCAAGCATCACCAACAAGTCACCTCTTGTGGTCATGTGGTCTGTCCTCACTGCAGTCTAAGCGAGGGCCTGGCCTGTGCCGTGTGTGCTGGCGCGAGGACCCTGAGGGGCCGGACCCTGCACTTAGCCCTGAGGTCCTCTCCGCTCTGCTGCCAGCCCCTGCCTGGCGAGGCCAGTGTCCAGCCTCTCCCTCACCCAGGAGCCCGGCTCGCTTTCACTGGAGGTTGGGGTCCTCTGCACCAAGCCCCCACACAGCGCAGGCCAGAGCTGCTGCCACCCTGGGGAGACAGCACCTCGAAAACACTGCCGTCGGCTGTGATCCACACGTCCCACGTGTGCACGCAGGTAGGCGCAGGTACGGGTGTAGACACAGGTACAGGCCCGTGCAGGTGTGGCATTGCCTCCTCCGGTGACAGGCCAGGCACACTGGTGCACAGCGCAGCAGGCCACGTGTGTGCTGGGGAGCACGCTTCAGAACCCCATCCTCCATGGTCACTCCTGCTGCTGTACTCAGGCCTCCTGCTCAGCTGCTCCCTGCTGCCTCTGGGGCCAGACTTTGTGGTCACCAGGGGGAGTGGCTTGTCTGCATGCTGGAAGATGGCCCTGATGATGGAGGAGCGTGGGTGAGCTGTGCAGGCGTCCTCTGGCTCCTTGTGTGGGTTCCAGTCTTGCTCCTGAGATGATGGAAGTTGCCTCCTCACCTCCTGTTTACGCTTTCAGCAACCACTCAGGCCCCTCAGAATCAGGTGACAGTGATTCTGTTCCCACAGGCTCACTTGTTTTCACACACTGGACGTAAACCTCTAAAACTATGAGTCAAGTAAACCTCTATTCTTTATAAGTCTCCCAGCATCAGGCATTTTGTTAAAGCAACAGAAAACAGACTAAGACAAAACGTGAGTTAGATTGGAATTATCTGGGGCTTTAGTCTTTTCAAGCAGTTATTTAGAATAATCTGTGGAGTCCAACTTTGCGTTCATACAGCAGCTGTTAACAAGCCACACTGATTGGGCACAGCCAGTGAAGCATTTCTGTGCCCAGTTGTGATGCCACAGTCAAATCCGTGAAGCTTGCGGGTGAGCTCAGACCTGGACCGCCACAGACCCCTAACCCCAGCCTAGGCCCCCACGTTGCCCTCAGCCTGGAATCGGGGGTGTGGTCAAGTGCCGTGGCTTTCCCAGCAGCCTGTTTTCCTGGACAGCTGTGCTGTGGCAGCAGGCGGGTGCTCCCAAAGCTTCACGGCACCTGGACTTGCCAGCCTGCTCCTTGGAATCACCAGGAGGCTGGGTTCGGTCCCTGCCAGCAAGTTAGAAACCTGGCTGGCGAGGCGGAGCAGCCTCACCTTTTTACTTCAGTGGAGGCCAAACTCAGAAGGGTTCTTAGCATTGGGGCATTGACACTGAACTGTGGGTTTTCCAGCTCAGACCCGGCTTCAGGCACGGCTGTCTATCTTTTCTCCTGACCACATTGATTGTCCCTGGAAACCACTTCCAATCCCTACTGGACGTTCAGATGCTGCCGGATGCTCCCTTTTGTGTTTTAATAGTGGTAAGTGCATTCTGAAGAAAGAGCCGGCTGTAAGGTTCAGTTTCTTCCTTACTTACAAAGGAAGAGAATCCCTGCGGCAAATGGTGCTGTGAAGAAGCTCTCATGGATGGCATGTGACAGTGTCGTCTTTTTAGATCCCGTATTTTCCAAATTCCCTGTAATGAGCACACCTTACTCTTATGAAGGAAGTAAAACTGTGTGTGAAAGACCTATCCTGCTGCAGAAAGAAAAAACAGATGTTTTCTTATTGCAGACCTTATGGCCATGGTAAACACTGATTTGGGACTACAGAGATATAAAGATTAATGTAGTTATTTCCCCTACCTAAGGAAAATACTGGTTATTCCCCGACTGCCTTCACTTTTTATTGAAATTTTCAAATGAATACAGAGAACCCTGTCACCCAAAGACTGAGGGTGGCCCACCCTGGTCCACCTCTGCCCCCGCCTGTCCCTGATTTATGGCTTCAGGATGTTCACCTTGAACAGATCCCAGTGATACCCTCTTGAGCTCTGCTAAAGAAGTGCTGCTCTTCTTGAGTCCTGGTCCCGTCTACGCCACACCCAGGGAGGGTTGGCCCACGCTCCCCAGGGCCATGCCGTGGGGGCCCAGCTGGTAATGTGTGTAACAGTGCCCCCCGCCGCCCCACCCCAGAAGACCCCAGTGGGCTGCCCAAGCCTTCCCAGCCTTCAGGACAGATAGGGTCCCAGGACACCCACAGCCTGCACCTTCATCACAGACGTCAGAAGAGTTGGAAACAGGCCGGGGCAGCGTTTTCGTGGGAAGCCAAGTCATACAGTTTTTCTGTGTGTAACGTTTAGACGTAAAACAGAAAAAAACAGCACCAGGCCTATTGCACACTTTTCTATTCCAGAAAGGAAAAGTATTTTCAGAGAAAACAGTGAAATCTGCACCTTCAGAGTTGGGCAAACCGTCAAAGATCAGGGAGCACCATGCTCCAGGGGGCAGCGGCCAGATGGGAAGGCAGGGGCATTGGGCCCCCTCAGTCACAGATGGACGGCTTCCTGACGTTGTAACTGGGGTGGAAGTTGAGCCGGTCACAGTGGGTGATGTAGTTGTCGGGGCCCGTCACCAGGCTCTTCTCCATGCAGACGTTGAAAGCACTGTGCTGGAACTTCTCACTCGCTAAAATGTGTCTGGAGAACTTGGTGGAACATGGATAAAATACCTTCTGGGAGAGAGAAGAGAACGTGAGGATCAGTGCCCCCAGTCGTCCTCCAGAGCAGGCAGGCAGGCAATTCTGGAAGAAGAATTTGAAAGAAAAATGCCATCTCCATCCCTCAGAAGCTGAGAGACCAGGGTGGGGCTCTGAGCACCGTGATTTATGCCTGGTGTCTGGGGCACTTGTTATCTGAGATTTCTTTCACCATCACCTAGAAGGAAGAAGAAGATATGGGGCCACCTCACTGAGGTATTTTCACATCTGTGTGTGACCATGAGCATTAAAAAGTCTGGATTGGCCCTCGGGTCGGCTTTGCCCAACTGTGCTGTGCTGCACAAGTTACTGGGCCTCTCTGAACCTCAGTGTGCTGTGGAATAAAATAATGTCTGTCAGTAGGTGTGTTGGTCAGTTTTGTGATGTACTAACAAAATACATGAGATAATTAACTTAGAAAGAGGAAAGCATTATTCCAGCTCACTTTTCTGGAATTCCGGTCCATGACGAGGCAGACCCATTGCTCTGGGCCTCTGGTGGGGGTGCAGGATGTTGATGGTCAGGGGCATGGGCAGAACAAGCTGCTCACATCAGGAGCCAGGCAGCAGGAGAGGGGACCCTTTTCAGAGGCCCCCTCCAGGGACCTGAAGGTCTCCGGTAGGGCCCCACCTCCTAACGGTTCTGCCCTTTCCAGCAGTGCACCTGCGACCGTCCTTTAACACACGGGTTCTGGGGAATTCACACAAACTGAATCAAAACCATCTGCAGAGCTCTAAAACTGTCCAGTGCCCACACCCCCAACCACCAGGTGGGAGGGGCGCCCACCAAGGCCAAGGGCAGGAATGGCCCAGCAGGATGGCATCATCAGGTGGCCCTGAGACCTCTCCACCCGGTGTTATACCCTAGATAGGTGACCATCCTTCACCGTCCATGTGTTGACTCCTTGGCAGGAAGCAAGTGCAAGAAGCTTCCGTACATTTTTAAAAGACTTTAAAGAGAAGATCTAGATCTACAGAAAGCTGAGCTGAAACTACAGGGAGTTGCCAAATTGCCTCCCACCAGTACACACAGTTCCCCCTTGCTATGGGTTGGACACAAGGTGTCCCCCAAAAGTTCACGTTAGACAATGCAGGGATGTTCCACAGTGACATTATGGGATCATGAGAGCTGTGACCCAGTGGATTAATCCATTCCATGGATTCATAGATTGAATGCACTTCCAGGTGGGAATGGGGTGAGGTGACAGGAAATAGGTCCCTGGGGTGTGTCCCTAGGAACTGTGTTTTCTCCTGGCTCCTCTCTGCTTCCCGGCTGCCATGAGCCCACCAGCTCTCCTTTGGCACTTCCTTCCACCATGATCTTCTGTCTCAGGCCCAGAGCCACGGAGCTGGCCAACCATGGACCGAACCTCTGAAACCATGAGCTAAAATCAACTTTTGCTCCTCTAAGTTGTCCTGCAGGTCATGTTGGCCGCGGCAAAGCACAGCTAACCCGGGAACGTCCCCTCACTGTGGCCCATCTGTACGAGTGAGCCAGAATTGATACTTTGTCATCAACCAAAGTCCGCAGTGTGCCCCAGGCTCCCTCTCCAGACCCTTCTGTGGGTTTGACACACGTGTCCACCATCCCTGTCACATAAATCCCTTCCCTGCAGTTTAGAAACATGGAAAGCACCTTCATTTCTGCCCAGACAAGGAAGGTGAGCACCAGCGGCTCAAGGAGTCCAGCCTCCACATCTGGTCAAGAAGGTGAAAAACGGGCTAGACCGCCCTCAAAACTCACCCTGGGGCTGGGACACAGCCCAGCTGGTAGAGTCCTTGCCTTGCATGCCCAAGGCCCTGGTCAGATCCCCAGCACCACAAAAAGCAGAAACTTGTCTCTATCCCCTGGTGCTCCGTAACCCGTGGCCGCGTGGCACCAGTGGACGCAGAACTCACAGTTTACGAGAGGAGCATTTTTTTAAATAGCATTTTTTTTTAAGTTGAAACATCTGGATCCCCTTGAATGTATCTCTTTTTCATCAAAATGACTGAGCCCCAGGGGAACATCAGAGTCCTTGATTCCGGGAGGGTGACTCCTGAGTGTCCCAGAAACGTTTTTGGCAAATGATTTTCTCCCAAGAGCTCTGTTATTCACACCGCCACCAAAGCAGTGACTCCCAGGCCTTCTCACACCATGGGGATGGGGGCCCCATGACATTCTCACCCCAAACAGTGGCCCTGGTGACCTGGGGATGCAGGGCTGCTACACAGGCCCGTCTGGCAGTTCCCATAGAGGCACCACCCTGTGCCTGCCCACGCACCCAGTTCCTGCAGCCTCGGCTCCTGGCCAGTGCTGCCTCTCGGTCACAGGTGAGGGCTTCACACAAGCTTTAAGACCAGAGAGAAAGGAGTTCTTCAGTCACCTGCCTCAGAACTGACTGCCTAGGGGAAATGGCTGTGTGCACCTGTGATGGCACCTGCAGGCGTGGTTTTATCCACGGGGACAAGGACAATGAAGAAGCACACCCTGCACTCCTCCCGTTTTTGAAGACATTTTTTCTCGTGAGTCCATCCACTCACCTCTTTCTATTCCTCCCTGCTCCAACATGGTCTGAGATGCCTTGGGGTCCTCCATCTCTACCCCTCACCCTCACGATGTGCTGCCTTTTCGAAGGCTTGTCCTCTTATAGACACATCCCCAAATGCCACTTGCTTCCCACTTACCGGCATCTCATGCACAGTGGGTGCTCTGCTCCCGTAAGCCTGGTTACTGGTCCTGTACAGGGAGACCACCTCCTTGGCCCTGCAGAGCAGATATGGTTCCCCTGGTTCATTCAAAGTCTGCCCATGCCACAGCCCTACAGGATTTGCCTGATAGAGCTTTGTTGGCAATACCCCCAAGGAGAGCAGTGTGCCCGGGCCAGTAACACAGCATGAACACTGGCCCCCATCACACACAGGGCTGAAGCCCCGATAGGCCTGCCTCTCTGACCTCCTCTGCTGGCCACAATCCTTACTCCTGCCAACTCCTAAACAGCACTCCACCAGCAAGTTCCAGTCCTCAACCCTGATAGACCTTGGTAGAACTGTTACTGGTTGGGTAGGTTCGTTACCCTGCTGGGAGCCACAGGTCAGCATCAGACCCTGCCTCCGGGGGGTCCCTGGCTGCAGGTTCACTCTCAGGATGACCAGGTGCAGAAGAAGGAATGTGGCCAGGGAACACCAACTGCCGACTGTAGGCTGCAGCTGAACTCCACACTAGAGGCCTGGGAGAGTTGTCTCTAGGTGGCAGTGGTCTCCGCCGAGAATGGGGCACAGGAAACTGTGGGGGCAGAGGGTGCCTCACCTCCCCTGCAGCAATTCAGATTCCAGTTTTGTCCTTGAGCCTCAGGGCCCCGGGACAGTCCCCACAGCAGAGCTGACATCTTACAGTTGCAGGAGGGGAGGAGAGGAGACCCCCGGGCACAAGACTGTGGAACTGGAACCAGAATGAGTTTTTTCTTTCCGCAGGGTCTCCACAATCCCCCACAATCCCCGACCGTACTGACCATGGAGGGGCAGTCTGAGGAGCTCACTGCTGGTAATGACAGCAAGGCTCAGGCCGAGCTCAGGCTCCTTTTGACTTCCGCAGCAGGAAGTTGAGGGTCTTTGGGGAGGGTGGGGTTTCTCATCCAGGACTACCTGAGCCCAGCCCCAGAACCAGCTGTGGCAGGGCACGTGCATCCGAGGCAGGGCCTCTCCGTGTGCCTGTACGGTGGACCCGGACCAGCCCTGCTTCCTTACCCGTAGCCGCGAAACCACGCCGGGTTGTTGAACCTGACCGGCAGGTGGGGGCTCACGCGATAGCAGTCGCTGGTCTTCTCCGGGGGCGTCGCGGCCTTCGGCTCAGCGGGCTCTGCGCACTCCGGGGGGGTTTCCTCCGACATTTGGCCTCTAGCAGAAGCCGGCTTTGGGCAGGAGAAGCCCAGGCGGCGGGCGCAGCGTCCTGTTGCTAGGCGACGGTGTCACCTGACCCGGACGTCCAGTCCTTAAAAGCGCCGCAGGAAGAGCCAGGGCCCCTGGGTAGGCAGGTCTAGAACGTTCCCTGGGCGAATGATCGAGGACCGGACGGATCCACGACGGGGAGGAATTCCGCTCGGACCGTCCTCAGAGACGCCCTAAGCCTTCAGCCCGCTGCGGGGGCAGGGCTCTGGGTGTCTTCCTGGGACTCTCCGGAGCACCGCGGTATTCTCCCCAAATGCAGCAGCAAGCGCTTTGGATGAAACCACAGGCCCTGGGACTTCACCAGCAAATTGATGGGGTCTGAGTGCTGAACGCTCACGTGGCAAGCAACAACAATTTGGTGCTTACTGTACACACCAGGGGTGCTCCTTGACCCGGGTAATCCGGTGAGCCCGCGCCCCCACTACCCAAACTTAGACCCAAGACTTTCCTAAGTTCACGGAATCACATATTGTTTAAATATTAAACACGATCTTGGAGAACAAGAGGTTGCTCTGGACTTGGAGCAGAGGT
The DNA here is from genome assembly GCF_964194105.1 of Spermophilus citellus. Lineage (NCBI taxonomy): Eukaryota > Metazoa > Chordata > Mammalia > Rodentia > Sciuridae > Spermophilus > Spermophilus citellus. Next base: position 2,172,537 of record NC_138183.1, on the reverse strand, counting down.
CGAGGGTCCGCATCGCTCAAGGGGTCCCACGAGAGATGTGGGCCTCATCGGTCTGCACTGTTACCTTTTTTTTTTTTTCTTTTTAGGGGCGGGGGACTAGGGATGAACCCCGTGCTTATGCACGCTAGGCAAGTTCTTCCACTGAGCTGCACCTCAGTCCTCTGCCCTGCACTTTTGCAGTGAGGGGTCGAGCAACAGGGCCAGGGACCGGTTCCCTACGCCTTGTCCACAGGGGTGGGGACGCAGGAACCCCCACGCCACCCGCTCCCCACCCCGCCAAGCGCGCCCACGCAGACTCGTCCTCCGCCGGGACTCGGGGCAGCGCGCCTCCCAGAGGTCTGTCTGCGGGCGGGCGGTGGCGGGTCCTCCGGGCCTGCAGGTGGCGCTGCGGCCCCGCGCGGCGAGGGAGGTGCGCCGTGCGCCCGTCCGCTCGTCCGCCCACGAGCCCGCCGCCATGGAGTCCGTTCTGCCCCGATTGCTCCGCGAGGGTGAGTGGCCGCGCCCGGCGGGAACCGGGCTTGAGGCTTGGGGGCGCGGCGTCAGCAGGCTCTCTCTCCGCAGGTGCGCGGCCCGGCAGGCGCTGGCCCGGATGGCTCCAGACGGCCGGCCCCGGCAGGACGCTCGCGGGCATCCCGGCCCCCGCGGACAGCGAGCCCGAGGACAGTGGTAACGAGCCCCGGAGGGCGGCGGGGAGGCGCGGAGGCGCGGCGCCCTGCGGCTCGCGCTGGCTCCAGCCGCTCCTGCAGCCGCGCGGGACCACCGCTGGCCGGACGGGGACGGAGGGAGCGGCCTGAGGCTAGGAGCCTGTGCTGGTCACGTGGCCCGGGGACCCCCTGGGCACCAGGCCGTCCGCCTTGCTGGGTTCATGCAGGGGGATTTCTGGCGACGGACCTGAGTCTGTCTGCCAGGCCTAGTGGCTGGGAGGGCCACAGGGACCCCAGACACGGGATGGTAGTGACCCGGCTTACCCACAAGCTGGGTCTCCTTCAGAACCCGGGTCCAGCTCTGTTTGCTGTGAAGGCCACTATGGACCTCTGGGGTCTCCTGGGGCTGGGTGCATCTTGGCTGCTGGGCTCCTCCCAGAACCCCCCAGCCCTGTGGCCTCCACTCAGGGATCCCTGGTTGCTGGGTGGGCCCAGTGGGAAACCACAGCTTCCTGCCCTCCCTGCCCTAGAAACCCACCGCAAGATCCTGGAGGAGCCCCTCAGACACTCTGACTTCTTCAACGTCAAGGAGCTGTTTTCAGTGAAAAGCCTCTTTGATGCCCGCGTGCACCTGGGACACAAAGCTGGCTGTCGGCACAGGTAGCTGAAGCGCCTGGCCAGGGTGTCCCAGGGGTGGTTCCCAGGAGGGCCCAGGGCCTTCCTGACCTGGACTGGGGCCTGGCTGCTCCTGGTGGGATTCCCCAAGCCCCCTGAGGGCACTTAAACTCTCCTGTGTGTCTTGGAGGGAGCCTGCAACCTTGGGTCAGTCCTGCTAGCTGGTGAAGGCTCTCAGGTTCCGAGGTAGGCCAGGGAGGTTAAGGGCCTCCAGCCAGTGTTGGATGGAGCAGGGCCTCCAAGGCTGTGGAGATGAGCAGGAACTGGTCAGATGCTTGACTATAGAACATCCAAACCTTCACTTAGGTCCATCCTACCCAGCTACGCGTGCAAAGAGGCGGAGGGTAGGATTGGTAGTAACATGCCAAGGCTCCTGAGGGGCCTCTGTAGCCCTGAGCCCCGACCTGTCAATCATTGGACAGAGTTCCACAAGGGAAGTAGATGCGGTTTGTGCCTCCCAGCCCAGGTGCCCAGACCGGAGCGCAGGGGTGACCTTTGACCATTGATGGGGTCTGTGGCAGGTTTATGGAGCCCTACATCTTCGGGAGCCGCCTGGACCAGGACATCATCGACCTGGAACAGACAGCTTCGCACCTCCAGCTAGCCTTGAATTTTACTGCCCACGTGGCCTATCGAAAGGGCATCATTCTGTTCGTGAGCCGCAACCGGCAGTTCACACACCTGATCGAGAACACAGCCCGGGACTGCGGCGAGTATGCCCACACCCGCTACTTCAAGGGTGGCCTGCTGACCAATGCCCCGCTCCTCTTCGGCCCCACGGTCCGCCTGCCTGACCTCATCATCTTCCTGCACACACTCAACAACGTCTTCGAGCCCCACGTGGCTGTGAGGGACGCAGCCAAGATGAACATCCCCACAGTCGGTGTCGTCGACACCAACTGCAACCCCTGCCTCATCACCTACCCCGTGCCTGGCAACGACGACTCCCCACCGTCTGTCCAGCTCTTCTGCAGGCTCTTCCGCACGGTCATTACCCGGGCCAAGGAGAAACGGCGGCAGGTGGAGGCCCTGCATCGATTGCAGAGCCCCAAGCGGGCAGAGGGCCACAGGGCAACTGACTCTCCTCCCAGAGTGGATGTGAGCCATTCCCTGTGACAGGCCACGATCCTCGTCCCAAGTCACCATGAGGCCTGGTCTGAGTTGGAAGTCCCTTACATTCTCCATCCTAGGCTCTTGTTAGTAACAGCACTCAATAGCCCCAACCATCCCCGGGCTGAGACACGCAGGGCAAACCGCATGTCCCCAGTGGCCTGGTTAGGACCTGAAGCTGATACCTTGACTGCTGGAAAACCAGGTTCTCCCTGGCCCCTGAGAAGTCCTGGCTTCCACCTTGACACTGGGTGTCAGGAAGGTTCAGATACCAGTTCAGTTCTCAATCAGAATCCCCCTGGTGGGCTGCTTTCCCTGGCAGCCTGGCTTCAGGGGCCATTTTGCACTGTGATGTGGCACAAGTCCCTGGGAAGTTCTGCCTGGGACAGGCTGAGCAAAGCAGCTGGCAGCAAAAATAAAGTTATGTTTGAGCAGGACGTGACTCGGAGCGCAGGTCTCTACTGGACCCAGGGTGTGGCCGGGCAGGCTTTGTGTGAGGCGAGCCCTGCTGCAGTCTGCAGAGGTGCCAGCTGCCACTTGAAGGTGGGCTTCTAAGTGTTGGGGCCCATGAGGAGCCTGCAGGCCAGGGAAGTTGCACAATGGCCTTTTCCCTGACAGACTGGGTGTGGGTGCAGCCTTGAGCTAAGACTAGAGGGCATTTGTCTACTCGCCCTGTGGTAAGGACAGCTGTGGGCCTGGGAGTGGGCTTCAGATGTCCTCTCAAGGCCCTTCCTGGGATTCTGAGGATTTCTGCCCACCCCAGGGAGCCCTCTGTCTTGAGAAGTCCATGACTGTAGTCCAGTGGGACAGGGTGGCCTTCAGGTGGCTCAAGGCCTGAGCACCTGTGGCAGCCAGGCTCACTGGGACCACACCTGCAGGAGTGTCTCCAGGAGCAAGGGGCTGCCAGCCAGGGTGGTGCAGGTGGTCTCTAGAAGCTACTGCTCCTGGTTTGGGAGCACCAGGAAGTGAATTCTGGCTGGAGCTCAAGTTACCAGCACGACTCTCCAACCCCAACCTGAAGGTGCCTGAGTGCTGGCAGGGGCCATTTTGGCAGTCAGTTGTGAGCCAATCCAGGCATGGCCCTGGTGCTACACAGGATTTCCCTTAATGGACCGCCTGTTCCCATGATCTTGGGGAAGGCTGGCTCTGGGAACAAAGACCCAGGCAGTCACAACACAGTGTGAGGCCCTGGGAGCCTCTGGAACTGTACCAGACCCCCATGGAGGGCAGCCCAGAGTTGGTCACGTCGGGCTGGGCATATGTGGCATGCCCAGGATAAACCCACAGCACTGGGAGACTGGCTCCTCTCTGCCTTGCTCCAGCCTGATGGAAGGGAGCAGGCTACCCATGCCACCTCCCCGTGGGCCCAAGCTGATGGAGGCCCCGATCCTGCCATCCTCAGCCAGTAGGGGCCTGCTGAGGGCCATTGCCAAGTAGGAATGACGCATCGAAATTTCCTTGCCAGCGTACCCCATGTTAAATGGACTTGCCTTGGAATTTCGCTGTTGATGTTGCATGTGTGTTTGAGAAAGGTGACCCTGCTCAAGGACGAGGGTGGATCCAGGATTAGGGTGTATCCTGCAGGTTTGAGGAAGTATCCCCCTCCTTGGGTTTAGGGCGTTCCCGGTTTAAGACAAGTTTAAGGCGTTCCCGTTCCCGGTTTAAGACAATATGGGTTTTAGGGAAGTTTGATGTTGAAGATTATTGCTGCTGGGAATAGGGCGTTCCTGCTGCCTGAGTTCCAGTTGAGTTCTCGTGAGATTCAGAAAGTATTGGAAAGCAAAGCCTCGTGGAGTAGGTGAATTGGGCGGCAGCAGAACTGGGATTTCCCCAGAACGTGTGTGTAGAGGCCGGTGTGAGTTCGGGAGTAAAGAATTGCTGTTTGAATCGACAAAGCTGTGAGTGGCTTGTGATTCTGTGCCCAGCCAAGACTGCGGCAGGGGCCCCTGCAACTCCCACTGGACTCAGGCCTATGAGGACAGGCAGGAGCTTGTACTGGGAGCTGCTGTGTTTCCAGGTCTGGGGATACCAGGAGCAGGGTGGGCAGGGTGGCCCCAGCAGAAGGGGACACTCAGTGGACAGCTGACACCACTGAGCCCAACCACTTGAGGTGGGTGTTGAGGACAGCAGCCATGATGGTGGGGCTGCTCAGGAAGAAGAGCCCAGGCGCTGCCCTCAGGTGATGGGAGCCAGCGGGGCTCCAGAGGGCCTGGGTGAGGGAGGGGCTGAGGGGACAGTGACTGCCCCAGCCCTCTCTCTCCCTGAGCCTGAAATGCCCCATTAGATGTGGCCTCTTCTGGACCCAGCCAGAGCCAAGACCAACCAGCTGGCATTGTGGGGAAGGAGCCGGAGCCCCCAGACCCAGGACCTGGCAGAGTTCTTGGGTGTGGAGGGAGTGTTCAGGGGTCACATAACCTTGGGGATCTGCCACATGCCAACCTGGGAGATGACCAGAGGCAGATGGGGTCAGGCTGAGAAGGCTTCAGGGCAGGGCCCTGGGCCTGGCTTGGCATTCCCAGTGATCCCCACCTGGGCACTTTCCTCCTGCAGATGCTGGACAGTATCAGGAAGAACTATTTGTGAGTGGGCCTGGGCTGAGAGCAGGGGCAGAACAGGGAGACCCTGAGCCCGGGGCTGCACTAGTTGTCACTGGCTGTGTGACCGTACTCCCCACCACCACCACAGCTACACACAGTTGATGTCAGTCTCTGGGCACCTGGATCCAGGCTAGCTCCCAGGAGGCTGGGGCTGTGGCCTCCACTGAGGCTGGGCGGGTAGGATCTGCCTTGCAGCTCTTTCTGTGTCCTTAGCAGGCTCCCTGTGGCGGGTTGCAGTGCTCTTCTGTCTGTCCTTCTATCTGTCGACTGTGACAATGGGATCTTGCCCCTGGGGCCTGTACACCGGGCAGCTGGTGGCATCTCAGCCTGATTTCCTGGAGCAGGAGAGAAAGGAGAGGTGGGGAGGGAGCCTAAGAAATGACTCTTGCTGCCCCCAAAATAGAACCACTTGCCACCATCCCTCCTCAGGTGGCCCCTCCTGCTGGCAGGTCCCAGGAGATTCAGCGTGATTTGAGGAGCCAGGAAGGCCCAGGACAACAGCACCTTGCATGACAGCTCAGCACAGGAAGGTGGGGGATGCTGCCTGGCCTCCCGAGCAGCCTGTGCTGAGACCCTGGGGCCTCACTCCCTCACCCGTTCCTCAGGCGCCTGTCCCCCATCCATCCTCGCGTTCATCAACCCACTCATACGTTCAGCAAATATTCAGTGGCCCTTGCCTGTGCCCTCACTGTGGCTCCCGGTCATCCTCACCCTCGGGCAGTGCCCCATGGGGCTCAGGTCCACTTTGCAACATGGACGGGTGTGACCTGGGGTTAGCAGGGATGGCAGCACCAAGAATCCCTCCTGCTGGGAAGTAACCACGCAGATGGGCAACATTGTTTCAACTCAGTGCTGGGAGAATCCCCGAGTTTAGTTTTTCTTTTTACAATTTTTTTTTAATATTTATCTTTTAGTTGTAGTTGGACACAATACCTTTATTTTATTTTTTTATTTTTATGTGGTGCTGAGGCTCAAACCCAGGGCCTCACACCACTGAGCCACAACCCCAGCCCAAACTTTGACAAATGGATCAAAACACTCATACGGGTGGAAACAGTGGGCAGCAGCAGTGCTGTCCAGGATGTGGACAGTGAGAGCCTCACATTTGCTGGAGGGAGTGGGAGCGGAGTGAAAACCACTCTGGCAGTTCTCTAAGCATGTCACCATAGAGCCACTACATGACCCAGCAAGTCCACGCCTAGGCAGTCTCCAAGATGGCGGCAAGCGTGTGTCCACATGACAGTGGACACCAGTGTTCACAGCAGTGTATTCACATTGGCCCCAAAGTGGCAATAACCTAGGTGTCTGTCAACTGAGACGAGATGACAATGGATGTGACTGAACCTCAGACGAGCCTGGAGATCCCACAGGCGTGGAAGGAAGCCAGTCAGCAAGCCACACACTGCACGATCCCGTGCACGTGAAATGTACAGAACAGGAATTCTGTAGGGGTGGCAAGTAGATCCGTGGTTCCAGCTGGGGTGGGACTGGGAACAAGTGCTGATGGGCCCGAGGGCCCCGGGGGTAGTGTTCTGAAGCTGGACTGTGCGGATGGTGCACAGCCCTGCAAAGGGACTCGGCCCACAGACGGATCCGCTGGAGGTGGATGGGCGTAACGGGAGCCATCGTATGGGAGCAGACCTGCTCAGAGGAGGTGACCAGAAGGCCCCAGGAGTGAGTCTGCTCCTGAGAGAGGCAGAGGAAGAAGAGAGAACTTAAAATAGCCCAGAACAAAGGCAGCCTGGTCTGAAGAATGGCGGCTGCTGGGCTGAGCCGAGTTCAAGCTCAACTGCTGCACTGGGGTCACAGCTGAGCTTCTAGTTCTGGGACCCTTTCTCCTCAGGGTGTCGTCCGCCCTTCCCCAGGCAAAACACAAGGAGAGCGAGGAGCCGGTCCTGGGGCCTGTGGGAGGGAGGGTGGTGGCCTTGAGCTGCCCCCGGAAGTCCCTGGGTTGCCTGGTCCCCTGTCTGGCAGCCAGTGCTGGGGGCTCTGAGCCAGCAGCTGCTCACTTCCCCACAGAGGGCCCAGGCAGCGGACGCCAGCGGGACAGACAGGCACGTGGCCTGCAGGGGACAGAGAGCCGGGAGCTGCCTGAGCCCCACTTCCCTGAGCAGGGCCCAGCTGGCCAGAGCCAGCGTGACGCAGATCCCGAGGCCGGGCCTTCACGGGTCCAGAGCGCCACACAATTGTTTGGGGGCGAGGACTCACGCGGGCGAGATAAGCGTGCTCTGTCCGTGGTGTTTGAAAGGTCAGTTGCTACAGTTTTCAGGACACATCCTGTTGCCCTTCCAGGTCCCTGTTCCTCGTGGCTGCAAATCAGCAGTGGTGCTGCCTCTGAGGCTCCGAGCCCCACATCTCCCCTAGCTTCTCCCTGCCCAGAGACACCCGGATCCCTCCGTCCCTGGCCCACAGCACAGCGCCCCAGCACACACGGGCTCTGTGCTCTCCCCACGCTGGGAGTCAAGCTGGCCGTGCAGCGGTCCAGGCTGGGGTGCAGGGTCGGGCAAGCTGTGAGGTCACGCAGGACCTGGGCGCTTCCTGTCTCTGCCCGGGGTCCTCCGAGGGCTCTTCCCCAGAGAGCTGCTGCTGTGGCTCTCAGAGGTGCTGTGCCTGGCTCTTCTCTCTGCCTGCCCACTCTGAGCCACCAGACGCCGACCCATCCCCTCTGGGGACCAGCCTCTGGACGGGGGTGTGGGGGAGCCCAGAGGATGCCTCGTGGCCTGGGGTGAGGCTGGCAAAGCTCCCCAGAGGCCACTTCCACATGCAGCAACTTGGCAGCCGGCTCGGGAGGACACTGGTCCAGGAGCCTGCAGGCACGTTCCTGCCTGTGTGACGGTCACACAAGTCAGCTCTCACTCAAAGCATCCCGTGTTCAGATAGGCCAGGGCCTTGGAGGAAATGGAGAGGAGAGAGCTCGAGTGCAAACACAGCCGTGCCCTGGACGCAGCCTCTGCACACAAGGGCGTCCGGCCTCCCAGGGGCACCCGGGCTCTCGTGGCCAAGGCAGATCCACTCCCCTCAGCCTCCTGTGACTCGCTGGGTACATCCGTCCAGCCAGCTTTGCCAGCCCAGGCCTGGGTGGATGAGGAGCCCAGTGGTGGGGACCCAGACCTGAGCTGTCCACATGGCTGTCACTCCACAGGGGAGGCACCAGGACCAGTGATAGGGACATGCCAGACACATGTGACAGGCCACGCCCCAAGAGGCCCCTCTAGGCTGGATGGTGACACCCGTATCACTCTGTCCCTTGTCCACAGCACAGCTGCCCCCAGCACCACGTGGGGCTCTGTGTACTCCCCACGCTGTGAGTCAAGCTGGCTCCCCTCTTCCTGGCCCTGGGAGGCGACTGTGCTGGGCTCTGGAGGGCCACAGAGGGGGGGAGCATAATGGAGAGACCCGCTGGGCCCGGCAGGCCTAACTGCAGCAACCCAGGCAGCTCCTGGAGCCCTCTGCGGTCACTCAAGAAACAGGACGCTCGGTGGGGACAGGACACCGACTGGATGGTGAAGCTGGAACCTCGATGGACCTTGGAAAACGAGCCCCGGGTTGGCAGAGGGCTGTGCTCACGCCAGCTCCACTTGGCCCCTTGCTGGCTCCCCTGGGAAATGGCCATATAAACATGCGCAAGGACCCAGGATGTCCACCCTGAAGCTCCTGTGGCCTCTCCTTCCTGCCCACCTGCTCACCTCCATGGCCTGCTGCACTCTGTGGTCCCCCTTCCACCCCCCGTGGCCCCACAGCCCCACCCACACCAAGGAAAGAGACACCGTGGCCAGTTCTGCAGAACCACCCATCACCTAGGACTGCCAGCTGCGTGCCTGAGTGTGGGCGGGAGGCAGGAAGATTTGGGGGTCAGAAGGTTCTGCAGAGCACCGGGTCCAGGGGCGTCCTCATGTTTGCCCCCTGGGGAGCTGCACGGATGAGGACCTCTGGGTGCCTGGTCCCCTCAGCACTGGTCAGGTGTGGTGTGTCCCCGCCTCGGGGCGAGACTGCGCCACCTCCCTGCTTCCCTCGCGGAGGCTGGAGCCGCTTCTCCCCTCTGAAGAGACGCAGCTTGACCGACTTGAGGACCGACCACAGGGACACCACCCGTGCTGGCTTCCACAGGCCGTTTAATGTGCTTTTCATATTTTAAGCCTTTACACTCCCCGGAGTGGCTGTGCGTGGCCTGAGGTCAGGAGCTGGACTCCCCTCTCCCCCGCGTAGGTGAGAGGTCCCATTTTTCCATGTTTTCCCCTACAAATGTTTCTGCGTCTCCAGTTCTGTCTCCGGCTGTTCCTGGACTCTCTCCTGGACACTGACCCGAGGGTTCAGGTCTAGGACAAACCAAACCCGCTGTCGATGGCAGAGGCTGGCCAGGGAGCACCGGCCTTCTCTGGCTCCACTCCTCGGGCCTCCACAGCTGTTCCGTAATCCCCGAGTGTGCATCACATCACCCTGCAGGACCGACTCGGTGCTGTCCTGGCCACTGTGACCTGAGTCTGTGGCTGTGCCTGTGTCTGTCTGACCCACGGCTGTTCGGATGTGGAGCGGGTCCTGGTGCACACAGTGCTCAGGGAGCTCTCTTCTGTGAACACACTGACTTCCTGTCCACACTGCAGGTCCCTCTTGGTTTGCTCCTCTTCAGGGTTGAGGGCTGAACCCAGGGGCTCTACCACTGGGCTACATCACCAGCCCTTCTCCTTTCTTTCTTTGGAGACAGGGTCTGGCTAAGTTGCCTCCACTGGTCTTGAAGGTGAGAGCCTCCTGCCTCAGCCTCCCCAGGAGCTGGGATTACAGGGGTGGCCACTGTGCCTGGCCAGGGGCCCTCCTTTTGCAAGATGAATCTGAGGTGAAGTGACCTGTCGTGGATGCGGGAAGGTCACCAAGACCAGAGCCCAGGGCTCGCTGGGTCCCCCCTGTGTCAGCCAGGGAATGCCATGAGGGGAGGGCCCCAGGGTTCTGCTGCCACCGCACACACCCTGGGGCTCTGCACACGGGGGCTGCACCCTCCAGCCGGCTCATTTCCTGCCAGGTGAAATGTGCGAGTGGCTCCCCTGGACAGCGGCCCTGTCCTGATGATGCCCTGGGGAACGGACACACTGTTACTCAGCACCTTCCAACAATAGTGACGTTTCATCTGCTCCACTGCAGAGCAGCCACGCTCAGTGGCCAGGAAAGGACTGGTGGGCGCTCTGTGCCAAGTTCCCCGGGGCCTGCCCCGAGCAGTATAAAGGGCGGGGCGTGAGGAAGCAGCACAGCCACTCCAGCCCAGAGAGCCCGCGCCCAGCAGCCGCGAGCACAGACCCGGCATGAAGACCCTGCTCCTGACCCTGGGCCTCAGCCTCCTCGCTGCCCTGCGGGCCCAGACGCTCCCAGTCGGGGATGAGGAGAACCAGGATGTGAGGCGCAGATGGGCGGGGGACTGCAGGGGCAGGGAGGGCCAAGACGGCTGGGTGCAGACCCCATGAAGGAGACCCTCGTTTCGACACCAGGCCTGGGACCCCTGCCCCAAGGAGACATCACACGGCGCAGGGGGGTCTGGGCCAGATGGGGCTGCAGAGGGCTGGTGGAAGCAGGGGACACATCTGCCCTGGGAGCCAGCGCCTGGGTCCTGGCCGAGCTGCGGGAGCTGGGATCTGGCTCTCGGGGGCCTGGTGGGAGTGGGGGTGAGCTCGGGTGGGGTAGGGGCGGAGGATGCTCCAGGTCCCCGGTCCTTGGAGCATAGAGTCCAGGGTAGCTGAGGAGGGGAGGCTCTGGAGGTGGGCCTGAGCCCTGATGGTCAGGTGCCTTCTGCAGGCGTCAGGCACGTGGTACCTGAAGGCCACGGCAGCAGACAGGGAGATTCCCTGGACGAAGCTGGAGTCTGTGTCTGTGACCCCCATGACCATCAAGACCCTGGCAGGGGGCCACCTGGAAGTCACCTTCACTGTCCTGTGAGTGTCTGCTGGCCTCATGATCCTCCCTTTCCATGGAGGACAGCAGGGCTGGGTGGGGTGCAGACCATGCCGGGGGCCTACTCGGCCCTCAGCACCCAGCACCTGGAGCCTATGGCGACTCTGCCAGGGGGGTTCCTCCCAGGCAGCCTGATATCCCCTGGCAGCCAGTGAGGGGGGTCGGAGGACACAGAGTTCTGGCCCCTGGGGGCCCAAAGGCTCTCGGTGGGACTCAGAGGGCCCACTGGTGCCTGGACCAGTTCAGGGTGCTCAGCGTCTGTGAACACACACGACTTCCTGTGTGGGGAGGCCTGCTGCTCCTGGGCCTGTCTGGGGCCCTCCTGCCAGGCCAGGCCCCGTGGCTGCCCTGAGCAGGGCGGCGTTGCCCACGGAGCTTCTGTCCTCCAGGATCGGAGGCCAGTGTCGCGAGATCAGCACTGTGCTAGAGAAGACCGCCGAGCCGGGCAGATACACGGCCTGTGAGTGCTGGGGCCCGTTCAGGACAGCTCCGGCCACCCATGGGCACATGGGGCCAGCCAGAAGCTTCTCAGGGTGGCCTTTGGCCTGAGGCTCTCGTTTCTGGCCCTGCTACATACCCAGCCTCCACCCCCACCAGACCATTTGTCCACAGAGTCAAACTCCCGACCCCAGTGCTGCTGAGGCTGGTGGAAGAGGCCTGGGGGTCTCTGCCCAGGGCTCCCTCTTTGGCCACAGCTGACCCCTGGCATTGGTCAGGGCCAGGGGTGTACTTGGCTGGGGTTGAGGGTGGATTGTGCTGCCCCAGCTCCACCCTCTGCCAGTCTCATGCCCCAGACCTCCCTGTGACTCAGCAGCTCGACATGTGCCATCTCTTGGGTGCGTTGGGTCCCTGGGAAGTGGTCCCAAGGCCTGGGGCCAGACCAGGTGGGGACCCAGGTCAGGGAGCCTGGGAGGGGAGAGGGGGAGTTACTGAGGGGTGTTCTGGGCTGGAGTCAGCCATTCTGGGTCTTCAGTGGAGGATCAGGGCCACTCCCAACTCGTCCACTGTCCCTCTGCAGATGGGGGCAAGCATGAGGTGCAGGTCCTTAAGTCCCAGGATGAGGACCACTACATCCTCTACTGTGAGGGGGTCATGCACGGGCAGCAGATGCGAATGGCAAAGCTTGTGGGTGAGTCACAGTGTCTGGTGGCTCCAGCCTTGGTCCCTCTCCTTTCTCCCTGGGCCCCCTGCCCCTCCCCTAGGAGGAGTCACCAGGATCCAAGGACCTGGCTACCTTGTCCAGATGATGGGTTTTCCTAGAGGACGCCCGAGTCCCACCTCAGAGCTCAGGACTGGGGATGGCCCGTCCCTGCATGGGAACGCAGGAAGGAGGAGGTGCTGTGGGCACAGGGCCACCAATGTCATGAATGTCACAGGATGAGTCGAGGACTCGTTGGGGAAACCTGGCAGGGCCATCCGTGGGTACCTGTGGGGAGTCCAGCAGGGGTCAGGGAAGGACGTGGATGGGGAGCCTGCGTGGGAAGTCCAACTCGGAGCAGACACTGGGTGTCAGTCCAATCTGACTTGAAGACAAGGCCTGGTGTCCCCCAGCTCCCCCACAGCCAGGTGCATGGGAACACAGAGCAGTGGACAGCAGGGCTGTGCCTGAGCCTAGGGGCGCTCCTGCAGGGCAGAGTTGGTCCTGCCACTCCCTGTCCTGTCCAGGGAGAGGCTGGGTGGCTTTAAGGAGAGCGGCTCTGGGCCTTCTGGGTCGGCTGCCCTGGGTGCCCTGTGGATGCTCACGCCCCCATGGTCCTCCTCTCCTAGCTGGGCTCTGCCCCAGCCCCAGGCCTCTGGGTCCAGCTCCACGTTGAGGTCTCCCTGCCCAGCACTGCTGGGAAGGAGATGCAGCAGCTCCCAGCTCTGCCCCCACAGTCCTGTCTCCTGTGGCCTCTCCTACAGGCAGGTACCCTGAAGTCAACGTAGACGCCCTGCAGGAGTTTGAGCAGGTCGCAGCAGCCAGAGGCCTCAACACAGACAGCATCTTCATCCCCAAGCAAAGGGGTAGGGAGAGGGCTCTGCAGGGCTCTCCCCCCCCCCCAGGAGCTCAGCCAAGGACGGTCACAAGAGCGAGCTGCATGGACCCTGGCTTTGTCCTTTGAGGGGTGGTGGGAAGTGCTGGCCGAGGGCGGGGCCCTGGGTCCCGTGGAATCCCTCCTGAATCGTGTTTTTCCTTCTTCCACAGAAGCCTGCTCTCCAGGGAGCGATTAGGGTAAGAGACCAGTTTCAGGGGACATGAGGACCTCCCAGTCCTGGGGGTGGAGTGATGGGACTTCTGGGGACACGTCCCCTGCTTCTAGGTGGACAGGAGAGCCACCACCTGGCCGGGCAGGTGTGCTGTCCCCAGGCGTGGCCAGTCCTCGGTGTCGTCCTCAGGTTTCTCTAGGATGTCATCTGGGCAGTGAGGGAACCCCCATGGTGACCGCTCCCGGGTGGGGCCACTGGTGGAGACCCTGGCCCTCTCCCCCAACCCCCCAGAGTGCTTGCCAGAAGGCGGGAAGTCCCTCAGCACCTCTCTGGCCCTCAGTGGTGACACCATGTGCCCCATGAGTTGCTTGGAAGGTGTGGCTGCCATGCCTGGGGACTTCAGAATCCCTGGTCCCTAGCTGTGTGATTTGGGAGCTCCCCTGCCCAGGTGTGGGCGGAGCCAGAGTCCACACAGCATCCTGTCCTTCCCTGCCCTCCACTGGCCTGAAGTCACCGTCCCTCCTCCCACACAGAAGAGGAGCTCTGGGCAACCTGCTCTGACCTCGCGGATGGAGCCCAGAGGTCCCAGCATGCCCCACTACTGCAGTCCTCCCTTGGCCCACCCCCTGGGCTCACTGACCTCCTCTTGTTCCCAGGGCAGGGACACCACGCTCCACGGCAGCCCCAGGTGGCACCAGCAGAACCTCTGGCCTGGGGGACATGGAGGGTGGCCCACCTGGGCCCAGCTGGCTCCCCCACTGCCCTTCCCCTCCCCCCCACCTTCCTGATTCTCCATAAAGAGCTTCAGCAGTCCCTGGTGACTCTGTCTGTCTGTGGGGCCCCTGTGGGTTGGCCTGAGCTCCCTCAAGGATCTGCTGGAGCAGGAGGGAGGGACGGGAGGAACCAACCTCATCCCCCTTCTGTGGTTGGTACACAAGGGCCGGGTGCACAGTGGGTGCTGGGTGTGCCCAGGGGTCCTATGAGTGCTTTCTGCAGGTCTGCTGCCCACCAATCCCTGGTTCACACACAGGTGGTGACGTGGGGACCAGGGGTCCTTTGCAGAAAGCAAAGCCGCAGATGGGGGGAGCTGCCTCTCAAAGCTCTAGTCTTTCAGCAGAGACGCAGATTTACAGCCTAAAGGGTTCCCCTAGAATAATCCAGCTGCCTAAATACACGTCTTCCGCTTTGCCTGTAAGAGGACAAGAGCAAACTGCAGGTCACACGTGATATGTGACCATGTGCAGAAAACACAGGTCACACGTGATATGTGACCATGGTGGAGGGCAGTGCAGGTCACACGTGATATGTGACCATGGTGGGGGCAGTGCAGGTCACACGTGATATGTGACCATGTGCAGACAACACAGGTCACACGTGATATGTGACCATGTGCAGGCAGTGTAGGTCATATGTGACCATGGTGGGGGGCAGTGCAGTTCACACGTGATATGTGACCATGTATAGACAACACAGGTCACACGTGATATGTGACCATAGTGGGGGCAGTGCAGGTCACACGTGATATGTGACCATGTACAGACAACACAGGTCACACGTGATATGTGACCATGGTGGGGGGCAGTGCAGGTCACACGTGATACGTGACCCTATGCAGGCAGTGCAAGTCACACGTGATATGTGACCATGTGGGTGGCTTGCAGGTCACATGTGATCTGTTCACTCAGCCTTCTGCTCCTGAGCCTTTTGGATTCTGCACCACCTACAGATTTAGTGCCACTCAGTTCCAGGTGCACCCTTCGCTGTCTGCACTGCCCTGCTGGAGCTGGGCCCTGTCAGCCCCTTTGCAGCTGGTGAGGTCAGCCTTGTCAGTAGAGGGCGCTGCAGGGTCTGGGACAAGGCCTTCCCGTGGGGTCCAAGATCCTCCTCTTCCTTCTCTGTCCGGCAGGCCTTAGGGCTTGGCCAGCGAGCAGGATGCCCAGTGGGGCTCACCTGGTGCTGGCAGCACCCTCGGGCTGCTCTCCAGAGAATTCCTCGGGTGCCCTGCCCTCCGGCCCCAACCTCGGGGAAACTTTCTGCCACGCCAGGGCCGAGCAGCGCCTCCCCCGGGCAGCTGAACCCACTCTCCCACGCACTCAGGGATCTCCCTGCCTTCAGTGGCCCCCGTTACCCTTAGAAGTTCTCCGTGTTGAGCTTCAGCTCTTCAGATCCTGTGCGGCCGAGGTCGCCTGCCTCCCCGCGGTGATCTCCACGCCTTTGCTTTGTTCTGGTGCTGGACACGGGGCCCTGCTGGCCCTGGCGGGACTGCCCCTTCCAGCGTCAGCCAGTCCCCAGAGTCAGCCACTGGCGCGTCTGTGAGCCTTCCTGAGCAGACCCCGGCCCCAGCCCACCCCCCATCCACCTCCTCGTGCAGCTCCTGGCCCTGGCCACATCACCCGGCCCCGCTCACCATGGCCAGGCCCAGACCACAGGGCCAGCCTGTGCAGCGAGCCCAGAGATCACCCCGACCCACCACCCTCGGCCCCCGCCCTGCACACTCCGTGGGAGACAATGACACCCTCACCCGTCGCGACCCACGACTAAACGCTCAGGGTCACTCCAGGTGGACTGGCTGCAAGAAGTAACCACACAGAGACGGAGGAACACCTTTTCCTTTGGGTCCTGTGACGGCTCCTCCGACCTTAGGGGTCTGTGGAAAGACAGAGTGACCCCTTTTATTGGGGAGAAGCCATTCAAATGAGGCAAGGGGTCAGGGGTCGGGGGTTGAGTCCAGCTTCCTGATGTCTGCTGTCAGCGGTTGACTGACGTCTGGGGAGGCCACGCCCATCTCATGAGCTGTGTGGGGATCCAGGCAGGGCGCGTGAAAAGACAGACTGAGGCCCACCCAAACAGAGGGGCCACGTGGGGTCCGCCCGCCCTGTGCGCTCGGTGCCCACGGTTCACACCCAGCCCAGGGCGGGCTCGCCACACCTGCACTCTCGCATCGCTCAGGGCTGAGGGGCACTCGGTTCCTGTGTGGCAGCTCCTGACACTCCCCTGCTGCTCTTCTGACCCGCCCTGGTGCTGCCCAAGGGGCTGGTGGGGCGTGGGGCCCCCATCCTGCTTCCAGGGAGCTGCACCATAAATGTCCTCGCGACCGTCCTTCTCCCCGTGGCGACCTTTCTCCTCACGATGCTGGAAACAGTCTGAACCTTTGGACCAGCTGCGAGGCTGCTCCAGGCTGGGTGGGCTCTGAAGCCGCCGTGCTCAGGGCAGCTTGGTAAACGCAGGTTTCACAGCGGACGCTGGTGGAAACCAGCCACAGTGCACCTTCCAACTTCTGACAGAGGTGACCCGGTATTTAAAGGGGCCGTGAGGGAGAAGGAGAGGGCTGATCAGTGTGAGCGCCATCACGGGTTCCCTCAGGGCTCTGTCCTCCTGTAGAGACTGGGAGACAGGGTCCCCTGCTCCTGATGGTCACAGTTCAAAGGAAAGGCTTGGGAGACCCTTCTGAGTCAGAGACCAGTCACAGTTCTAAGCCCTTTGCAGTAAATACTCCAAGAAAGGAGGCCAGAGGTTGGCCAGAGAAAAAGGTGACTTCTCTGTGGGCTGAGGCTCTGAGGCAGGACCTGAGGGGTGGGGTCCCCAAGGCTGTGGCCTCGTGCCTCTGTTGGGCAGGCAGGCAGGAGGAGCACGCCCAGGCTCCCAGCGCACAGGAGGGAGGGCAGGGCCGGCCGCCCCCCCCCCACCGCGTCAGAGGGCGTTCTCCCCACTGCCCTCTCCGCCAGCTCAGGCGGCCGCCGCGCAGTCAGCGATTGTCCTCTAGCTCCTCAGTGAAAGGCGGTCCCCACTCTTACCAACCACGGTGCAAGGGTGACGTTGCCCGTACTTGCAGAGCGCAGGGGCATCTGGCCAATGGAAAGTGGGATGTGGGAGGCGCAGGGAACAAAGTGACCCCCAGAGCCTCCAGGTGTGAGCTGAGCTTGCTCAGGGACAGTCCCTGTGGGAAGCCAGGCTTTGGGAAAGCAACCACCTCGTGGCCACAAGCAGAGACGATGACCCCGTAGGAACCAGGGCTGGAGAGACTCTTCTGACTGCCCAGGGGGCCTCAGAAAGGAAGCGTCCAGCCTGCTCTCCAGGGAAAGCCAAGACACCAGGGAGGCTGTTCCTTGTCCCTAAAACATTGCGGGGTCCTGTAGCCCCAGGGTGGCAGTGGCTGGAGCCCAGGTCTCTGATTTAGAAGTGTGGGCTGCAGAATGGCTGGGTGAGCTGTGTTCAGACCTGGCCAAGGCTCTCGAGTCAAAGTCGGGTTGATACAGAGGTGGCACTGACACGTGGACGTGGGACGTTTATGCAAGGTCAGTGACACTCCTCCCAACGCTCCCCAAACTCTGAACCTTCAGCTTCTGCTCGCTCTCACACAAAACTCCAGTCTTTCCGTTTTTGTGGGCTGAAATCCAGGGCTCACTGGCTGGGGTCTTCAGGGGGCTTCTGCGGGGGAGGAGGTGTGTCTGACTCTTCCAGCTCCAGGAGGCCACCACCCTCCTGGGCTCACGGCTCCTGCCACTTCCTCCAAGCTGCAGAGCCCCATCTCCACTCCCTTCTGCTCCAGGGCTCCCCCTACGCCTCACCCTCTCTCCTCCTCTGGGAGAGCAGAGCTGCTAAGGAGCTCTTCTGCACAGCGGAGCTGGTTTACTGGGCTTGGCTAGTTCTCCCCCTTCTGTCCAGGGTCAATCTAGAGTTGATTGGCACCTGGATTGACAGTCGAATTTGACATAATTTCTCTACTATCCGTGTGCAAGTTTCCTTTTCCCCAGGAAAATTCACAGAAGGGGAGAACACTGCCATGCTGTCCATATGTTTACTGGTTAACAAGTTAACTTTGGGTAAGTCCCTCCGGCTACTGAGCAGGCCTAAGACAGGGACTTTCCCTTCAGGGTTTTGAACTCCCCTATGGTAATCAGGTTTCCTCCTTTAACTGTAAGAAGGCCTGGTTTTCTGTCACAGGAAGGGGTTTCAGGTGGAGTGCTGGGTGGGGTTTGAGAGCCCGAGTGGGGCTAAGAGCCACAAGAGCGGTCCCTTCCCCATGCCCTATCTCCTACCTAACAGATCCACATCTGCCAAGTCCCTTTTGCCTTAAGAGGACACACATTCAAGGCTCTTGGGATAGGACAGGACAGCTCCAGGGCCATTACGCATCCTACCTACCACATGGCAGATTGACAAGCAGTGGGGTTGTGAGTGAATGAGCAGGGAACCCCAGGGAGAGACCTTCCGATAGAGCCCAGCAAGGGGCACCCTGGGAAGTCTGGGAGGCCGCGCTGAGGAGGCAGTGAAAACACTGATGTCATTGGCATGCCACAAGCGTCACCCTTTAAAATGAAATCATCCACTGGTTTTCAGTGTATTCTCCAGGCTGGGAACCACCACCACTATCTGAGGAAAGCAGTTCATAATCTAGCAGGCTCCTCACTCCTGTCACCACTTGTACCCCTTCAGCCCCCCAGCAATGGCAGCCCCTCAGCTTCCTCCGATCTCCAGGGATTTGTGGGGTCAGGAGGTTCCATGCACCTGCAATGACACAGATGCTCCTTGAGAATGGCTTCTCTCCCCTGGCACCATGTTGGAAGTTCATCTGTGCTGTAGAGGGGGCCACACCTGCTACACCAGGTTCATCTGTGCTGTAGAGGGGGCCACACCTGCCACACCAGGTTCATCTGTGCTGTAGAGGGGGCCACACCTGTTACACCTGGTTCTTCTGTGCTGTAGAGGGGGCCACACCTGCCACACCAGGTTCATCTGTGCTGTAGAGGGGGCCACACCTGCTACACCAGTTTCATCTGTGCTGTAGAGGGAGCCACACCTGCTACACCAGGTTCATCTGTGCTATAGAGAGAGCCACACCTGCTGCTCCAGGTTCATCTGTGCTGGAGAGGGAGCCACACCTGCTACACCAGGTTCATCTGTGCTGTAGAGGGGGCCACACCTGCTACACCAGGTTCATCTGTGCTGTAGAGGGAGCCACACCTGCTACACCAGGTTCATCCAAGCTATAGAGAGAGCCACACATGTCCTCTGTGCTGTAGAAGGAGTCACACCTGCTACACCAGGTTCATCTGTGCTGTAGAGGGAGCCACACCTGCCACACCAGGTTCATCTGTGCTGTAGAGGGAGCCACACCTGCTACACCAGGTTCATCTGTGCTGTAGAGGGAGCCACACCTGTTACACCAGGTTCATCTGTGCTGTAGAGGGAGCCACACCTGCTACACCAGGTTCATCTGTGCTGTAGAGGGAGCCACACCTGTTACACCAGGTTCATCTGTGCTGTAGAGGGAGCCACACCTGCTACACCAGGTTCATCTGTGCTGTAGAGGGTGCCACACCTGCCACATCAGGTTCATCTGTGCTGTAGAGGGAGCCACACCTGCCACACCAGGTTCATCTGTGCTGTAGAGGGGGCCACACCTGCCACACCAGGTTCATCTGTGCTGTAGAGGGAGCCACACCTGCTACACCAGGTTCATCTGTGCTGTAGAGGGAGCCACACCTGCTACACCAGGTTCATCTGTGCTGTAGAGGGAGCCACACCTGCCACACCAGGTTCATCTGTGCTGTAGAGGGTGCCACACCTGTTACACCAGGTTCTTCTGTGCTGTAGAGGGAGACACACCTGCCACACCAGGTTCATCTGAGCTGTAGAGGGAGCCACACCTGTTACACCAGGTTCTTCTGTGCTGTAGAGGGAGACACACCTGCCACACCAGGTTCATCTGTGCTGTAGAGGGAGTCACACCTGCCACACCAGGTTCTTCTGTGCTGTAGAGAGAGCCACACCTGCTACACCAGGTTCATCTGTGCTGTAGAGGGGGCCACACCTGCCACACCAGGTTCATCTGTGCTGTAGAGGGAGCCACACCTGCTACACCAGGTTCATCTGTGCTGTAGAGGGTGCCACACCTGCTACACCAGGTTCATCTGTGCTGTAGAGGTAGCCACACCTGTTACACCAGGTTCATCTGTGCTGTAGAGGGAGCCACACCTGCTACACCAGGTTCATCTGTGCTGTAGAGGGGGCCACACCTGCCACACCAGGTTCATCTGTGCTGTAGAGGGAGCCACACCTGCTACACCAGGTTCATCTGTGCTGTAGAGGGAGCCACACCTGCTACACCAGGTTCATCTGTGCTGTAGAGGGAGCCACACCTGCTACACCAGGTTCTTCTGTGCTGTAGAGGGAGACACACCTGCCACACCAGGTTCATCTGTGCTGTAGAGGGAGTCACACCTGTTACACCAGGTTCATCTGTGCTGTAGAGGGGGCCACACCTGCTACACCAGGTTCATCTGTGCTGTAGAGGGAGCCACACCTGCTACACCAGGTTCATCTGTGCTGTAGAGGGAGCCACACCTGCTACACCAGGTTCATCTGTGCTGTAGAGGGAGCCACACCTGCTACACCAGGTTCATCTGTGCTGTAGAGGGGGCCACACCTGCCACACCAGGTTCATCTGTGCTGTAGAGGGAACCACACCTGCTACACCAGGTTCATCTGTGCTGTAGAGGGAGCCACACCTGCTACACCAGGTTCATCTGTGCTGTAGAGGGTGCCACACCTGCCACACCAGGTTCATCTGTGCTGTAGAGGGTGCCACACCTGCCACACCAGGTTCATCTGTGCTGTAGAGGGAGTCACACCTGCCACACCAGGTTCATCTGTGCTGTAGAGGGAGTCACACCTGCTAAACCAGGTTCATCTGTGCTGTAGAGGGAGTCACACCTGCTACACCAGGTTCTTCTGTGCTGTAGAGGGAGTCACACCTGCCACACCAGGTTCATCTGTGCTGTAGAGGGAGTCACACCTGCCACACCAGGTTCTTCTGTGCTGTAGAGGGAGCCACACCTGCCACACCAGGTTCATCTGTGCTGTAGAGGGAGCCACACCTGCCACACCAGGTTCATCTGAGCTGTAGAGGGAGCCACACCTGCCACACCAGGTTCATCTGTGCTGTAGAGGGTGCCACACCTGTTACACCAGGTTCTTCTGTGCTGTAGAGGGAGACACACCTGCCACACCAGGTTCATCTGAGCTGTAGAGGAGCCACACCTGTTACACCAGGTTCTTCTGTGCTGTAGAGGGAGACACACCTACCACACCAGGTTCATCTGTGCTGTAGAGAAAGTCACACCTGCCACACCAGGTTCTTCTGTGCTGTAGAGGGAGTCACACCTGCCACACCAGGTTCATCTGTGCTGTAGAGAGAGCCACACCTGCCACACCAGGTTCATCTGTGCTGTAGAGGGGGCCACACCTGCCACACCAGGTTCATCTGTGCTGTAGAGGGAGCCACACCTGCTACACCAGGTTCATCTGTGCTGTAGAGGGAGCCACACCTGCTACACCAGGTTCATCTGTGCTGTAGAGGGAGCCACACCTGCTACACCAGGTTCTTCTGTGCTGTAGAGGGAGACACACCTGCCACACCAGGTTCATCTGTGCTGTAGAGGGAGTCACACCTGCTACACCATGTTCATCTGTGCTGTAGAGGGAACCACACCTGCTACACCAGGTTCATCTGTGCTGTAGAGGGGGCCACACCTGCTACACCAGGTTCATCTGTGCTGTAGAGGGAGCCACACCTGCTACACCAGGTTCATCTGTGCTGTAGAGGGAGCCACACCTGCTACACCAGGTTCATCTGTGCTGTAGAGGGAGCCACACCTGCTACACCAGGTTCATCTGTGCTGTAGAGGGGGCCACACCTGCCACACCAGGTTCATCTGTGCTGTAGAGGGAACCACACCTGCTACACCAGGTTCATCTGTGCTGTAGAGGGAGTCACACCTGCTACACCAGGTTCTTCTGTGCTGTAGAGGGAGTCACACCTGCCACACCAGGTTCATCTGTGCTGTAGAGGGAGTCACACCTGCCACACCAGGTTCTTCTGTGCTGTAGAGGGAGTCACACCTGCTACACCAGGTTCATCTGTGCTGTAGAGGGAGTCACACCTGCCACACCAGGTTCTTCTGTGCTGTAGAGGGAGTCACACCTGCCACACCAGGTTCATCTGTGCTGTAGAGGTAGCCACACCTGCCACACCAGGTTCATCTGTGCTGTAGAGGGAACCACACCTGCCACACCAGGTTCATCTGTGCTGTAGAGGGTGCCACACCTGCCACACCAGGTTCATCTGTGCTATAGAGGGAGTCACACCTGCCACACCAGGTTCATCTGTGCTGTAGAGGGTGCCACACCTGCTACACCAGGTTCATCTGTGCTGTAGAGGGAGTCACACCTGTTACACCAGGTTCTTCTGTGCTGTAGAGGGAGACACACCTGCCACACCAGGTTCATCTGTGCTGTAGAGGGAGACACACCTGCCACACCAGGTTCATCTGAGCTGTAGAGGGAGCCACACCTGTTACACCAGGTTCTTCTGTGCTGTAGAGGGAGACACACCTGCCACACCAGGTTCATCTGTGCTGTAGAGAAAGTCACACCTGCCACACCAGGTTCTTCTGTGCTGTAGAGGGAGTCACACCTGCCACACCAGGTTCATCTGTGCTGTAGAGAGAGCCACACCTGCTACACCAGGTTCATCTGTGCTGTAGAGGGGGCCACACCTGCCACACCAGGTTCATCTGTGCTGTAGAGGGAGCCACACCTGCTACACCAGGTTCATCTGTGCTGTAGAGGGAGCCACACCTGCTACACCAGGTTCATCTGTGCTATAGAGGGAGTCACACCTGCCACACCAGGTTCGTCTGTGCTGTAGAGCGAGTCACACCTGCCACACCAGGTTCATCTGTGCTGTAGAGGGTGCCACACCTGCCACACCAGGTTCATCTGTGCTATAGAGGGAGTCACACCTGCCACACCAGGTTCATCTGTGCTGTAGAGGGTGCCACACCTGCCACACCAGGTTCATCTGTGCTATAGAGGGAGTCACACCTGCCACACCAGGTTCATCTGTGCTGTAGAGGGTGCCACACCTGCTACACCAGGTTCATCTGTGCTGTAGAGGTAGCCACACCTGCTACACCAGGTTCATCTCTGCTGTAGTGGGAGCCACACCTGCTACACCAGGTTCATCTGTGCTATAGAGGGGGTCACACCTGCCACACCAGGTTCATCTGTGCTGTAGAGGTAGCCACACCTGCTACACCAGGTTCATCTCTGCTGTAGAGGGAGTCACACCTGCTACACCAGGTTCATCTGTGCTATAGAGGGGGTCACACCTGCTACACCAGGTTCATGTGTGCTGTAGAGGGTGCCACACCTGCTACACCAGGTTCATGTGTGCTGTAGAGGGTGCCACACCTGCTACACCAGGTTCATCTGTGCTGTAGAGAAGCCACACCTGCTACACCAGGTTCATGTGTGCTGTAGAGGGAGCCACACCTGCTACACCAGGTTCATGTGTGCTGTAGAGGGTGCCACACCTGCTACACCAGGTTCATCTGTGCTGTAGAGGTAGCCACACCTGCTACACCAGGTTCATCTGTGCTGTAGAGGGTGCCACACCTGCTACACCATGTTCATCTGTGCTGTAGAGGGTGCCACACCTGCCACACCAGGTTCATCTGTGCTGTAGAGGGAACCACACCTGCCACACCAGGTTCATCTGTGCTGTAGAGGGAGCCACACCTGCTACACCAGGTTCATCTGTGCTGTAGAGGGTGCCACACCTGCTACACCAGGTTCATCTGTGCTGTAGAGGTAGCCACACCTGCTACACCAGGTTCATCTGTGCTGTAGAGGGTGCCACACCTGCTACACCAGGTTCATCTGTGCTGTAGAGGTAGCCACACCTGCTACACCAGGTTCATCTGTGCTGTAGAGGGTGCCACACCTGCTACACCAGGTTCATCTGTGCTGTAGAGGGTGCCACACCTGCTACACCAGGTTCATCTGTGCTGTAGAGGTAGCCACACCTGCTACACCAGGTTCATCTGTGCTGTAGAGGGTGCCACACCTGCTACACCAGGTTCATCTGTGCTGTAGAGGGTGCCACACCTGCTACACCAGGTTCATCTGTGCTGTAGAGGTAGCCACACCTGCTACACCAGGTTCATCTGTGCTGTAGAGGGTGCCACACCTGCTACACCAGGTTCATCTGTGCTGTAGAGGGTGCCACACCTGCTACACCAGGTTCATCTGTGCTGTAGAGGTAGCCACACCTGCTACACCAGGTTCATCTCTGCTGTAGTGGGAGCCACACCTCCATAGCTTTTCACAACTGAATACTGTTCTGTCATGTGTGTACGGCTGCACACACTGTGTCCACAGAGCCATCTGTTGTGGACCTCAAGGCCACTTGTACTTTTGGGTATCACCATGGACATCCATGTTTGAGTGTGTGAACATATCGTTTCATCTCCCCATTTCGGACCCAGGGTGGAACTGTGGGTCACGTGGTAACTTTGTGTCACCTTTATTATCTGACTACTGATTCTGGCCATTCTAGTGGGTGAGAATTTGTATCCCGTGTGGCCTTGATCTGCCACCAGGAAGCTGTCAATGACACGGAGCATCTTTCTGTGTGCCCTTTGGTCGTGATCCTTTTAGAGAAATGTGTTCAATTCCATTGCCGTTTTTCCTGGGCCGGGTGTGTTTTCAGTATTCCCGGATAAGGGTGTCTCACATGTCACCTGTGTGGGGCCCTGAACTGACACCTACATGGAAGTACCATCTCGTTCTGCGTCCAGCCCTCGGGCTCCCTCACAGAGTCCTCCGATGCCCAGAGGTTGACTTGGATAAATTACGCCCTGTCTCTCTCATTAGGCTCCCTGCTCTGAGGCTGTCACAGCTAAACATGCCTGCCCAAGGCCAAGGTCACCAGGTCTCCTCATCCTCTGGGAGTTTTATAGTGTTAGCTCCCACAAGATTGGGTAAATTTTGCTCGTGGCCTGAGGTCCGACATCACTCTTCCACCCTGGCTGTCCGAAGTCCCATAGCCAGGTCTGGGCACCTGCTCTTGCCCCACTGGACTGTCTTGGCCCTGCTCTGCTTTTTGGCTCTGGGTGGCTAGGTGTGGATTTCCCTTCAGCTCAGAGACGCTCTTAACCCGAGGTCTTCCTCCCTGGGCTGTGGGGCTCCACCCTCTGACGTGTGGCCGGGCATTTCCCTGGACCCTCTGTATGTGTCAGGGGCTCCTCCTCCTCATGTGCCCTCCATCTGGGCATTGTCCCACAGACTCTGGTCATCGTTGCTGCCCCAAGTCCCGCCTCTCCTCCCCTCGGCTAGGTGGCCTTGTCCAGCAGGTCCCCTCTCTGCGTGGTGTTGGAATTCCCTGAGGCTCTGAGCTGCTGTGAGGACTCTGAGCTCCTCGGGGATCTCGGCCTGATACTCTGTGCCCAACGTCTAGTGTGATCCTTTCACAGGTTCTGACGCAGCTTCCCTGAGCATGTGGTGGGCATGTAAGTCCACTCCCCATCACTCCTGGACGCCCAGGTGGACGTCATCGCACTGTCATCCTGCCAGGATCTTTCCAACTCGTCTGGCTGCTCCTACAGTCCCCCATGTGCCCCTAAATCTGACCCACTGAGCGACTGGAGGGACCCTTTAGAAGAGTGAGCCACATCCTGACTCTGCCAAAGCCCTCCAAGGTCCCCGTTTCAGAGTAGCAGCCAAGTCCTTCCAATGGCCCACGGCCAGCCCGGCAGTCCTGCCTCCCTCTCTCCTGGGATCCGGCCAGTCTAGCCCTGTGTCCTCTGCTCCAGCTGCTCCGCCCTCCAGGCTGCTCCTGGCACATGCCAGCACCCTCTCCCCCCGCCTGCACCGCAGGTCCCCTCCTGGAACCCTCTCCCGCCTGACTCCTCCATGGCTCTCTTCCTCAACTCTGTGTGCAAATGTCACCTGGTGGAGCTGGCTGCACCCTTCCATTTACAATGCAAACACCCTGGTCCATTACCCCGTCCCGCTTGTTCCATTTGCTTTTCCCCATAGCACTCACCTCCCTTTAAAATAATAGGTCATTATAGGAGTCCACGTTGGACCAGGGGACAGAGCCACACAGTGGGCGGAGCAGGGAAGTTGTACAAGGAACATGTAACAATGCAGGTGTCAGGAGAGCTATGAGAACAGCTCGGGGTCAGGAGACGGAGGAGGAAGAAACAGGGGCGTGGGGATCCCTCCACAAGGCTGGTCAGAGCTGGTGGGAGATGGGGTGTTGCCGCCCAGGGATGGGGGCACATTTGCCAGGTTGCCTGGGTCAGTGCTGGTCATGGTCAGTGCAGGTGGGAGAGGCAGGATGGCCAGGCAGGCAGGAAGCCTCTCTTCCCTTCCAGGGGCAGGTGGGCTCTAGCTGGGCAGCCTCCAGGCCTGGCTGCAATCCACTTGTGGGGTCCCATGAACCTCAGTAGGAAGCCGTCCATGTAGCCCAATGGGGTCAGTGTGAGTGAGTGCCCCAGAGGTCCCCAGAGGTCCCCTGCTTGTGCCTGCCAGTTGCACAGCAGGAAGAAGAAATGGGAGAAATAGAAGGATCTGGAAGCACGAATGAAGGCCCATCCTCCCAGCCTCCAGTAACAGGACCTAGTATGGTGCCGGTGCACAACAGAGTGTGCCTGGGGCAGGGCCAGGCATTGAGTGCTGGCACCAGTTCACTCTTCTGCTTGGTGGGTTTTTGTCCCAAATGCCTAGAGTGTGGGCTGGAGCCGGGCCTCGGGCTCGTTTTTGTCACCGGTGCCTGCCCTGGCCTGGAGGACTGCTCAGAAGCATGGAAAGGAAGCCCGGGACGCTGGAGTCCATGTTTCACAGTGTGACAAACACCTGGGAAACAGCCCAAAGGGGGGAAGGTTGATTCTGGCTCATGTCATCATAACCAGGCAGACAGGTGAGGGGGGCTCTGCCCCTGTCGCCCCTCCCTGGGTGTCCGCCGGGTACCCCGTCTCCTGTGTCCTTCATGTCTGTTGGTGTCCCCCACGCCCTCACAGGGACACCAGGAACCTGCTTGGGTCATGGTCATTGCAGGTGGGAGCTGTGGGGTGAGGGGGTCTGCCCCCCATCCAGGCACCTCTCGCCCCTGGGTTTCTCTGGCAGAGAGCTGCAATCCGGGGCAGCACTAGGGAAATGCCACCCTCAAGAGCATCACTCAGGGCACTGGGGCCTCCTGTCCTACGTCATCCGCAGAGTCGCTGCTTGAGTGACCCAGGAGCAATGGTGGGTGAAGCGGCCAGGCTCTATGGTCTGTCCAGTAGGCCCCAAGTCCCTCTTGGCCTTCCCCAGGTGCTGGGAGCATCGGCCAGTGCACACTCTTCCCTAGACTCACATGTGTCCTGTCACCTGGACCTATGAGCCTCCTGAGTGATGGGTGGCACCTTAGCCTTGGAACAGGAAGTCCAAGGTCCTGCCTGTGTCCCCAAGACCCTGTGAGCATGCGCAGAGGGACTCCTCAGTCACACCAACGCAGTCTCTCCACCGGGGGAAGAGCTTCGGTGCAGGAGGTGGAGCAGGACCGGCTCATTCTGCTGCAGCCCCCGGGACCAGCACCCTAAACTGCAGCCCTAAGGCCCAGCTTCCCACACTGCAGGCCCCTCTGGCCCTTCCCAGGGCAGGGACACCACGCTCCACGGCAGCCCCAGGTGGCACCAGCAGAACCTCTGGCTTGGGGGACATGGAGGGTGGCCCACCTGGGCCCAGCTGGCTCCCCCCACTGCCCTTCCCCCTCCCCCACCTTCCTGACTCTCCATAAAGAGCTTCAGCTGCCCCTGGTGGCTCTGCCTGTCTGTGGGGCACTTGGGAGGGCCCCCTGCTGGGAGGGAAATGGGTAGGGACTCGGATGGGAAGGACAAGGTGCCCAGCACGTCCTGGCTCTCATGGACGGTGCTGCTACAAAGGGCCTGAGTGGCCGGCTGAGGAGGTGGGAGCTGGCTCTGCCCAGGGTTCCCCTGGGGGCTTTCCACATTGGCCACCATGAAGCCCAGTCTGGGGGTGACAGGGAGAGGGTTGTGAGCGTGACAGAGTAGAGCTCCTCACCCAGGGGAGGGACCCAGCACAACCTGAGCGCAGGAGGGGCCACCTGGGCTCCAGGGCTGCCAACTACCTGTCACAACAGTGACAGCAGGACACTGGGACCCCTCACCCACAGTGAGAGGGACCACATCCCCCCCCCTCTCTGCAGCACTGGCTGGAATCAGGAGCTGCTCCGGGGGAAACAGCTCCAGGAGAGGCCTTGCTCCAGGCCCTGGTGCCGTGAGGACAGGTCCCCAGTCACTCTGGGGCTTTGCTCTGAGCCGCCGACATGGAGCCCACTGGGGCCACAGGCTCTTCTCCTCCATGGATGAACCAGTCCGGTGTCCCTCTGACTGGGGGCTCCCTCTGCAGAAACTTCCCATGTCCCAGACCCGTGGTGGGGCTGGCCAACACCCTGGGCCCTCTCCTGGACACGAGAGGCCCGATCAAGACTGCGGGGGCCAGGCAGTCTGGGTCGCAGCCCTGTGAGGAGCTGGGTGCTGCCAGGGGAGGGCCCTGCGTGTCACGCACCCACCAGTCTGGGAGGGGTGTGGAGGCCAAGCCATCAGGACACTGGCTTTCTTCGGTGACGATGGCTTCTTCCCCTGTTCCCTGCCATGGCCGAGGCCCTCACGCTGGGTGCCTGGCAGGTGTGAGCAGGTGGCTGCCTCTCAGCCTGAGGATCCGGCCCTGGGAGCCTGGGCCCAGCACAGCTTGTCCACCTGGCCTGACCTGCCCCTAAGCAGTGGGCCTCTGAGTGCTCTTTCCCCGCAGAGCTTCCAGACCTGGGGCTACACTGGCCAGATCCAGGGTCCAGGCCCTTCATGGGGCAGGGTCCCTGAGGGGGGGCTTGGCATGGACTTCGGATGAGCTGGCCTTGCCCTGGCCCTGGGTGGGGCCTGGGCCCAGTGTTGGGCACCCTGCAGGGGGACTGGACATGGGGCTGACCAGGGGAGGTGGCCATGAGCAAGACGGGCAGGAGCCAGAGGCATTCTTAACAGAACCCCCCAACTGCCACTCACATAGGGCAGGACCCCCAAGGGCCCCATGAGGTCAACTCCTCTCAGGGAAGCAGCTTCCAAAGGGGCTCTGAGCTGCACCCCTCGGACGCCACCGTCCCCCGTCCAGTGCACAGATGGGGGCCTCGGGTGCCCTGAGTGACTCTAGGAAGGGGGGTTGGTGTTGGGCTCAGCTCCTCCCTGACTGCAGCTGGTGGGGTGGGCCTGTCCTCATTGCTGCCCCTCTACAGTCCCCTGCAGACTGACTCCCTCCAGACCTGTCCTGGGCCCTGTGGCCTCCCTTCCTGCCCACCTGCTGGCTCTGGCGGACAGTGCTGCCCTTCCTCCCACGTGTGTTTGAAAGGGGTTTGGAGAATCCTCTGTAGCCTCGAGTCACACAGGTGTCCCCAAAGAGGGCTTCAGATCTGATGACCATTCACAAGCCTGGGGCCCAACTCAAAGGATGGAAATGACCGGAGCCCAGGCTGGCCCTGCGGGACTCCCAGACTCTCCCCGCTGTTTCTCTGGGTCGGCCTGGAGGGGTCACCACCCACAGAGGCCTGTTTTGCCTGTCCAGGGACACTGGCCATTCACCTGGCCAGGTACTGGAACCTCGGTCACCTCCCTCTTGCCCTTCTGGCCCTGCCCTCCACCCCCCTCGTCCTGGCCTATGAGCCGTTCCTGCTCAGCCCCAAAGCCTCTCACCCCTGTCCTTCCTGTTGTCCCAGCTGGTGAGCTGTGAGCGACCTGACCCACCGCCCTGGGCAGCCAGACCTCCACTTGGGCTCGAGGGAATGTCTCTTCATCCTCTCAGCCACTGGGCACTTGCTGGTCCACCTCAGGGTTTCCACAGGTGCATTTTGTCTTAGTGATTTGGTGGGTGGAGCCACACAACCTCAAACCAGCCACTTGGTGGCAGGTGGCACTTGCACCTACTGTGCAGCCACCATCTCTGTCCGGTGCCCAGTTCTCAGTCCAAAGTGAAGCCCCCGCCCCATGAGCAGCCGCGGCCTGAGCCCCCACCCAGGAATGGCAGCTGTGGAGCTGGCCCCACCCTGGGCACTGGCCTTTCAGGACCCTGCCCCCACGGAGTGCACAGTGTGCTGCCCAGAGCAGCTGTCTGCAGGTCCACCCCTGGGTCACAGGCTCGCTCCTTCCTGTGGCTGGATGTTCACCCACTGTGGGGATGGCCCGGCGGTGGTCTACAGATTCCTCGTGGGTGGGTGCTGGGCTGTGCCCACCCTGTGGCTCCTGGGAAGGGGGCTGCTGTGCCCAGGTGGCCCCTGCACTTCTCTGAGATGCTGTTCTCAGTACTTGGGGGTCCCTAGAGTTTGCTGTTCCCAGTCTCAGTTTTATTAATGTTTCCAAAAGATTAGTCCTGTTTCACTGCTTTTCTCCATTGCTCGTTCTATCTATCTATCTATCTATCTATCTATCTATCTATCTATCTATCTATGTATTTATACAGGGGATTGAACACATGGGTGCTTTACCACTGAGCTACATCCTCAGTCCTATTTATTTATTTGCTTTTTATTTTGAAACAGGGTCTTACAAGTTGCTGAGGGTCTCATTCAGTTGCCAAAGCTGGCTGCAAACTTTCAATCCTCCTGTCTCAGCCTCCCGAATTGTTGGGATTATAGGCATGTGTCACTATACTAGACTCCATTTTCAATTGAACTGACTTCTGCCCTTTCTTATTTATTTTTTTCTTCTCACTTTGGGTTTATTTGGGTTTCTTTTTCTAGGTTCTTGAAGCAGGAGCTGATGTGGTTGACTTTTGACTCTATCTCTTTTTGGACGTGTAACTTTAGTGCTATGAATGCCCCTCTCGGCCCTGATTTGGCTGATTCGCGCATCACACATCTTCACGTGTTGTATTTTCCTTTGAACTCAGCCCAATGCATTCTTTATTTACCTTGAGACTTTCTCTTTGACCCACGGATTGTTTGGATTTTTTTGTGTGTTTTTTAGTCTCCAAGTGTGTGGACAACAATCCCCCATTATTGTTCCATACTGATTTCTAGTTTGATTCCATGTGGTCAGAGGGCACATTCTATGGGATTTCAATTCTTTCAAATGTGCTGAGGCTCAGTTTATGATGCAGCCTTTGGCCCCCCTTAGAATGTGTGTTTGGAAGGACACATACTGTGTGGCATGTCTACGAGTGTGCACTGGGTTGTGTCAGCTGATGTGGTTGACTCCTTAATTCCTGTGGTCTTCTCCTGCTGATGGATCAGCTCCTGCGAGGGCAATATTGACACTTCCAGCCTCAGCTGTGACTCTGGCTGTTGCTCCTTTCTGAGCCTTAGGTTCTGCTGCACCTGCTCTGCACCTCTGCTGCCTGGTGCACCCTTCTTTTGAATGCTATGTTTTCTGTGGGGCTATGGGCAATTACATGATCTGTCTCTGGCTCTGTTAATTTTTATTATTCTAAAGCTGTTTTATCTAATATTAAACCAATACTTCTGCTTCTTTTGATTAATGTCTGGATATTAAAACATTTTAAATATTTTTTTAGTTGTACATAGATGCAATATGCATTAGCTTTATCTTGTTTATTAGTTTTTTGTGGTGCTAGGGATCAAACCCAAGGCCTCACACATGCTAGGCAAGCGCTCTACCACTGAGCCACAACCCAGCCCCTGAATATTAAAACTTTTTACCCAATTCTGCTTTTAACCTGCTCTGTGGTTATATTCCAAATAAGTTTCTGGCAAACACTATATATTTTATTATAGTTTAACTTCATGCTGCCCTCACTGTTTTCTACTTGGTCAGTTGGAATGCTGAGGCCATTCACATTTATATAATTACAAGGGTGTCAGGTTTGTATTGTTCTAGGGCTGCTTTAACAAAGCGCCGCAGCCTGGGTGGCTCAAAACCCAGACAGTTATTCTCTCATGGTTCTAGAGGCCAGAAATCCGAGATCGAGGGAGATACAAAAGGTGGAAAATGCAAGAAAAGGTGTGTTCACGAGAAAGTCGCCTTGTGGGGAGTTGTGATCAGGGCTCCTGAGAGTCCTCTGAGAACAGAGGGACCTTATCACCTTGTCCCACTGCCAGGCAGAGGACGTATCATTTATTGTCACGAGCTGTCCGTGGGCTGTGTGTGGACTGTTGTGCAGAGCGGCCTCCTGAGGGATCAGTCTGGCACTGGGAGCCCCCGTGGCGCCCCCACAGGGATGGACCCCCGGATGCAGGTGTACCGCCCCCTCAGCTCTGCCAGGTCCCACACAGCACCTGAGGCGGGTGTCACCTGCCAAGATGCCAATCAACCTGCTGACTGCAGGACATCAGGAAGCAAGACTCCGCCCTGGAAACCTCATCCCTGCCTTTGATGGACCCCCTTAAATAAACCACCAGAGCCATCTTGTCTTTGTCTAGTTCAAGAGCCATGTGGACTCCATCTGCCAGGGGCTTCACTTTCTGTAAAGATATTTCTGAGTATTTGTGCTTGTTAGTAGATGGTAAGTTTTAGGGTGGTTTGTATTATCCTGGGCAGGAAGAAGGACCCCCTTAATGAGATGCTGGCCATCATCCCCCTGATAATCCATCAGATTAGTGGCTATGCCTCTCACTGAGTGTGTGACTCCCTGCACCTCTGGGTCTCACCCGTGGGTGTGACAGGGAGGATGCAGGCAATCCAGGTGGAACTCTGTCAAGTGTCAGTGTGTCCAGAACCATCATCAGCAAGGGGTGAGAGCGCTGGTCGGGAGAACCTCCAGCCACAGCCCCGTGCCCTGCCCTGACCCACTCGTGCTGCACGCCGACTCTGATCTGTCACTGAGGCTGCAGGGTGGTGGTGGCCACAGCTCTAATAACTAACCCAGTGGAACACGCTCCAGTCCCCAGGGCCCACTGACCTTGCAGGCTTCGTGGTCCTTCGTCTCAACCCCCATCCCTCCTCGGCTCCCCTCAGCCCCAGCTGACATGCCCTCGGTCCTAATGCTGCCGATCTAGGAGCCTTGTCATGGGCTCCCTGTCACTCGGGAGCTTATCCTTTCCTCGGTAGCAGGAGGCGAGACAAGCCAGTTCCCCAGAGAACTTGTCTCCAGGTCAGAAATGGGTGACTGGGGTGAGTGTGGGACGGAGGCCATCAAAATATTATTCCCAAAGGTTGAGTAAGGTCCAGACTCTGTCCACTTCAGTGAGGCACCTGGGGTTAGCAGCACTGGGATGTCACAGAAGTGGTGAGAGCCAGAGCTGAGCAGTGCGGCAGGCCAACAGGATGTCACACCAAAGTGGCGTGTAGGCAGACAACTGCCTCGGCCACGGAGAAGGGGGACACCTCCCCTCCTGCCCTACAGACTCCCAGGGGTGTCTTCCATGGGTTGAAGCCAACCTCCTGCCCTCCTCTCTTACAGCCTCTGCTCTGTGTAGACCTCCACCTCCTGCCCTACCTGCTGCCCATGACCAGCTCAACCTGGCCAGCATCTAAGAATGGAGGTGGAGAACTCTGTAGACTGCAGCTTGCTGGGACATGGGGCAACCTGAGGGCTGGCCCCTAGAGAGCTCCAACGTCACGCAGCACAGGATTCATGCCGATGACCCTGTCCTGTCAGTCATCTGTGCATGTGGTCCTCCTGATGCTGTCCACCATCATTGACCCCAACCTCCTTCCCTGTTGGCTCTGGACAGTACCTAGCATCTGTTTACCACAACTTCCTTCCACACCATCTCGTTACAGCACCTACCAACCATAGACCCTGACCTCACCTTACTTCTTATCCACAACAGGTAGAGCCCCATCCAATTGCCCTAGTATCTCCTGACAGCATCTATCCATCCATCAATTCTGACCTCTTGCCACGTCATCCCATAGCAGTATTAACCATCAATGGAGCTTGACCTCTGCCTTGTCTCCTGTCTGGCATGCATCGACCCCAAACTGCTGTCCTCCCTTCTGTCCACCATCTGATGATCCCTGCTCCTTGCCCTATCACCTCGTGAGGGTGTCCACCAGAAGTTGAACTTAACCAGTATCTAGGAGGAGCAAATTTAGAGAGCTCTGTAGAGGTCAGCTTGCTGGGACAAGGGGCAAGGTGGGTGGCCGGCAGGAGGCACCTGGAGATCTTCCATTAAACCCAACATAGGCCTCTACCCGTGTCACAAGACCAACCATCAGTGGCTCATACAAAACAGGGGACAAAAGATAGCTAGGGCACAGTCAAACCAGAACACGGGCAGACCAGTCTCCCCTGTGTGGAGCCTCCAGCGGCTCCCTGGCCTCTGCTCCTAAAGAGCACGGGCCCCGCCCTCCCCACCCCGGGGAGGACAGGCTTCCTGCTCAGAGCACCTTCCAGGCTGGGGTCAATCCTGGATCAGGCCAGCACCCTCAGGACACCCCCACGGTTATCAGAGGGTGCTCATTAGTATTGTTTAGCCAGTACCCAGGCCAGAGAGGCACAAAGACACCATTGTGGGCCCAGCACCTGACTCCAGAGCCAAGGTCCCCTGGGACTCAGGGCAGGTGCTCAGGCCTAGGAACTGTGGGGTCTGGAGGGCGAAGGGGAAGATTCAGCTCCGGCTGGGGGCAGCTGAGGTTGAAGGAGCAGAGCAGGGGCCCAGGGGACTCAGCATGAACTCTGAGCACAGGTGGGCACCAGGCCTCCTGAGCCTCTCAGGAGATCTATCCAAAGGGAACCAGGCTGCCATGGGGACCTGTGGTTGGTCAAGGTGTCGAGGAGGGGAAGACTTTGGGAGGGGGCTCTGCAGGAATGAGGAGGAGGGACACCCCAGGGAGGGCTCACGGCAGGCTGTGAGGGCTCCCGCCCCTGAAGCCGGCTCCAGGGGGAAGGTGAACACCCAGGGAGCCTCGGCTGTGCCGGGGGGCAGGGGGTCCTCAGACGACCAGAGCGATAGCAGCTGTATGTCCCCTTGTTAGAGTGAGTCCACGGAGACTCGCAGGTCGAATAACTCAGGAGACACGTCTTCATGACCCTAACACGGGCGAGCTCCTCAGCTGCCCTGTCCAGAGGACCGCGGAGCCAAGCCCCTCTCCTGGGGACGTCAGCTGCCACAGAGGAGGTGGGCGAGGGACACAGAAGTGCCCTCGAGACAGCAGAGCTGGCCTCCTGGCACACAATGGGTGGATCAGGAGGCCTCCTCCATCCCTAGCGAGGCCTGGGGCAGCTCTGAGGAGGTGATGGCTAAACTGCTCCTGGCCATATGATGGTGTCCACACTTCCAGGGAGCTCTGGGGAGGGGCACCCAGGCAGGAAGGGCAAGGAGGGCAGCTCCAGGGTGGAGAGCTGGGCTCTGGGGGCTGGGGCACAGCCTGAGGCCTGGAGATCAGTCCCCCTCAGCAGCAGGAGAGAAGCCAGTCCCTGGGGAAGCCGGGCCCTCCCTCCCTGGGGCTCCCAGCCACAGCCCACGCCTGTCCCCTCCAGGCTGGCTGGGCTGGAGCAGCACCTGGGTGGTGCAGACACTGAATGGCCTTGTGTGTCTTTCACCTTTAGGTGGCTCCAAATGGTGACTCATGGGATCCAACAATAAGGACATTCCCCTCCCTGATGATGGGGATGTGGCCCTGAGTGACAGGTGGTGGGTGTGTCCTGTGCCAAGTCCACACAGGACACTGGCCGTAGGGGACATATAGGGCGTCCTGTGAGGAGCCAGCACAGCCTCGTCCTGACGCCCAGGTGACCCGGCTTGGCCCAGAGCAGAGCCTGGAGATGAAGTCCCTGTTCCTGACCATCTTGCTGCTGGGCCTGCTGTCTGCCCTGCAGGCCCAGGATCTCCTGACCTTCCCCTCGGAGGAGCTGAATGTGAGGCTGGGTGGGCCAGTGGGCGGGTGGGAGAAATGCCCTGAGCCCTGGTCTGCGGGCAGCAGCTGGGAGCCCTGCTTCAGGGGTCACTTAAGGCCAGCTGACCCTCACTCCTGCCCTTGAGGGTCAGAGATGGTATTCCCTCTGCTGGCCCTAGACAGGGCCCTGCCTGGGGACAGGGCTGGCGCAGGGAGGAGGTTCAGGTCAGGGTCCTGTGGAAGTGACACTGGAACCTGAATTCCGCTAGGGGCAGGGCCCTCTGGAGTGACACTCATCCATTCCAGGCCCCGTCCCTGAAATGAACAGATCCTTGGGGGCCGAACCCTCCACCTCCTGGGGTCCAGGAGACCTGAGTGTGGGGCCTGCTCTACTGAGCCCAGGGAGCAGGCATGGGGAGGCCGTCTCGGGGGCTCAGCCTGGGCTCTGGGAGTCTCCTGGGCTGCAGGTCCCTGTGCCAGGGAGTGATGGGAGAATCTGGGCGGGGCCAAGGTGACTCGTGCCTTGACCTTCTCCAGATCACAGGGACCTGGTACACTAAGGCCTTTGTGGTCAACAAGTCCTTGGTACCAGACTGGAAGGGGCCCAGGAAGGTGTTCCCCGTGACGGTGACAGCCCTGGAAGATGGGAGCTGGGAGGCCAAGACCACCCTCCTGTGAGTGCTGCCCCTGCAGGACCCTCGATTCCCTTTCACTTCCCATCACCCGTCCACATTTGAGTGTCATCAGAAATAAATCCCCTACTCTGAGGGGACACAGTCCAGGACGCTTCCCAAGGCTCAGGCGGGTCAAGTGGGATTTTCAGTGTCACCTGGTGAGGGCTGGCCCACCAGGTGAGCCGAGCTGGGCTCAGGTGCCTGTCCTGAGAGCAGCTGCCCCTGTGCCTCCTGCTTCCAGGATTAAGGGGCGGTGCCTAGAGAAGAAAGTTACTCTGCAGAAAACCGAGGAGCCTGGCAGATACAGCGCCTGTGAGTCCCTGGGGCTGAGCCTGGAGCCCCCTGCAGGGAAGCTCCTGGGGGAGGGAGGGTCCTGTCCACCTCCCAGCAGGGCTGCCTCTGCTTCCCAGGGCCTTGTGGCTCTGACCCCAGACACCAGGTGTCCCACGCTGTCCCCAGCAGGGACTGACTGGGCAGTCGCTCCCTCTGAGAGGTCCTAGCTCTCGACCTTCGGGGAAACGGAGGACTGGAGTCCTGGACAGGGCAGGGCAGCTGCCCGGGCCAGGGCCGAGCTCCAGCCTCCACGTCCTCCAGCCTCTGGCACCTGGACTCCACAGCTGGGTGGCTCCTTCCCTGGCTGGGGTGGCTGTGGCCCCTGGGGGACAGGGAAAAGTAGAGGCTCCTCCTCAACATGGTCTCCAGGGTTTTGTATTTAACAATGAAGACACTGAAGAGCTCCCTCTCCGTCCAGCCACAGACCACGGCAAGATGCTCGTGTACATAGAAGAGCTGCCCGAGAGCCACCACTGCATCTTCTACTGTGAAAGCCAGGACCCGGGGAAGAAGTTCCGCATGGGCAAGCTCATGGGTGAGGGTTCCTCGGAGACCCCCGTCTCCTGCCCCATGGTCCCCACTCCCCAAAGCCAAGGAACAGCAGCCACTCCCTGGCACCGGGCACTAGAGCCTTGGGCTGGCCTCTGCGTGCCGGGCCCTGTGAGCTGCCCAGGCAGAGATGAGCTCTGAAGTGGGAAGGGGTCGGCTTGGGGGGGACTGTCAGGCACAGGGACAGACATGGCCCTCAGAGTCCTGACCACTCAGGAGGGGGCTCCAGCCACTCGGGCTGCCAAGTGCCACTTCCCAGTGTTTGGGCATCAGGACAGGTCAGCCTGAAGGGGGAGGGTCCTGGCAAAGACCTTCATGGGACAGGGTTCCTCCAGGGTCAGGGGACAGCCCTGTGACTCTGGGACATGAGGTGCTTCAGCTCAGGGGCCTGACACTGCAGACCTGCTCACTCCAGGGCAAAGCTCTGGATGCCAGTTGGTGGCCCTGTCCCCACAGCATGTGCAGCCAGCCCCCTCAGCTCCCCTGGTTCCCTCTCTCCAGGGAGGAACCCCGAGGAGAACCTGGAGGCCCTGGAAGAATTTAGGAAATTCACGCAGCATAAGGGACTGTTGGCCGAGAACATCTTCACACCTGAGCAGACGGGTGAGGGGCCGGCTGCCTTTGTCCCCCACAACGCCCCCTCTGTGTTCCTTGTGCCACCCTATGTCTTCCATGTCTTTGTTCTCTTGTGTCTCTCTGTCCTTCTGTGACCCCAGTGTCCCCTCTGTGTCCTTACGTCCTCTCTGTCTCCCCATGTCCCAGCCCCTCAGGGACACCAGGGCCCTGCTTGGGTCTTGGTCATGGAGGGCTGCAGCTGTGGGTGTGAGGGGCCTGCGCCCATCCTGGCGCCTCCTCACCACTGAGTTTTCCTTGGTTTCTGCAGACACCTGTGTTCCCGAGCACGCCTAGGGTAAGTGACCGCGGGAGGACGCTGGAGACGCCCAGAGTCCCCGGCTCTGGAGTTTCAGTCTACCTCTCTGCCTCCTCCCATCCACCCAAGGGGGAGACCCCACCTGGCCAGCCAGGGGTGATGCCCTCAGGTATTGGCCTGGGGGCAATCCGGGACACTTGGGGACACTTTCCTCTACCAGTGAGGGTCAGCTCCCTCGCCCTCCCACACCCTGGGCCCTGATCCAATCCCTACTCTGGCCATCAATGACCCGGATGGTCATGGCAACCTGGGAGCCCTCCCTGGGCCCATGGCTGTCCATCAGGGTCTTCACCACAGCCTGGGGAAGGAGGAGGGTGCACCTGGATCTGCTCAGCCTGCAGCCCTGCCCCTGGTCCCCCCATGGAAGGGTCTCCCACCTCAGCGCCTCTTCTTGTCCCAACAGCCACCTGGGTCTGCACCCCGTGAGCCCCCTCTGCCACTGACAAGGCCTGTGCCTCCTGGACCACCCCTCCTGCTGGACCACCCCTCCTCCTGGACCACCCCTCCTCCTGGACCACCCCTCCTGCTGGACCACCCCTCCTGCTGGACCACCCCTCCTGCTGGACCACCCCTCCTCCTGGACCACCCCTCCCGCTGGACCACCCCTCCCGCTGGACCACCCCTCCTGCTGGACCACCCCTCCCGCTGGACCACCCCTCCCGCTGGACCACCCCTCCTCCTGGACCACCCCTCCTGCTGGACCACCCCTCCTGCTGGACCACCCCTCCTGCTGGACCACCCCTCCTCCTGGACCACCCCTCCTGCTGGACCACCCCTCCTGCTGGACCACCCCTCCTGCTGGACCACCCCTCCTGCTGGACCACCCCTCCTCCTGGACCACCCTTCCCATGCAGCCACCGTCCCCACCCACATCCCTCCTGACTCTAAATAAAGACCTTCTGCACCACTCTGGGCTTGGTCGAGTCTTTAGGGGCCTGGCGATGGCTCCCTGGGGGCCCTGCTAGGAGGGGGAGTCATGGGGGCAGCTGGGGAGACGTTGGCTCCAACAGTGGTCGGACCCCAAGCACAAAGGGGTGCTGTCCTGAGGTCCTCCTGATGAGCCACGGCCCTGAGTGGCTTGGGAAGGTGCCGGGCCCTGGGCAGGGGCACTGGGGACGTCACTGGGGTGGGCAGGACTGGGGAGACATCTGTGCCAGGGCTGCAGAAGGTGGACAGGCCCCTGGCAGGGCTGCTGCCTCAACGGGGGCTTCAAGGATCCTGCAGGAGCCAGACATGGAGCAGGCTGAGCCCAGCGGCAGGTGATGGGGATGGTGCCAGCACCTCCCTCGTCACCCCTCAGGCAGACGGAGCCAGGCACAGCCTCCCCTGGTCTGCACCCTCGCCCTGGCCCTCCCCATGGTCTGTGCAGGCCCTGGTCTCTGTGAACACTGGGCCCACAGACGGTGGGGGACCACAGTGAGCCAGGAGATGATAAACGCGGCCCCAGTCACCACGGACCTGAGGGACCCGGCTTCCCAGAGAGCCAGCCTGCAGTGCCCACCTCTTCCTCTGAGGGGCCTTTGATGGCTCAGCCGCCTGACCATCAGCTCAGCGACCCAGCTACCTGAGTTCCACTCTGACCTGCCGTCCTCTCCCCCTCCCCTCCTGCCTCCACCTGGTTCTTGGTGGGGACTACTGGGTGGCCCTGCAACACAGCCCCAGCAGGTGCCAGGTGGAGCCCAATCAGCCTAGATGTGCAGAGGGCAGGGCCAGGCCTCACCCCACAAAGATGGTGGGCATGAAGCCTCCCCGCTGAAGTCAGTTACAGAAGAGTTGGGACTGCGTGTGGACATGCCAGGAAACAGGAGGAAGCGCTTCACTGACCACAGTGGGAAAGGCTTTGGGGAGCGTCTAAGCCATGCAGGGCACGTCGGCTGAAAAGTAGACACGTGACCATACAAAGTGAAAATGCAGGTGTGGAGTCACAATGGGACCGAAGGCCCAGCAGGCTGTGAGGGGCCTGTCTCGGCCTCCCTGGGCCAGCCTCCCCATCCAGCCTCCCCCACCCCGTCTGCCATGCTTGTCCATTTCCCGTGATGACTCCCTTATGGCAGCCCAAGCTGGTCTGCAGGCCAGCCCAGCGCCCACAGCCCCTGTGGTGGGTGGTCCAAGGACAGAAGCCAGGCCAGTCACCCCTGGGCCCTGGAACTTCATCCAGAGCTGGGAGACACCGGTGCTGCCCAGGAGCATGTGGAGCCCCTGGCCATCACTCATCTCTCTCCACAGCCTCCTGCAGCCTCCCCAGGGCCACCTGTCCAGCTGCGCCTCCTCCTCCACCCCGTCCCACACCCCAGGCTCCTCTCTGCTCACGTCAGACAGAGCCTGTGCCCGTCCCTCTTGACCTCAGGACCCTCAGAGCCACCCAACACCCACAATATCTGAGGACAGCTGTTACGAGCAAGTCAGGAAACGTCACCCAAACCAAAGTGCGAGCAAGTGGCCCACTGAGTGGCTGAAAGCAAGAAGCCTCAGGGTGGGAGTGGGAGCAAGAGCCAGGAGCCCGTCCTCCCCCTTTCCATGACAAAGGACAACCCAAGGCCTGGAGATGCTGTGGCCACACGGGACCCTCTAATGCTGTTGGTCCACCAGGGCTGGGGACAGAGGGCCTGGGAAGAGTCCCTGGACTCAGCCATTGCCACCCAAGACACCTCGGTCTCCTCGTCTGTGAAATGCTGCACGGTCGTGCAGGGAGCTCATGCCCATGCTCACAGGCGCACACACGCTCACACCTGCGCTGCGTGTGGTGGCGCAGGCTGTCTGCGGCTGCGTCCGTCGGCACATTCCTCACTGGCCCAGTGACCCGGGCGGTGCACTGCTCTGGCCCTAGACTGGGCACAAGTGACCTCATGGGCAGCATGGCTGACACACCAGCCAGAATCCTCTTGAAGCGAAGGCAGGAACCTTCTGGAGGGCAG
This sequence comes from Spermophilus citellus, assembly GCF_964194105.1. Lineage (NCBI taxonomy): Eukaryota > Metazoa > Chordata > Mammalia > Rodentia > Sciuridae > Spermophilus > Spermophilus citellus. The sequence continues at coordinate 2,131,354 of NC_138183.1, read as the reverse complement.
TGCTGTCCAGACGAATTCCACAACCACGGATGCCCCTCTGCTTCCCAGTGGTGAGTCTGAAGAGCCAAGCAAGAGGGCCCCCTTTAGAGAGGTCCAGAAGACCACCAAAGAATGGACTCCAGAGCTTGGCATGACCCCTCGACCCCTGGGGGTGGACACACCCTGAGCAGAGGAGCAGCATGGCAGGGGCTCGGGGTCATGGAGGGCTCTGGGGCTTGGTGGTTGTGGCCACTCACGTAGGAAGCTAAGCGCAGAGTAGGGGCTGTTCTGGAGGCTGGCCAGCACATGGGCCACAGATACGCGGCACACACATGCATACATAACACACCCACATGCACAGATACACATGCACACTGACATGAGTGAGGACTAGAAAGTCTGGTGGTCCATTTTCAGAACACAGCATTTGGCTCAAATGTAAAATGGTTGGGGGGTGAAGGACAGGGGTGATGGGAGGGCAGGATGGACATTACAGGCAGGTAACATGGAGGGTAAAGATTCCCAGCCCCTTGACAGACAGCTGAGGGAGGGGCTGACCCACAGAGATAACTGCATACGTGCCAAAATGCACTCCACCCAAGGGGACTCCCCTGCCATAAGAGAACAGAGGGAGGTGGGGACAACTAAAGGGACATTTCTTTCCTTTTTAAAACATCTTTTAGTGGTTGATGGACCTTTTATTTTATTTATTTATTTATATGTGGTGCCCCAGTGCCTCACGTGCTAGGCAAGCGCTCCACCACTGAGCCCCGGCCCCAGCCCTAAGGGGACATTTCTTTAACAGCCCCACAGCAGACTGCGAAACCTGGTGCCGCTGGGAAGACGGAGCTCCCCACAGTCCTCAGCCAAGGGTGAGCGGGTGCGGGGCGGGACCTTGCACTCTGGGGGTGAAATGCTGGTTGCTCTGGGTGTGCCTGCTCCCGGCACCCAGTCTCACAAGACCGTCAACAGAGAGAAGCCTGGGTTTTCCCTCTTAGTCACAGGGTTTGCACAGGTGAGCATGCTTCTCACACACATAAACACTCAGAGGCACACACAGGCACAGAGACACCTGCAGACACACAAGGACACACACATGCACACAGACACAGGCATTGCACATGGACACAGGCAGAGACGCCCGGCACAGCCGTACCCAAGCACGTGCACACTCACAGACACACCTGTGTCACACACACACGCCCATACACGGGCACAGGAGGAAGACGCTGCGGTCACACCTCCGTCAGGTCTGGGAGCAGAGGACAAGTGAGGGGCGCGGGCCAGAGAGCAGCAGGGCCTGTGGGGGCCTGTCCCTGAGCCTGGAGCAGGAAGGCCCTGCCTGGGGGAGGTGGGCTTGGAGGCCTTTCAGAGGCCGGGCCAGCAGGCTGATGGGGCAGGAGCGGGGGCAGGGGAGAGAGCCAGCCAGGTCTCCAGGGTGCTCAGGGGTGCAGGGGGGAGACGGGGTGCTGGAGGGAAACAGCACCTTGGCGCTCAGGGGCCGGGGCTGTGGGCGCCATCACGTAGCCAGGGAGGTGTTTGGGGAGGGGCTGGATGCTGAGCCTGGAGTTTAGGGTGGGACAATGGGAGGTTCAGAAACTGCTTTTGGTGGGAACTGAGGCCTGGGCCTGGGCGGAGACCCCGCGGAGCACATCAGGACCAGGGCTGGCCAGGCTCCCAGGGAGGGAGGGCCCAGGAGCCGTCTGCCACCCCCTGGCTCCAATTCCCGGGTGACCACTTCCCTCTGATAACATTCTCCTCTGGACAGCCTTCCTCGGAATGGGTCACGTGAGTCAGTCACACTGGCTAATCACACAGATTAGCTCCGTGCTGACCTTTCACCTCCATCCAAGCAAAACAGCACCCTCCCCTGTGGCCCAGGAGCCTCAGAGCAGGTGGGGCGGCAGGGTCCTGCCTCCTGGGCGGCCTGGCAGGATAAATGGCGGCTGGGAGCAGGAGCACAGAGGTGACCTGGGGACCATGCGGCTGCTCCTGCTGACCGTGGGGCTGAGCCTGCTCTCGGTGGCGCGAGCCCAGGAGGAAGAGGAGGACAATGTGGTGGTCCCTGCTCACCCTCAGAAGGTAAGAGCCTGGCAGTGGGACCCGGTGTCTGAGGTCAGGCACGACCTGTCACAGTCCTATTGACCAGAGCCACAGGTGAGGTCACCTAGCTCCTCACTGGAGAGGGCTGTCCGGCAGAGGATAGGGTGCCACGCTGTGCCCAGCTGTCCATTCCCTGTGGACAGTGCGGGGTCTCCTGCAGTGGCTCACCTCCTTCCTGCCCGAGTTCCACTGACACCGGGGTCTCCCAGCCTGCTTGTGTGGCACCAAACGCTGCTCACATCACCTAAGACTTTGTTGCCGCTTGTCAAAGTCATCGTTGGGAGGGCACTTGGCCTATTTCAAGCCTCCATGAATGTGAGGCTGTCTTGCCTGTGCTGTGTTTTACTTTAAGGAGGCCACCACATTAACAGTGTGACATTTGATCACCACACGTTACCAACATAGGAATCCACATGGAACAACACGGTCCACGGAAGCCCTGGTGTGGCCCGGCCCTCATCACTGATCCTACCTCCTGGGGACTCCTGTTCCTCTTTTTGGGCTCATGCCACCTGGTCACATGACACTCTGGACACCCAGGCCATGAGCCAGGGTTCCTACACGTCCTCACCCACTGTGCCTCTACCCCTCCCTCCCTGGGGGCTGGTCAACTGCCATCACACTCTGTCCACCGGGGTCTGGGGAGTTGGGCTCCTTCTCTTCCCCAGGGACACCAGCGCTGGGTCGCCCCTTTCCCCCACTGCAGGGAGCAGGGCTCCTCAGTCCTGTGGTCCTTCTCAGCCTCCGGGCCCATGGTGCCTCCCTTTGGCCTGGGAGACTCCTGAAGCGAGGAAAGTGAACCCGGAGCCCCAGAGAGGGGGCCGGAGCTGGTGCAGGGAAATGGGGTCCTCGCGATGGTCTACTCTGAGCTCCAGGGACACTGTGCACTGTCACATGTGCATGTCATCAGGACAAAACTGCAGTTGGCCCTGGGGCAAGGGCTCAGCAGCAGTGATGGCTGGAGGGTATGGGGCTGTCAGTGGTGGCTGGGAAGTGCAGGCTGGCCGCCTGGGCCTGATTTATACCCCACGTTGCTCAGTCATTCAGTAAGTGGATGGACAGAGGACGACTGTGTGGACAGACATGTGGACCTAGGGATGAGGGGTGAGGAGGAGATGGCTGGGTGGAGGGTGCGTGGACGGAAAGACGGATGGAGGGATGGGTAGATGGAGGAGCACGTAGATGGGTGGAGTGGTGGATAACGGCTAGTGGGTGGAAGAAGAGCTGACCAAATGGACGTGCAGTGAGATGTACGGATGGCAGGTGGCTTGAAGGAGGGATGGCGGGTGGTGGGCGGGTGGTGGGCAGGTGGGTGGAGGTGGGTGGGTGACTGGTGGGTGGATGGATGAGAGGATGAAGGACAGAGGGTGATGAGTGGTGGGTGAGGGGCTGGTGGAGGGCTGCTGGATGGCGGGTGGAGGACGTCTGTAGCAGCGTTGACAAGACGCCTGTGGACCTCTAAGCCAAGGGAGCTGCGTGCTCGGCCGTCACCGGGAGCTCTGCTCATGTGCCCTTGCTCCCTCTCAGCTCCAGCCCCCTGGGCCCAACACGCAGCAGTTGGGGGCTTCTACCTCCCCCTCTGAGCGGCCTGCCAGCCCCTGCTCTGGGAGGCAGGGTAAGGCAGCTCCTGCGGGAATTTCACAGCAGTGTTGTCACTGGTGTCCTCTGCTGGCCACCTGGGAAGGCTGGGGTGGCTTGCTGGCCTTCTTTGCCCTAAGAAAAGAGAACCTCCTCTCCAGACCCTCCTGTTTGCCCCCTGCTCCCCGTCTGGTCTCTTCCCCTGATTCAAGCCCAGCCCCCAGCTCATGCTGTGGGCTGTGGTCCGCTCAGGTGCTGGCAGTGTGGACACCGCTCTGCTCGGCTCCTCCCTCCTCCTCCTCCTCGCCCCCACCCCAGCACTGACCGCAGGCATCCCCCCACCAGCTCTTAGGAAAGTGGTATATAATCCGCTGGGCTGGGACCATCCCCATCCCCCGGGAGAAGCGCCGGGAGCCCCTGCCTCCCTTCCACTTTGTGGTGAGCCACAACGGGCAGCTGCAGTTCAGGATGCACATACGGTGAGTGGCCTCCCCTCCCCTCCCCAAGCCACCCCTCGCTAACAGGCCACTGGACTCGGGCTTCACCCCTGCCTGCAGCCTAGAGGTGGGCACAGCCCTGTGGGGTTGGTTTCAACTTCCATCCTTAATGAGGTGGTCACCAAGATGGTGGTGACAGGATTGCCGGGCTGCCGGGCTGGGAGGGTGTGGTGCAGGTGTGCGGAGGCCAGTCTCCTCAGACCTGGCAAAAGCCCAGCCCTGCAGGTGCCGGGGAGGCGGGGCTTAAGGCCCTCCAGAAACCTAGGAAGGGACCGCTGGAACCGACTTGGAGCTAGATGCTGCTGAGGCAGACAGGGAATGAGGAGGGTCTTCCCTGTAGGACTCTCCCCCACTGCAGCCGTGGCAGTGGGAAGGACAGGAGAGGCTATGTCACACCCTGGTGGCTCAGGGCCTGCTCAGGGTCCTGCTGGACTGCGTCCACAAGCTGAGCTCCCATCTAGCAGGTGCCCTTGGTGCAATTCTGAAAGTCCCCCACTGAGGGCTCCGGGGCAGGCAAGCTGGCCGTTGACCACCCATCACGTGTTGTCGCGACCCACGACTAAACACTCAGGGTCACTCCAGGTGAACTGGCTGCAAGAAATAACCACACAGAGACGGAGAAACACCTTTTCCTTTGGGTCCTGTGACGGCTCCTCCGACCTTAGGGGTCTATGGAAAGACAGAGTGACCCCTTTTATTGGGGAGAAGCCATTCAAATGAGGCAAGGGGTCAGGGGTCGGGGGTTGAGTCCAGCTTCCTGATGTCTGCTGTCAGCGGTTGACTGACGTCTGGGGAGGCCACGCCCATCTCATGAGCTGTGTGGGGATCCAGGCAGGGCGCGTGATAAGACAGACTGAGGCCCACCCAAACAGAGGGGCCACGTGGGGTCCTCCCGCCCTGTGCGCTCGGTGCCCACGGTTCACACCCAGTCCGCTCATCACGGGCTCCTCACACCTGCACTCTCGCATCGCTCAGGGCTGAGGGGCACTCGGTTCCTGTGTGGCAGCTCCCGACATCATGTGGTGGTGGTGCACGCTGTCCAGGGCTGTGGAGGCACAACCCTCAGCGAGCTGGTTCCCTGCCCCGCGCTGCAGCCTGAGTCCTGGGGGAGGAGGGCTTGCACACAGCCTGTGTAGGGGTGTGCAAGGGGCGTCCGGGGAGGCTGTGGGATCCACGTGTCCCCAAAGATGGTGGCAGCAGGTGGGAGCAGAGTTGAGCTGGGGCTAGAGCGATTGAAATGATACTTGGGTTTCAGCGAAGATAGGTCAGAACCCTGGGCCAGGTCTTGGTGCCTCAGGGTGGGACTGAAGGAGACAGGCTGCAGTCACTTCCTGGGCCCGTGGAGCAGAACAGACATCCAGAGAATGAGCGGGGGTCTTTGGTGGCAAAGCCCCGGCTTGCCCCCGCCCTGGGCCTCTCCCTCACAGCCGCCTCTGTCCTCCAGAAAGCCCAGCGGGTGCCAGCTGCTCAAACTGCCCTTCTCCACGTCACAGACCCCTGGGAACTACACCACCTGTAAGTGGCCCCTGGTGGCCACGCGGGCCCTGGCACCTCCCCACAGGACGGCACAGCCTGGAGTCTGCCTGGGTCCCCCATGCCATCCACTCAGCTCTCACTGTCCCCTGGGAACCTGACTCCTGCCCTGGGGAGGGAGCATTCCACCTTCAGTGCCCAGTCCCCAGCCATCCCAGATGGTCCCAAATGCTGGTCACATGCTCTGAGACTCTCCCCGTCCAAGGGCTAACTTTCCTGAATCTCCCAGATCCTGGAGGCCTCCTGACCGCTGAGCTCCCTCCACACCTCCCCCAGGCATCGAGAAGGTGGGGCTGTGGCCTCCCTTGAGGCCCCAAACCCCACAGTCCAAGCCCTCCGTGACCAGTTTCCTTCCAGGGTGGAAACATCTGATCTTCATCTGGCTGCTCACGCCCAGGAGCTACGGGGTTGCCTACTTTGAAGACAAGATGAATAACCAGGAAATAAACATGATGATGCTCTTCAGTACGCACCCCGGGCAGGGCCAGCGGGAGCGTGCAGTGTTCATGCACCGTGTGTGCCTGCCTGTGTGCACCTGCAGGGCACACGCCTGTAGGCATGTAGAAGTCACATGTGTGTGCACATGTATGAGGCTGTGCACGTGCACACGTGTGGACCTGTGTGTGTATACGTGTGAACCTGTGCGCCTGCACACGTGTGGGCCTGTGTGTAAATGTACATGTATGAGTGCGTGCAGGGTGAACCTGCATTGTCCACTGCTCACGGTCACTTCCACACTGACCCGGGGCCATCTGTCTGACGTTGCGTCCTCCTTCAGCCTTCTCCTCCTCTACCCTGGCCCACCCTACACAGGTGGCAATCTCATGTGGCCATCCTTGGGACTCTGCCCCTGCACTCTGCTCCCTGCTGGCCCTGGGCAGGGGAAGACCCCGTGTGGGAGGACGGGGTACCCAGGTGTGAGACAGGGAGAAGCCAGAGCGGCGTGAGGGCTGCTTCCACTTTCAGATGCCGACTGAAGGTGGGCAGATAGCGAGGCCCCTGCGATCTCCAGGGGCCGGAGCTGTCAGAGTCCACGTGCAGGAGGGGCGCCCCCGGCCCCTGCCCCACCCCCTGTGGATGCCCGACCTTCCACGCCCACCCTCACCCCACCCCCCTGCAGGCCGCACCCTGGATGAAGACCCGGGGGCCCTGAGCCTGTTCCAGGAGTTTGTGAAGAGGAAAGGCCTGAGCGAGACGGAGGTCACCACCCCTCCGCAGGCTGGTAACCAGGGCTCTCCCCCTGGCTCCTCCCTTCACCGTGGTCTCCACTCTCCTGGGAGGGGCCTTTGCGTCTCCTTCCTCCTGTGAGGTGGTGACCACCTGTCCCTGTCCCTTGTCTCTCTCTGGGTCTGCAGAAGCCTGTGAGTTGCCCAGAGAGTCCTAGAGCAGCAGGGGGCTGCAGAGCACCCGGGAGGGGCCTGGGGACCAGTCAGAACTCTGAAGGTGGAAGACCTGCTCAGCCAGGGCCCTGCACCTGCCCCGAGGTCACCCTCACTGTCTTAATTAGTAAAAGCGATTCTTCCTAGGCGAGAGGTGGTCTGGCTGAGCCAGCTTCCTTTCCGTCAAAGCCTCCCTGCCCAGTGAGACTCCCCTGGCCTGTCTCTGCCCTCTCCGGATGTGTGCAGAGTCAGCTGCAGTGCAGACTGCCCCTGGTGGGCACTGTCCCCTGGGAACCTGACTCTGTGCAGGGCTCTGCCCCAGCAGAGCTGGTCCGGAGGTCAGGAGCCCCACACTGACCGAGGCACATCCTGTCCCCTCTCAGACCACTGGCCTCCCCCTGGCCGGTCACTCCTCTACCATCTCATGTGTTCACCACACAGGACTCCACCCAAACACCATTGCAATGGCTTTGCCTTCTCTTGACTCTTCTGTTTGCGGCTCGAGGTTTCTGGATTATCCCAAGGTCTTTTTCCTTACTGATTTTCTTCTTATCTGTAGTAGCTCATAGTTGAATTTGTCTCTCCAGTTACAGACCCATAGGTATGAATTACACATTGATCTGCTTTTTGTTACCACGATGGAATACCAGAGGCTGTGTGCTTGATAAAGGAAAAAGGTTTACCCAGCTCACAGTTGTTAGTTCAAGGGCCTGGTGATTGTCAGCGCGGCTCTGGTGAAGGCCTCCGGTGGGGGTGTATGTGAGAGAGACATCCCATCGTCACACAGGAAGCCAGGGAGCAATCCGGGATTCAGGCTCACTTTATTTCTATACTGGGAATTGAACCCAGGCCCTCTTGCGAGCTGAGTATCAGCTCACCCTGTAACGACAGCTCTCAAGAGAGCTTAGGGGCCCACAAGAACTATTCACCCTCCTGGGGGGTCTTCAGTGACCTAGGAACCTGCCCTGGCCCCTCTCCTCCCAACGTGGCTGCACTGAGGACCAAGTTCCCACACCTGAACCCGTGGGGCCACGCCTTGCCCACACCTTGGCCACGGTGAGCATTCCACCCCCTTCCCAGCTTGCATTCTGAGAGTTGGTCACTAGTCCCTGTCCCCAGGGCGCAGTGGGGGGCGGGATTCACCCCAGGCTGCTGGTGAGGCTGGCAGTGGGCAGGAAGGAACCCGGAGGCCCAAGCTGTCTGTGAAAAGCGACTCCGAGCTCCTGACAAGGGGGACGGGGACCCCAGCCCTGGAGGCCACTCTTCGTTGGAGCAAAGGACTCCTGACATGGAGCTGCAGGTCACCCCTGTCCGTCTCCTCTGCCTCTGAGGAGGGCTGACTCTTGGCACTGCGGGGAGGACTCGGGGAGGGGCCAGATGGGAGGTGCCCCCTGGCCACCAGCTCTGGACCCAGGAGCCGGCGGCCTCCTCCAGCTGGCTCAGGGGCCCCTGTGACAGTCTCCAGGGCAGCTTTCATGGGATGGTACATGTGCACTTGGCTGGAGGACCAGGCGCTGTCCCAGGGTGGCGCTCTCACCGCCCGGCTGCCTGGTCCTGCCCCGCGACAGCTTTTCCTGAGGGGACGACTACTCCTCCAGCCTCCCCTGGACGTGGGCGGAGGAAACCACCCTGAGTTCTCCCACGTGGGGAGTGTCCTCGTCTTTCCATAAAATTCAAATGAATACGCAGAACACGGAAGGGAACCCTTAGACCTGGGGAGGAGGGTCACCCCATGGATCCCTCTGGTTAACAAAGGACGCCCTGCCCATCTGTCAGCAGCTACCTCAGTAAAATCTGCCTGCCCCCCAGCGGGCAGCAGTGCCTCCTGAGGACACTCAGCCCTTCGAGCACTCTGAGCACCGGGTGCCCACCCCTGGGATGGTGCCCTTGCCCACACCACCCTGCCACTCTGGGTCCCTGTGGGACCCAGTGTCCTCCCTAGTGAGGAGCAGACAGTGGTATTCTGGGACAATGTCCACCCGACCTAGGGCTGGCATGCGGTCCTCCTGCCCTTTGGCTGATGTACAGGGCTGTCCCCTCCTAGGCACAGCTCTCCTCAGTGCTGGCCTCTGACCTGTCCAAGAGATAGAGCCAGGAAGTGCTGCTGACGCTGGTCGCCAGCCTGACCTGAGCCCCAGGCCCTTCCAACCATGGCACTAACAGGAACTGTCCAGCCCCAGGGGACACAGAGCAGTCTCCTGTAACATTGGAGGAAGAGCCCAGGGTCAGAGGAGAGACCACTGGGGGTCATCGAATCTCAAGACCAAACCAAGGCTGGGGGCTCTTCCCTCCTCCTACACAAAGGCCCCGAGCCCGTGGCATGGACTGGAGAGCTGTCCTCTGGGGTGGGGACAGAGTAGCACATGGTCCCTCAGTGGGCAAGAACATGGAACTCCGTGGTCCTGGCGGCCAGAGACCCCTCGATTGAGAATGTTCTTCCAAGAATGTGCATCAGGGTGCTGGGGCCCAGCCCCCAGGGCGGCCTGGAGATGGTCCTGAACACAGTGGGCTCCTGCTGGGCTGGGTGACCCTGAGCGGCTCAGCCTCTGGGCCTGGCTCCAGGATGGGGCAGGGGTCTGGCCTGCCAGTACCTGGATGTGTCCCAAGTCCCTGGTGCCCAAGGGAAATGGCACCCGAGGGGTCATGGCTAGGGGTCCTCCCCATGCACTGTGGGTGGGTGAGTGCGTGGTCAGTGCCACTCTGTCCTGGGCCCAGGAGTCCCTTCCCCAGGAGACCAGGAGTCCTATGGAGGACAGAGCTGGGCTGAGGGGCAGCCACTGTCACCTGGGGGGGGGGGCCTGGGTGTCACAGCAGAAGCCAGTGGGAGAGGTGACGGTGGTGACAGGGGTCTGTGGGCCTGGGCAGGGGGAAGACACGCTCCTGGGGGTGAGGCAGGTGTGCATGGGGCCGGCTGAGGACACAGTCACAGGCCACCACAGGCCAGTGACCTTCCTTGTAGGACTGCTGGCCCTCTCACCCCATGAGAAGCTGGTATGTGTGCAAGGGCCCTCAGGCTGCAGAGAGCCAGGCAAGGTGGCCTGCTCCTCGTCACCGTGGCCGGGCCACAGGGGTTCCCAGGTCCCCATGTGGACCACCCACTCACTGTCCAGGCAGGGACTGAGGGTGGGCAGCGGGCACAGACCACCTGTGAGCTTGCACCTCACTGACCTGCCACCCTGAGCGCCCAGCCTCCTTCTCCAGAGCGCTGCCCAGCAGCCCTGCAGCCCCGGAGCCCGCTCCCCGCAGGCCCAGGCCCAGCCCTGACCCCGCCCCACAGACAGGACCACGAAGGCCCAAGGTCGTGAAGGAGTTCCACAGAGTGCTCCAGACGCTGTCCCAGCCCATGGGGTCTTCCTGGACCGTCCCAGGGGGAGGTAGACCCAGGCCACCCCAGTTCTGGGTGCAGCCCTCTGCCCCTCAGCAGGAAGCCAGGGCGCCCGAGTCCACTGCTGGTCCCCCAGGAACAGGGCAGCACCCTCTGTCCTGTGGGCCCTCCCCAGTCCTGCCGGCCTCCCAGGTGGGGTGGGTGGGTGCAGGACTCCCCCAGGGGTGCCGCCTCCCTCCCCTGAGCCCCAGACCCTCCCCCGGGCTGCTGAGTCCCCACCACGTCTCTTGTCCCCTGACGTCCTGTTGCCCCTTCCTCTGCAGAGCAGTGCTGTGTCTGGGGAGCTCCTGTGGGTCCCGCCCCCAGGGCCTGGCACGCCCCCTGGGTCCCCAGGCCCCCCTCTGTCCTCAGGCAGGTGGCCCTGCAGGATGGGCGGGACCCTGGGGTTGGTCTTACTATGGTGGAGGTCAGGCTGGATGCAGTCAGTGCCCAGGGGCCAGCACGACGTGTCTCACCTGCTGTGGGGTCCCGTGTTTCCTCCTGGGCTCAGGGCCTGGTGTGGAGGTGAGAGGCTGGGGGGGGGCTCCTGCTCACAGGGATGGAGCAGGAAGCTGGGATGGGGACTGTCACACCCACAGCACCAAGGGGGTGTCCGCAGCCCCGCCCCAGTGCCCTCAACATGCAGTTCTCCTTTATCTACCTTTAAACCAAGATCCTTGGCCTCCTCCACGGGTCAAGCTGGACCCCCGCCCTCCATGCCTCCAGAGAGGCCTCCTCCTGTCCTTCCCAGGGTGTTGACAAGCTGAGGAGGTAGCCACCTGTGTGCTCTGTGTCCTCTGCGGAGCCTGCTCTCTGACTGAGGGTGCAGGTGCCGGCACCAGCCACTGGGACTCGCGCAGACCCACGGGCGCTACTGAGAAATGGATGTGACTCCATTTTTGAGAAACCAGCTTGTACCTCAAGGCCTGTCCTAAGGAAGGGGGCGTGACCCTGGTCCTAGGAAAAACCCCCAGAGCACTCCTAAGCACACACCCACCCTGCTGAGTTGTTTGTCTGCACATAACAGGAGAGATCTGTGGTGCCCAGGTGTCCCTGACTCAGTCAGGCTAGGTGAGGACCCAAAGCAACCCCCTAGCAACCTCTAATCAGCATGAGACAGGGAAAGTACCTGGGATGCCAGATGACCCCCCAGTAGTTTATGGTGGTTGACAACATGTTGGGAAACCAGGTAGTTCAGTATGTACTCCCCTCATGGCCTAAACCAATCAGTTCAAAGGAACCCCCTCTTGTACTAGCCAATCACCCCTACCCAACTTGTTCCCGCCAGTGAATGTGCTAATCAATGTCAAAAGTTATTGTTTGACTTTCCCGCGGTGTGGAATGATTTGCTGTGTGATGTTGTGACGCATAGAGTATCCCCCAAAACCTATAAAATCTCACTGAACAAAGGACGGGGACTCACTCCCTGGGACCGCCGCGTCGAGAACGGTTGTGAGCCCAGGCTCGAGCTTGCAATAAAGACTCGTGTGATTGCATCGGATTCGGCTCCTGGAGGTCTACTGGGGTCCCACGAATCTGGCATTACACTACTGCTGAGGAAAGGCCTCAGCTCATCACCTACAGAAGAAGACTGTCCATTTCCACAAAAATTGTGAAAAATCTAGAAAAGTGAATACAGAACATGGTCTCAGAATGCAGGAGCCGGAGGGAGCGCAGGGCCCTTGGTGCAAGAGCAGAGCAGGCGGGAGAGAAGTGTAGAAGGGAGGGGAAGAGAGAGAAAACAGCAAGGAATTAGGAAATCCAGAGATGCCAACTAGTAATGTCTGCACCTCTGCCCCAGAAAGGAGCGGGGAGAGTGGGGATTCAGTCCCCCTGTCAGAAGCTACCAGAAAAAACTCCCCAAACCAAATTCCAGAAACTACCAATGACACAGATTGGGAGAGAGTTAATTAAAAGAGTCACAGGGATTATACTTTTACAATATATCCTTTTTTTTTTTTTTTTTTTGAGCAGGAGGCTGTGCTGGAGATTGAACACAGGGCGCTTTACCATTGAGCCACATCCCGAGCCCTTTGTATTTTTTTTTTTTTTTTATTTTAAGACAGGGCCTCCTCAAGTTGCTTAGGGTCTTGCTAAGTTGCTGAGGCTGGCCTTCAACTTACAATCCTCCTGTCTCAGCCTTCCAGGTGTCTAGGATATGCTAACATTTAATATCTCCAGATGGACGGTTTTGAAGCCAAATGTAATTGCCCGTGAAGATCTGGAAAGACTGTAAAAATGCAAGCAGGGCCCTCACAGGGCAGATGGCAGTCACGTGCACAGAGCCTGGCCCCCATCCAGGTGCCAGGGAGGTGGCTGGTCTCCTGCTCCTGTAGGGAACCATGAACCAGGGCAGTTGCATGATTCTAGGCACGGCCTCCCCGCTCCTCAGCACTGGGAAAACACTCCATCCCAACCTGCAGACACAGCACAGTGAAGGAGGGCCAGGCCACAGACCATTAGAGCTAAGGCACCAAGGGATGTCCCCGTGCCTCACAGAACAGCATGACAGAGGCCATTACTGTCTTCACGGCCAGGCGGCAGCCCGTGCCTGGACCAGCACTTGGGCCCAAGGACCACACTTGGATGTGGCGCCTCCTGCCTCCACCCCAAGCTGCCCTACACTCCACAGCACTGTCCCCAGAGCCCAGCAGATGGGCCACAAGAGGAGGTCCAGAGGCACCGAGCCGCAGCAAGGGATCCGAAGAAGAGCAGATTCCTCTGTCGACGGGGTCAGCGGGGGCAGCAGGCTCTCCCTGAGCCCCCTCTGGGAGCAGCCGGGCTGGCATTGCGCGGGCTGCCAGGTGGGAGCCACAGGCAGAGGCGCCGGCCGAGGGCGTGGAAGTAAAACCCACAGGAGACCAGAGACAGGCACAGAGGCACAGAATGCACGGTGCCTACCAACTGCTTCCCGCTGTAACTTGGAGCTGATTGATATTTCATAGCCCTGAAATAGAGAGTTAAAATAAAACAGAAAGGACCGCGAGCCCCACCGTCCACAACAAGCGAAGCAGGTGAACCTGAACCCGTGAAACCGACGACTTCAGAAGAAAACAGCCGCCCCCCCTGCCCCCTACCCCCCCCCCGCCCCAGCCCCGCCACGCTCCATGGCTGCGGGGCGCGTCACTTCCAGTACTGGGTGGTCAACACCGTGGCAGGGGCATCCTCATGACGTGGCACTTGGCAGAGGCCCCGTCAGCCCTCCGTGTGAACCACCTGGCGCCACCAGGCCCCCCTTTGCAGGGCCCCTGCTGACTGGCCCTTCAACCTGGCAGGACGCCTGGTGGCCCAGGGCAAGAAGAACTGAAGGCCATCTTCCCAGCAGGAGGCCCCCTGTGGTGAGCCCAGCAGGTGCCCTGGGAGGATGGGGTGAAGGGCTCACTGCCAGGGCAGGGACGCAGACAGGAGGGCCCTTGGACCTGGCCCAGCAGAGCCAGCCTTTCACCTGAAGTCCTGAGAGCAGGGATAAAGGTCTCACGTCATCACGGGGAGAAGAAGGAAAGGCCAGGGACACAAAAGAGCCAAAGCCATCCCGGGGGCCTGGAGGTGGCAGGGAGCGGCACCCTCCTGAGCTGTGGCAGGTCCAGAGGGGTCGCAGCACCTGCCAGTTTCCAAGGACAAAGCTGAGGGGTCCCATCTGTCATTTTGAATCAACCCCCGTGGGCACCGCGGCTGACATCGGGTGGCCTCAGTCCCAGGCTGGGGGCCTCAAGCGCGGGTGGCCTGCTCCAGAAAGGTCTTGTCCAGAAGATTTCCATGACCTTATTCACATCTACCCCTCACCCTGGGATGCCCCTTCTCTCCCCGATGGTGGCCATTTGTGTCCCCACCAGGCTTTCCGGTCAGTCCTGCTGGAGAGCTACCCACTGTTGATCTCACCGTCGGGCCAGCCTCTGGCTCCTGCGTCCTGCAGTGTTTCCTGGCTCCTGTCCCCGGCTGACAGGTGGCTGTTTTCCTCCTGCTTGCTCATGTTCCAGTCGTCGCTCCAGGTCCGCCTTACGCAGCTGCGGGCTTGGCTGCTGAAGCGAGGCCGGGAGTTGCCTCATGCAAGCGCTCCGTGCTTCAGAGCTCCCTCCAACACTGCGTTGGCTTCAGCCTGCGAGGTTCAGTAGATTTTGCCCTCATTTTTATTCATTTAAAACTATTTTTGAATTTCCCTTGTGAAGTTCACTCATTGGTTTTTTTTTAAATATCTTCATTTTTTATTGATTGACTTTATGTGATCCTGAGATTCAAACCCAGTGCCTCCCACACCCCAGGCAAGTGCTCTCCCCCTGAGCCACAGCCACAGCCCCCACTCCTTGGCTCTCAGGTGTGATTGGTTAATCCCCAGCTCTTCCCTGTCCCTTGGTATGGATGTCTATTCCAGCTCTGAGGTTGGGTGGGCCTGCTGTATGGTCCAGGTGTGGGCCACGTCTCTCTGACCACTCGTTCTGCGTGAGACCAACGTCAGGCCACATCGGCTGTGCTAGTCTGTCCACTTCCCTTCATGCCAGGAGGAGAGCTGGGCTCTCCACCCCGTGCTGTGAGGTGACACCAGCGTCACTCCATGTATCCTCACCTCCGTTATCTGTTGCCCGCATGGATTCTCTTTTTTTAAAATATTTTTTTTAAGTTGTAGTTGGACACAATATCTTTATTTTATTTATTTATTTGTATGTGGTACCTGGGACCCAACCCAGGGGACTGAACCCAGGGCCTTGCAAGTGCTAGGCGAGTGCTCCACCGCAGAGCCACCACCCCGCCCACGTGTGGATTCTCTTGATAAACCTATCTATCCTTTTTGTTGGAGCCATATTTTTACTGGTGTGTGACAGTGGCACACAGTGGTGGATTTGTGTCACACACTCATGCACACACACACACACACCAGAACAACATGATTTGGTCAGTGTCCTACCCAGCGCGTCCCCCTCCCTTGCCGCCTTCCTCCCACGTCCCTCTCTTCTCCCGTCCCCTGGGTTTCCATGGGAGTCACCCCACACCTTTCTCCTCCTTTGTCCTCTCTAGTTTCCACAAATGAGAGAAAACACATGACCTTGACCTTCTGAGTTTGGCCTATTTTGCGTGACCTGATGTTCTCAAGGTCCGTTTTCCTGCCACTGACATGATTTTATTTGTATTTGGGGGGAGCTGAGTAAAGCTCCAGGGTATACAAACACATTCTTCTCTTCATCCGTCCACCCACCGACGGACACCACGGCCGGCTCCATGGTTTGCCGCTGTGAACCCGAGTGTGCATGGACCACGGAGCATCATGACTTCAATTCTTCGGTACAAATACTGAGGAGTGTCACAGCTGGGTCACATGGTGGTCCGTGCCTAGTCTTCTGAGGATCTCCACACTGGTTTCCACAGTGGCTGCCCTAACTTAAACCCCACCAACAGGGTAAAAGTTCCCTTTCCCCCACCTCCTCTCCACCTCTCCACCTCTCCACAATCATTGCTCTTTGCATTCTTGATGACGGCCATTCTGACTGGAGTGAGATGCAATCTCAGTGTAGCTTTGCTTTACATTTCCCTAATTGCTAATGATTTCGAACATTTTTTTAAAAAATTGTTTTTATATATTTTTAGTTGTTGATGGACCTTTATTTTTAGGTGGTGCTGAGAATCAAACCCAGCACCTCACACATGGTAGCAAGCTCTCCACCACTGAGCCCCGGCCCAGCCCTGAACGTTTTTCATATATTTGTTGGCCATTGGATTTCTTCTTTTGAGAGTGTCTGTTTGATTTGTCTGTTCATTAATTGGGTTTTTTCGGGGGTTGGGTATAAAGTTTTTTGAGTTATTTAATATGAATATTAGTCCTCTGTCAGAAGAACAGCTAACAAAGATTTTCTCCCATTCTGTGGGTTCTCTCTTCATGTTCCCGTTTCCTTGGCTGTGCAGAAGATTTTTAATTTGATGCCATCCCGTCTATTAACTCTGGCATCATTTCCTGAGCTGAAGGGTCCTAGGAGAAGCCACTGTCTGTGCCCACAAGCTGAGTGTTGACCCTGCATTTTCCTCTAGGAGTTGCACCTTTTCTAGTCCAATTCCAAGGTCTTCGGTGCATTTTGAGTTGATTTTCGTGCAAGGCGAGAAATAAGGATCTAGTCTTCTCCTCTGGGCCAGTCCCTGTGGGTGGGAGACAAGGCTCGGTGACAGGGACCGTGGTCAGGACGCTGAGCCCCACATTGAACCCTCACGCACGCGTCCATCAGAGCCCCTGAGCCTCGAGCCTGCCCTCAGCCCGAGGCACATCAGATGCCTCTTTCCCACTCGGCTAATTACCAGCCCTCACTCAGTAGGCAAAGACCGGGCCAGCAAGACACAGAGGGGCCCATCACCCCAACACCCCATCACCCCCATCACCCCATCACCCCATCACCCCATCACCTCATCACCCCATCACCCCATCACCCCATCACCCCATCAACCTCATCACCCCATCACCCCATCACCTCATCACCCCATCACCCCATCACCCCATCACCCCATCAACCTCATCACCCCATCACCCCATCACCCCATCACCCCCATCACCCCATCACTCCATCACCCCATCACCCCATCACCCACATCACCCCATCGCCCCCATCACCCCATCACCCCATCACTCCATCACCCACATCACTCCATCACCCCATCACCCCATCACCCCATCACCCCCATCACCCCATCACTCCATCACCCCATCACCCCCATCACCCCATCACTCCATCACCCCATCACACCCATCACACCATCACTCCATCACTCCATCACCCCATCACCCCCATCACCCCATCACTCCATCACCCCATCACCCCACACCCCCATCACCCCCATCACCCCATCACCCCATCACTCCATCACGCCATCACCCCCATCATTTCATCATCCGCATCACCCCATCACTCCATCACCCCCATCACCCCATCACCCCATCACCCCATAACCCCATCACCCCATCACCCTCATCACCCCATCACCCTCATCACCCCATCACCCCATCACCCCATCACCCCATCACTCCATCACCCCATCACCCCATCACCCCATCACTCCATCACCCCATCACCCCATCACCCCATCATCCTCATCACCCCCATCACCTCATCACCCCATCACCCCCATCACCCCATCACCTCATCACCCCATCACCCCATCACCCCATCACCCCCATCACCCCATCACTCCATCACCCCATCACCCCATCACCCCATCACCCCATCATCCTCATCACCTCATCACCCCATCACCCCATCACCCCCATCACCCCATCACCTCATCACCCCATCACCCCATCACCCCATCACCCCATCACCCCCATCACCCCATCACTCCATCACCCCATCACTCCATCACCCCATCACCCCATCACCTCATCACCCCCATCACCCCATCACCCCATCACTCCATCACCCCATCACCCCATCACCCCATCACCCCATCACCCCATCATCCTCATCACCTCATCACCCCATCACCCCATCACCCCATCACCCCCATCACCCCATCACCTCATCACCCCTTCACCCCATCACCCCATCACCCCATCACCCCCATCACCCCATCACCCCATCACTCCATCACCCCCATCACCCCATCACCCCATCACTCCATCACCCCCATCACCCCATCACCCCATCATCCTCATCACCTCATCACCCCATCACTCCATCACCCCATCACCCCATCACCCCATCACTCCATCACCCCATCACCCCATCACTCCATCACCCCATCACTCTATCACCCCATCACCCCATCACCCCATCACCCCATCACCCCCATCACCCCATCACCCCATCACTCCATCACTCCATCACCCCATCACCCCATCACCCCATCACCTCATCACCCCATCACCCCATCACCCCATCACCCCCATCACCCCATCACTCCATCACCCCATCACTCCATCACCCCATCACCCCATCACCCCATCACCCCATCATCCTCATCACCTCATCACCCCATCACCCCATCACCCCCATCACCCCATCACCTCATCACCCCATCACCCCATCACCCCATCACCCCCATCACCCCATCACCCCATCACCCCATCACCCCATCACCCCATCATCCTCATCACCTCATCACCCCATCACCCCATCACCCCATCACCTCATCACCCCCATCACCCCATCACCCCATCACCCCATCACCCCATCACCCCATCACCCCATCACCCCATCACCCCATCATCCTCATCACCTCATCACCTCATCACCCCATCACTCCATCACCCCATCACCCCATCACCCCATCACCCCATCACCCCATCATCCTCATCACCTCATCACCCCATCACCCCCATCACCCCATCACCCCATCACCCCATCACCCCATCACCCCATCACCCCATCACCCTCCTCACCCCATCACCTCATCACCTCATCACCCCCATCTCTCTATCACCCCGTCACCCCATCATCCCGATCATCCTGCATCCACATGCCATCCACCCACCCACCCTCCAGCCACCCACCCTCTGTCCCCCACTTCCCCTCCATCCCCCTTTTCTCCATCCACCCTCCGTCAGTCCCTTCAACCACCCCTCATTTCTCCCTCTGGACACCATTCATAGTGCTCTGTGCCCTGTTTGGCAGCCCTGTTGTCTTTTGTGGCCTGAGTGGTCCCTGGATGTCACCCAGGATGGCTACTGCAGAGGCATCTGTCAACCAGTGTCAACAGACAGCTTCCAACACCAAGGCCGTTGTTTCTGTGACACAACCATGGATCAAGATGTGTTTATTGTGATATAACAGGAAAAAATGGGCCAGGCCAGGCGGGTGGGATGGGCTGCCCCCTTGAGCCAGAAAAGTGCTTCCCTCCTGGGCAGCAGGAGGAAGGCCAGCCCCCGTCTTCCTCCATCACCAGCGTGGCGCTGTGGCTGAGAAGTGAGGGGTGGTTGAGGCCCAGTGGCCTTGGAGTCTCCTGCTGGGCTCTGGGCGGAGGCAGGGAGCCTCAGAGCTCATCAGCAGTGGAGGGAGAGGCTCAGGACAGTGCGGTGGTGGGGACGTCCCTGTGGTGGCCCCGTCCCAGCCTCCTGGGTTCTTGTGTTCCAGGAGGATCAGGAGCACCCCAGCCTCACCGAGAGGGTGCGTCCAGATTGCTACGGCCCTGTGGGGGGTGGGCAGCCCCTTGCAGTGTGCCAGGTGGTCCGAGCCACAGAGAGTGGTCGGTTTCACTTGGGATCTTGGGGGACCCCCTGCCCCACGAGGGCTTGCAAGTCATGTCTTGAAGAGGAGGACTGCAGGGAGGTGACTGTGGACATTTGAAGCTCTGAGGGGCTGAGGGGGCATCAGGGTGAGCCAAGGACTGCAGAGGGGCATGTGACCAATTCCACATGTCAGGGATGGGAGCCTGGGCCTCAGGCAGGAGGCCGAGCCAGCACCTGTAAGTCCTGGGAGGGCCAAAGGCCTCAGGGTCTGCTGGGGACACCCAGTGATGTGCTGAAGTCCATGGACAGGAAGGAGCACCAGCAACAGACCTCCATCCCCAAACGCAGGGCCCTGAGGTGGAGAAAGGAGGCCACTGGCCAGCAAGGCCCGGGCTGCGGTGCTGGGCCAGGGGGAGGAAGGGTCCTGGTTGCTGGGTGTTTTCACCCTCTCGCTGGGTGACCCCTCCCTTGGGAAGAGCTCTCTGAAAACAGGCTGCCGAGGGCATGAACCTGACGTGCGGTGTGTAGTCACCAGGTTCCCGCAGTGACGTGAGGCCCCACCTCACGGTGACATTCGATGGCCATTGTGAAAAGCAAGTGAGATGGAAATGACCCTGTTGCCAGGCCAGCCCAGGGCGAGGGATAAATGGGCACCAGAGCGTCCAGGCAGCAGAGGAGGGCACAGAGCAAGAGCACGGCCACCATGCAGCGGCTCCTGCTGACCCTGGGCCTGGCCTCCGTCCTGCACGCCAAGGAGCTGCTCCCCGCCCAGCCTGAGGAGGTGAGCACCCCGGGAGGCCGGGAGGGGAGTGGAACCCTCCTGGACCGGCCCAGCCCCAGGTGGACGTTGGCTGAGGCCCTTGGTGCCTTACTAGAGACAGGGGCACTGGGTAGGGTTGGGCAAGCACACTCCTGTGGGCAGCGGGCAGCTAGGGGAGGTCCAGCCCCATTGGAGCCTGTCTGGTCCCCCGTGAAGGTGGGCTTTGTTGTGTCCCTCGTCTTGCAGGGACATTCTCTTCCCCTGCTAAGGCCCGGCTCTGAAGCAGCCCGTTGGAAACACTGTGTCTCTGAGTTTGGATTTTCCCAGGACAACATATTGGGGGGATATAAAATTCACATTTTGTCAAGATTTTGTGACTTTCAAAAACTCACAGAATTGTTAGAGAAGGACAGGGGTCCACAAATGTCCAGATGCCACCTGTCTCCAGGCTCTTGTCTCCTGGGATCCCCATGCCTCCTGTTGGGCTGATGTTGGAAGAGGCCACTTCCCCTGGCCTCTTTGGGAGCTGGCCAGATGCAGGCCACACTGCCGTCCTCCTGGGACCATGCGCCCCTCTCTGCCCACCTGCATTCCCACTCTGTAGCCTCTGCTTCTCCCTGGCCCTGAGGGACTGGGTCACTCCGCCTGAGGCTCATGGGTGGCCTCTGGCCCAGGAGGTCCCTCCTACGCAGCAGAGGCCCAAGTGAACATCCACAGCCTCAAAGATTTGCCTGGGCAAGATGGTTGGCTGCTCATGGTGGGGAGCTGTGTCCTCCTCCCTGGCCTCTTGTCACTGGGGCATCCCCACAGCTTGTAGGAAAGTGGCACATTCTGCTTTGGATGGGGAGCCCCATAATTCCTGGCCTTATGATGACCAGCCCTCCGCCACCACAAATGACCCACTCTCTGCCGCCCTTTTGGATGGAGCTCTCCAAAGAAGGCATGATGATCAAGGTAAAACTCAGGTAGGTGCCTGGTGGGACTGGAGGGGTGTTCCGGTTCTCCCCGCCCACCCCGCTGGGCAGAGGGAAGGGGTGTCTCCCGCCCCTCACCTGCCTTCATCAGGCTGCAGCCATGGGACGCTGGCTTGGCAGCTTTGAGCAGCCTGCCGCCTGTGCTGCCTTTACATCACAGCGTCAAAGACAAGGCTGCCAGCCTCCCCTACCTCCCCTGCCTCCTGCGCCCCTGTCCCACAGGCCCTCCTGGGGGAAGCTGTTCAGCAGCCTGGGTTTGCTGTACCCTTCATTGCTAGGAGTTCCGTGGAGACCCTGGGGCCTTTGGGGTTACAAACCATGGTCACTGGTGGCTCCTTGCTTCACACTGGGGGGCTCAGCCAAAATCTAGGAGGCACAAGGTTCATGAGGTTCTCTGCAGCCTCACCTGCACCAGGAGCACCAAGTGCTTCCTGGTGGTGCTCAAGACCAAGTGTCTCCAAGAGCTGCCTGACATGCCCTCAGCCACCCTGGGTCTGGGGCCCCAAGGAGGCCTGTGCAGCTTGGTGGCACCAGCCTCCAGGGAGGTGCTGGGTGCACAGATCTAGAAACAGAAATGGAAGCCCAGGGGCTTCCTGGGAGTCCAGGGAGCCAGCAGGACACCGTGGTGAATTGTGAATGCCTCTGAGCCCCAGCCTGGCCAGCTGGGAACTGCAGGTTGGCAAAAGTTGGCCCCTGCTAGTTCCACCCTGCCATCCAGTCAGGACAGGTCTGTACCCTGAGGAAGCACAAAGGCTGGGAGCTGCCGGCACAGGGCCCCCACCCCGGGGATCCCTGAGATGCTGAGAGCAGAGCTGAGGATTGGTGCAAAGAGGTGGCCGGCCCAGGCCTGTCGGCCCCACCACTGACCCCACTTGGGCCCAGCAGGAGGGGCCTGTGTGGGAGGGCCACAGGCTGTCTCAGGGTGGCCCAGCATGTGGGTGAGACACCTGTGTGTGAGCTCATGTGTCCCGTGCTGCTGTTGCCCGGGCCAGGGACGTGGGTGCCTGTGGACAGGGCCAGCAAAGGGTAGGGGCAGGTGGACCACATGCCCTCCTCCCTCATGGGAGACCTCAGCTGAGAGGACAGGGCGCAGACCTCACCCCGTCAGGTTTCCGCTCCAGGCAGCCCTCCGGCGACTGTGAGGAGATGAAGACCACACTGTGGAAAACAGACAACCCCACCAAGTTCATGGCCGGTGAGTGGCGCTCAGCGCAGACCTGGACATGCCACTGCCCATTGCCGGCCCCTGCCCCTCCTGGGCTCCCGTCCCACCTGTAGGCTCAGCCTCTGCTGCAGGGAGATGGCCGGCCTTGTCCCTTGGCCGATGAGACAGAGGCCAGCATTTCCCTGGCATTTGGGCATGTTCCCACAAGGCACATTCTCCTCCGTGTGCCCTGGCAGGGGGTCCAGGGCCCCACAGGTCCAGGCAGCTTCCCTCTAACCAGCACAGAAGGCAGGCAAGAGGCCTCCGTGGCCCCAGCACAGGGTGGGGGGTAGCAGCCACAATTGGGCACTGCAGAGACAACCCGCTCTTGCCCTCTCCACCTCTGGGGCCTTAATAAAATACCCAACCACTGGTCCCCAAGACCGCGCCCTTCCCCCCAGAGAAGCAGCAGGCGGTCCACATTTGGGCCACGAGGATGAAGATGTACTACATCATGCACACCCAGGAGAAGATGAAGGACAAGACCATGCACATGACGATGCTGATAGGTACTCGCGGCCTCGCGGACCTGCCATGCTGGCCCACTTCAGTCACCCATCCTGTGGCACTGAGAGGCACCCACTGTCCTGACCCTTGCTGGCCCACAGCAGGTGGGCTGTGGGTGGCACAGCTCTGCAGGGGCACGGGATGACACTGGCCAGGCTGCTGGTGTGAGGAGTGGACTCCCTGTAGAGAGGCCACTGAGGTGGCAGCCAGTGGCCCCCAGAGAAGCCAACGGCCACAGGGCTGGTGGGGGGCACCGTCATGCTCCTGGACTCGGGTTTTGGGAAAGGCTTTTATGGGCCAGGCTGGGAGATGCGGTCCTGCTCGGGAGGGGCTGGCTGATTCTGGGGGAGGGGTCCCCAAGAGCAGGCTCCTCTTCCTCCTACCTCAGGCCCCAGGTATCAAGTCCAGGGCTGCCCCCCAAGGCCAGCCATGCTCCAGGACGTGCCTGTGCAGGGAATTCTGTGTTGTGTCTGCCCTCCAGGAGGGGCGGTTGGACCCCTTCCTGTAGGCCTTCACACGGGGAAAGCACCTGGGGCCTCCGCCTCCACAAGGCTCATCTGCTCAGGCCCTGGGCTGGCCAAGAGGGTCTTCCAAAGCCCCTTGTAGCTACGCACTGCTCCCCAGTCCTGACCCTGGGTCAGCAGACTCAAGTCCTCTGAGTGGCCAGAGCCCCCTGGGGGAGGGGTCAGCACAGCCGGGGGGGGGGGTGCCCTCCCAGCCCTCCCAGCCCCCGCCCCGGCTGGGTCTGCCTCCTCGCCCACTCCCCATGCCCTGCAGGCCCCACCATGGAAAAGAAACCAGAGGCGGTGAAGATGTTCGAGGAGTTTGTGGAGAGTGAAGGACTGGACAAAGCCAGGGTCATGGCCCCTTCTCCCACTGGTAATGACCGGCGGCTCCGGCTCCCCTGATTTCCAGCGGGGTGCAGGTGTGGGGGCTCGTCTCACAGTGACTTCTTCCTGCTTTTTCTCAGCTCCTCCGGATCCCTGCATGGCCCACCATCGCTGAGGTGAGTGGCCCTGAGGCCTCTGCACAGGAGCATGTCCTTGCAGGGCCCCAGGCCGGCAGGCCCCGGGGTCCGGGCATTTCAAAGCTACAGTCTGTGACCTTCAGGGTCTTGATTCTATTTCTATTATGAGTTAAGGGCGGTCATCGTGGGCAGGGAGGGAAGAAGATGGTGAGAGGAGGAAGGCCCTGCCCGTGCCCAGCCCAGGCAGCACCTGCTGCCCTCTGGCCAGTGAGCAGCCTGGAGGTGGGCATACTCAGCAGGGGCCTGGCTGGGCCAGCACGTGCTCTCAGTCCCCTTCCAGGTCTCAGGGGAGGACGGCTCCTGCTCTCCAGGGGCCTCAATTTACTTTCTGAGCACCTCACCAGCTGAGAAGCCCCAGGGCCCAGGCCGTGGGTGGACAGAGTTGCCTCCTGTCCATCTCAGATGCCTGTGCCAGGGCCCTGGGCCATGTGTAGGCTCCAGGTCATGGCTGGTCTCTTGGCCACGAGGGGACTGCAAGACTCCTGTAGGGGCCAGCTGGTCATGGGCACGTCCACTAATGTCACGTTGGCTTTTGTGCAAATTCTGGATTGAGACGTCACTCCTGACTCCTCTGTGGTCATTCTCCATCATGGGAAATGCGGGGCAGAAGGGGCCATGGTGCAGTGAGGAGGGGGCCACATGATGCACAGGGGGTGTGGGGGGGGCGAGGGGCCTGGTGAGGAGGAGCCAGCCCTGCCCACCCAGGACGCCAGCCCAGGAGGCCCATTCTGGACCTCCTACCTCAGAACTCCAGGAGGATAAATGTGGGTTAAGCCATAGAACCAAGCCCTTCTGGCCGAGTTGTAAGGGATTCGGTGGCTTAAAGCAGAGCATGTATTCTCCTCCCTGAGGCCAGCTGCCGGCAGGGCGGCCTCCTCTGGGAAGAGGGGAGCCACTTGCTTGCCTGGTCCAGTCTCCGGAGGCCATCTGCACCCCGGGCTGGCAGCTCCTCTCTCCCTCCCCTGTCCTCAGTTCACTTTCTGAGCACCTCCCAGCTGAGAAGACCCAGGGCCCGGGCAGGGAGTGGCCTGAGTTCTGTCTCGGCAGCCGGCCTCCGATTCTGGCATCAGAGTCCACGGGGCTCTGCCACATGCCAACCCTCCCTGAGCACGGAGCACGGAGCACGTGCGGCCTGCACAGAGCTGGGGGGGACCATGGTGGGTGGTGCTGGCTCTTGAGCAGCCTCCCTGGAGCAGGGCTGCCCCTTAGGCCCTCTGGCTGCTCCTCCCTGGGACCCGGCCCCAGGTTCCCAGGGCCAGGAGGGAGCTCTCTGTCTGTGGAGCCTGGCCAGCCCCTGGTCCTCAGTGCTGCGCCTCACACCTCCCCAGGCTGACGCCAAAGCCCGTCTGTGTCTGGGACCTTAGCCATCGGCTGCTGATCCCAGCCGGCCACTGGAGCATCTGCACCCTGCCTGACAGAGCCACCCCGCGGGCTCCTGCCCCCTGGACTAGTTCCCTGACTCCAAATAAATGCTGCGACACCCTCCTGGCTTGGTCTCCGCCTGGGCTCCGTGTGTTGCCTGGGGGAGGGGAGGGGAGGAATCTCACTTAGGGAAAGGGGGGGCCTCCACCTCATTTCCTGAAGCCCAGCTCTTCCCCAGAGAGAAGGTCCCAGGAGGCACCGGTGGAGTTGGGGGGGTGCAGCGCCTGCCCTTCCAGGGACCAGGAGATGTGGAGCCCCCGAGCTTCACGTCCCCTTGAACCGGTCTGGCAGCTTGGGGAGGGGAGTGAGTGGGTGGGGACAGGACCCAGAGCTGGGCACCAGTCACAGCATGCACTTTATAAGTGCCCAGCCTTTGTCCCCAGGACTGCGTGGTGTCAGGGTCCAACGCTGGCTGTTGTCTGAACCTGCGAGAGCCCCCTAAGCAAAGCCCCCGGGTGCGCCTGCCACAGCACTGCTGAGAGGGGAGCGAGAAAGCAGGAGCCCCCAGCACCGCTGAGGCACCTCGCTGAGTTCAGCCGGCACAGTGGTGTGCAGGCTGGGTGCACGGGATGGCGGTGTCTGGGGGTGGAGCAGACACCGCCCTCGTGAGGGGCAGAGGGTGAAGCAGTGGCAATGCCCACCTGATCCTAGGGCTGCGGTGGGCTCCTCTTACTCTTTGGCTGATGTGCAGGGCTGTCCCCTCCCTGGCATAGCTGTCCTCGGGGCTGGCCTCTGATGAGTCTAAGAGACAGACCTGGGAAGTGCTGCTGACGCTGGCTGCCAGCCTGGCCCGAGCCCCAGATCCCTCCCACTGTAGTCCCACCAGGAACCGTCCAGCCCCAGGGACACGCTGGCTCCTGTTTGGACTTAGAGGGAAATAAGTGGCACTATCCCCAGAAGAAGGCCACCCTGGGGGATAATGTCCTTGTGCCTGGGAAGAGTTGGGGGATTCCCGGCATCCCAAGGCCAGGCGGAGGCTGGGGACAAAAGGCCCCAACCCACAGCCTTGTCCTTCCTTCCCCACAAGGCCACAGCCACAGCCATGAGGGTCTCCTGCTCACGGTGGTCCTGTGGCATAAAGGCATCGAGGTCCCAACGTCCTATAGCTTTGGGGACAGGGTAGGGT
This sequence comes from Spermophilus citellus, assembly GCF_964194105.1. Lineage (NCBI taxonomy): Eukaryota > Metazoa > Chordata > Mammalia > Rodentia > Sciuridae > Spermophilus > Spermophilus citellus. The sequence goes on along the minus strand of NC_138183.1, from coordinate 2,104,765 downwards.
GGCAGGGGTGGAGTTGCAGGATGGCCTCAGGCATCTACAGTGAGCACAGGATGAAGTCATAGTATTGGGGACCTCTTCATCCCCCAAATGATAAAGGAAGTTGTTCCCTCCAACCACCTGACCCCAAATTCAGAGTTCCTGCCTCACTCTTGGGGCAGGAGGGGCCTTAGATGACAGTCCCTGAGAGAGCAGCTGCTCCAAAGTCACCTGAGTGTGGGCTCAGGGCAGGCCCAGCTCACCACACCTCCGTGCCACCGCGACATCTGGGCCATGTAGGCTGCCCTGGCTAGCACAGGTGGCATGCAGAGCTCTCCCCTGGAGTGGGGACAGAGCAGCTCGGTTGGCAGGGACATGGCACCCCATGGCCATAGCAGCCAACAGCCCTTCCTCTGAGAATGTCTTTCCCTAGGGCATCCTGGAGATGGCCCTGAACACAGTGGTTCACCAGCAGGGCTCGGTGACCCTGAGTGGCTCCAGGGCAGGGCAGAGTGGGGGGCAGGGCAGAGTGGGGGGTGGGGCTGGGAGCAGATCCAGGTGCTTCCCAATGGGACATGATTCACTGTGGGGTGTTCCCTGGTGCCTTGGGGTGGGGAATGGGGTTTAGGAGGTCCCCTTGGAGCTCTTGCCCACGGCCTATGGGGCAACAAGCTGACCAGACAGGCAGCCCCAGGTCAGATGGTTGAGCAAAGCCTCTTGGGGGCTGGGCTGGGCTGCTGCAGGCTGCTGACCTCCTGGGACTGGACAGCTCCACTGGTCACCTGCCTCTCCCAGTGGCAGGGGCAGTTGGTGAAGGAGTTGCTCAGGGTGGCTGACAAGAAAGGAGCCTCAGACACGTCCAAACCAGGTCAGTCTCCTGCCATGTGCCCTGAGCCCTGGGCCGGTCAGCCTGCCTGCCCGTGTCCTCACTGGTTCTGGTAGCCCTGTGGTCCCCTGGCCCCAGGGCAGCATGAGGGGGGCTGGAATCCAGTCCAATCCCCAAGACTGTGCTTCCTGGGGCCAGGACCAGGTTGGGCACCTCCTGGAGCCATCTGTGCCCCTGCACCAGAGGCACTGGTGACCCCTTCCATCTGGCTCCAGGTCCATGAGCGCCTGCGTTGAGAGGAGCACCTCATCCACAAGACTGGGGACCCAGCTGTGTTCACAGTGGACTCAAGGGTCCCCGTCCCCACCAGCCTCTCTGTGGCCCCAGGAGCTAGGCAGCTTCCTCTCCTAGTTCTGGGCCCTGTCAGGGAGCCACTGCCTGCCCTGAGTCAGGACAGGGCCTGAGGTTGACGAGCCCAGGCCGAGGTGGCAGCGCAGTCCCACCCTGCATGCTGGCGTGTGGACACCCCCACTTTAACTCCAGCCTGCCCGACTCCGGAGGGTGGCAAGCCCTGGGATTCCCCTGCTCCGTCTACTGCCACGCAACTCATCGTCACACCTGTGGGAGCCCCTCAGGGCTGGGTTCAGGGGACCAGGGCAACCTCCTGCTCAGGGACCAGTGCCTCTGAACACTGTCCTGGATCCCTTAACACAACCAGATCAACCAGACCTGCAGGGAAACAAACCACCCGTGGATTTGCCTCCTGGATCTGGAACCTGTTTCTGGAAGGCCCTGGCCCGTCCCCTACCTTGGCCTTACCTGGGACATGCCCTGGGCCCATCTCTGGGGTGATGCAGGGTTCCATCTGATCTGCAGGGTTCGTGGCACTGCCACATATGAGCCGGGCAGCGGGGGGCAGCACCCCACCCCATGCCCACGGCTCCTGAAAACATGGCAGAAGGTCCTCAGAGTGGGTGCAGGCCCAGGTCCATTTCTTCCTCCCACTCTGATGTCCATGTACAACTACGACCCATGGACTGAAGTGGACAGCTGAACCCAAGCCTGCACAGCCTGGAGGGGTACCAGGATAGTGCCCAGACACCAGTGGAGAACTGAAGGAATCAGGCCTCATCCAAATGCAGAGGAGGGTTTGGCCAAGCAAGGGGGTACCTTGGTGGACAGTATTGACACTCGGGGCGGAGAGCTGGGACAGCTGGTGGGCTCCCCCCTGGGGCCCAGGATGTGTGGCTGAGCTGTATCCACGGGCCTCTGGTAGCAGTCATGGCCATGGAGACAGCAAGGGAAGGACAGGGCCAGGGAGAGGAGATGGCCCTATCCCAGCCAGCACTGTGCCAATGGCCCTCAAGGTCAGCCCCAGGCAGCCTGTGGCTGGGGGAGGGACTCAGACCTGACTTCTGGCTGCTTCAGTTCTTCTGCAGACCAGGGGGAAAGTGGGAAGATGTTGGCTGGACAGACCCCACGCTCCACTCGTTGTCCCCCAAGGCCCACACTGCACCTGGCTCCCTGAGCAGCCACCAACACCGAGCCAGACTCTGCTGAGCCCGGTGCGCCAACACCCAGGCACCCAGGTCACCCCTGACCAAATGTGGCCCTCGGTCTTCATCCACAAAGGAGCATTCAGGAGGCCCGGCCCACCCCCCTCTCAGGGAGAAGGGAGCGAGGGACACATTGCTCGTCAGAACACAGGAGCCCCGGGTAGGCAAAGGTCCACTGGGGGCAGGGATAGGCTGAAGAGGCTGTCATGGAAGGAGGGGCTGGAGTGATGAGATGCAGTCACTGTAAATCCATCGCCTCTGTGGAGGCCACCACTGGGGACTGAAGGATGTGCAGAAGTGGACACCATCTTAGAAGGTGGTATTCCGGCTGGACGACAGGGCAGGACTGCCACTGTTCTTAGTCATCACCACAATCCCCAGATGGACCCTGGCTTCGGGGCTCAGAGTCACCACAGTCTATAAGTTAGCATCCCAGCCGGTGGGAGGACAGGTGGTCTTCTGGTAGGTGGTCACCTGACTTCTCCAGGACCTGCAGATACCATCCAGCTTCCACTCGCTGTCCAGGCAGGAGGCGGAGGGTGGGCTAAGGAGCGGGCAGGGCACCTGCAGGGCAGGCAGCTGGGCACAGACCACCTGAGAGCCTACACTGCACTGAGCTGCCACCCTCAGGGTGCCTGGCCTCCTTCCTGAGAGTGCCGTCTAGGCAGGGCCCTAGAGCCCCCAGCCCCAGCTCTCCCCCTTGGGCAAACCAGCAAGAACAGTGAAGTCCAGCAGCACACCTACACACCAAGGTGACCCCAGAAGCCCGGACAGTAAACCATCTTAGAAGCACAGTCTCTGGTGAAGAAGAAGCCAGGACCTGGTGCCAACCTCAGCAGGGAGATGCTCGCTGAGATAGAAGGCTGAGGTAGGGCCCAGAGACTCCAGACCCAAACCATCAAGGGTGAGCAAAAAGTCACCCGTCAAACCAAGAACCAGAAAAATCCCAACCTGAGCAAGACAACAGCAAGATGCATCAGGTGCTGAGATCATCCACAGGATTTTAAAGCAGACACCACAAACATGTTTCAAAGGCCAATTGCAAACACACTTGAAATAAAATGACACACTCAAGCCAGGAGCGTTGGAACACTCCTGTGATCCTGGCAGCTTGGGAGGTTGAGGCAGGAGGACAGTGAGTTCAAAGCCAGCCTCAGCAATAGCGTTATGCCAAGCAACTCAGTGAGACCCTGTCTAAATAAAATACATACAAGGACTGGGGATGTGGCTCAGTGGTCAAGTGCCCCTGAGTTCTATCCTGGTAGGGAAAAAGAATGAGAAGAGATAAGCTCCACAGACACTCATAAAATAAAGTTAGTATCTCCAATAAAAGCAGAAGAACTACTACAAGGCAGCCTTGCACAGAGGTGAAAGGCACACCTACCAGAAGACATGGCAATCCTGAATGGGTACATACCAAACACTAGAGCGTTAGACTACGTGGAGCAAACCCGCAGAGGCCAAAAAAAGAAATAGACAAACCCAAGCTGAACTGTCACATCCGCCCTCAGCATTTGATGGATGAGATAGAACACCAGACCTAAAATCAGCAAGGACAGAGATGGGAACCATGCATTAACCAACAGGATCTGACTGACATGCACAACTCCACCTGACAGCATCCGGACACAAGCCGTCTTTAACACTGAGGGGACATCACCAAGACAGCCCAGACCCCAGGCCATACAAGAAACCACACCAGAGCGTGTTCTCTGACCGCAGTGGAATCAAATTAGAAATCAATGACAAGAAAATCTACAGGTACATTGTAATGAATTAAAGAGCAAACTTCTAAATAACTCCTGGGTGAAGGAGGAAGTCCTGAGGAAATAAAAGCACATCAAACTGAGTGAAAATGAAAACTTATGCCAAAATATGTGGAGGAAGCCAGGTGTGGGGCCACACCTGTAATTCCAGCCTCTTAGGAGGCTGAGGCAGGTGGATCACAAGTTTGAGGCCAACCTGAGCAACTCAGTGAGAGCCTGTCCCAAAGAAAAAAGGGAGGGGTGTAGGAGGGAGGGGAGGGAGGGGGAGGGAGAAGGAGAGAGGGGAGAGAGAGGGAGGTGGGTAGGAGGAGCAGGAGGAGGGGGAGGTGGAGGGAGAGGGAGAGGGGGAGGGGGAAGAAGGGGGAGGGAAGGGGAGGGAGAAGGAGGGAGGGGGAGGGAGGAGGAGGAGTAGGGGGAGGGAAGGGGAGGGAGAAGGAGGGAGGGGGAGGGAGGAGGAGGAGTAGGGGGAGGGGGAGGGAGTGAGAGGGAGTGGGAGAAGAGAAGGGGAGGGAGGGGAGGGAGGAGGAGGAGGAGGGAGAGGAGGGGGGCAGGAGCAGGCTTGGAGAACAGCTGAGGCAGGGTGCAGCCAAGGCCGGGAGACAGGCCCTGGCACTGAACCCTCTAGGAAGAAGGGAAGGTCTCCTGCAAGAGGAAAGGTTGCTGTGTCCTGTCACAGGTCGAATGTGAGGGGTCCCCAGACGCTGCTGTAGGGCAGGAATGTTCAGAGGTGAACTGAGGGATGGTGACAGTGTGACCTCGGTAGCTCATCCTAGTGTGGGTGGACAGCCAGGGCTGAGTGCGGGCGGGGGGGCGTGGCTGGAGGTGGGTCACTGGGGCCCTGCCGCAGTCTGGCTGGGCACAAAACAACCAAGCTGCCACAGAGCCTTGTAGGTTCAAACAACAACCTTTATTCCCGAACTCTCACCGGCACTCTACACACACTTCCCGGGAACACTCCCGAATGCCAGGCACACAGCCTTCTCCCCGGCCTCTTTGGTGGTCCGTGCGGGGAATGCCTGAGGGTAAGCAATAAGGTAAATTGCTCGCCCCTGAGGGAAGGCGAGAGAATGGGTGACCATTTCAAAAAAAAATGTGTTCTTGTTTTGATTTATTTTGTTTTTGTTTCAAGCTGCCTATCCCTAGAACTTTCTCAGGCAAACTGGGAAAAATGGTTGGCTCAAGGTTTGAAGTTGTTCAGCCCTGAGGAAGAGATAGAGATAGACCACGAATATACATTTCAAAAAAATAGGAAAATTGATACGATTTTTTTGTTCCGATTTTGTTTTGTTTTGCTTCGGTTCTGTTTTGAGTTGTGTTATCCTTGTAGCAGAAATATGGGGTCAGAAATTAGCAAAAAACAAACCGAAAGAATGTTAAGTAAATTGTTAGAGGAAGGAAGCACCCCAGTAAAACCAAAAAAGAGCGAGGGCATATGTTGATACAATACAAAAATGTAGCCCATGGCTTTTTAAGGAGGAGTTGTTGAATATATCACAATGGGACCATCATGGTGAAGATTTAAGGGACAGGGAAAAGAAAAACCCAGGAACTTTGCCAACTGGCACATTGCCATTGTGGATGATGATACGATTTTGTTTGCCTAGTCCAAACCTTTCAGTTCAGATTATGGTAGAAGACATATTAGATCAGGAAAAAGAGGAAGCCTCTCAAGCTAGTCAGAAAGGGGAAGAAAGTTTAGAACAGAAAAAGCGATCAGAGGAAAAGTTACAACAGGAGTCTGCTACTAACACCTTTCTATCACCAGAGGGCATAAGTGTCCAACCAACAGCTCCACCTATGGGGCCCTCAACCCCCGTAGCTGATAGATGGGATCCTGAGACAGGACCTCAAAGATTAGCATGCTCTGTATTTGAACAGGCAGGAGGGCAGCGAATTCACCATGTTTTAGATTTCAAAATAGTGAAGCAGCTAAAAGGGGCTGTAACAACCTATGGTCCCCAAGCACCCTTCACTGTAAACATGGTCGAGTCCATTACCAACTTGGACATAATGCCAGCAGATTGGACTAGTATGTGTAAAGCTGTGCTAAATGGAGGACAATACCTGTTATGGAAGGTTGCCAATGAGGAATTTTGCATGGAGACGGCTAGGCAAAATGCACCAGCTGGTTATCCTCAGAGAAATCTAGATATGTTGTTAGGAAAGGGACCTTATGAGGATCAGCAGCAACAAATTGCATATGATCCTGGTGTATATTCACAAATTGCTACAGACGCAGTTAAGGCATGGAAGACTTTACAAGGACATGGAGATTTACAAGGCCAATTATCTAAGGTAATACAAGGAGCTAATGAACCTTACGCTGAATTTGTAGATAGGCTTATTCAAACAGCTACCAGAGTTCTTGGGGATACAAAGCAAGCAATGCCATTAATTAAACAGCTAGCCTTTGAACAAGCAAACAGATGGTGTAAGGAGGCATTAGACCATGGAAACATGGAGATTTAAACACATATATTAAATTATGTAGAGACATTAATGAACAACGGCAAGTCCTGGCAGCTGCATTAAAACAGGCTTTAGATGCCAGGCCGAAAACATGCTATAATTGTGAACAAACAGGACATTTTAAAAGGAGTTGCCCCATAGGAGGAGGGTTTAACAAAGCTAGGTATCAAAGGGGTAGAATACCGGGTATTTGCCCACGATGCCATAGAGGGAGACTTTGGGCTAATGAATGCCGTTCTCAAACCACCATAGAGGGTACTCCATTATCAAAAAACAGACAAAGACCAGGTGTTTACCCACAATATCGTGGAGAAAAACATCGGGCTCCATTGCCAAAAAATGGACTGGGGGACCCAAGCTCCGGGGCCCACAACCACAAATATACGGGGCAATGGAGGAACCCAGCAACACCATCAAGGTAGTGCCCAGGACACATTGTCCATTAGATCCCTCATCAGACAAACCAGAGAGAGCACAGGGTTGGACATCTGCACCTCCGCCAGAGCAGTACTAACTCCAGAGATGGGAGTTCAAATCATTCCCACAGGAGTAAAAGGACCTCTTCCCCAAGGAACAGTAGGCTTATTATTGGGACGCAGTACTTCTACACTAAAAGGACTTATGATAAGTCCTGGGGTAATTGATCCCAATTATGAAGGTGAAATAAAAATTATAGCTAGTTCTCCAAGGGGTATATCAGTAATTTCACCAGGAGATAGAATAGCACAGTTATTAATAATACCCAGCCTGCATGATAAATTTTCCAGTCGTACTGTAGAAAAAGGTTCCAGGGGATTAGGCTCCACAGGTATAGATTAGGCTATGCTGTCTTTAAATTTAGATTCTCGCCCCATGCTAAAAATAAATATTCAAGGACATGAATTTAATGGGCTACTGGACACAGGTGCAGACCTTAGCATCATCTTTCGTCAAGAATGGCCAAAACATTGGCCATTACAACAAGCCACTCAAACACTTCGAGGCCTAGGAGTGGCGACTAATCCCCATAGAAGTGCAATGGTATTAGATTGGAAGGATCCTGAAAGATGTGAAGGAACTATACAACCATATGTATTGGATCATCTTCCTATAAATTTATGGGGACGAGATGTCCTAGATCAATTAGGTTTGACATTAACAAATAACATCAATCAAAATGTGCCCACTATTAGGGCTAGACAAGGTTTTAGGAAAGAAAAAAGATTAGGAAAACAAGAACAAGGTATAACAGCACCAATTCCAATAGATCAAGGAATAAATAGACATGGATTGGGTTTTCAGAAGGGGTCACTGAGGCAATAAAAATTACTTGGAAATCAGAAAGACCAGTGTGGGTTCCTCAGTGGCCCCTGACTAAAGAAAAGATACAAGTATCCCATGACCTGGTCAAACAACAATTAGCAGAGGGACATATACAACCTTCTGAATCTCCCCATAATACTCCCATTGCTGAGAGCCATTGCCAAGTAGGAATGACGCATCGAAATTTTCTTGTCAGCCTACCCCATGTTGCCTAGAGGAAGGACTCTCCATTGTGGAAATAGGCTTGTCTTAGACTCAGGTCATTTGCAGTGACATTGCATGTATGCTTAAGTAAGGTGACCTTGCTCAAGGACCAGGGCGGATCCGGGTTTAGGGTGGATCAGGTTTTAGGGAGTATCCCGCTCCTTGGGTTTAGGGCGGTTCCAGGTTTAAGGAGTACCCTGCCAAGAATAGGGCGTATCCTGCTGATTAGAGCCTGGTGGAGTATGTGGATTTCCCCAGAACGTGTGTAGAGTGCCAGTATGAGCTCAGGAATAAAGAATTGCTGTTTGAATCTACAAGGCTGTGAGTGGCTCATGATTTTGTGCCCAGCCAGACTGCGGCATTTGGTGGTCCATATGCAGAACGTCTGAAACTTGGAGGTAAGTGAAATTGCTCGCCCCTGAGGGAAGGTGAGAGAATGGGTGACCATTTCAAAAAAAATGTGTTCTTGTTTTGATTTATTTTGTTTTTGTTTCAAGCTGCCTATCCCTAGAAATTTCTCAGGCAAACTGGGAAAAATGGTTGGCTAAAGGTTTGAAGTTTGTCGGCCCTGAGGAAGAGAAAATTGATACAGCGATTTTTTATTCCGTTTTTGTTTCATTCAGTTTCGGTTTTGTTTTGTGTTATCTTATTGGGTTGCGTTATCTTTATAGTAGATTAGAAATTAGTAAAAAACAAACCAAAAAGGTGTTAAGTAAATTGTTAGAGGTTCAGACCATGGAGAAAGACATTTTAGATCAAGCAAAAGAGAAGATCTCTCGAGCTAGTCAGAGGAAGAAAATTTAAAGGAAAAGGGGTTATTAGGAAAAAGGCCACAACAGGAGGCTGTTACTAACTCCGTTTTATCACCAGAGGGCGTAATTCAACCAACAGCCCCACCGATGGAAACAGCTGAGTGGCCCTCAAACCCCGTAGTTGATAAATGGGATCCTGAGACAGGATCTCAAAGATTAGCATACCCTGTACTTGAACAGGTAGGAGGGCAGCGAATTCACCGTGCTTTAGATTTTAAAACAGTGAAGCAGTTAAAGGAGGCTGTAACAACCTGTGGTCCCCAAGCTCCCTTCACGGTAAGCATGGTCAAGTCCATTACTAACTTGGACATGATGCCAGCAGATTGGGCTAGCATGTGTAAATCTGTGCTAAATGGAGGACAATATTTGTTATGGAAGGTTGCCAATGAGGAATTTTGCACCAAGACAGCTAGGCGAAATGCAGCAGCCGGTTACCCTCAAAGAAATCTAGATATGTTGTTAGGAAAAGGACCTTATGAGGGTCAATGGCAACAAATTGAATATGATCCTGCTATATATGCACAAATTACTGCAGATGCGGTTAGGGCATGGAAGACTTTACAAGGACATGGAGATTTACAAGGTCAGCTATCTAAGGTAATACAGAGAGCTAATGAACCTCATGCTGACTTTGTAGATAGGCTTATTCAAACAGCTGCCAGAATTTTTGGGGATACAGATCAAGCAATGCCATTAATAAAACAACTGGCTTATGACCAAGCAAATCATTGCTGCAGAGAGGTTATTAGACCATGGAGACATGAAGATTTAAACACATATATTAAATTATGTAGAGACATTAATGAACAAGGGCAAGTCTTGGCAGCTGCAGTACAACAGGCTTTAGATGCCAGGCCAAAAACATGCTATAATTGTGAACAAACAGGACATTTTAAAAGGGGTTGCCCCATAGGAGGAGGGTTTAACAAAACTAGGTATCAAAGGGGTAGAATACCAGGTATTTGCCCACGATGCCATAGAGGGAGACTTTGGGCTAATGAATGCCGTTCTCAAACCACCATAGAGGGTACTCCGTTATCAAAAAACGGACAAGGACCAGGTATTTACCCACGATATCATGGAGAAAGGCATCATTGCCAAAAAATGGACTGGGGGGCCCAATGCTCCAGGGCCCACAACCACAAATATATGGGGCAGTGGAGGAACCCAGCAACACCATCAGGGTAGTGCCCAGGACACATTGTCCATTAAATCCCTCATTAGACAAACCCGAGGGAGTGCAGGGTTGGACATCTGCGCCTCTGCCAGAGCAGTACTAACTCCAGAGATGGGAGTTCAAATCATTCCCACAGGAGTAAAAGGACCTCTTCCCCAAGGAACAGTAGGCTTATTATTGGGACGTAGTTCATCTACATTAAAATACTTAAGATAAGTCCTGGGGTAATTGATCCCGATTATGTAGGTGAAATAAAAATTATAGCTAGTTCTCCAAGAGGTATATCAGTAATTTCACCTGGAGACAGAATAGCACAGTTGTTAATAATACCCAGCCTGCATGATAAATTTTCCAGTCATACTGTAGAAAGAGGTTCCAGGGGATTAGGCTCCACAGGTGTAGATTGGGCCATGCTGTCTTTAAATTTAGATTCTCGCCCCATGCTAAAACTAAATATTCAAGGACATGAGTTTAATGGGCTACTGGACACAGGTGCAGACCTTAGAATCATATCTCGTCAAGAATGGCTAAAACATTGGCCATTACAACAAGCCACTCAAACACTTCGAGGCCTAGGAGTGGCGACTAATCCCCATAGAAGTGCAATGGTATTAGATTGGAAGGATCCTGAAGGATGTGAAGGAACTATATAGCCATATGTATTGGATCTTCTTCCTATAAATTTATGGGGACGAGATGTCCTAGATCAATTAGGTTTGACATTAACAAATAACATCAATCCTAACGCGCCCACTACTAGGGCTAGACAAGGTTTTAGGAAAGAAAAAAGATTAGGAGAACAAGAACAAGGTATAGCAGCACCAATTCAAATAGATCAAGGAACAGACAGACATGGGTTGGATTTTCAGAAAGGGCCACTGAGACAATAAAAATTACTTGGAAATCAGAAAGACCAGTGTGGGTTCCTCAGTGGCCCCTGACTAAAGAAAAGATACAAGCAGCCCATGACCTGGTCAAACAACAATTAGCGGAAGGACATATACAACCTTCCGTATCCCCCCTTAATACTCCCATTTTTGTCATCAAAAAGAAATCTGGTAAATGGAAATTATTACAAGATTTAAGAGCCATTAATAATGAGATGGTTATTATGGGACCTGCTCAATCAGGGATTCCTCAATTGTCTACTTTACCAAAAACCTGGCATGTTTTAGCTATAGATATTAAAGATTTTTTTTTCGATTCCAATTCATCCCGAGGATAGTCCATGTTTTGCATTTACTATCCCTGCACTAAATCATGAAGGTCCTGATCAAAGATATGAATGGAAAGTACTCCCTCAAGGGATGGCTAACAGTCCAACTATGTGTCAAGTCTATGTTAACAAAGCAATCCAGCCACTTAGAAATCAAAATCCTGAACTACAAATATTTCATTATATGGATGATGTGTTATTAGCACATAAAGATAAAAACACATTGCTGGAATGTTATGCCACACTTACAAATTTATTAAAAAATTATAATCTAGAGATAGCAATAGATAAAGTACAATTAAATCTTCCGATTAATTATTTAGGAGTTCTATTATCCTCAACCATGGTCCGTCCACCAAAAATTCAAATACTAGTAGATCTACTCAAATCACTTAACGACTTTCAAAAGTTATTGGGAGACATAAATTGGATAAGGCCTTATCTAGGCATACCAACAGGAGAGTTGGGACCTTTATTTGATATTCTAAAAGGTCCATCAGATCCAAATTCACCCCGCATGTTAACTCCTAAAGCTAGAAAGGCATTAAAAATTATTGAAACATATATGGAAAATATGCATTTGGATAGAATTGATATAAGTTTGCCTTTATTATTTATTGTACTACCAACAAAAAATATTCCTACAGGAGTATTTTGGCAAGAAGGTCCATTATTGTGGATACATTTATCTTATTCTCCTAATACTATTCTTACTAGGTATCCTGAGGCTGTAGGACAATTAATACTCAAAGGAATAAGAGCAGCAAAGGGAGTGTTTGGAATTTCTCCCATATACTATGGATCAAATTGATGAGTTAGCTAATGAGTTAAATACTTGGGCAATAATCATGTGTAAATCTAATGTTTCATTTGATAATCATTTACCATCTAATCCTTTGTTGTTTTTTTGGTCTAAGCATCCTGTAGTTTTTCCTAAAATGACAAGAAAAACACCTATCATGAATGCTCCAAATATATTCACTGATGGGTCTAATAATGGTACAGCAGCAATAGTTACCCCTGATCAAACTTTTACATTTTTAGTACCCAAACAATCAGCTCAAAAGGTAGAGCTTAATGCAGTTTTACAAGCTTTTGTGATGTTTAAAGATTCTGTATTTAATTTATTTTCTGATAGTCAGTACGTAGTTAATGCTATAGTATCCCTTGAAGATGCTGGTAGGATTTCCCCTTCCTCTACTGTTTTCTCTTTGTTTTCCACTATACAAAGTCTAATCTGGGACAGAAAATATCCATTCTTTATAGGACATATTAGGGCACATACAGGATTGCCTGGAGCCCTTAGTTTGGGCAATGATTTAGCAGATAAAACTACACATGACATACATATTTCCTCCACAATAGAAGAAGCTATAAATTTTCATAAAAGGTTCCATGTCAATGCTAATACTTTACAAAAGTGTTTTAAAATAACTAAGGAACAAGCCAGAGAAATAATAAAACAATGTCAAAATTGTGTGACCTTTTTACCACAAGTTAATCTTAGAGTCGATCCTAGAGGACTGATACCTAACCATATTTGGCAGATGGACGTCACACACTTGCCAGAATTTGGAAAATTAAAATATTTGCATGTTACAGTTGATACTTCTTCTGGATTTTTGATGGGCTCCCTTCATGCCAGAGAAAAAAACTAAAGATGTTATAGCTCATTGCTTACAAAATTTTGCCACTCTGGGTGTTCCAAAACAGTTAAAAATAGTTAAAAACTGGTCCTGGTTATACTTCTACCTCTTTTAAACAATTTTGCTCATCATATGGCATTACTCATATAACAGGAATCCCATACAATCCACAGGGACAAGGCATAGTTGAAAGAGCTCATCAAACTATTAAAATGTACTTATTAAAGCAAAAAGAGGGGATTGGAAAGGGTATATATCCCTGAAAGATAAACTTAAAATAACCCTTTTTACTCTAAACTTTTTAAATTTGGATTCATTAGGGCTTAGTGCTGCAGAAAGGCATATGTGTCCAAAAAATGTACATAAGCCCAAGGTACTTTGGAAGGATATTCTAACAGGACAATGGAAAGGGCCTGACCCAGTGATCATCTGGAGTCGGGGTTCTGTTTGTGTGTTTCCACAGGGAGAACAGCAGCTCATTTGGATTCCAGAGAGACTAACCAAAATGATTTCTACAGACCAAAAAGAAGATGATTTGACTCAAATCCATAACAGCTGATATCCAGAGCTCCAGCTTGGCTATCCTTACATCTGCAACAGTGGTTCTCCCACACCTGGAGGCTAATGAATAATGAACACCATTAAAGCCTATTTCAAATGTAAAAAACCTTGGGGCTTGCTTGTGGGAATACCTTCAGACCCATATGCAAGTTACAGGAAAAAGGATGGGATATCCAAAAAAGAGTCAAACCCAGGTGGTAACCAGTATGCCTTTTTCAATATCTATTATATTATTGCCCTTTCCCACATCATAAAGTTCTATTTTATTTTTTGAGCTCATACAGACCTAGGTTAATGTTTTTCTGATCAGTTTTATTTTTTGACTGTGGAGTTTTTAAACATTGCAATGGGGATTTCACCTGTGAAAAGCTACAAGGCCTTTACTATTGTCTTATGTGTTGTATGTTTTGTGTGCGCACTTGTGGTTTTTGTTGTATGTCTGTATGTGCGTATGTCCATAGATCATATATGAGGAGCGCTCATGAAAAAATGGATCCAAATATTTTTTATTATTCACGTGATTTAAATGGTTTAATTTAAATTGGGTAAACAGCTGTTGAGGATTGTTTTAATATGTGAACAAATAGGGAGGTTAACAGATCTATTTGTTTACTTTCACCTTTCCTTTTCATTATATTTAATAATTCTGTTCACAATAATGTAAATTGTTCAGAAAATTGTTTTCTTAGTGCCTGTTGGAATGTTACAATTTTTTTTTTAGCCATCATTGCCAGAATTCCTATCTTCATCCCAGTGCCGGTGAAGACAAAGATAAAACCAAACTACGGCTTCTTTGATAGCTATCACAACAAACTGTATAAACTGATGCATCAATGAATAATAACTCAACAAGTAATGCTTAATCAAGGAGTCGATTTACTTTGGGAGGAAATGGACATATTGATGGATTCCTCTGCTTTGAACTGCTTGCAGAACTTGCCTGGACTATATCACTTGTATGCATTGTGAACTATCTGTTGGTGCAGCGAATTGTGGTAGTGCTGGAGTATCTTTGCTGATGGTGTCACCGGTGGTACATTTTTCCAAAGGAGCCATCAATTGGCTTAGTGTCGTGGCATTTCTGTATCCTCCTCCCTTCTGCTAGTGATGGTCTAAAATTTGGGGGCCAACAGAGGTGAGGCAAAGAACCTCACCCCCCCCACACTGGTACAAAGGCCAAATTTGGGGGCCAACAGAGGTGAAGCAAAGAACCTCACCCCCCACTGGTGCAAAGGCCTATCCACAAGTATGGCTGTATGCTGGACCGGTAGTCAGTGACGGGTAAGATCCAATTGCAGTGGTACCAACCTAAGACAGGAGGCTGACGCCTTGAGGTCAGCTCATCCGATGACGGGTAAGGACCATATGTAGTATTGGACAACCTAAGGCAGGCACGGTCCCTAAGCCACAGGCTTGTTGTTTAATTAAACAGAAGGGGGGAGATGCTGAGAGCCATAGCTGAGTCGGAATTATGCATGGCATTTTTGCCAGAACAGAGTGGTTGAGAGGTGATGCCAGCAAGCCATTGAGATGATAATGGTTATGTTAAGCTGTGTATTCAATTGCATATTATACCCCTGCTGTCCGCCTTGGCCTCTACTTCATAGTTCTCATGTGCTACTTTGGAGTCCTCTTGGGGATTTTTGGAGAGTTCCCATTGGTTGGGGAAGTGCAGGAGGAGGGATTTCTGGAGGAAGGAATTCCGGTTGGTGTGTGGTGTGTCCGGAAAGAAGGCCCGGGAGAAGGCCACGTGTGTGGCGTTCAGGAGTGTTCCTGGGAAGTGTGTGTAGAGTGCCAGTGAGAGTTCGGGAATAAAGGTTGCTGTTTGAACCTACATGGCTGTGTGGCGGCTCGGGTGTTTTGTGCCCAGCCAGACTGCAGCAGGGCCCCACCTCAAGAAACTAAATAAGAGGATCAAAAAGCAAAAAGCAGCAGGGAGGGGATTCAGAGGGGGGTCTGAAATCAGTGAAATGAAATGAAACAGGGAAAGCCAGGCGGGCAGGGAACCAAAAAAACTAAAGCCTAGCAAGTGCAGGAGGTCAGGAGGTCAGGGGGTCAGGGGGTCACGGGTCAGGAGATCAGGAGCGCAGGTGCACCCTCCACCACCTCCCCGCCACGTGACACAGCCAGAGTCTGAGGACAGACTGGCAGGACCAGACCCTGAGGGCCAGCCCGCCTGCCCGCCTGCCCACCTGCCCTCCCTTCTGTTTGATTCGTAGCCCCTAGATTTCAGCCTCTTCCACCCTGAGCACTGGGCACCACAAAGCTTGCAGCCCCACAGTCAGGAGAGCAGTTTTCCCACCAGGAAGGAGCTGTCTGTGTTAGGCAGGTTTTTAGTCACTGTGACCAGATGCCCGACGAGAACAACCCGAGGAGGGAGAGTTCACGGCACTCACAATTTCAGGCCCTCAGTCCACAGACGGGGTGGCCGACCCACTGCTCTGGGCCCACTGCAGGCAGCACACCCTGGTGGCAGGGCCCCGCAGAGAGGCTGCTCAGCTGGTGACAGCCGGGAGCAGAGAGAGGCAAGGGCCGAAGGGCAGATGCCCCCTTCCCGGGCAGCCCCCGTGACCCACCTCCAGCCACGCCCACCTGCCCACACTCAGCCCCGGCTGTCCACCCACACTAGGATGAGCTGCAAGGTCACGCTGTCACATCCCTCAGTTCACCTCTGAACACTCCTGCCCTACAGCAGCTTCTGCGGACCCCTCACATTCGACCTGTGACAGGACACAGCAACCCTTTCCTCTGGCAAAGAAGCATCTAAACGTGTGTCCCCAATCCCCCCCAGGGGCAGCCTCATGGTATCTCCTGTCCTGAGGTCCCCCAAGGGCAGTGCACCCAGGCCCTGCCTCAATTGTGGGGTCCACAGCGTGGAAACATGCTTGGAAAATTAGCCATTTCCAAATGTTGGTCCTGGAGGCCCTCGGGAGAATCAAGCAAAAGCCCATTAACTCTTCTAAGGTCTCAGAAATCATTCAGGGCTCCCAGGAAAGCCCTGCTATTTTCATGGAGAAACTCAGAGAGGCAATGAGAAAACACACACCATGGATCCTGAGTCCACAGAGGGCCACCTACTAAAAACGGGCAAATTTATCACTCAGTCAGCCCACACATTCAGAGGAAGTTACAAAAATTGGCATATGGCCCTTAATCATCTTAGATAACGTCCCCCGACTTGCTACTTCTGTTTTTTTATAATAGAGATCAAGAGGAAAAGAAGGAGAAAGAGCTCAGAGACAGAAAAAGGGCTGAAGCGCTGGCACTGGCTCTCAGAGGAGTAGGCTCCCAGGGTGCAGGAGGAGGACAAAATGCTCCTCAATCCACAAAAGGGACTTGTTTCCATGGCGGAAAGGAAGGACATTTCAAAAGGGACTGCCCAATAGCCAAGCAGCCACCCCAAAAGCCCTGCCCTAAATGTCAAGGCAATCACTGGAGGAGTGACTGTCCTCAGGGGTGTAGGTCCTTGAAGCCAGACCCCTCCACACAGGCCTGACAGGCCCGGGTTCAACTCTGGCTCCCGTGACTCCTCTCACCGCCTGTGAGCCCCGGGTATGCTTCTCCCTAGGGAGACGAGAGGTCAACTTCCTCTTAGACACTGACAACAGTTATTCAGTGCTCACCTCTTACCCCAGACCTCTGTCCTCTAATGCTGTAACCATACAAGGGGTGTCTGGACGGCCAATCCCCAGAAAGTTTACTCCCCCACTGAGTTGTGAGTGGGACGGGGTGGTGTTTTCTCATGCATTTCTGATAGTCCCAGAATGTCCTACCCCTTTATTGGGAAGGGACTTACTTTCAAAACTTCAGATGTGCTTTACAATGAATTCAGGACGGAGAGAACCATTATGTATAAACCCTGAAGTGTGGGCTACTGAAGGCAAAATTGGACGGGCAAAAAGTGCAGTTCCGATCAAAATAGTCTTAAAAGACCCTTCTGTCTTTCCACATCAGAGACCATGTCCCCTACGCCCAGAGGCAAAAAAGGGCTTATTGAAGAGCATTCAGAACCTTAAAAGACAGAAACTTCTAGTGCCCTGCAACAGCCCATGTAACACCCCCATTTTAGGAATTCAGAAACCCAAAAGGGAATGGCGACTAGTTCAGGACCTGAGAATAATTAACGAAGCAGCTGTTCCTCTCCACCCTATGGTTCCTAATCCATACACTGTGATATCTGAGATTCCAGTAGCCTCTGCTTGGTTTGCTGTGTTAGACTTAAGGATGCCTTTTTCTGTATACCCTTAGACTCCCAATCACAATATCTGTTTGCCTTTGAGGAACCAGATAGCGGATCTCAACTAACTTGGACAGTATTGCCCCAAGGGTTTAGAGATAGCCCTCATTTGTTTGGCCAATCCCTAGCTAAAGATTTAACAGAGTTCAGAGATAAACATCTCTGACGGTCCTACAATATGTAGTCAACTACTTTTGTGGGCTCTACTCAAAAGGAATGTCAGGAAGCTACTAAAGAACTTTTAAACTTCTTAGCTGATAAGGGTTATAAAGTCTTGAAGAAAAAAAAGCTCAATTGAATGAAAAACAAGTTCAATATTTAGGATTACAGCTGTCTCAAGGAACTCGCAAGCTAGGACCAGAAAGAATAACCACCATAGGTCAGTATCTTCTACCTCAAACCATAAGACAACTTAGAGGCTTCCTAGGGATAACTGGATACTGTAGGCCTTGGATCCCTGGATATCCCTGGATTGGGGAGATAGCTAAGCCTCTCTATGACACTACGCCAAGGAACGACTTCCCTCATGTGGGAACCAGAACAGATTAAGGCCTTTAAGGCATTGAAAGGGGCCCTACTCCAAGCCCCTGCCCTCAGCTTACCCAGTGAACAAAAATTCAACCTATTTGTCACTGAGAGAGGAGGAATAGCCCTAGGAGTGGTCACACAAAAGAAGGGACCAGCTCAACAGCCAGTAGCTTATCTCAGTAAGGAGCTTGACCTAGTGACTCCAGGATGGCCTCATTGTTTGAGGGCAGGAGCAGTGGTGGCCTTGCTAGTCCCTGAGACTATTAAAATCACCCTGGGAAGAGACCTTATAGTCTACACCTCCCGTGATCTCTCAGGAATTTTAAATACAAAAGGAGAACTATGGCTCTCAGACAATCGCCTTCTAAAATATCAAACCCTACTTTTAGAAGGACCTGTAACTCAAATAAGGACTTGCTCTAATTTAAACCAGAGGAATGAGAGGGAAATCCTGAACATGACTGCCAACGAGTCCTAGCTATAAATCAGCCCAAAGGACCTTCAGAACCTTCCCCTGTCCAACTCAGACCTCACCATGTTCACAGATGGGAGTTCCTTCATGGAACAAGGAGAACACAAAGCTGGGTATGCTGTGGTGACCTCACATGACACCACAGAGGCACAATCTTTGCCCCCAGGCTGGATAGGAAGATGTACTAGAGATGGAGCAGCCAGCAAACCTCCCCAATCTCAAACATAGATGAGGACGATCCGTGTTTCGTTGGTATGATCTTCTGGCTTCGCTGATTATCCCACAGATTGGTTTGGAAGATGTAATGTGGCATGTGGAGACTTTAAACAATTATACTCAAACTTCCCTCCATGATATAGAGGAGAGTATCTCTCTCTTTAACACTGAAATAACACTTATGAGGAAGGCCATCTTACAAAACCAGGTGGCTTTAGATGTCCTCACTACAGCTCAAGGTGGTACCTGTGCCATTATTAAAACTGAATGTTGTGTTTACATCCTTGACAATTCTGGCAATGTGATAAATATCCTTAAAGATTTACCTGCTCAGATAGAAGCCGTGTCCTCACCAACCTTATCATGGGAACAATGTCTTAGCTCCTGGTTCTCTGGTACTTCCTGGTGGAAAACATTGTTAGTCTCTGTCTTTGTCATCATACTCATTGGCATATTCCTGTGCTGTGGCATTTATTGCTGCATTAATCTAGTTCCAGTTCTAATGACTTCTTGCTTCTCTTGTAGACCACTTATCATTCAAATGGCCCTCCAGCCTGTTACTTCTCAGTTGAACTTCTATCATGGACCACTCGATAGACCTGATTTTTAAAAAGAGGGACTCTAAAACTGCTAGCTCAACACCGTCCCCTTTCAGCTCAAAGAAGCCAGAATGGTCATCGCCCCTTTCCTTACAGCTGTAAGGAGTTCCCAAAATTAGAGAGGGGGAATGAAACCAGATTTAAAGATAGGTAGTTAGTGTAGTTAGGTAAATCAGGTCTAATATTGACTAAAATCGAAAATGAAGGCCATGTTGAGAATGGAGCCAGGAAAGCAGAGCAGCACTTGGGGAAATTGAAATGTTAATGTTCCCAAGGCCCAGAGCCCATTCTAAAGAAATGTTAATGAAGCAGCTCTCAGCTTATCGGGAGGTGCTAATCAAAAGCCGCCCCAGGCCCTTCCTGCCCAGATTACTCCTCAGGCCCATCAGCCCCTCATCTTTTCAGTCTCCTCACCTACATTCCATCACTGCAAGATAACAGAACAAAGGACAGGAACACGACAGAAATGTGGGAAAGCTGAATGAAGACCTTAGCTATAAAAGAGGGAAGATCTTGCCCTTCCACAGATTCCACCTCTTGGGTCCCCTTCTTCTTCAGGGAGAAGTCTTTTCTGCTGTCCTTAATAAAGCTTCTACTTTCCACTCCAAACTTGCCTCGTGCTTCTCTGGTGTTAAACTTCAGCTTTGGGGAAGCAAGGACTCCCCCAAAAATTTACGGGTAAACAATGACAACAGTAGCCTCACCTCATGTCTGCTCAGGGCTCTCAGAGCACCTGTTACTGACCTCCAAACCCCAGCCACTCACCACTGGCTCCTCCTTCGGCCTCCAGAGCCGTTGTCCCCACTCCCCCAAGGCCCTGCCACCTGGCTGAGGTGTCTAGGACAAAGACCCCGAGCCCCACAGCAGCTCCCAGGCCAGCCAAAGCTGTCACAGAGGGCATCAGGAGCCTGTGGACTGAGGCACCTTGACCCAGGCTGTGGCCACTGTGTCCACCCTGTCCATGAAAGACCTGGAACAAAGACCTATTTCCCTGCAACCATCTGCGGGGAGGCTGACCACGTGGCCGCTCACTCTCTGAGGGTCAGAAGGAGCCAGGCTTCTTGTGCCAGTTTCACAGCCAACATCCAAGCAGCCTGTGGCACTGAGTGGGGGGGGAGGGGCGCTTCACTTCCTGTGGGGTCCACCCTTCTTCTCTCTTGTCTACCTCGGGGCCCTCCCTGCCCATGCCACAGACACCCTGCATGTGTGGGTCAGAGCCTGCTGGAGAGCGTCTCCTGGGGGATTGGGCTTCAGTTTCACTGCAGCAGAATCTGAGAAACTGATGTGACTCCATTTTTTAAAAACCAGCCCCTACCTCAGAGCAAAGCCTGTCCAAGGAAGGGGGCATGGCCCTGGTCCTAGGAAAAACCCCCAGAGCACTCCTAAGCACACACCCACCCTACTGATTTGTTTGTCTGTAGATAACAGGAGAGTTAGGAGCCAGGTGTCCCTGACTCAGTCAGGCCAGGTGAGGACCCGTGGCAACTCCCTAGCAACCTCTAATCAGCATGAGACAGGGAAATACCTGGGATGCCAGATGACCCCCCAGTAGTTTATGGTGGTTGATAACATGTTGGGAAACCAGGTTGTTCAGCACGAACACCCCTCATGGCTTAAACCAGTCAGTTCAAAGGAATCCCCCTCTTGTACTAGCCAATCACCCCTACCCAACTTGTTCCTGCCAGTGAATGTGCTAATCAATGTCAAAAGTTATTGTTTGACTTTCCCACGGTGTGGAATGATTTGCTGTGTGATGTTGTGACGCACAGAGTATCCCCCAAAACCTATAAAATCTCACTGAACAAAGGACCGGGACTCACTCCCTGGGACCGCTGCGTTGGGAACGGTTGTGAGTCCAGGCTCGAGCTTGCAATAAAGACTCTTGTGTGATTGCATCGGATTCGGCTCATGGAGGTGTATTGGGGTCCCGTGAATCTGGCATAACAAATCCACATAGTGCTGACAGTCCCCACTGTTTCCACACACAGCTCAGCAGCGTGAAGCACGTCCACACCGGGGCAGGCATCTCCAACATCCACCCAGCGCACTCCTCTTCCCGGCCTGACGCCAGCCTCAGTGGTCCCTGGGATGGATGGTGCGGGGACCCCAGGGGTCCTCCAGGTTCGTCACGGGGCAGCAGGCATGGGAAAGCCCCTCCTGTGTGGACGGGCACTGCTGCTCCTCCTGCAGCTGCCCACGGGCACTCCACTGTGCCCACCCTGGCTGTAGGCACCATGCTGCTCGGACACTGTGTGCAGGTCCTTCCTGCTGGTCATCCTGTTGGTGTGAAGCCAGGATGGCGCTGCTGGCTGGCCTGGTGACTCCACAGGACCTCAGAGGGAGGCCATGCTGCCCTCCAGGCGGCAGGCGTTAGCTCTGGGAGGACTCTGCTGGTGGCCTGTTGGGGAGGATTTGGGCACATTGCACGTGGCTTGCCCAGGGCCACCAGGGCACAACCAGCCAGACCCAGACTGGCGCTTGGGAGTCCTCTCTGCTCACCGGCCTGGGCCCTGCCTTGCCCTTGGCTGCCTCGAAGCCCCAGGCCCTCCTGGCTCCAAGATTTCATCTGAAAGAAGCCGTGTCCAGCTTCTGCCCTGACAGGCCCCACGCCCCACCTGGTGCTCACATAGGAGGGTCCTGGCAGGGCCGGGGTCTCCTCCTGCCTGGGCGAGCTGCTCCCCTGCCCCTCCTTCTCCCTCTGGAGCTGGACGGGCCCCGAGGGAGATGGGCTTGCCTAGTTTTTAATGGTGCTCTGCAGAATGCCACTCCTGGAAAGGGTGGACAGTGTGCCCTGAGACGGGGGCTCTGGGCACTTCACAGGACGCCCCCGGGACCTCTGAGAACCCTCGGGGAACGCCCTTCCAGCGGCTGGCAGGACCAGCGTTCCAGAGCTCCTTGGAAAACAGGATGTCCTACGTGTCCCTGCGGCACTGCCCTGCTCTGCCTGACCCGTGGCAGAAGCTGGCCAGGAGTCGGGAGCACCAGAGCTGGAGTGGGGCCTGCTGGGCACGTTTCACACCTGGGCTGCTGCAGACACCTGTCCTGTGCCAGGTCCTCGGGCCACCCTAACACAGCACCACACGTGGTCTTCCGGCATGGAATATCCTGTCCCCCGGTTGGGAAGCCACCGACTGCAGCAAGGGGTCCACAGGGCCCCCTCCCCCAGGCTCAGGGCAGTGTCCTGCTGCCTCTTCCAGCCATGTGGCTGGTGACCCAGGACTCCCATCTCACGCTCTGTTGCCACATGGCCAACTCCCTGGGTGTGTGTGCCCTGTCCTCTTCTATAGAGACACCGGGCCACCGGATTCCAGGGTGACCTTGTCCTACTAATGAAGGTGCAAAGACCCTACATCCAAACCAGCCACCTTCTGAGGATCTGGGTAGACGTGGATCCAGGGTGACAGCTGACAGTTCTGCGAGCCACTCCCCTCAGCTGTGAACAGACGATTGCCGCAGGAACTGCACGGGGCTCAGGCAGACGCCAACTCCAGGAAGGGCCGCGGCTGGAAGCGCAGTTGGGGCCGGCTCTTCTCCGGGTGGACACCAAGTCCTTCATTTCCTGTCCCTCCCCCCTTGCCCAGTAACCACACTCCACCAGCCAGCATTCCTGGAAGGTGCCCGTCCATGAGCTTTCAGCCAGGGTGGCATCCCCCTGAGGCTGTGACTAGCCCCGTGAGGAGCAGGGCCTGGTTGAGGACCTCTGGGAGGCTCTGAGCCTCCACCCTGGAGCTGATGTGGGCTGGGCACAGCCTTCATCCTTGTGTCTCCCACTCAGAGCCTGCACCTGGCATCACTGCCCCAGCCCACAGCCGGTCAGGCGAGCTCACACAGGAGGCATCCAGCCCTGCCTGAAGAGTAGCACAGGGTGGAGGGAGGTAGGGTGGGGGTGTGGCCTCTGGAACACGCCCCCACAGCAGAGCACAGCCCCAGAGAGAGCTGGGGTGCCGGCAGGAGCAGCATTCGGGGACAATGCCCACACACTGCAGGAGGTCCACGGGGCCCGGGGCTGGTGTGGGGTCCTCCTACCCTTTAGCTGATGTTCAGGGCTGTCTCCTACTGGGCACACCCCATCACAGAGCCCTGGTGCCGCCAGCCCTTCCCCAGCCTCTGACCTTACCCTCACATGTGCAATGGGCTACCTGGAGCTTCTCTGGGCTCAGGGTGAGTTGACTAGAATGTTCCTTGGGGCAGTAGAGGAACTGTGTAGGGCTGTGTAGGGCTGTACAAGCTCCTAGTGGGCCTCTGTCCTACAGAGATGGTCAGTGAATGCCAGTCCACCCCTCTGCAGCAGCCTGAAGGCTTGAAAAACTGTGGGGCTCTGCGTGGCCATCATGGGAGGGATGGAGGGCTCCCTCTGGGGAGGGACAGAGCAGCTCATGACCCCTCCGTTGGCAGGGAAGTGGCTCTCCATGCCATGGCAGCCAGCGACCCTTTGACTGAGAACATCCTTCTGAGAATATATGTCAAGAGTCTGCAGCCCACCCCCAGGGGCAACCTGGAGATGGTCCTGAGCAAAGGTGGGTGTGCCAGTGAGGCTTGGGGACCCTGAGCAGCTCAGCCTCGGGCCTGGTCCAGGATGGGGCAGAGGGCAGGGCTGGGCTCTGACCCTGTGTTTATTGACCGTGGGTGCTCTCCACGCCCTGGGAGTGGGGACTGGACTGCGGAAGTTCCCTGGCCCCTGGCAGCCCTGGCCCCAAAGCTCTGGGAAACTAGGTCAGTGTGTGAAGTCCCTTGGAGGCCAGCTGTGCAGCTGTGGGCAGCAGTTCTCCTGAGGCTGGACGGCTCTGGAGAACCCTGCCTGCCTGAAGCCAGGGGCCAGCTGGGAGAAGAGAATGTGAACCCCAGGAGAGCTGCTGCCCGTGGCCACTACGCTGACCTGGGGCAGGTTTGCACTGGCTCGTCCTGACCTCTCCACGGCTCTGTCCAGCCTGGCCACCTACCAGGCCTTAGAGGTTCCCTGATCAGCTCAGGGCCAGGTGCCCAGCAGCTGTCCTGGAGTCTGCTCCCTGGGGTACCTGGAGTGTCCAGGCCCCTCCTGTGGCTTTGGTTTCCTCCACGTGGTGTCCGCACGTGAAGCTCACAGACCTGGCCTCTCTCTAGGGAGGGTGACAGGCGCGTTGAGAAGGGACTCATGACCAAGAGAACCAAGAACCTTGCTGAGTGCAACATCAGCTGTGCATGTGGCCGGGCGGCTCAGGCCCATCTGAGCACCCACAGGACGGGGACTGGAGCCTGTGTCCAGCCCCGCAGTGCTAAGGCACAGGGCAATGCTAACCTTGTCATTGTGACCTGCCTCCACTGAGCTCCTTGTGGGTGGATCTAACTCCCACAGCCAGGGCCCAGCTGCTCTCTGACCCCTGGGTAGCACCCTCAGCTGAGCTCTGCAGGTGTCCGTGGCTCTCAGCTACCAGCCGCTCTGCCCTCCCACCACTGTCCCCATCCCTGGCTTTCCCTGGGACAGGCCTGCCCACTCCAGCTGGGCTCCCCTAACCCACCAGATCTCTTTCTGACTCTGGGACTCACCAGCCCATCCAGGAACCCTGGGCCTCCTTCTCCTGATCCCTCCCTCCCTCCAGCTGGGAGGAGGGTGCTTCCCCTCTATCAGGTCCTCTCCTCCCCACCCAGGGACTTTCTGTGCCTGCCCTGCCCCAGCCCACCTCATGCAACCCCTCCTGGCACACACTGCCACCACGGAGACACCTGGAGACACGGTGGCCACCATGTCGGGCCCCAGCGTCACCTGCCATGAGGGTGTGGCTCAGCACCCCTGGCCTAGGCCAGAGCACCACCTCCCGCAGCTGGTCTCTCCACCCCTAGAGCCCTAGTTCCACTGTGCCCCCCACGAGGGTGCTGGGAAGAAGCTCCCCACCCCAGGCGGGCGTGACTGCCACACATTCCAGAATATGAGGGGCAGAAACGCTCGGCCAGGCGAGGAACCGGGGCCAGGAGCCCTCAGACCCGGGCGGTCGCTGGCCATGGGGGGAGTCCCACTGCTCTGTGAGGTCCGGCCAGCACCCAGCCTCCTGTAGGAGGGAAGGATCTGGGATCCCTGGGCCCTGTCTTCCTCTCTAGATATGGACAGGACAAGGCTTCCTGCTGCACACTGACTGGAAGCTCCTATCCCTCTGCCTAGAAAACACCATCGCCCCAAGCAGAGTCTGGCCTGCCAGTACCTGGGTGTGTCCCAAGTCCCTGGTGCCCAAGGGAAATGGCACCCAAGGGGTCATGGCTAGGGGTCCTCCCATGCACTGTGGGTGGGTGGGTGAGTGCGTGGTCAGTGCCCACTCTGTCCTGGGCCCAGGAGTCCCTTCCCCAGGAGACCAGGAGTCCTGTGGAGGACAGAGCTGGGCTGAGGGGCAGCCACTGTCACCTGGGGGGGGGGCCCTGGGTGTCGCAGCAGAAGCCAGTGGGAGAGGTGACAGTGGTGACAGGGGTCTGTGGGCCTGGGCAGGGGGAAGACACGCTCCTGGGGGTGAGGCAGGTGTGCATGGGGCCGGCTGAGGACGCAGTCACAGGCCACCACAGGCCAGTGACCTTCCTTGTGGGACTGCTGGCCCTCTCACCCCATGAGAAGCTGGTATGTGTGCAAGGGCCCTCAGGCTGCAGAGAGCCAGGCAAGGTGGCCTGCTCCTCGTCACCGTGGCCGGGCCACAGGGGTTCCCAGGTCCCCATGTGGACCACCCACTCACTGTCCAGGCAGGGGCTGAGGGTGGGCAGCGGGCACAGACCACCTGTGAGCTTGCACCTCACTGACCTGCCACCCTGAGCGCCCAGCCTCCTTCTCCAGAGCGCTGCCCAGCAGCCCTGCAGCCCCGGAGCCCGCTTCCCGCAGGCCCAGGCCCAGCCCTGACCCCGCCCCACAGACAGGACCACGAAGGCCCAAGGTCGTGAAGGAGTTCCACAGAGTGCTCCAGACGCTGTCCCAGCCCATGGGGTCTTCCTGGACCGTCCCAGGGGGAGGTAGACCCAGGCCACCCCAGTTCTGGGTGCAGCCCTCTGCCCCTCAGCAGGAAGCCAGGGCGCCCGAGTCCACTGCTGGTCCCCCAGGAACAGGGCAGCACCCTCTGTCCTGCGGGCCTCCCCAGTCCTGCCGGCCTCCCAGGTGGGGTGGGTGGGTGCAGGACTCCCCCAGGGGTGCCGCCTCCCTCCCCTGAGCCCCAGACCCTCCCCCGGGCTGCTGAGTCCCCACCACGTCTCTTGTCCCCTGACGTCCTGTTGCCCCTTCCTCTGCAGAGCAGTGCTGTGTCTGGGGAGCTCCTGTGGGTCCTGCCCCCAGGGCCTGGCACGCCCACCTGGGTCCCCAGATGCCCCTCTGTCCTCAGGCAGGTGGCCCTGCAGGATGGGCGGGACCCTGGGTCCTGGAGAAGCGCCACTGTCCTTTGTGCTGCCCTTTTCCAAGACCTCACCTCATGGTCCTGGGCTCTTGCTGAGTCAGGCCGCTCCTCTGGGCATGGACGTGGGTGAGGGTCGAGGGCTGGGCAGGGCTGGCCTGGGAGGGACAGACCTCAAACCTGGGGCTGGGAGGCCCTCTGGCACTGGGAGGGCCCCTCACCCTGGCCAGGAGGCGCTGGCCAGAGTCTGCAGATTCTCAGCATCATGGGGACCCCATCATCGCCTCAAGCCCAGGATCTTGGCCTCAGTGTGGAGAGACAGCATCACCCCTGTCAGAGAGTAAGGGTCCTGATGTCCCAGGCTGCAGCTGGCCGAACCCCTCTTCCTGGGCCCAGGACCCTCCCAGGGTCACCCTGGGGCCCCTGCTCTAAGCCAATCAGTAAAGCAGTGAGACTTGCCTTTGCCTTTCCTGCCGATGGACGTGGGCAGAGCCAGGGCTGCGGATCATGGCTTCTGTGTATTAGGCCTCACATATTTGGGGACAGGACACTTGCTGGGTGGCTTTCGTGGAGGCAGACATTGTGGAGAAACTTGTCTTTAAGTTTTAGTTTTGGCCGTCAGGTATGGGAAAGGATGTGCAGGGCAGCCTTAAGCCCGTCCGCTGGTCTTGATCACTCTGATTGACTGGAAAAGCACAAGGCTCCCCATATAGGATCTAAACCCTAATGTCTCCCAGAGGCCCACCTCCAAATGCTCCACGTCACATTACGACTTCAACATGTTAATTTTAGGGAGACACAGACCAGTCGGTCCACAGCTGCTGCTAAGGACAGGGACCTCAAGCACATCCTCTCATTCATCAGAGGGCAGAAAGTTCCTGCCAGGGCAATAACAAGAAAATAAAATAAAAAGCTTGTGGGTCTGAAAGGAAGAATAAAACTATGCGTATTTGCAGATGAGTTGATTGAATGTGCAGAAAAAGAAGACTTTTTTAAAACTACCAGAACTAATAAATGAATGCACCAAGTTGGCAGGATATAAGATAAAGATACAAAACTCAATTGCTTTTCTACCACTAGCAATGGGCATGTGGACACTGAAATTTAAAACACAATACCACTTACACTTAGAAAAAAATGAGTGTAAATTAAATGTAGATTAGATTGCACAGGCTTTATCTGCTGAAGGGTACACAATCCTGACACAATAAAGAAAGATCTAGTAAAGATGTCCATTCTCCCAAAATTGACATACAGGTTCAATGAAATTATTATCAAATTCCTAGCAAGATTTTCGGAGACATCGATAAAAATTATTCTAAGATTCATGTGGAAAAGGAAAAAACTAGATTTACTAAAATAATTTTGAAAAAGAACAAAATGGGAGGAGCCAACTTATCAAATTTGAAGAGTTATGAATCTGGTTATCCAGATTGGGTGATATTAGCAGAGACATAGGCACACGATCCGGGAGTGACATAGAGAGCCCAGAACCAAGTCCACACAAATCTGCCAGCCAGTTTTTGACAAAGGCACAAAAGCAATTCAATTCAGGACAGATGGCCTTCTCAAGAAATTGTGTGATTTCACAACCCCAGGCAAAAGAAGGAACAGAGGGAGGGGGAGCGGAGGGGGGAGGAAAGGAAAGAAAAGGACTTGAATCTAAGTCTCCCACCTTGTAAAGGTCCAGTGAAGACTGGGCCTCAGGCTAAATGCAAAACATGAGGCTTATGATTTTAATAAGAAGACAGGAAAACACCACCAGAATCTACAGTTGGTAAAGAGCTTTTATTTGGCACCAAACACACAATTCATAAAGTCAAAAAGTTGAAAAATCATATTTGAACAAAATTTTTAAAAATTGCTCAGCAAAAGACTCTGTGAAGAGGACGAAAAGACACAGATGGGGGTGAGATGCTTGCAGATGACACACCTGGCCAAGGGCGGAGATCAGATGGAGGTAAGATGCCTGCAGGTGACACACCTGGCCAAAGGCCTGTCTAGGATATATAAAGTACTTGAATTCAACAATAGAAAAAATGAAGAGCCAGTTAGGAAATGGACAACAGATTTGAAGAGACATTTCCCAAAAGACTATTCAGACAGCAGATTAGCACAGGAAAAAGTGCTCAACATTATCAGCCATTAGGAAAATTAAATGTCATCGACATCCGTCAGGACGACCAGGACCAAGAAGAGTGGCTCGCCTGGTGCTGGAGACGCCCGTCACGCAGGGCGGGGCCGGCGGGAGGCAGCACAGCCACTGGGGACAGAGCTTGGCGGTTTTTCCCCAGCGCAGCATGCTGGGCCACGTCCCCAGCAGGTTTCCCCAGCGCAGCATGCTCGGCCACGTCCCCAGCAGGGCCCTCCTGACGCTTCTTCCAGAGAGAGCAGAATCTGTGTTCACCAGAACCCCATGCACAGGGGTGGACATCAGCTCTGTTCCTGGAGCTGACGCTGGAGGCAAGGCTGAGGTCGTCCAGCAGGTGGTCCATTGGACGGGGACGGAGGTGCATGCACACCATGGGGGGCTACTCAGCAATGAGGAGAAGACACTTCCTACGTGCACAAATCCACTGGCTCTCTAGGGAATAGCAGTGGGCGCGGGACCATTCCCAAAGGTTCCACACTGTGTGATTCCATCTACAGAACATTGTTGAGTGACACAGTACAGACAGGAACAGAGCCAGGAGGGAGCGGCGTGGCCGCTGGGGGGCAGCAGGGGGCGCTTGCGTAGACGTGTTCTTCTAGCATCCCTCCCCAATAACTGGGTGCTGAAGCTGCACGGTGTGTGGGGGAGGTCATTGCAGGCCAGCTGAGGAGGTCGGCAGGATGCCTCTGTACCACTTCTTACAAGTGCATGCGAGTCTATGACTTCTTTAAGACAAAACTTGGATTTTTTAAGCAGCGGAAGGATCCTAAAAGACGCAGATCCACCCTGTCACAGATTGGAGGACACAACTGACTCTGTATCAGCCTGTGCAGGGCAGACAGCGCCTGTTGGCAGAGAATCCTGTGTAACTTCGTTAATATGGCTTCTACGGTCCTCCCCTGGGGTGGGATGTTAATCCTGGGGCCAGTAGTATAAAGGGTACGGAGTTCTGTTCTGTGTTTGCAGTTCTTCTCTGAGTCTTTAAATCATCTCAAAATAAAGTCTTTTCTTTTGTTTCTCACATGGGCAAGATATTTGAACAGGAACTTCACCAGGTGAGATGCAAATGACAAGCAAGTGAAGGAAGCTCAGAACCCTAAGGAATGCAGATCAAAACCACCAAGAGGCCACCAGAAGCTATTGGAATAGCTGGAAGTTCATCACCCTGTGTAAGTAGACGGATTTTTCTAGCTCTCTTGATGATGCTCCTCAGAGGGACCAGTGTGGCTTCTGAAAAGCCACCCCGCACCTCAGGGGAGAGGGGCCCCCAGCGCTCACAGCCCCGGCAAGGAGAAGGCCAGCCGGCAGCTTTCCTGGGCCTCGGTGCTCTGGATCCAGAGGACTGAACCCAATGCAGAAGCCCACTCCTAGCAGGTATGTGCTGGCGCTCTTGAGGATGGACACAGCACGCCATGCCCCAGGATGGCCACTTGGTGGAGCCCAAGGCCTCTTATTACATCAAAGTGCCCTGGGAAAATTTGGTCGGAATTTTACAGAAATACTGGTGGGCGTTTCGACAGCTGCTGTCATCTGTGGTGGTGGCCAGGAGAGCTGTGGCTGGCGGGGGCCCGAGTCCACCTGCAGGACCACGGGCACTTTCACAGCCCACCTGCAGCACATGTGGCCACCTGCTCTCCTCCCCAGAGAGCTAGCAACTAAAACCAGATGTAGAACAGTAAGGACTCTACCAGCTCATGCTTCCTCTGCTGGCCTCAGGCTGATGCTGTCCCCGGGTGTCCAGGGGCAGCTCTGCCAGCCTTGCTCACACCTTGGGGGATGCTGTTGAGGACATTTCTGGACTTCCAGGTGCCCGTGGCCATTTCCACAGCCTTCCAAGCATCTTTAGCTCCCTCCTGTGCAGAGGCGGAGGAGTGCACACAGGATACAAGTCCTTGACGGGGGACGGTAAAGACAGTGTCCCTGAGGGCCCCTTTGTATTGTCAAACCCTTGCCAAGCTGAAGAACTATGGGAGCAGAGCTGGGCCAGAAAGCCCAGGTCCTTCTGATCTGGACTGACCCAGGCCTCCTCCACCTAGCCAGGACCCTGCTCCTCGGGGTGCTGGTCACACCGCGAGCTTCTGCAGCCTGACACACAGAACGCCTCTCAGCGGTGCTGGGGCGGGACTGAAGGCACCGTGGAGAGGACACGTGTCACTTGTCCAGCTGGCCGCCACTGGGCAGAACACCCGGAGGGAGAGGAGCTGCTGCTTGGCAAGCACAGAGGGACAGAGGGGCTGTCGGCCTGTGGCCCTGGACTGTCCCCGGAAGCACACCACGGCAACCCTAGGCCCTGTGTTGGGGCCCCGCATACTGTTCCTCTCCTGGCAACCTACCCTCTGCCCCGGCACAACCCGGCTACAGGCGTGACAGTACACACTCACACAAACGGAACTATGTGCACGCACGGGCACACTCACACTCACTCTCACATGTGTGCACACTCGGGCACAGGCGCTCACAGGCACGCTTATGCACACACACGCCACGTGATCCAGCAGCGGCTGCAGCTGGCCTCCCCACCCCACAGGGGACAGGAAGCCCAAGGGCCAGCAGTGAGAGCCAGAAGTAGTCCCCAGGGGGCTCATGGCACAGCAAGCCATTGCACCCGGTCCCCGCTGCCCCCAGCCCCGCCTGGCCTGTCCATCATCTGGGCGTATGATCCCATGACCAGCAGACCATCCTCCAGCTGCCCCATGAGCAGCCACGTGCTTCTCCCGCCGGCAGTTTGCACCTGTGATGACTCCGAGTTCTCCGCCAGCGTAATCCTTTTAGTCTCGCCAGCTGAGCAGCTCGGCCTCCTTACGTTGGTAAGGAGCTGGGCCAAGCCGGATATGTGGCCTCTGCTCCGCAGGGCTTCCATGGGCTCCCGTGGCCACAGAGGGCAGGGCTCAGAGGACCGACCCTTGAAGCATGTCCTCTCCCTGGCTCAGCATAACCCACGTCAGGTCCTGGCCTCTCCCAGCCCCTCGCAGGTCTCATGGAGCCTGGAGTCCTGGCATTGGGAGTGGGCACCAGCATGAGGCCAGCACCAGGGCCAGCCACACAGACTAGCCAGCCCAAAGCAGGGCAAGGCCAGCCTCAGCTGTCCCATGTCCAGCTGCTGTGCCCCAGAGTGCCCCAGAGGCCCGGGTTGCCCCGGAGCCCACCTCCACACAGAGACCTATAAAGCAACGCAGTCACTCGGGGTGGGGGTTGGGACTGAGGGCCCGAGGCCCCCTGGAAAGCTCTACAGCCCTCGACTTGTGGGTCCCAGCCCCCAGGGGAAGCGGGGCCTCTCCAGAAGAGGGGTGCCACCCCCACTCCTACCAACGGCCTGTGGTGCTGAGGCTGCAGGGCCCTCAGCCCTGTGAGCCCACTGGAGCCCCGGATGTGCCCAGGCCACCACAAAGGCCTCTCAGTCCAGGAGCCAAGTGGCCCTGGAGGCCTGGCCCAGAGCCCCCGTCAAGACCTTTTCAGAGGAAGCAGCTCATGGCCCAGGGCTGGCAGCGACCCTCTCCAAACTCCCTGTTGTGCAAACACGCTGGTTCCGGTCGATGGTGCAAGGACGGAGATGGGGCGAGGCAGCAGGGGGCTGTTCCCTCTGGGCTTGGCCCTGGCCCTGGCCCTGGCTCTGGAGCAGTATATAGGCAATAGAGCAGGGCTGTCCACACCGCATCCAGCAAGCTGCATCCCGAACGGAACAGCCACACAGGGCCATGACGCTGCTGCTGCTCAGCCTCTGGCTGGGCCTCGCCTGCGCCCAGCAGGACCAAAGCCTGGTGCCTGTGCAACCCGGCTTCCACCCTGAACAGGTGCTCTTGGGGGCCGGAGGGAGGGTGTGGAGGGCACCCCCATCCCTGAGGCTGCTCCTGGGCCCCTTGTACCCCAATACCCCCAGTGTGCACCCCAATGATCACAACCCCTTGCACACCTGACATTCCTCAGCACAGCCAGTGATCACCCGTGTCACACAGGAAGACACCAAGCTCCATGCCCCCCACAGCTGGGAGGCAGCAGACCAGTGGGTCTGAGCCAGCCTCAGCATTGAGAACCCACAGGGACAGTAGTGTCCTTCCAGAGGCCAGGAGCTCTGGGACAGTGACCCCTCACTCCTCTGGGTTCCCTCAGGGTGTGTGGCCACCTGGGAGCCCATCACAGTGTCCAGCCCCCAGGAGGGTTGCAAGCCTGGGGCCTGAACAAGAAGGACGGGACCCTTAGGCCAGAGCTCCCCACCATGTGTCCCATTGCACACGGCCCCACAGCCTCTGTGTGAGAGGACTCCCCACTCTGCCAGGGGCTGGGGTGCAGGCACCACGCCTGCCCGTCAGCATCGCCATGGCCAACACTACACTGGCCAGCCTGGCTGGGTTGGGGGCAGAGTTGAAGCCCTCAAGCCCTATCAACATGAGGTCTGAGATAAGGTGGGTCTGCACCCTGCCCCCCTCTGGGGCAACCCTGCCCCGCCCACTGCTGCCACCAGGCGCCAGGGAAGAAGGCTCCCCAGGACCACCAGGGTGAGGACAGGGCCTTGCTGCCTGCAGGTGGAGGGGCCCTGGCACACCGTCAAGCTCGGTGCCACCAACCTGTCTGTTATTGAGGAAGGAGGCTCCTACCTGTGTTCCATGTCTGGCATCAAACTCCTGGAGGACGGAGACCTGAACATCACCTACTTCCACAGGCGAGGGGCTGGGGCTCGTCCTTGGCATGACCCCGTCTCCCATCCGGGCTCTGCCTGGCCACATCCCAACCCCTCTCCCCAGGGCTTCCCAGCTGCTCACAGCTCAACCTCCCGCCCCCGACACCCTGCCCAGGAGGACCCCCAAACACTGCTGGGTCCTCTGGGCCACTCTCCTGGAGGGTATATGGTGTCCATAGATCCATCTGGGAAAACCCAGGCCAGCAACTGGCTCCTGCTCCAGGTGCCCTTGGGGGGCACCCAGGTCCAGCAGGCATGTCTCAGGAAACCTGCTGTGTAAGACTGGGTGTGGCTCAGCGGTAGAGCTTGCCTGGTGTGCAGGGGCCCTGGGCTCCATCCCTCGAACACAGGAGGGAGGGAGAGAGGGAGGGAGGGAGGAAAGGAGAGAGAGAGGGGGAGAGAGAGGGAGAGAGAGGGAGAGAGGGGGAAGGAGGGAGGATGTTGCTTTCTTTTAGGAAAGATGGAAAGTGCGTGCAGGAATTCTACATTGGGAAGAAGACCAACATGCCCGGCCGCTACACTTTTGAGTGTGAGTCAAAGTGCCCCACGGCTTGGCGGGGGTTGGCCATGAGCGGGTACAAAGGCAACTGGCCAAGAATATTCTGGAAGAAGTGGGGAGTGGGTGAAGGGGGAGGTGCCCCCACAGCCCGGTAGCCACCCCTCTGAGTTTCAAAATCCCAGAGCGGCAGCCCCTACTCTTCCCTGGAATGCCACGGTTCCTCATGGACTGCCAGCCCTTCTCCTGGGCCCTCCCCGAGGCTCCAGCTGGAGGGAGGACAATGGAGAGAAAGGCTCTGGCGCTTCCTTGCCCAGGCCCTGGGGTGCAGCTAACATTTCCCCCGTGAACGTAGGTCCCAAAGCACAAAGGAACGTTTGTGAGGCGGGAGCAGGTCATCTAGGGACAGAGGGTACCAGCCTGCGCCCCGGAGAGGAGGGCGCAGAGCTGAGCGGTGCCTGATGGACAGGCTGCGTGCGTCTAGCATTTGCCGAGCTGGAGCCTGGCAGGAGGCACAGACAGCTCTGTCAAGACTGGGGAGTCCTGGGTTCCCCTTCCCCTTGTGCTGCCCTCCCTACCTCCTGCCCCAGAGAGAGACTGAGACAATGACACAGAGACACAGAGCTTGACGGAGTCCATGGTCTGGGTGTGGCAGGGTCCTAGGCTGTGGCCAGCCAGTCAATGCTGAGCGATGGGCAGGCTGAGCCCTTGGGGGAGGCGCGGGTGCTGGCAGGCAGGGTGCCTAGACCCAGCAGGCCTTGCGCCATCCTGGTTTCTGTTGCAGACGAAGGTAAAAACTTCCTCACCTTCGTGGCTGTGGGCGATGGCTTCCTCATCATGGACCTGGAGAACCGCCGTGAAGCGGGTGCTCTCATCGTGGTGGAGCTCCACGGTAGGTGCCAGCCCCATCCCACCCGGGACAGCGGAAGAAGCGCATGTCTCAGGACAGGGCGGGGAGACCTGGGGTCCTGGCTGGACAGCAGGCCGCAGTGGGCAGCGGGGCTCAGGGCTGGAGGCTTCCCCAGGGGCTGCCCCAGGACCCTCCTTGCTGGCCTCCAGCGGGTTCCAAGAGGTTGCAGTCCCCTGTGACTGGGTGTTTGACTCCGGGGGCTGCAGGCAGGACCTTCCTGGTGAACGAGGCGGGGCAGGAGGCATACAGGAAGCACACGCTCAGGAGAGGTATCCAGCCAGACAACATTGTGGAACTGTCTGCTCACAGTAAGCCACCTGGGCAGGTGCCACTTCTCACAGGGACTGGAACACGCTGGCCAGGGCAACCCCCCCCATAGGAAGTCCTCCCTGGGGCTAGAGAGGGCAGTGGGCAGGAGGAGGGGTCCGCATGGGCTGGGATGGCCTCATCTGGGGTCAGTAATCTCTGCTCCTCTTTGGTTGCAGGAAGATGCACCTCCCTGGGGTCCTAGGTGAGTAGACACCTGCCTGTCCCCTGTCTTTACTGCCACCAGTTCTGGCAGGTGGCTTTCTCTGGGGACCACCCTGCCCAGTGCAGCCCCTAGTCCACTGGGCTATGCTTGCTAAGAGGCTGTGTTCTGGGACCCAGACTGAGTCAGAACATTGGGTGGACCTAGGCCAGCCCAGAGGAGCTGGGCCCCTCTTCAGAAGCCCAGCTTGATATCTCAGGATGGGCCACAGCTTCCAGCCACCCAGGAGAAGGGAGGTTCGCCCCTGTCCTCAGCCTCCCTGTTCCTCATCTGCAGTCACCCCTTCCTGCCCACCCCTGTACACACACACCGTGGTGCACACACACCACAGTGAGCGTGCACACACACACACACACACACACACACTCCCGGCCACTCCCTGGCTCATCCTGTGCTTGGCCTAGTGCTCCCTGCATCCTGGTGCCCCTTAGAGCTCTGCCGAGCACAGTCAGCCCCTCATCCCTCCAGGGCCCCCCTGGGTCCTCCCCTGCTCCCAGGGCAGGATGCCTCCCCATACCCTGCCTTCTGGCTCGTTAGGCAGGCTCCCAGGCCAGGGTTGAGGCTGTCTCAGTGGCTCGAGGATGTGGGGGGATACCCAGGAATCGCCACTCAAGACCAGGGACAGGAGGCTCAGCGCCTGTGACCTGGAGGCCTGGCCTAGTGTAGGGGGCTCAAGGCAGAGGCCCGTGAGGCTCCAGGGGTGCAGGAGCTTGACTTCTTGCTCAGCCATGGGGTATGCAGGGCCTGGGGAATGAGGCTGCAGGGCCATGCAGAGAGGGGACAGACCCAGGGAACCCCCCTATCCTGACCCAGGAGCCAAGTGCTCCCCTAGCACGTGGGCGGGGCGGGGGGCGTCCTGCTGGGCCGGAGATCAGCAGCAAAACATCTGGCTTTCCAGGGCTCCTTGTGTGCAGCCCAGAACCAGCGTTTCCTGTGGCCCCGTTTCTGGATGCCTCCTGACCTGCGCCCTTCCCCCCCCCCCCC
Source organism: Spermophilus citellus (assembly GCF_964194105.1). Lineage (NCBI taxonomy): Eukaryota > Metazoa > Chordata > Mammalia > Rodentia > Sciuridae > Spermophilus > Spermophilus citellus. Next base: position 2,068,125 of record NC_138183.1, on the reverse strand, counting down.
CCCCCCCCCGTACAATAAACCAGTCCTGCATCTGCTCTGGGGCTTCTTGTGCCCAGAGGCCAGCCGGGCTCTTTTCTGCTCAGAGGAGGGACCTCCCTGGGCAGAGGGAGGTGTGGTGGAGAGCAGAGCTTCTTCATCCCTGGAAACAGCCCCTGGGGCACAGGCAGGGTTCACAGAGGCAGAATCCCACACCAAGGGCAGCAGCTGGGTTTTGGAGGGGCCACAGGGTGTGCCAGGCCCCCCAGGCCCTGGTGATCCCATTCAGACCCAAAGGAGTCCCCCACCCCCACATCCACCCCGTCTGCATCCATCCTCCTGAGCCGGAGCCGGCATAACTTAGGCTGAGTGTCACTGTGGCCAGAGGAGGGAGGGAGGGGGCAGATTGCTCCACCCCACCAAGTCCCTCCAGGGCCTCCCAGAGTGGCCAGTACAGGGGGACGCTCCCTGGGCCTAGGAAGCATGGTCAGGATGCAGAGAGCTGCGGGCCACTCTCCAGGGGCCCTCGAGCACAGCGCGCTCAGCCCACAGGGCAGGTGGGAGTGTGCCACTCAGGCGCTGTCTCCAGTTGTGGGAGGCAGGCCCTGCCGTGTCCTCGTCCAGCTCCCAAGGTCTGAGCCAACGGTGTCTGTGGCCGGGAGTGGGAGGCCACCCCACCTGCCAGCCCAGCCCCAAGCCAAGGCTGACCTCAGGGGGCTGTCCCCACCCCAGAGGGCCCAGTTTCTGCCTCACAGAAAGCCCCAAGGAGGGCCCTGCTGGTCAGACCAGGCCTGCTCTGGCTGGGGCTTCCGACCCTCCCCAGCAGGTGACCTCTTCATGCCACACCAAAGCTGGTGGGAAGTTCACTTTACCCCGAACTCCCAGGACAGGTGCTGGGCAAGTGCCTGGCACAGGTCAGCCAACTCTACCCTCCAGCCCCACACAGGGTCAGTCACTCCCAGAGCCAACTCTCTGCCGCAGGGGAGCCTGGGCCTCTGGTCACTTCTGCACCAGATTCCAGAATGTGGAACTGGATCCTGTTGGGGCAGCTCTCCAGGCTAGGGTGCGGGGGGTGGGGTGAGTTCTGAGCTCGGCTCCTGGCCAGGCCAGGCCTGCAGAAGGGCAGGGCTTGGAGACGAGGTGAGAAGGGCCGGCAGAAGGTGGGGTGCAGAGGCAGGCATCACATTCAGAGACCAGCTGGCATCTCTGCAGTTGCACAAGGTGGGGAGGGCTGGGCTGTGGGGTAGGCATGGAATCCTTAAGGCAAAGGTGGACCCCCAAAAGTGGGCAGCCCACACCATCCTGGACACATGGTGGGGGGTGGCTATGGGGTGGAGAGAGGCGGCTGATTCATAACGTTTATAACAGACCAAATAAGCACCAGCCCTGGCTTGGTGCCCAGACCCAGTGCCATCTGAGGGCCTTCTGTGCCACCCCCTTCAATCCCCCCACAGGCAGGAGCTAAGTGGGTGCAGGTGAGTGGGGACACGAGTGGTCCTCGCCTTCCTGCTCACAGGCCTGGGAGGAGGAGCTGGGCCTGTGGGCGAGGCAGACACGTCTGTATCCTCCTGTGTCCTCCTCGGCCTCCCTGGGCAGGAGGCCCACCCCCAGGTTCCCAGGGCAGGCCCGCAGGTGGCCAGGCTGGCCTGACAACCAGGCCACATCCTCACATCCCAGACACAGGCGGGTGGGGGCAAGGAGGCCACGTCAGTCCTGGGGGAGGACTGGGATGCTCAGGGCTGGGAGGACCCAGAGCTGGTTAGGCAGCTGCTGGGGACAAGTGGCTGCTGGAGGACGTTCGCAGAGCAGGGGAGTTTGCCAGAGCGGCTCCCAGGACCTGGCACCAGGATGCTGGAGAGAGGGCTGCTGCTGCTGGCTCTCGGCCTGGGCCTGGCCAGCACCCAGGGGACTCTGGAAGAGGTGCCAGTGCAGCCCGGCTTTGACGCACAAAAGGTAGGTCTCGTGGGCCCAGCCCTCAGACGGTACCAGGACAGGGACTGGACAGCGTCACATGGAGGAGGTGCTCAGGCCAGAGGCAGGGGTTGGGGTTCGACCCAGCCTGGGCTGCAGGAGCTCTGGTGGACCCAGGAGCATGAACCTCAAGGTCTTCCTGTCTTCTCCCAAGAGACAGAAGCCAAGAGAGGTCCCCGCAGCCTGCAAGGCCTCGACTGCACAAGCAAAGCCAGGGCTGGGTTGAGGAGTCCCCCACTGGGTGACACCAGGGAGCAGAGAGAGTCCTTGTCTGTCCCTGCCCACCCATTCTGGGGTCTCAGCACCCACAGTCAGGTGTGGGAACTAAGGACCCAGGCTAGGAGGGGCAGCCAGAGCAGCTGCAGGACAGGCCCTTCTCCTGCCACCCTCCCTGGACTCACAGAGGAGACAGCTTGGGTCAGACTGGGGAGTGGACGTGGAAGGGGGCAGCAAGAGTCAGGAATCAGGTCAGAGAGGCAGAGAATCAAGAGCAGGCTAAAGGTTTTCAAGAAGGGAAGCCACACTTGACCCCAAGGAAGTCCACCAATAGGCCCCCAGTGGAACCGTGGCCACCTGCTGGCCAGGCTCAGTGGATCCTGGACAGGGGACTAGCCAGCCTTGCCTGTCCCTGTGCCCACATTCCCGCAGATGGAGGGACGCTGGTTCACCATGCAGCTGGCCACCAGCCACACAGACCTGGTCTTGCCAACTGACCCGCTGAGGCTCGCTCTCCACTCCATCTGGACCAGAGAGGGTGGGGACCTGGCATTGGTGCTGTTCTGGATGTGAGCGTGGGCCCTACCTCTTCCTTCTCAGACCCAGGGCCCCCAAGGACAGCACCAGAGGCCCAAACCAGGGAGGCACATGACAGTGAGCTGGGCTGGGGGCCCTTCCCTGAGAGGGGCCAGCCCTCACACTCCAAGAGAGGGGCCAGCAGGAGGGACAGACCCCAAAACCCGTAGGCCTAGACCATGGCCAGGCCTGGCAGTTGGTCCCAGGGCATAGCCGGCTGTGATGCTCAGCTCCAGCCTGGAGACCGCGCTAGCCCAGGGGGCAGACGTCCGTCTCCAGCAATCTGAAGCAGCCGACTTGCCCGGCACATGGCACAAGCCTGGAATCCCTGCCACTGCAGAGGCTGAGGCAGGAGCTGGCAGTTCAAGGTCAGCCTGAGCCAGCTGAGACTGTCTCAAATATGAATCATCAATGAATAAGTAAAGTGGCTAATTTACTCCCAAGAAGCCTCATGGAGGACCACGGCTCAGGGCCACTTCTGCTCAGCACTAACCCCACGAGGACTGTGCCAGCCTGCACCCAGCTTAGGAGAAAAGACCACTGCCTAGCTGGTGCCTGTTCTAGACACAGACGCACGGTGGCCCCGGGGACACAGGTCCATAAGCACATGCCCTGACCCTGCCCGCGGATCCGGAGCCCCTGGGGCCAGGGCCGAGGGGGTGTGGCTTGTCCACCCACGGAGCTGGACAAACAGGAACAGCGCAGACAGGTCCCTGACCCCAAGGCCCAGAGCTCAGAACCTGGGGCTAATGAGTCCATCCCCTTCAGGAAACGTGGGTCCGCCCAGCAACAGGCCACCCCACTCCCTCACTCTTGCCCAGGGCCCCTCAGCTCCACCCTGGGCACCGTGGCCCCATCCTCCTCCCCCAGATGCCTGACCCCGATGCAGGTACAAGTGCCAGAGGCATGGGGACACCAGCGCTCCCAGCACAGGGCTCCCCAATGTCCCCCTGAGACAGGTAACTGGGAGCCATGAGAGGGTGACGTTTTTTCCCAGGGGAGAAGGGGTGTGTAGAGGAATGAACGTCACCATCCACCCAGCTGGGCTGCCAGGCCAGTACCAAGGCTCCTGTGAGTACCCAGCCTGGGGTCTGGCCCTCGCTGAGGGGGGAGGGGTGAGCAGGGCCCCAGATGCTCCATTCTGCCCTGACACCAGGAGGCTGTGGGCTTCGGGGGGTGGGGAAGAGCGCGAGCTGAAAGGAAGCGGGGCGTCCTCCGTAGACAGCTCTGTGCTGCCCGTGGGAGGGGCCGGGGGCCGGGGAGGAGGAGAGGTGTGGTGCCTCAGCTGCCTGGGGTCCCCAGTCGCGGGGGGCAGCATGCACGTCTGCTTCGTCAGCTCCGACGACAGCAACCTCATTCTGTACGTACGCTTTGAGGACGTCGAGGTTACCAGCCTATGGGCACTGCTGGGTAAGTGACTGGCTCTCTCCAGTGCTGGCCAGCATGTCACCCAGATCACCAGAGGGGAAGCGGGAGGCCCTCTGGGGTCTGCATCGGGCCCACTCCTTCAAGGAGCCCTGGGCGGCTGTGCCCTGGGCTGCATTCAGGGGATTCAGTCCCTGTATTCACTGCAACAGTCCAGGGAAGAGGGGAGGCTGGGCCTGGTGGCAGCAGGGCAGGTGGCCCCACAGTGGGCCAGCCCCAGTGTGTGCCCTGCATCTCAGCTGCAGCATCAGAGGGCTGAGGCCCAGGGCTTGCACCCGCCGCCCAGGCTCAGCCTCCCTGTTGTTCACCCCAGAGGAGGGCGTGGAGAAGATGTGGCCCTGGGCCTTGGCCCTTACCACAGCCCTGTGATTTCAGCGAGAAGAATGCTCGAGGACCCCGCGTGGCTGGGGAAGTACTGGGAGTACGTGGAGAAATTCCGCCTGCAGAGCGCCCCGGTCTTCAATGTGGCCGGTAAGCTCATCCAGCTCCTCCCAGCCGCCGCCTGGCCACAGCCCCCCTCACCACGACAGCTGAAGACCACAGCTGACGCGGGCAGCATCCACAGCACACTCAGGCCGGGCAGGTGCTTCACCTGTGGGGTCTCACTCAGTCCCCGGGCCACGCGGGAGGCGAGCACGGCCGGTGGGGGTGGGGGTGGGGGACAAGAGGCCGGTCCTGTGATTGGTTCATTACCTGACCAATTTCAGAGTGACCAAATGAAGGCCTTTTTCTCTGTCCCTCCACAGGACAGTGCCCCGGCCCAGGCCCAGGGGAGTCCACTCCCTGAGCCTTCCTGCCTGGGCCTCCATCCCTCTGCACTGACCGCAACTCCCCTGCCTTCTGGCCAGGGACTTGCCCAGGAGCCTGAAGCCCCTGCAGTCTGTCCTCTCCCCCTCCCTGTGGGTCACAGGGCCACCTGCCAACTGACCACATAGGGACTCATAGCATCCCCCAGCCCGGCCTGCACCTGGAAGAGACTAGTGGGAGGGGCGTGTGGCCCCACATCCCCACCTCCGCAGAAACATCTGCAGGAGCAGATTGCCAAGGTCCTCACGCCGGCCCAGGCTGACAGTGTCACCCCATGGTGTGTGTCACAAGGCAACCCCAGGAGGTTCATCTCAGGCGCTCCTGCCCCTACCTGGCCCCTCTGGGTCTACTCTGGGCCACTCTAGAGAGTGGCCACGACTCTAACCACACTCCCCCCTGGGAGCCAACTGGGGCTGCCAGGGATGCGTGGACTGGGGCACTGAGGCTGGTGGACGCCCGGCTCAGAGCCAAGGGCCCTACAGTGCGTGCCCACCTCTACTCCAGCTGGGCAGGCTCCGGGGAAACCAGGTCAGAGTCCTTGACACCCACCTAGACAGGCCTGGCAGGTGCCCAGCCCAGAAGACACCTCTGCCAAGCCTACCAGGAGCCCTGCCTGGCCAGCTGTCCCCACGCTCCACCAGAGTGAAACAAGCATGACCTAAAACACTGAACCGCCACGAGGAGGGTTTTGCCAGGGGTGACTCAAAAGCTGGTGACACGGTGACAAAATAGACAGAACAGAGCCGCTTCCCCATAACCAGCAGCTCTGGAAATGTGATAACCCAAGAAGGTGCAGACTTCCTGTGAAATAAAGATATCCTTATTCTGGACTCAGAGAGACGCCCGGGGCTGGGGTGCGGCTGGGTGACAGAGGCGTACTCAGCAGGCGCACTGCCCAACAGGGCCAACAGAATAAATGCCCGCGCTCCTCGGGGTCCTACAGGTCCCCAGCTCAAGTTGGCCTCCACATGCCAGCCCCCAAGGCCGCGCTCCAGAGGGACGTTTGCCCGAAAAAAACCCAAATCTAAAATTTACATGAAAGAGTACAAGTTTAGGAATGTTTAAAAAGAAAAGCATTGAAACGGTCTGTCTCTGGGACGTAACCACAGCGGGGAAGTCACGGGGCATGAGCGCAGGGCAGGAAGAAAGACAGCGAGGCCCGAGGTCAGCAGACAAACACGCCTCCCTACAGCATGGGTGACAAAATGGCCCACCCTAACTGCACCTGCATTGAATAAAGGAGCTGACAGCAACGGGGAGAACTCTGGGGCACAGGAAGGGCAGAGGTGGCCACTCGTTAAGTTAATTCCTGACCCATTCTAGAAAAGAAGAAACCTAGAAATTTCTGTCCTCCCTATACTTGGGGACAGAGGTGCCAACAGGTAGGACAGAAACCCCAAAGGAAAAGAGGGGCCCACGGAGCCTTTGGATCCCCGCACATCAGTTACCACCTGCAGAACTGAAATACAAAAAAAGTGTCACTAATATTTGCCACGAAATTGACAATGAATTCCCATCACACAGATAAATATATATCAAAGCTACTCCCTAATTCAAATGGGAGTTAGAAAAATGAGCAAAAGACCCCAAACGGGGCTATCTGCACACTGGCGGAACACAGAGCTGCCGAGTGCAATGTGAAGAGAGGGGGCCGGGCTCAGTCACCCAGCAGGAGGCACCGCATTGTCCACCAAATAAGACAGGGACATTTCTAGACAGATTCAGTGATGCCCACTGTGCGGGAAGGGCAGCCCTTGAGTAAGGACAGGGCTTGGCAGGCCTCCCTGGACTCCTCAGCAGGCCTGAGTGTGGCCCTGGGAGCCCACCCACTGGCCAGCTGACCTCTGTCCCCAGGTGAACCCAGGGCCTGCTCTGCCTTGATGCTGGCTCCGCTGCTTGTACGTGGGCATTTCGACCTCCTCTCCATAACCCTCCCTGCCTCCACACCACCTTGGCAGAGCCCCTGCTCAGGGCAGTCCCCCTGCCTGCCAGGTCAGACCCAGGGCAGCGACAGACGGGCTGTGGCTAGGGTCCTTCTCCCTCCTCACTCCTGGCATCTGTGGAGACACTGAATGCAAGGGGGGAAATCACTCAGAGCAGACGGCTGATCGGGAGCCGAGCCTGGCCCCGGAGTGCCAGAGGGCCGGGCAGGGAGGCCACAGGAGTGACCGCGGGTTACAGCCCCAGGTCTGACCCTAAAGGCGGCAGCTCCTCCAGCCACAGCGCTCGGCCCCCATCTGCCCTGCGGTGTCAGCAGCAGGGTCACCGCCAGCTCCAGAACACTCTCCCCAGTTCACTAGGCTTCCAGGCACATGGGCAGAGGTGGGCAGGAAGCCCCCTCCCAGCACTGGAGGCTCAAGTCCAGGGCCTGGAGCCACAGGTGGGCTCCTCCAAGGCCTCTCCTGGGCTGGGCCTCACTGGTTATCCATTTGCATGGGTCCCAGTTCTGATTTCCTCTTCTGATGAGGACACTCCTGTTGCACTGGAGTTGGGTCCACCCTACGGGCTTCATCTTGACCTAATGACCTCTGTAAATGCCCCGTCACGTTCTCAGAAACCAGGGCTCAGGCTTCCAAAATGAGAGGCAGGGGGACCACTCCTCAGCCTGTAGCACTCAGGGTGCACCCCTGCGTAGGGGCCCAAAGCCTGCCAGAGAGCAGTGGCCCCCTGAGCCTGCAGGGCTCATCTCCTGACAGCCCCCGGGCTGCCGAGGACACTACCATCCTGACCACCTCTGACCGAGAGGCTTCAGCAGGTAGTCAGCAAACAGCTCCTCAGGAACAGAGGCAAAAGGGCCAGCTTTAAACCCTCGGCTTACCACCTCTCTGTGTCGCCAGAGAGCCCACCTCCAGCCACCTAGGACCTGTCACCTGCAGGACAGACTGGCCACGACCTTCCTGCATCCAACACCAAGCCCGTGCCACATGCAGGGAGAATAAACAGGTTATTTTTTTTTACATTTATTTAACAACACTTTTCTGTTTTGCAAACAGACTTTTTTTCTGAACTGGAGTGTTCCCTTCATTAAAAGAAAATAAAATTGTTCTGTGTCAAAAGCCTGTTCACGTTGTCCACACCACCAGACGGCAGCCTCCGTGAACGAACACTCAGCACACCCTCACTCTTCATCCCAGATCAACCGAGTCAGAGGAGTCGCAATCGTGAGGAGGAAGAGCCCTCTGGAGGGGGTACGTTTTGAATCTATAAATGGGGAGGCTTGGTTGGCATCCTGCGAGTGTGACCGCGGGCACTCCCTCCTGTCCTGAGGGCGTGGAGCCCCCTCAGCTCCTCTCGGGGTGCAGTGCCACCTTGACGTAGTGGACCTGGGGCGGGGGGTTGAACGTGGGGTCCCAGCCGTATTCGGGGGACAGCAGCTTGGTGGGCTTGTGGAGGAAGAAGAACTTGTTGAGGTGCCTTTCGAAGGTGCTGTTGAGCCCGATTTTCAGGTCGTGGATGACGCCCTCCATGTAACCCCTGATGAAGTCCAGGACTCTCTGGGGTGTGCCCCCAATGATGGAGCCGCCGTAGAAGAAGTCTCCCTGTCCGAACGGGATGTAGGCCGAGGACTGAGGCCGCCTCTCGTAAGGGTAATTCCCGGTGTTCCTGAAGTACCACCAGGCGTGGAGCTGCGCCACGGAGGTGCCCAGCGTCTCCACCCCAAAGTCGTCCTGGAAAACCAGGTCGGCCGTCATGCTGAAGAGGAAGTCGGCCTCCTCCAGGATGTGCGCCACGATGTGCTCCCCCAGGACCTTCATGCGAATGAGGTCGATGTCTGACCACCACTGCTCCTCCTCCATCAGAAGCAACTGGAAGGTGCAGAGTGGACGGAGCTCCATGCTGGGCCGCTTGACGTAGTCGTTGGTCATGATGTAAAAGACCACCCTGTGGCCGGGCATGAAGTACTTGTTGGCCGACTGCAAGAACACCTCCAGGTACTCATCAGCAAACCTGGGACACACGGAGCAAGAAGCCTGTGTCCCTACGTGTTCTCTGGGGAACAGAGGCCACCAAAGGCCGCCTGATGCCAAAGAGCCCAACATCCCCCAGGAGAGAAGGCGGGGCCGCACCTCCACTGGGTCAGTCAGGGGGCCAGGACGTAGTGAGCCCCAGGGCCTGACGTGCCTTGGAATTTTGGAACCACTGAGCCAGAGCTAAGTGGACGCTGGCCAAAGGCCTCCCAAGTGGACCCTCGGACCCAGCCAAGGTGGAAAAGTGACAACAGCAAAGTTCTTGTACAGGTCGGCTAGAAGCAGCGGCCATGGCAAGGACAGGCTGCCCTCTGGGACAGAACGTCCATGATGCGTGTCCTTGGTTTTTCCCAAGAAGGGCACATGTTGGTGGCACCTACCTGCCTCTAGCAAAGACAGCCAGGCCCACGGTGAGGTTCCGCTTCCTGTAGAACTTCTCCAGGGCCTGTGTGCTGAACGTGCCTTCCCACAAGATGGGGGCCAGCCAGTCGGTGGTGGTAGTGACATCCAAGCGTTTCCTGGGTAGTACACAGAACAGTTAGGCAGGGCCACCGTGCTGGCTGTGGCCACTGGCGCTAGCGTGCTGACACAGCCCCTCCTGGGCACTAGACAGGGCCTGGCCCTGGCAGGACCCTCCGAGGCATGCACGGGTGTCCTGCCTGCCAGCATGTGCAGAGCCCACAGAGGTCAAGTGCGTCACCCCAGGGTGACGGTCAACAGGAGGCTCACACTGCTGGACTGGTGTCTGCCTCGAGCTCTCCTCAGCCCCCGCCTGCCTCCCAGGTCCAGAGGCCACTTCCTCCAGCTCTGGTGGCAGAAGGGCAGTTGGAGGGGAAAAGCAGCCCGACCAAGTACCCTCCATTACAGACCAAAGCCAGCTCACAGTGGGCCCACGGCCTCCTGCACCGTGCCTCTGCCCCCGCCCCACCCCCGTGCCCAGTGGACATCCTCATGCCTGCTCCAAGCCAGCCGAGGGGCCAGCGAGGTCGGAAGACGAGTCAGAAATGGGGGAGAGGGTTAGATTTCCATAATGAAGAAATGACAACAGGATTTCAGATGCGCCAGGCTGGCTCAAAATTTGAAAATCAATGTAAACCCCACATCAAAAGCCCAAGACCAACCCCGTGCCCGTAGCAATCGGCACGGACAAAGCAAAGAGTTTAAGAGGAAAAGCTGTGGAAAGAGTTCTCAGAGGGGTTTTGAAAAGTTCTGGGTTGGGCATGCTCAGGGGAAGGCCCTCACCAGAACCTGACCATGCTGCTCCCCAGGACTCAGCCTGCAGAACTGTGACAACTTGCTATTGTTAAAGCCACCCAGTCAATGGTACTCTGTTAAAGCAGCCAGAGTACAACAAGTACCACGCCCTGCGCCCTAGGTGGACATTCACATCTGTTACCACAGTGTCGCAACGCACCAGGCTCTTGACCAGGAGGCACTGCATGCGAATGCTCACGGCAGCACAGATCCCAAGAGCAAAGCAATTCGAGCCCCCAGGAGCAGGGCAGAGGGTGGATCTGTTGGGGCATTTCCACGCCAGAGTACTACACAGATGTCAAAAAGAACTGCAACAATGTGCAAAATTTGGGTGAATCCTGGCCCCGTGGCACCAAGGAAGGGGTAGACCCAGAAGACCACCAATACGCACGGTCCCCTTTGAAAAGCTATGACCAAGATTCAAATGTGGATGTTTCAGAACACATACAGGTGAGATAAAATGATAGGAGGAGAGTGGAGGTCAACCCACCAGGACCACACGGTCAGCGACGGGAGTTGGGCCAGTGAGTGTTGCAGAGGTGGGCACTGACAGATAGGCAGGGTGGGGAAGGACAGACACCCAGGCATGGGCATGAAAGGCTGCAGCCCTGTCTCAAAGAGCCAGCAGACCGACAGGCAGCCTGAGTGGGCTCTGTGCAAGACACCGGCATGGGCTGTCCTGAACCCACTCTGCCCACCCGGGGTCCCCTAAAAGACCCAGGTGAGAGAGGGACGCACAAGAGACCAGCCAAACACAAAGATGCCCCCAAACCCTGCGACAGTGCCGGGAGTGCAGACTGAGTTGAGGGGTTCAATAAGCAGTTCTGCCACTGCTTATTGAACCCCTCAATGAGAATGTTCTCATGAGACGTGAGTTTATCCACTGCGAATAAGATGATGAAAGGGGACAATTATTAAAGGGACATCTAGCAATTTTAACTTTACATCAAATGTTCTGATGTTATGACCTTTGGTCTAAGAACCCCATTTCAGAAATTTATCCCACAAATAATACACATCATCGTGAACAAAAAGGAAGAAACCGGTCAGCCACTGACCCACTATGAGGACCTCCCCCACCTGTGAGCTACCCGGAGCCCCAGGGACGGCTCAATCGGCCAGCCCCAGAGGGGGCACAGCAGCCACCAGGACGAGGCCCCAGGGGGTCCCCCAGGCAGCACCACCATTGGCATCGTGCCTCCAGGTGCGAGCAGGGAAACCTGAACAGACCCTCGAGACTCAGCCTGTCCCCCACCCACTTAGTTGCTCTTCTGACCTAAAAGTCACTGATATTAAAGGACCAGACACACCTCTGTCACGGGGACATGGTGGGGACTGTTGAAGCCAACTACTTCCTGATCTCCAGGAGCAAACCCTGTGCTGGGACAGCAGGCTGGACCACAGTTGCACCCGTGGGCACACATGGCCTCCTGGGAGTCCACTCTTCTCTTCTGCAGTGCTAGTGAAGGGGCCTGGGTTGGCTGCACATAGCTTGGCCACCCCTGGATAAGCCAGGACCTCGGAGCCCAGTGGACAGAGTGCGTCCACTCTCTCCTCACGGGTGATGCTGGGGCTTGGTGAACAGAACCTGGGCACCCACCAGAGCCTCAAAGATCAGGGCACCACTCTGGACCCAGGGCGCTATGTCGTGGGGATTGGAGGAAGGAACCCGTCCCTTCAAGTGAGGCATGCTGTTTTCATAAAGGGACATGTTTGTTCTTACTTGGGTTTAAACCAGGTTGACAGCTGAGGTTCTTCTACGCCGTAGTTCCTGGGGACAAGGGGGAAAGCAGGTCATCACAGAATCAGTTTGCTCAGGGAACACCTACGTGCTGAGCCCCCCGGGGGGAGACGCTATTTGGAGCTAGCTCTACCCACATCTTGCAGCCCCTGGCTCCTGTCCTTGGGAACATACCTCAGCACTGACTGGCCCCTGGGACCGCCCCCCCAGCACACCGACCCACACCTGGGTCCAGAGGCAGTGGGAGGGAGGTCTCCACAGGGTCTGGAGGAACAGGTTGGCCCAGGGAGAGGTATCCGAGGCAGAGTGGCCAGGAGGCCCTGTGTCTGGGGGACTCTGGAAGGAATCCACATTCCAGGTCAGAGCGTGGGCATCCAGACGGGCACGGAGTCGGCTGATTTCCTCCTGAGAACCAATGTCTGCGCCCTGTGTTGGTGAGGAGTGTCGGGAGGTGCAGACCTGATCTCGGACTCTCTTAGACACAGACACTCTGGACTCACGGCAGTCCCGTCCCCTGGAGCATGCTGTGAGCTGAAGCACCGTAAGCTGGAAGCGTGTTTCAAGCCCCTGGCCCAGCGAGTCCGCTCAGCCCAGCCAGACCTGGCCACACTCAGACCCTCGCAGCCTATGGGGACAGTCGTTCTGCAGAGCCTGTTAGAGACAGCACCGGCCACCTCATTGAACTGCTGAAGGCCGTGCTGAGTGGCAGACACGAGGGGTGCAGTTCTGCAGAAAGCTGGTGCAGAACAGGGCGAACAGGGGCAGCGGCACCAACCGTCCAGAGTGCTCTGAACCTCAGAGTGCATTCCCTCAGACATTATCTCAGTGTCCTCAGCGCTGGACCTCCCAGCACACTCTCTCAGAATCCAGTCGTCCAGGCCAGATGTCATCAAGAGGGAACTTGATGAAAGCCACCTCCTTCACAGTGCTGGTCTTGCTGACTTCCAGTCCCGGGTAGGAGACGTGGCTGGAGTGCCCCACCCTGAAGAAAGCCACCATCCCACAGGGACCTGCCAGAGCAGCGAGCGCCACCCTGGTGCTGGGACAGCTGGAGGTGCTGAGCCACCATGGTGTGGATGTCACCCCGGTGGTGGAGGTGGCCCTGCAGCCCAGGCTCACAGCAGGGTGGCAGCAAGCTAGTTACACCTCCAGTCACACCTGCTCATGCTGCTGTACTGTCCCAACGGCCCTGACCTGAAAGACCCCAAACCTCTGCGGCCCTTCAGAGCTCTCTGGCCCCAGGCTCCCGCTGCCACAAGGCCACTCCCTGGGCAGGCAAGCTCCCTCCCCTTGCCTGTCCCCTCAGGGAGGCTGCCCGGGGCTGCTTGGCCGTCCTGTGCAAGCCTACCCCACGCTGCCGTCTCATGCCCTGTCCTCTCTGTGACCAGCCCCAGGTCCTCAGACCCAACACAGCTTTTCCCTCCAGCTGGACAAACACGGCGGGTCATGGCTGCTGCCCTGAGTCGCCTTGCTGTGTGGAGGGGCTTGTGCCGGGGAGGGTGCTCCTGCTAACAGGGTCCAGCCCCTCGGCCCCACTGGGCACCCTCGTCTTCTAGTTCCCAAATCCATCAACCAGCACAGGATCCCTCCTTCTTCAGGGGCGGGAGACAGTCAAGCTTTGAATTTGAACAAAGACGTTTTGCAATTTGAAGTTTTAGATTTCTAGGATGAAGTTCCATGTATTTATTCATTTCTTAACCAGATTAATGCCTGAGCATCTCACGTATGCGGGCGTAATGCCCAGTTCCCGGGCGGATGGTCGAGTCCCTGGCCCCCTCTTCCACTGTGAGCCCCCGTACAGCCTCCGGGCCTCCGTCCTCTCCGCTGCCGCCGCTGTGCAGACCTCAGGGTTTTAGAAATGAGCCTGGCGTGCAGTGGCAGCTCATGGTTTCAATGACAAATGACGCTGGGCGTCTTTGTACTCTGTGTTCTGTCTGCATGTCCTGTCGGGTGAGCTCTGGATGGCTCTCATGCCCGTTCTTCAGATGTCTGGCTCCCTCCTTTACAAGCTCAGATGCAGGCCCTCCACGGGTTGGCAAAGGCTTTCTCCCCCCGCCCCAGCCCGTCTCCTTCCCTCTCCGTCTCTCTGTCTCTCCCTCTCCCTCTCTCTCTCCCCCTCCCTCTCTATCTCTGTCCCTCTCTCTCTCCCTCTCTTTCGTCTCTTTCTCCTCTCTCTCTCTCCCTCTCTCTTCTCTCTCCCTCCCTATGTCTGTCCCTATCTGTCTCTGTGTCCCCCGACTCCCCTCTCCACAGGTGCTCAGAAACACCGTGTTGCTCCTAAGGAGGACCTGGGGAGTGGCACGGGGTGACTAGGGTTCAGATTTCCAAGAGGGAGTGAGGGCAGCTGGCAGAGGTGCCCCTGGGACACATAGGTGCTGTTTACATCAGACACGTGGCCGGAACTGGAGACGGCTTGTGACCCGCCTGGAAGAGCCTCCTGGCCTCTCAGCTGGCTGCACTGGCGTCCTGCCCTATAAACGCACGGCCCCACGACGTGTCTGGTTTTCTCTGTCTGGCAAACCCCTGCAGGCACACACTGTGGTCTCCCGCTTCCCCGGCTGGAGCCCAGCATGTAAACTGGCACCCAATCAACAGCCGCAGGCGTCCACAGGGAGCCAACGCTGGCTCCTCCTCGCTGTGCGGCTGGAGGTCCTGGTGCTGCCTGGCCGAGCAGCCAGCAGGGCCAGGGCAGTGGGAACCTGCTCTTTACTGGGGGCTTCTGCCAGGACCACAGGGGAGATGGCTCTGGGAGAGTGTCAGCCCAGCTGGGCACAGTGGTCACACCTGCAATCCCAGCAACTCAGAAGGAGGATGGTGAGTTAGGGTCAGCCTCAGCAACTTAGGGAGACCCTGTCTCAAAACCTGGAAAGGCTGGGGTGTGGCTCAGTGGTGCAGCACCCCTGGGTTCAGCCCCAGCACCAAAAAGAAGAAGTCGGGAGGAGGAAGAAGAATGCAAACCCAGGCCAGGCCTTGTCAGGGCTTCTGCGTCCCCAGGAGGGAGTCAGCACTGACCCAGGTGTCGGCGCCTCACAGGGAACAGGGTTGTGCCTCTTTCCTGGCACCTCCGGGGCTGGCAGGGCCGGGTTCTGAGGTCCTCGCATGCAGAGGGGGCTCTGGTGGCACCTGCCTCCTCTCACGTGCCACAGGCCTCGTCACCACCTCAGGTCTGTGCCTCGGGGTGTGGTTTGCTATGCCATAAGGTGACGGTCACGGGCCACTTCAGTGGCTCCCACACACGTTTGGCCCTTGCCCGGGAGCTGGTCCTCGTCATCTGGGAAAGCCCTGGCATCGCGTCCAGAACAGGGCAGACCAGGGTCCTGTCTCGGTGCGTCTGACTTTGGGGACTTCGTCTCGGGCCGTGTGGCTTCGTGGTCTTCTGCTGCCCACGTGGTCTCAGCCGAGCTGACTCCCAGCCTCCGCCTCCAGGTGCGTCAGACGAGCCCACGGCCTCGAGGACTCCGGGCCTTCTGCTGTCCACCAACCCCACAAGGCTTTGATCCCTGACCCTAAGGGACCCTGCCCCCCATGGGCCCCTGATGTTCCTGGGCCTGCGGCAGTGCTGCCCGCCTCCTCTGACAGGGCAGGGCAGTCCCCCATCACTGGGCTCTTGGAGACTTGGCGTCAGGTTTTACCTGAAGTAGTGCTTGGCCATCATCAGGGATAAAAGAACCAAAACCAGGAACAGCATTCTCCGCTTAGAATTCATTGCCTCCTAAGGAAAGGGAGGGAGGGAAGCACACCCTGTCACCTCCAGCCACAGATCAACGGGCAGACATCTGGACACCACCCAGGGCCTCGCTTTCAGAGGTGCAGCCTCAGGGAGGGAGCCCGGGGACAGGTACTGTCCTGCGGCCTCTGTCCAGCCAAGAGTCACACCCACCCTGCTGTGGCTCTCCTGCCTTCTGAAGGTGGTGATGTCGCTGTTCTCCTTTGTGATGCGGGCATCCCTGGGCTGTCACCGCAGCAGGCCTGGCCACTGGAGGAGTCCCAGGGTACCTTGAAATGCTCTTCGTGCCTTGCCGTGCCCCTGTGCAGGTGCATGGCCCACCCCCTCCCAGAGAGCACCTGGAGCAGTGGTCGTGGGCATTTCTGGGTGGGGCAGAGGACGCCGAGTCCTGGTCTCCCTGTGTCCTCCCAGGGTGCCCGTCTCTTCCTGGGAGCCTGCTGCTGATCATTTCCCCGACAGGACACACACCTACACGCTACAGCACGAAGACAGGGTATGTGTGAGCCTGCCTTCTCCAGAGGATGTCCTGACTTGTGACCACAACACAGACCCATCAGAAAAATGAAAGATTTTCTAACTGAAAAAATCTGGACACTAGTTTCTCGTGGCTGGCGGAGCAGCTGCCTGAAACGCAGGGCTCCAGCCAACTCGCCGATTCCCTTGCGGCTCGGCACCCGGAGATCTAAGAGGAAGGTCCCCTGGGGGACGGGCTCCTGAGAATCCTGCGTGGGGTGAGCCAGTCTCTCCAGCTGAGCGCCGGCTGGAGTGCTGCTGTGAGCAGCTCTGCTCTCCAGTGCTGCCGACCTCGCGTCTGCTGGTGCAGGAGCCACCTTCGTGTCTCCGTCTCAGCACCTGCTGCCGGATGCCTGGCTCCCACCTGGGCCACGCACCCCCTCACTGCCTCTGCCCCTCTCTGTGCCCAGCCTGGGCCTCTTCCTATGGAGTCCAGGCACAAGGGGCGCCCCCAGACCCCACTGCATGGCTCTGGGCACCTAAGCCCCTCCAGCCCCAGCCTGGCTCCACAGCGGGGCAGGGCAGCACCTTCTGGCCAGCGGAGCTCTTGCTTCTATTTTCCACTGTGGTTTGGAAGGTGCTCCCCACTCGAACAGGAACTTACCCCAGAGTCCTCCGTTAATGGTATCACCGGGGTGGGCACGTAATCCTGCTGCGGTACTGAGAAGTGGGGATTAGATTTGGGGTCATTAGGGTGGAGCCCCAACACTGAATCCTGGTGTTTTTTTTTTAAATGGGGCCTCACTATACTGCCCAGGCTGGCCTTGAACTTGAATTCCTTGGCTCAAGCAATTCTCCTGCCTCAGTTTCCTGAATGGCTTAGGACATGTCACCATGCCTGGTTCCTGGTGCCTTTATTAGAAAGGAAGAGACCACAAGACACACACCACACACACACACACACACACACACACACACACACACACACACGCTCCCTGTCTCATGTCTGTGCTGCTTTGGGACTGACAGCAAGAAGACCATCACCAGCTGCAGCCCCTAGATTTTGCACCTCCGCAACAATGTGCCAGAATAAACCTCATTTCCTTATAAAGTTAGCTACCCTGGACATTTTGTTATAGTAACAACAACTGACTAATACATTATCTGCCCTATTTCTCAGTGAATACCCCTGAAACCAGGTGTGGTGGTGTATCCACGCCATTCAGGAAACTGAGGCAGGAGAATTGCTTGAGCCCAGAGTTCAAGTTCAAGTTCAAGACTGCCATGGCCTCACTGCCCTATTAGCATGTGTTTGTGCTTATGTCAAGTGTCAGGAGCAGCAATTGAATTATGGGTCTCAAATTATTCTGTGACATAGGCCATGCCCCTCTGGAGAATTCTCCAAGCAAGGCTTTGATGGAGATAGCCCAGTTGCTATGGTGATGCCCTGTTCAAAGGGAGATTCTGTGCCAGCCTCAGAGTTTTATCAGTTCTTAACCTCGAGTTCAAATGCCACTTACCCAGGGGGTAGGGAGTTATGGGCTCAAACTGCTAATTGGGCTGCAGAGACTTTTATCCTTCACTCTGAGTGCTTTGAAGAAACTTTCTCACAATGAATCCTTTTGATGTCTGAACCCCCAGAATAAACGTGCAGAGCTGCCAGTCCCCCTCATCAGAGGCTGCTGAACTCCCGAGTCTGGCTCTTTCTCTGTTTGTCTTTCCTTGCTCCCCCTCACAGCCCCGTCCATAGCCCTGAATAACCTGTGGTGCAGGTTGCAGCAGGAGATAACGCAGATGTGCTTAGGGAATGTTAATAATTCCATTCTACGGAGCCCTCCATCCAAGAATGTGGGTGTTTCTCCTTTTATTTAATTTTTTTCTTAATTTTCTTTTGGGGTCTTTGGAAAGATCATTGTTTTCTTTGTACAGGCCTGTCTCATTTTAGCACAATCACTACCACTATATCGAGTCACACGACTAAACCAGTCAGGGTCACTCCACGTGAATTTGGGGACTCAATAAAGACACAGACACAGAAAGTACCTTTGGGTTCAGTGACGGCTCCTCAGCCACAGCTGCCACGAGGCAGGCAAGAAAGAGAGCGAGGAGCCACGCTGAACCCTTTTATTGGGGAGAAGCCACTCAAATGAGAGAAGGGATCAGGGGTCAGGGGGTTGAGTCCAGCTTCCTGATGTCTGCTGTCAGCAGGTGGATGACACCTGGGAAGGCCACGCCCATCTCATGAGCTGTGTGGGGATCAAGGCAGGGCGCATGAAAAGACCAGAGCGAGGCTCTAACAGAGGGCCCACATCGGGTCCGTCCACCCTGTGCGCTCAGTGCCCACAGTTCACACACAGCCCAGGGCGGCTGGCCACACCTCCACTCTCACATGGCTCAGGGCTCAGGGCGCTCGGGTCCTGTGTGGGAGCTCCCCACTTATTCCCCCTTTCCTAATAAGTGAAGGCAATTGGGGAATTCTATCTTCCATCACTGGATTCTTGGTCCAAGGTTGTCTTGACCTACTACTGAAACCAAAGGACGTACCATTTCAATAACATACCCATCGAATGTTTCCGCAGATTTAGGTTCAGCGTCATTCAATTAACTTTGGAAGATCCAAGTTATTAGTATTCCTCTGCCAAACACTCATTAGAAGATTCTTGATCTTTTCCCAATTTTTATTGGCAAGCATTGTGCTTGGCCACTGAAACACAGGCATTTTTATTTGGCATTTAAGCCTTTCCACAAACCACAGAGCAGAGGCTCATTCACAGTATTCATCCCAGTGGTTTCTAGAGATTTAAACGTAGTTCCAACCTTTCCCTCAGCACTTATCTGATGGTGAAGGGGCTTAGAAGTAATTTAAGTCAAATTATTGAAAAATCCATATGTTGTAAGTTTTAAAAAATAGCCACAAAGGCTGTATTGTAGGAACCATGAATAATATTTTAAGTAGTCACTTCAAGGACCCCGAGACCAAGAGCTGGCCCAGGTCTGGTTAATGGCACGCGCCTGTTTCAAGGCCTGAATGTTAGCCTCAGCAGGCCGGCTGGCCATAGGACACAGGCTCAGTGTCCTTTTTCTCTACCATAACTAGTGATAAGATTAGGCAAGTCGTACCTTTTATAGGTTACCGGATATGTACCCATCCTTCCTCTCAACTGTCACATTTCAGGAGTCTTTTAGGTCTGTCAGGAAGGTAAAAAGGCAGAAGTCAAACATCAGGACATCCTTTGGGTGCCATCTCGCTGAGGATCAAGGTTTCTAGGAGTGACGGCATCCTCGTGATTCTAGGAGACCAGCCTAAGATCTACACACTAGACCCCTTATGGCAGGGCATACGCACAACCCACCCACTCAGAAAAGGTGTCGCCTTCTATTGTAGAAGGGTCAGGGCTGTAATACACTGGTGGATAGTTCAGGTAAATACCTGGCCTGCAGGAAATTCTATTTCAGCAATCTCTCTGTTTTGACGATTGTCCAGATACATAATCTTAATCTCTAAGGACCAGCATGACCGGCTGGTTGAGGTTTCTCAGAAGATACTCCCCGACAGCCTGTTCACCACAGGATCCACATCGAGGTGCAACTGACCACTACAACCAGTACAATTAGTCCAGTTTCATGGGTGGACTCTCCAGTCCTCACTGCAAGGCACTTTAAAGGTGGACCTGAGAAATGTCCCTAGACGTTTGTTCGTGATTTTTAGTGACCTGTCAAGCCCATGAAGCTGCATAGCTGTAAACTCTGCAGCGGGAAATCCACCATGCTGTGTCAGGGTTTCCACCTCCCCACGATGACCAGCTGAAACTCTATCTTCTGAAATTTGACTTAACTTACTAGATCATGTTCAGCAGCAGTAAGACTCTCAGTATCACGATTAGGAAAAAATGTTAAAATATTTTGTAAGACCTACTATGTGCCTGTGGGGTCCTGTTCCCCCCCCACTTTTTATTTAATAAAATTGAGTAAAGGCCTGGCGTAAGCCATAGCATCATAAGCATAAGTTATAGATAATAGTACACGTATTTGAATAATAAGAAAAGATTTACTGTCTTTAGTTGGTCCTGAATTTTGACAGAAGTTATTTAAAAGGACCATGGTAAACAGAAACTTAGCCTTTACTGAATGCTTGGCTTGATTTTGACTTTAACAGAATTACCAAAAATGAAGAATACAATAAGTTGTATATAAAAAGTTATATTTTGAAATTAGCTCTAGATTAACTTAAATGATTATCTTAATTTGGAATGAAGTGAGAGAAAGAGTTTATAACTTGGGAGTGGTGGTCTTTAGTAGGAGCATGAGAAACATATAGACATCTGTCCAAAATAGGAAGTACATATGTTAAATAAGCCTAGAGAAGATGTTTTGGTTTTTTACCATTAATAAAGAATGAACTAGAGAAGTGAATAGTCTTTTATCTACAAATTCATGAAAAACTGTCATTATTGTTTTCAAATTTAGTGTTGACCTAAGTAGGGGGAGTTACTATCTCAAATATTAATGGGCAAAGACAAGTCAACAGTGTGGTTTAAGACAGTGATCTAATTTAAAATTTTATAGGACCTCGAGCTACAATGATATTTTGAGGGGTTTCTGTCAAAATAATCTTTGTGTATAAAGAAACAGCTGCACAAACATCCTTAACAACTCCACTCAATGTAGCAAAATTAGCTCCAGCACCATGCATAATCCATGACTTTACTAATTTTAAAAATATCAATGTATGTAGGGCATCACCTTATATTATTAAACGTTGAGAAAATGTCTATCATGTTAAATTTTTTATTGAAATAAGCTATCAGCTGTTGAGCTGATTTATTTATGGCTGTCTGTCTAATATTTTAGGGATAACTATTTTTGGAGTCATTTTTCTCAGTGACAAGGGTTCAAAGTAAGACCCTGTTTTAATGTTTAGAGGCTTTCAAAACCTGATTATAATTTAGAAAAGGAGTAAACTTGTTAATGAGGAAGTTTATTTTTCTTGGGGTGAGATTAGCATTACACCAATCAACTGTGGTGTAACATTTAAACTTGTCTAGGACTGTGTTGACCTTTGCCAATCCCAGGGAATGTCTAGGGCTAACTGGATGATAAACCCAACTTTGAAAATGGGTGGCCCCCTAGAAGCTTAAGGTGATTGATGTATTGTCTTTTTGAGTCTCTCTATGAAAATAGGATTTTTTAAAGGCTTACTAAAATTCCTTTTTAGGCATTTTGTTTATGTGTTGGATATCTGTTTGGGGAAGTTGTCTGTGCTCCAGACAGATAGTCAGGACATGGTTAAGATAAATCTCCTCTAAAACTGTTTTTAGATGGCCTTCTATTTTAAGGTTTAGCTAAATAACAGCATATCTCTCTAGATAAGGTTAGACATCTGGCATAAATTTTGAAATATTACAATATATGAATTTGGATCTCTCAAAAACCTCCCTGAGTTTGTTCTGATCTGTATTAAGTTTGAGAGGTCCCCTTTGATCTCTGTTTCCAGTAGGTAATTTTTAAGGCCTTCTCTGTTAATAGTAAATGAGGCTAGATATAAAATTGAGACATTTTTTATTAATCATTGTGATTTTCTAGTACATAGACTAGCTGATCCATTTTGATGTTACCTGCAAATGGACAATTTAATCCCTTCCTAAGAGAAGTTCTCAAAATATCTCTATACCTCAGAATATTATCCTTTAAATAGGTATCTCTTGTCTTTTTAAAAAATATGATTAAGGTCACTTCCCAGTGTAGGGAGTGGTATATTAACATTATCATATTTTTTAAAGGATAATACGTCCAGTCAGAGAGCTTAGATAATACAAAGAATTTCCAAAAAAGTTTGCAGCTTTTATTGTTCAAAACTAATGTATGATTTTAATTTGGAGAGCTCAAGTTCTAATAAAATGCTCCCCCAGATCCTACAAATATCCAACAACAGAAGTAATATGTAAGAATTAAAAGGAATCACTACTGGCATCTTTGAATCAATCAAATTTAGTCTCCAAGAAGAAGTGTCAAATTGAAATTGAAGTGAGCATTTCAAAATATTTATTATTTAATCAAAGAAGTAAATTAATTCACTAAAAGTAATACTTTTCTTAAACCTTAAGAATCACTAGGTAAATAAAGACCTTACTTGATGGAAATAAACTTAACATTTTAATAGGTCTTTATCATGTTGAAATATGGACACAATCTTGGTTTATATTAGTATGATAAAATTGGGAGGGGGGAGTCTGAAATATCCTAGGATTAATCAGTTCAGATTGTTATAGTCAGTCCAGTTATACATATATTTGTTTTTCAATTATTTTAACTTTCTATATCATCAGTCTAGATAATGATATAAGGATTTCCTTATTTAGGAAAATTTTTTTATCATTAAAATCCAGACGATAAAGACCTTGTTTTACCCAAAGATGATTTCTTTGATCTTCTTAGACCTCCAATGTGTGTTTGCTCTCTGTGGAAGTATTTTCCTCTCCTTTTAGAATTTCTTTTGGTTATACTTTGGAACAATTTCTGTAAATATTAGAATCTAAACAAATTATTGTACCTTAATAAGAAGAAATATCTCAATGAAAATATCATTAAAGCCCTTGGACATTTCTGTAGACAGAATCTTATCTGTTTATCATCTAATAAAGTTTATACAATAATTTGAGAATTAGAGATTACTTGATGGTTGTATTTTCTTGAAAGCAAAATTCTTATAGTAAAATACATTTATCTTAATTTTTTAATATTTGTATTTTAGTTGTAGATGGACACAATACCTTTATTTTATTTATTTATTTTTATGAGGTGCTTGGCAAGTGCTCTACTGCTGAGCCCCAGCCCCAGCCCTATCTTAAATGTTTTAAACTATAAAAGGCAGAGCATCAGATAAATGCATGTATAAGAAATATAAATCTTGTGTTTTCTGTTGAAGGAAAACAATTAGAAGCAAATAGATACATATTAATTAAACAAATAGACATGTGTTAATTATTTTATGAATTACTGATTATAGATTATTTAAGTAACCGGAAAAATATGTATTAAGAATAAAGGTATAGCTATAATTAGGTCAACCTTATGAAACTACATGGTTCTTAAACTATTTGGATCCATTTCAACTTATTTTAACTATGGGTGTACCCTTAATTTAGTTAAAATAAGAACCCAGCGTATACATTTATTTATTATTTATTTATTGTATTCGTATAGTTACAAATGAAAACAAGGATTTTTTTCGGTCATCACGGGAACATTGTGAGAAAATTCTCAGGCTTTTGTTCCTGTGAGGAACAAAATGCATCCTCATAAGCTCCAAAAGGAAGACAGGAGGAGCCCTGTCTCGGTGGCGGTGTGACACGGTCTGCAGCTGTGGAGCAAAGCTCAGGCTGCCCAGCTTGAGAACAGTCGGGCTCAGGCTGCCCGCAGGCGCCCGCCGAGGGGATCTTTGGCTCGTACTGGCAGTGGGCATCTCGGGCCAGACGCGGGCCGCAGCCCCGGGGCCAGCCACGCGGGGGCGGGGCCAAAAGCCCGTTTGAGTGACAGGGAAAGGGAAAACGCGGGAGGCGGGACTTTTCTGCCATTTCGTCCCCGCGGTGTGCCTGGGGAACTCCTAGGTGCAGCTGGAGAGCCTCGGGGAGAACCCCGATGTTGGCCGTCCCTTTGCATGTCCACTCCACCTCTCCGTGCGACCACGTGGCCGGGCACCTGGCCGGTGCCCCGGGTCGCAGAGGTCGGGTGGAGGTTCACCGAGGGAACCTGAAGCCAGGCTGGGCGGTTACGACGGAGAGGAAACCAGAGTGGCGCTGGTGGCCCCGCAGCTCGGGCTCCCCCGGGGGCAGAGGACACCGAGCAGCTGCACTGTGTGGGTGTCCCGCCAGTTTTTCGGGGCCGGGCGTTGCCCGCTGGGCTGTCCAGGTGGGGTCGCAAACCAGCAATTTGTCCTTTCCCTGTCAGCATCTCCACGGGAGCCGCGCGGTGGGGCTGAGCGGATGGCCGGGCCAGCGGTCCGCCGTCCTCTGCGCTCGCGTGGGCACTCCGCCAGTGGTCCCGGGGTGACAGCAGCGCCCCTGCCTCTGTAAATGGCCATTCTCGCAGGTGCCCTTCTTGCTGGGGATTGCGGGGGATGTAATGGCCAGGCTCGTGACCCTGCGAGTCCCCGTCAGCCGCTGGCACCCCTGAACGGTGGCGGCTTGGAAGTTTCTGGGGCCGATGCTCGTTCCCAGAACGTCCCCAGGTGTGGGATTCTGCGCCATCTGGTGGTTCTTCTCACTGGGAAACCCTCAGGGGCCGCGTCATGCAGGTGCTCCCGGGGTGCCCTGCTGGAGCCCCGAGTCCAGGGCGGTGGCCCTGCCTGTGCTCCTGCAAGCCGCTGCTACCCGTGTTTCCACCTCCTGCTCCGTGAGCTCCGGAGCCAGGGTCAGTGGGCAGCACTCTGTCAGGGAAAGGACCCTCCTCCCGCAGTGCGCCCTCTCCTGCAGCATCTCGAATTTGAAAAATAGGCCCCTCAGCAGACGCTGGCTCAAGGGTATGGTTACCAAGGTTTCCAAGGGGCAGAATTAGCTGGCGGTTCCACAAGGGACAGCAGCCAAACCCTACATCCACCCCAAAACAGCAGAAAAACAAAATTTGCTTCTCTAGAAGTAGAAAAAATCCCCCATATCAATCTTACCATAAGAAATCGCCTTTGCTTTCTTGCTCTCCAAGTGCAGATTCCTAACATATAACTAAAAAAAAAAAAAACAAATTTACCTAAATTTCAAAATATAAAAATTCACAAAAACAATCAGAAAAAATCCACAAAGCACTTTTCCCATGGGAGAGGACTGAACTTAGCAACGTATCCTTTATCAATCATCTTAATTTCTGTGGTACTTACAATTTTCTAATTTCTCATTTTTATGTCTATTTATTGTCCCCAGAATTGCAAAAAATAAATTCTTGCTGACTCTAAAAACAAAAATTTCCAGATATTATAAGTTTAAGGTCACTGACTTTCTTTTGTCTAATTATCACCCTTTTACAAATGAATCCACGATGATTTTAAAATCTATGCACACTATCACTACTGGAGAGAAAAAAAAAAACAAACCACCAATTCTCAAAATTCACATTGGAGTCCCTGTTCAGGCGCCAATTGTTGTATCACACGTCTAAACCAGTGAGGGTCACTCCAAGTGAATTTTGGGACTAAATAAAAACACAGAAAGTACCTTTTCTTTGGGTTCAGTGACCACTCCTCAGCCACAGCTCCCACAATGGGGGCAAGGCAGGCAAGACAGCAAGGAGCACATGCTGAATCCTTTTATTGGGGAAAAGCCATTCAAATGAGGCAAGGGGTCAGGTTTCAGGGGGTTGAGTCTAACTTCAGGATGTCTTGCTGTCAGCAGGTTGACTGACACCTATGAAGGCCACACCCATCTCGTGTGCTATGTGGGATCGTAGGCAGAGTGAGCAAAGAGACGCATTCATAGCCTGCCCAAACAGAGGCACAACACCGGGTCTGTCCACCCTGTGCGCTCAGTGTTCACACTTCACACCCACACAGCCCAGGGCTGGCTGGCCACATCTCCACACTCTCATCACTCAGGCTAAGGGCGCTTGGTTCCTGTGGGCAGCTCCCGACCCACTACAGGTCAGATCTTGTTCTTCTTGCCTTTCCAGCAGCTCGGGCTGGCCCATCCAAAGGATTCTGATTCCACATGTTCTCTTTGCAGCCAGCGGCCCCCGCAGCCACCTTAGTGGGCCAATCCCTCACAGGCAGCAAAGCACTCTGCAGTCAGCGTGGCCCCTCTTTTCAGTCCGCGTCTCTCGCATCTCTGTATCTCAGCAGCTCCCAAAAAATGCCAGAGAAGGCAGCAGCTGCACCCTCCTGCCTGTCCCTGACTCAGGGCTCGGCCAGTGTCTCCATCGGGGACTGGCCTTCACTGGCCTTCACCAAGTGAAGACCAGCATGACACTAGGCAGCCCTGGGTGTGGATGTGGTGTCTTGGAGAGAAGTGCAGGCCCCCTTCTTCAACTGTTAGCCTTCCAGGGTGCCTTCCAGGGTTGGGTGTCCTCACGCCAGGTGGGAATCCCACTTGGCGCTGGGTGTTGCCACTCCCTGGTCAGGACAGGCCACCCGGACCTCCCGGTCCCAGAGACTCCTCAGATTTCCTAAGGATAGGAATAAGAACTGTGCCAGCCTGGAGAAGGTCACCAGAGACTTCCCAGAAGGAGGGGAATGTTCCAAGTCTTGCAGGGGCCTGGAGTGCCACATGGTCCCCAATCCTGAGCTACCTCCACCTCTGCTTCTGGACTGAGGCAGACTCAGGGATGCCCGTGCTAGGGGTCAGAGCAGCTGGGCATGACAGGTGGCCTGGCAGAAGGCCTCAAAGGAGCCAGCACAACCCTACAAGGGGAAGGGCTCCTGGACGCCATGTTCCTGGCCAAGCCCCCATCACAGAGACCCCAGGTGCCAACCCACACCACCTCGACCCTCTGCAGCGGCCTCTCCAGTCTGTCTGGAGCTGTCTGACTTCCCCCAAGACCCAGAAGCCACAGGCAGGAGGAGCTGCCCACCACCTGGCCCGGGTGGGGAGAGACACTTCTGCCACTCATTGTCAGCAGAGATTCTCTGCCATCTGAACAGCGTTTCTTAAATCTCTTCTTTTAAAAAGTGGTAGGAAGTTGTGGAGAAGAGCGTGGCCTCCTGGAAGGGATGGCCGACCTCCTGGAAGCTCTTTCCTAGGTAGAAAGCCCAGGGCCTGCCTGTCTGGCGAAAGTGATTCCCCTCCAGCCCCTGGCCGGCCGACCCCCGTTGCCCACCTGGGAGGGAAGGTGTCTGCAGTCCCCAGAGCTGCCACAACCTTGCAAAGCAGGGCCAGGGCCGGGCCAGCAGCTCATACAGGCCCCAGGACCCATATGGGCCCATGCCCAGGTGGCAGACCTAGCTTTATGTGAGTGGCAGCCTGTGGGCAGCTCCCTCTGTGTCTCTGGACGGTCGGCTCTTCCCGGTCCTTCGCTGCCTGGCCCAGCTTTGATCTCATGTGGGAGCTGGGACCTCCCCCACTACCTGCCACCAGCACAACTTGTGCCTGGATGCTCCAGACACCCTCAGGCTGAGCAGATGCTGCAGACATGCCAGGAGATGCTTATCTCCACCTCTTGTCATCCCCTGCCAGGAAGGGCACAGGCTAGAGGCCAAGCCCCATCTGGGCCCTTGACCCTTGCACCCAGTCTCCACAGCCTGGCCTGCTCCTGACTCCCTCTGTCACTTCCTTTCTGACCCAGCTGGACACCAGTTCAAGCAGATTCCAACGTCAGCTCAGGTCAGGTCATGAGCAGTCAAGGGCAGCAGCCACAGGGACCTTAAACTGCATTCCCACGGGCACAGGATGTTGTGGACAGGCAGAGACCAGGTCATCCCACAGGGTCTGGAAACCACAGGGCAGAAGCAGGCATAAAGGGCAGGCACAGCCGAGGCACCCACCAGGAAGGATGGCCCTGCTCTTGCTGGTCCTGGGGCTGAGCTTTGCTGGGGCGCAGAAGTTCAACCCCCTGGCTGTCGTGGATAAGAACTACAACATGGCCAGGGTGGGGACAGGCCAGGCTTCTGGGGCATTTGCTCCCCTCAACTTGGGGTCTTTGACCTATGCCAGAGGGGTTCTGCCATGGGAGGCCCTCTCCTCCCCCAGCTGTGACAGAAGCCAAAGGGCCAGGGAGGACCTGGGAGGGCAGAGAGGACCTGGGAGGTTAAAGGGGACCCTGGGGGGCAGAGGAGACTTGGGAGGTCAGAGGGAACCCTGGAAGGACAGAGGGGGCCTGGGAGGTCAGGGGGGACCTTGGGAGGGAGAGGACCCCTAGTTGCAGCTGACACCTATAACTGGCACCGAGGAGCCCCATGGCATCCAGGGCTCCCCATCGTCACACTTTCCCTCCAGATTTCAGGGACCTGGTACTCTATTTCCATGGCCTCAAACAACCTGTCACGGATTAAAGAAGACGGAGACCTGAGGATCTTCATTCGGAATATTGAACACTTAAAAAACGGCAGCCTCAAGTTCAATTTCCGCTTCATGTGAGTGTTGCTGGACGGGGGGACCGCAGCCCTCCCACCGGCACCCGGACTCGCACACTCACGCTCTGGGCCCCACCCTCGGGGAGGGATACTGAGACACGAGAGAGGAGCGGTGCCTGGTGATGACCCTCTCTGTGGACCCCGCTGAGACCCCCAGCGGGACTGGGGCGTGAAGCCTGTGCCTCAGGGCAGATACTTCCTGCCACAGACCCTGGGGCTGGGGCCCCACTCCAAGCGTCACCGGCTCCTTTCCAGGGTGCAGGGTGAGTGTGTGGGCGTGAGCATGGTCTGCCAGAAGACGAACAAGAACGGAGAGTACTCCATCTCCTGTGAGTGTGGGCAGGGTTCTTCCTGGTCTGACAGCCAGGGGTCCTTCTGCCCGGCCTTGCCCTGACTTAAGGCACTTTATGAGACCCCTGATACCCTGACCCCAAAGCAAGAGGACCTAGCCTGGCTCCAACCCAGGGGCTCCCAGACCAGCTCCTCTTGGGAAGCCACGGGCTCAGGCCCACCGGGGGGCTGGGGTGGATGGAGAGGGGGCCAAGGCGCCCTGCTGCCCAACTGCCACACAGGGGACCCATCTGAGCCGCTCCTGTGCTCCCACTCCCCCTCCGTCTTGGTGGTTGAGGGCCACCACACACAGTGGCCCGGCATTGGTCCAGGACCTGGGGGGCGTGGGGCGTGGCGGTGGGCTGTGCTGAGTGGCATCTCCACACAGACGAGGGGGAGAACAAGGTGCTGGTCTCGGAGACGGACTACAAGATGTATGTCATCTTCGACATGCAGAACATCCGCAATGGGACCGAGACCCGCGTGCTGGCGCTCTACGGTACCCCAGCCCCAGCTGTCCCAGCTGTCCTGCTCTGAGACAGGCGCCACCCTGGGCGGGTGGGGGTCTTCCAAGAACCCCAAGTCTGAGAGGTGGGTGAGTGGGGGCTTCAGTATTCCTCACCCACCTGCTGGCACAAGCCCCTCTTGCTGGTCAGCAATGTAGCCCTGCCCAGGCCCTCCAGGCCCTCCCCAGACATGGTCCCAAACCTGTCTTCAGGACGGATCTCAAAGCTGAGCCACAACTTCCAACACAGATTTAAAAGACTCTGCAGAAAGTACAGACTGAGTTCCAAAAACATCATGGACCTGACCCAAGAAGGTAGGGCTCCTGCTTCAGGCCAGTGCAGGCTGCCTGGCCCAGCGGCCCAAGGGCTCGGGGTCTGGGGGGAGGCCCAACGAGCCAACCGGGGGCTTTTGTCTCCCCAGATCACTGCTACTCCAAGAGGTAGAGCACCCAGCCAGGCCCTCGGTGCGTGAGCTTCCTGGGTGCAGGACGGGCAGCTCAGGGTGGCAGGTGGAAGCGGATGGGGTTGCCTTGGGGCTGATGTCAGAGGGCAGGGTCCCAGCCCAGAAGGACCGCCAGCACCACCCCTTGAGGCCCATCCTCAGCCACCTGCTGGAGTCTCCTGCAGAAGTAAGGGAGCGTGGAGCACCTGGTGCAGGGGCAGATCACTGCTGGAGCCAGGGCCTCGGCAGGCTCGTGGGATGTGGGACTGGGCAGAAAAGAACCCCATGTTGCAGGAGTGTCCTGGGCTTCTGGGGGCAGAACAGTGGGGTTTACTCTCTCACAGCTCTGCAGCCAGGAACTCAGGGGTCCAGGACTCGCAGGGCCACGCTCCCCTGGGGCTCCATGGGACCCTTCCACCTCCTCCAGCTGCTGATGGCTCCGTGTCCCTCGGCTGTGGCAGCATTGCTCCAGCCTCCTTGTCTGTGTCCCTTCTTCCCTCTCATCAGCACCTGCTAGGTTTAGGGCCCACCCAGTAATTAAGGCAGGTCTCATCTCCAGACCCAAATGGACCGCTGCACTGAGCCCCTTTCCAGATGAGTCCCAGCTGGGGTCTGGGCATCTCTCATGGAGGCCACCATTCAGCCTCCCGAGTCCCTTCTCAGGAATGAGCCATGGTCCCACAAGGAGACCCTCCAAGTCTTCCTTCCCTTCCCAGAGGCCACCCCCATTGGACCCCACATCATCTCAGCCTGCGAGTCCTTGAGGTTTCAAGGACCCTGTCCTGCAGGGCCTCGCAGTCAGGAGGAGTGGGGCTGGCAGCCCAGGGAGAGGGCTGACCCACGTAGGCACCAGGCCCTCCCCGCTGCGTGGTGGTGAATAAAGAGGCAGCAGCCCAACCGCTGTCCTGTGGGTCCCAGGTGATTGTCTGTTGGCCCTGCTGGGAGCGAACACTGTCCCCTACTCACCCACCACCAGTGTCCCCACAGCTCCATTCACAGGCACCAATCATGGGACGTGGCCTGAGGTCCCTCAACAGGTGCAGCTGAGCAAACTGTCCATCTGCACCGTCCTTAGCCACGGGGAGGATCAAT
The DNA here is from genome assembly GCF_964194105.1 of Spermophilus citellus. Taxonomy (NCBI): domain Eukaryota; kingdom Metazoa; phylum Chordata; class Mammalia; order Rodentia; family Sciuridae; genus Spermophilus; species Spermophilus citellus. Next base: position 2,037,592 of record NC_138183.1, on the reverse strand, counting down.
GCGCACGCGTCTGGGGATCCCGTGGGGAGGCAGGGGCGGATCAGGTTTCCAGCCTTCAGCGGCAGAGATGCCCAGGATGCTAAGTGTGCAAAGGGATGCCCGCGGGCACCAGGTGGCTGTGCGCTCTGTGCCCATGGTGGCTGCACACCTGCACATGGGACAGGGCACAGAACTACACCCAAGCACACAGAAACATACACTCAAAAACACAACCCCACACTCACACCAACACACATACACCTACTCCCACACTCCCCACAGCCAGGCACGCTCACACGCACCCACGCTCACAGGCTCACACTCGTGCAGGAGTAATCACACACATAACCACTCTATAGTCACACACACTCAAAGACACATGTTCTCACACTTTCACACTCACAGGCAGACCGTCACATTTACAGGCATACACTTGCTCCCACAGCCTCACACCTCTCTCTACCTCACACACACTCATACATGCTGACATGTACACAGACTCACCAACTTGTGCAGAAACTCAGAGAAACACACACTAACATCACAAGTATTCACACATATTCTCTCAGGTGCACATACAAACACCTCCACTCACACACACGTGCACACACACCCTCTCACACACATGCACATACATATTCACAGTCAGGTGGAGTCCCTCACACATGCATGTTCACATTAATGCCGACACACACGTACACATACACTCAGGAGCATACAAAAAATCACAGCCTCGCCCACTCTTACACTCACTCTCACACTCACTTTTACAACCCTTTCCCACTCTCACACTCACTCTCACACCCTACCCACTCCTACACTCACTCACAGCTTTGCTCACACTCACACTTTCACACTCACTCTCACACTCATTCTCACACACCCTGCCCACTCTCACACTCACCATCACACTCACTCTCACACACCCTGACCACTCTCACACTCACTATCACACTGACTCTCACACAGCCTTGCCCACTCTCACACTCTCACACACCCTGCCCACTCTCACACTCACTCTCACACACCCTGCCCACTCTCACACTCCTCTCACACTCTCACACTCACTCTCACACACCCTGCCCACTCTCACACTCACTCTCACACACCCTGCCCACTCTCACACTCTTCTCACACTCTCACACTCACTCTCACACACCCTGCCCACTCTCACACTCCTCTCACACTCACTCTCACACACCCTGCCCACTCTCACACTCTCTCACACACCCTGTCCACTCTCACACTCTCTCACACTCACTCTCACATTCATTCTCACACACCCTGCCCACTCTCACACTCACTTTCACACACCCTGTCCACTCTCACACTCTCTCACACACCCTGTCCACTCTCACACTCTCTCACACTCACTCTCACACTCATCTCACACACCCTGCCCACTCTCACACTCCTCTCACACTCACTCTCATACACTCTCACACCCTGCCCACTCTCACACTCTCTCACACACCCTGTCCACTCTCACACTCTCTCACACACCCTGTCCACTCTCACACTCCTCTCACACTCACTCTCACATTCATTCTCACACACCCTGCCCACTCTCACACTTTCACACACCCTGTCCACTCTCACACTCTCTCACACACCCTGTCCACTCTCACACTCTCTCACACTCACTCTCACATTCATTCTCATACACCCTGCCCACTCTCACACTCCTCTCACACTCACTCTCACACTCCTCTCACACTCACTCTCACATTCATTCTCACACACCCTGCCCACTCTCACACTCTCTCACACACCCTGCCCACTCTCACACTCCTCTCACACTCACTCTCACACACCCTGTCCACTCTCACACTCTCTCACACACCCTGTCCACTCTCACACTCTCTCACTCACTCTCACATTCATTCTCATACACCCTGCCCACTCTCACACTCTCTCACACACCCTGTCCACTCTCACACTCTCTCACACACCCTGTCCACTCTCACACTCCTCTCACACTCACTCTCACATTCATTCTCACACACCCTGCCCACTCTCACACTCCTCTCACACTCACTCTCATACACTCTCACACCCTGCCCATTCTCACACTCCTCTCACACACCCTGCCGACTCACACTCACTCTCACACACCCTGCCCACTCTCACACTCTCACACTCACTCTCACACACCCTGCCCACTCTCATACTCTCTCACACACCCTGCCCACTCTCACACTCCTCTCACACTCACTCTCACACTCATCTCACACACCCTGCCCACTCTCACACTCCTCTCACACTCACTCTCACACTCTCTCACACCCTGCCCACTCTCACACTCTCACACTCATTCTCACACACCCTGCCCACTCTCACACTCATCTCACACTCACTCTCACACTCTCACACCCTGCCCACTCTCACACTCACTCTCACACAGCCTTGCCCACTCTCACACTCTCACATTCTCACACTCATTGTCACACACCCTGCCCACTCTCACACTCCTCTCACACACCCTGCCAACTCTCACACTCACTCACACTCACTTTCTCATACCCCACCCACTCTCACACTCACTCGCACCCTGCAGTGCATGCAGGCAGCGTCCATGTCACGCAAAAGTGGTGTCCTTAGCTGGGCACACGGCCAGTGACCTGGGAGGCCAGCGTGGGCCCTGGAACTTGGCTGTGGTCTTCCTCGCCACTGCATGAGTATCTCAGTCCTCTCCAAATAAAAGCTGAAATGAAAGATCTTGGCCTCTGAGCCCAGAAGAGGCCCGCGGAAGCCTGCCAGCCTCTGTCCCTTGGCCCTGGGCAGTCCCCCATCTCTGCAGCCCACCTGGAAGTCAGGGTCCCCCCAGATCCCCAGGCCCCTACTGGGTGGTGGACGGCGGGGCAGCCTGGAGGGCAAGGAGTGACTCCCTGACCAGAGCACCCCAGTATGAGGAGCAGCTGGCCCCACCCCAAGTCCCTTTGGAGGGAGTCAGGGGGTTGGACCACCTGGGTGGTCAGGCCCAGGGTTCTATGGTGGACACAGGGGTCACTCAGTACTCACACTGCCCAACACGCCCAGCACCAGCACCTGCTGGTGAAGGAGCCAGGTTTGGTGCTTCAGGACCAGGAGCCTGCCCCCACCTTCCCTTAGGCACTGCGGGGTCAGAGGCTGGCAGAGCTCATCCTCAAAGCAACCCGCCAGGTGGGCAGGGTAGAAGGGGACTGGCTGTCCCACAGGCCTCTCGGGTTTCCAGCTTCCCACCCATTCCTGGTCCAGCCCACTGAGCCACACAAGGGACACACAGGAAGCTGCCCACATGCCCAGCACCTGTGGTGGGCAAAGTCGGCACTGGGGAGCAGCGCCCAGCAGGACGCACCAAGATGAGACGGAAACAGCCCTGAAGAGGCGCAGGACAGGTGCTAGGGGACGGGGCCACCACTGACCAGACCCCTGGCCCGGCGGCAGACACAGCACCTGCTTAAGGGGCTGCCGGCCACGGAGAGTCGCCTGTCCCGACACCAGCAGGTGTGCCCGTGTGTCCACTGCCTGCAGCCTCGCCGCGCTCAGCCTCCAACAGGGACTTCGGGTTCTGCCACTGTCTTCCTACCTCCCTTTGCTCTTCGGTCTGGAGACAGCTCGGACACCCAGATGCGCAGACAGATACCAGCACCTGTCCCTCGCGGTCACACCTGTGTTGCCCGCACAGCTCCTCCAGCTCCCTCTGCTCCTGCCTTCCTGACCTGACCACAGGTGCTCCTCTACTGACTGCAGCGCCAAGATGGAGCCAGGGCCCCCCGGCTCCAGCACTCCTGGGTGGACAGCAGCGCCCAGGTCACGGGTGCACTCCAGGTGTCCTGCCCACCTGCAGCGCCCGGTCTCACCTGCCACACCTCTGGCCATTCCTCTAGGGTGGGCATTTGGGATGCCCAGATCCCCCCAAGCAACATCCCACTTTCAGGCCTGAGAGTGTCGCCAGAAACTTCCAAATGACTCCCCCTGGCCCTGCCCTAGCCCTGCCTCCCACTTCAGAAGGAGACCTAACCTCACTGTAAGAGGAGACCACTGCCCTGAGTCCCAGGCTCTGTGCCCAGCCAGGCAGCGGCCTGGGGCTCCCACTGGGTCACCGCAGCTTCCTCCCCTCACCGCCTGTCCCCACCCCTCACCGCCTGTCCGCACCCCTCACCGCCTGTCCCCACCCCTTGCCATTTTGCATTTGTCTTCTTCTTGTTGACTTTGAGCTGTGTTGGCCATCAACCCACTTCTGCCCGCCCAAGAACACCAGCCGTCCGCCCCTCGGCTCCGGCCTTCCGCCTGGTTACCCTCGTCTGTCACAGGAAACCTGATCTCTAAGTTCCTACACACCCGGGCTGTTTGTGCCTGTTGGGGAAGTCCTGGCTCCAGGGCTGGCTGCACCTTTCCTGTGCCACCCTGCAGGCAGCCTGACACTACCCCTCCCTGGACTCCCAGCCACTCACCAGCTCTGTGACCTGGCCACCTCCATGCCTGTTCCTCACCCACGAGGCCTGGGAGACCCAAGCCTCTGCTCCTGAGGATGACGCTGCGAGGACCGGGCCAGGGCCTGTGGGTGAGTGCTTGTGCCCAGGGAGCACTGGCTGAGGATTGGCACTGCCATGCTGGTGGGGGGGACAGTCACGTCACTCCAGTAAACATGGGTTCACAGGGCAGGTGTCTCCCTGGCCATCACTGTGCTCTCCACAGCCCCCAGAGTCTGCTGCACAAATGCTCCCAATTAGATAATCCATAAGGAGGGTCCCCACGGGGAGTCAGGAGTGAGGACCAGGTCAGGGCTCTGCTCTGAATCCGGATGCTGACCCATCAGAGCCCTCTGTGTTGTCCTTAAAGATTAACATTCAAAACCAGAAAGCACCTGACAGGGCCGTGTGTGGACTATGGATGGAGGTGACCTTGCCATTGTCCTGGGGGAAGGGACATGGGCATAGGAGGCCAGGAGGCTGCACTGGGAGGGTCCTGGTCAGCCAAGTTCACAGGAACCCAGGCCCCTCTCAGAAAGAGCAGGGAACAGAGTGCGAGGAGGGGCTTCTATGTTGGCAGTGGGAGGAGCCCTGGGCTAGCCACCCAGAGCGTGGGCAGAGCCGCTGGGCCCCACATACAGGACCAGGATGCCGGGCGTGGTGGGCATGTACTGTCATGGCCTCCTGCAGCTCTGCCCCTCCTGAGGACCAGGGCCCAGCACCCCTCACCTGCAAATCTGGGTGGGGAGTGTCAAACCTGGGGCCAAGGAAGCCAAGGATGAGGCTCTCAAATGACCTGCTCTCTGATCCCGGAAGGCCTGAGGGACTCACTGGGCAGGTGACCCCAGAGAACCCCGCAGGTGCCAGAGTAGCCTGGCAGCATAGCAGAGCCCTGGGCTCTGCCCCCAGCCTTCTTCCACTTGCTCCCTCCATTCAGCTGGGCAAGGGCAGAGTCCAGGAGAAGCCCACAGGGCAGGGCTCCCAGGAGGTGGCCCCACTGCGGGGTCTGTGAGGGACTGCGGCCGGGCAGACGGGACGGCCTGGGGAGAGGCGTTGACTCTGCGCTCACCCTGCCCCCGACAGCACAGCCTCTGAGCTCCTCCTCAGTACCAGCCCGGTGCCTCCTCTGGGGGTCACAGCGGGCTTTTTGCCCGGGCCTTGGGAATGCTGCAGCACTGTCCCTGGAGGGTCTGGCCGAGGGGACAGGCCCTGAGGTCACAGGAGTGAGGACCAGATGTCAGGTGCGAGCTGGGACTGCAAGGAAGGCCAGGCTGACAGCTGTGGGCACATCACATGGCAAGGCCCCTGTGTCCAGCACCCCGACACCTGTGGGTGGAGGCCTGGACGGCGTCCTGGGGGCAAGGCCTGGGTCTTGCCAGACTCAGCAAGCAGCCCCAGGATGCAGGCCGTGAGAGCATCACTTCAACCTCTGCTGCACCCCGACATCCCTCCTGGGCCCATATGCCCCTTTCTGACTTTCTACCTGGAGGACGGCCACCCGCGGCGGCATGAGCGCATCCTACCATCCACAGCCGAGAGGACACTGTTTCCAAACAAGGCCCCGTCCCGAGGTTCTGGGGTTGGCATGTCCGCCACGTGCACCTTGGGTACGTGGGCAACCCTAGCAGACTTCAGTCCTGCTGTGCCAGCCGGGAGGGCAGCTTCCTGGGCACACAGGGCTCATAACACCTGGGGGACGCCAGGACCAATCCCAGGACCCCTCTGTCCACGGCTTGTGTCCACCTAATTATGTTCCAATAATTGTGCAATGCAGAGGGTGCCCCGATGTGACCCTGATACCACTCAGGCCCCGAGCTGGCCGGGTCCCAGCGGCTGTTGATTCTGGAAACGGGCTCTGTGGAGACAAGCCAGTGCTGGCATCCAAAGCAACAGAGAAGCCAAGAGACCATGGCTGGCTGGCATTTTGGAGGATTAGTGCCCCCACCCGGAGGAAAGCCTTCCTGGTGACCTGACCAGGCACCCTGACCACAAGCTATATAGATGGCATCCTGGGGAAAGTCCCCAACTGCCACCAAACCCAGACAGAGCACCAGTAAGGATGCAGCCCCTCTGGCTTATCACAGGCCCAGGACCAGGCCTCCGAGGAGAAGGAGGCAGACCCCTCAGAGGTAAGGGGTGGAGGGCAGGCAGGGTTCTTAGGAGGCACAGCAGGACAGGGCTGGGGGACCGTGTCACAGGGAGCATCTGGACAGAGTGCAGGCAGCACAGAGCCCTGGAGAGCACCCACAGGCTGCCCCTTCTGAACACCTGCAGGCTGCAGAACCCTAAGACGGAATCTCTGCCCTGGGCCTGACGTACCCCGTGCACCATGTCCCCTGGTTGTCCTGAGGGCCTGGGACCCACCAGCCTGGTCAGTGCCTCAGGGGGCTCCTGGACAGGTCTGGCCCAGTGCTGACCGTGGATAAGGGGGTAGCTTCCGGGCAGGAAGGAGGCCCCGCCCCTCAGTCCTCCCCGCTTGCCGCCCACAGGTCTCTGGGCCCTGGCACATGGCAGCCCTGGCCTCCAACGACATGGCCCTTATCCGGCCTCACAGGCCCTTCAGGGTTTCATCAAGGCTCTGGACACAACAGACAGCAACCGTCATGCAGTTCTCCTTGTGCCGTGAGTCCAGCGTGGACACCTGGGGGGCGGGGGGACTGACCTGCCCTCTCTCAGCTGCTGTCCCCTGACACTTGCCACAGTCACTGTAGGCTGCCCATGGGCTCAGGTCACCTCAGGGCTTCCCGTAAGGCTGGGCACTCCAGGTGTGTGCAGGAGCAAGTGTATCTGTCACTGCCCTTCCCTAGGGTGACCTGTTAGGGTGACCCCAGCACCCAGTTTCCAGGGGAGGCAGGAGCCTCCAGTGGAGGCCAACATGGTCCCAAGGCCAGGGGACTGGAGGCCAAGTGGGGACAGGCACAACAGCGTGGTCCCACAGTGGGAAGCCCGGGGATGCCCCTGCCCGACTGCAGGGAGGAGCAGCAGTGCCAGCTCATGACCCTGGTAAGACCCACGTGGAGAACCAGTTCAGCCTCAAGTGTGAGTGTGAGTGTTCGCCTGCAGCATGGCCTGGAGACGTGGGGCTTGGGCTCGCAGGTGTGGCTTGCACTAGGCATCCCTGGGCAGGCAGCTCTGGGCCAATGCCCACTGGGCACTGGCAGCCACTCTCAGGGGGCAGAGGAGGTCCCTGTGCCTGGCCCCACCACACCTCCTGCCCCTGGGGCCCCACAGGGCCTGGCGCTAGCCCTAAGCAGAGGCAGTGGGGGCTCAGCCTCAGGGGTGGACAGGTGTGCCTCCCAGGGCCCATGGCCCCAGACCTGTGTGAGTCCTGGCCTTCACAGACTGGGGACACAACACACTTTACCTGGTGAAGGTGAAGCCCCAGGACTATCTGATCCTCTTCCTAATCAATGAGCACCAAGGGCCAGCGCAGCCTGGCGGCCAGCCCAGGAAGGGTCTCCTGAGGGAGGAGGCAGGCGGGCGAGCAGGGGACTGGTCCCCTCCCAGTGAGCAGGCCCAAGGGTCTCTGCTTCCAGGGCCAATCAACTCAGGTTTGTTTTCTCCTAGACAGCTGTTAGAGTCTGTAAACAAGTCAGGATGGCGCCTGGTATTTTGCCAGGGGGAGTGGTTTGTGAGGTGGCGCCAGCGAGCCATTGAGTGTGGAGATTCCTGATTGGTTGACTGCTGTATCTAGTTTATGTTAATTGAGATAAGCTGTGTGGAGTGTGTATATACCCCTCCTGTCCTACAATAAACGGCTCCCACTCCTGCTGAATCAATCTACACAAGTTGCTCGTCACCCCCCACCCCACCCCCATTATTTCGCTGCAGCCGGCCTGCGGCAGACAGCGGGTGGCAAACTCCCCCACGGGGCCAGTCGGTATTTTGGATTCCGCAGTAGATGTTCTCCTCCCCTCAGGGCCTCTCCCTCCCCTCCCAGGGGCAGACACAGCTCTCCCCTTTCCTCACCACAGTTGGAAACTGCCCACCTAGATGGGCGCCCTCCCCTGGTCCGAGAGCACAATGCCTGAGCCTCCCTGTGGCCCAGCCTCCCACAGGGCCCAGCCTCCCACAGGGCCCAGCCTCCCCGTGGCCCCTGCCCCAGGCCTGTCAGAGGAGCCATTGTGGGGCTCCCTCCATGTTCTGTCCTGCTGTAGCTGCCCCAGTGGCCAGGAGGGGAGACTCCCACAGTCCCTCCCCTCCCAGTGCAGGGGCTCCCTGCAAAGTGGGGGATCCAGGACAACTCTGGGAGTGTCTTAAGGACCTCAGCCACCTCGGGCAGCAGATCCAGCCACTGCAACTCTCAGGGAAGGCCGTACCCTCCCTGCCTTCCAGTGGCCTGCCTGATAGCCAGGGGCAGCTGGGGTAGGGCCAGGCCTGGGCTGATCCAGGCCACTCTGTCCCCTCAGACCACTGCCAGAGCTCAAACTCTAGGACTGCCACACCAGCGATAGTGGGTGACGCCTTCCCCTCCAGAGGACCCAGGCATCCTGTCCCTGGAGTGGGGAGGGAGCCAAGGCTGGGCACCGGGGGAGGCGTGGGGCTCGCGGGGACGTATGCTAGCTCACCCCTTCTGACCCTCCAGGAAGCCCACCACGAACACCTCTCCTGTGCAGCCCCCTGCCCCCAGAGGGGCCTGCAGTGGGCCGTGAGGTGCCCAGGGGCCCACGTCTGCAGACGGTCCCTCCGCACCAGCCTGTAGGGCTCAGCCCCGCCCCATCCCTGCTTCTCAGCCCTGGCCCTTCCTTGCTCAATAAAGGATTTCATCCAAGGTGACTCTGAATCTGTCAGACTGCAGGGGACATTTCTTCTCATCTGCAGAAACAGGTATAGAAAAAGAGGGAGCGTCTTCCCCAGTCCAGGCACCTGACGGAGCAGCTGGGCCCTCCCCAGAGTTGTTAGCCTTCACCAAGTGATGAGTGCACAGTGACGAGTCTCTGCTTCACAGGCAGACTCGTGTCAACTAGGACTCTTCAGCTCAAAATACAGAAAACCTTACACAGACACAACAGATGCGATTTATTGGCTCTCACGTCTAAAAGGTGCTGTGGTGACCACCTGCAAGCCCAGGTGGATCCAGGCACAGGTAGATCTCATCCCAGCCACGTCTCTGCAGGTCTCGGCCTCTCTCCTCCACGGTGCAGCCAACATTCTTGGGCTTTGCCGATGGTAGTGAACTCGCTGGGTCAGGCCCTCCCAACACCAGCTCTGAAAGAATTCCCCACGCAAAGACACTTCGCCGGGAGAATTCCAATTTTATTGCAAAAGCTGTGTGCTTATATAGAACTAAAGGGGAGATGGTAGGGCTTAGATAAATGGCAGGCCACCCGTTTATTGGCAAGTTCTTCCAGATATGAGTTCCCGCGCCCAGGCATTAGTTCTCATTGGGGCTAAGGTTCCCCGCCAGCGAGGTTTGAAATTGGCGCCGCCGGGAGAGTTCACAAGGGCGGGAACTTTTCGCGCCACTGCAGAGAAGAAGAAGGTAGGAAGGAGAAGTCCTTAGGCGCCATGTTGGGGTTTTTTTCTCTGGGGTATGGCTGCCGTTTATACTTTTCCCAACAAGCTCCACCCAGGAACTGAAGCTCTTGTGCCATTCAGTGGCCTGGTCTGTATCCCATGTCCTTCCTGGAGCCAAGGGGAGGCAGCTAAGAGGGACAAAGGGTGGCTCTCAAGAGAATCAGGTCTGTGAACTGAGGGGTGAGTGGGTACACCAGGGACTGGGTTCCCCCCAGGACACCTTGGGCTCCGGACCCTTCCAGGCCACAACCCCTTCGCCAAGGCCTCCTCCCCCCAAACACCCAGCCCTCCAGGGGGCCGACCCAGAGCCCAAGTCACAGGGTTGGGTGCTGGTGGCCCTGCCGCACTGGGGCTGAACAAAGCCCGGCAGAGGGAACTGCAGCCAGGTCAGAACGCTGTCTGCCCCGCCCCCTGGACAGCCCTGTGGGGAGGACCAGAGGGCAGAGGGCAGCGACCTTCCTGTGGGGCTGCACCACACAGCACCTGGAGATGCTTCTGGAAGATCTAGGTAGATGGCACCCACTCACAGGGAGCCAGGGCTCTGTCCAGCCTTGCGGTCAGTCCCCCACACCACTGTCCTCAAAGCCACCTGGGAGGCTGTGGCAGAGAAGGCCAGGGTGAGCAACTGGCCCCGTTACAAACCAGCAACTCACCAGGGGAGAGCCTGAAGAGCCAACAGACACACAGGCTCCCGGGCATGCAGAGGAGGCTAATTAACGCAGCAGCGGCAAGCCAAATCTCACCCACCGGACTGGCCGCATTGGGGATATCCAACCGCCTTCCCGTCCTCAGATCACTGACGACATGACAGCTATTGAGTTGGTCACACACACCTCTGTAAGCCAGAAACTCCACTTTGGACAAACTGTCCTGTGGAACTGCCCCATCTGTGGTGACAGAGGAGACGGCAGGCACCACAGTTGGCCAGGACTCGGGACCCAGCAGACCCAGGTCACCGACCACAGTGCCACCCAGCAGGCACAGATGAGTGACTTCCCTCCCAAGGAACCAGGGCAGAGGGGCAGCAGCCCAAGGCCCCCACAGGCCAGCACCGGCCCTTGTCCCTTCCCTGTCCTTGAAGCCACCTCCTGTGCCCCTTTTGCAATGAGGAGCAGCCTGGTTCTAGAATGGCAAAGACCCACTAAGACCTCTAAATGACACTTGTAATTGTCTTCTGTCGACAGATCAAAGTAAATGAAATCCAAAACAGGGGACATGAGAGAAAGGACGGGCAGGCCTGGGGGACGCAGCTGTCCCCAGCCCGCCTCAGCTGGGCGACACTCACGGGTCCACAGCGCATTCCAGCACCAGGAAGCCCACAGGGAGACCCGGGACGAAGCAGGGTAGAGGATAGCACTGGAGGAAGTGGGAGGGGCGGGAACCATGCTGGACAGGGCAGACTGGGACCTCAGGGACGTTACGGAGATGGCGTGAGGGTGCCCACCCCAGTGTGAATGGCTGTGCCCCTACAAAGGCTAAGGAACCAGCGTGGAGGTGCGTCCTGCAGTCCCAGCTGCTCAGGGGCCCGAGCTGGGAGGGTCACTAGACCCAGGAGTTCAGGGCCAGCTGGGGCAGCACATGAGCCCGTGTCGGAAGAGGGGAAAAAAGTTCAGACTAATTTTTATGCTACATGTATTTTACCATAATTTTTAAAAACTGGGAGACAAACTAAGCAGATCACACCAGGCGGGATAACAAACAGTGGCCATCTACCACAAGACCAGACTACAGCACACACAAAAGGACACTCACCATGCCCTGGTCATGGTCCTTGTCCCCTCCAGCGATGGTCAGCCCAGCCGTGCAGAGCAGCTGTGGCTGAGAGGGGAGGACCTGCCGCCGGCGAAGGCTGGAGACCTGACAGCCGGCCACCGGTGGACTTGCACCCTGAGCTCTGGGAGCACTGTCCAGGGAAGGACCAAGGGTGTGGGGATGAGGCCAGCCAGGAGCACCTCTGACCCTCCTCCCTGCTGCAGACCAAAGAGCAAGCCAGAAACAGGAAGGGAGCCTCATCCGGCAGGACCCAGGCACCCCCAGCAGGTCAGGAAGGGGGCCACCCTCGGGCACCAGTGCAGCTTGGGTGACTTGGGAGAGAAGCCAGACCCCTGAGCACCTGCTGGGGGCAGTAGGGGAGGAGTGCTGGGACAGCCCCCACCTTTCACCCAAGGCGCTCTCAGCGCCCCGCTGGGATGGATAAAGGGGGGCCGAGAGGCTCTGCCCCAGCTTGAGAGTCAGGCAGGAGGGGCCCCAATAAACAGAGAACCCAGCAGTGGGCCAAGGACTGCCCATGGCAACCCGGCTCAGACCAACTCACCCCAGCCGGCAGCCGGGGACAGTATCCCTGGGCTGGAGAGCCTCCTGGACTGGAGCAGGTAACATGGCCTCCTAGAGACTTGGAGAACAGCCAACCCAGGGCCACAGCAGCTCCAGCTCCCTCTGCGGCTGCATTCCTGACAAGGGCCCAGCCCACCCAGAAACGTCCCCATGCCTGACACTGCCCCCTCACGCCTGCCTGCCGAGCTGCTAGAGAATCTCTGCAGCATCTGGGGCCTTGTCTCCTTTGGGTTGACCACCCTGAAGTCAGCACGCTGGGCTGAGACCCAGGAGCCTGCCGGGCACCCCCAGGACTCCACTGGGGGCATTTCCAGACCCAAAGGCTCCTTGCTTCCTGCAAACCCTAAGAGTCCACAGCCCAGCAGGCAGGCTGCTACGGAAGTGGGTGTGTGCCGCTGAGCACCTGCTGCAGACACCAGGAGCTGCACGCCTGCTCACGCACATGCACGTGCACACAGATGCACATGATCTCCTCGTTTCTTCCTTGTGGTTGACCTGGGAACCCCAGGTAATGGGGCAATCCAGGCCCTGCCGAAGCTCAAGGTCACGTCCACAGGGCCCAAGGGCTGGGGCTGGGCTCTCTGGGCACGGTGACTTAGCCTAATGGTGGGGAATGGTGGGGACACTGGGTGAGAATCAGTGAGGAGGCCAAAGACCTGAACACACAGGGCAGCCCCCTGCTCCTAACAGCTACTCACAGGTCCCCACAGGGGTGTCTGGGCAGCAGTGCACACGGCTGCCCTGTGAGAAACCGTGGCTCACCACATCCTCAGAGGGTCCTCGTCCCTCCGGGGCGGGGGTTTGTAGATGTGGTGGGTTTCAGGACCTGAGGTATTTCGGGAGCTGATGGCTCAAGGGCGTGACTTATTATGCTGACTTCCTGCTGAATGAGTACACTGGCACCCTCAGCGGGCACAGATGAAATCCCAGCCGAGAAGATGCGTCACTCCCCACCCACTGGAGCAGCTAACTGAAGACAGAGTCACCAGGCTTGCTTGCAAGGACACAGAACCAAAATGCATGTGTCGTCAGTCACAATGCAGAATGGCCTGGCCACCCTGTGGGGGAAAGAGACGAGACGTCCCGTGACTTGGCAGTACCATCCTACACTGAGCTACAGGGGCAGCCGCATGTCTCCAAAGGACACACACAGGCAGGAAAATCAGAAGAACAGAGGTGAGCAGAGGAATAGGCCCGGAAGGTGGTCCCAGGAGCATCCCCAGAGGTGCAAGGGAGTCCCCACGACCGCACATGGCCCACAAGCTGCCACAGAAGAGCCACCAGAAGCAGCAGGACCACCAGCACATTCTGAAAAATCAACAAAGATCAGCCGTTCTATAGACTGAGAATGACCACCGTCCACCCAGCAATCCCCCTTCTGCACATGTGGACGCTTGAAGACAAAGGCCAGGTCTCAACTGCGTCTGCACACGCACCCTGGAGCTCCGGGCAGCACCAGTCCCAAGAGCCACCATCACAAACAGAGGAGGGATGACCCACACGTCACACACACCACAGCTCTCAGCCTCAGCAGGAGGAGTTCCGACCCCTCCACAACACAGACGAAGCCTGGAGACGCACATGGAGTCACAAAGGACAGACCCCAAAAAGCCATCTTGAAAGAAGCAGGGTGACTCCCGGGTGATTGTCACAGACATCGCCACCAGCCACGCAGCGCCAGTCTAGAAGACTGCTCTGTGCTGTGCCATTCTACAAATCCCAAAGGCAGGCGAGCGGAGGCCAGGGCCAGGAACGCAATCCAGCAGTAAAAACACATCGATGGACACGGAGGCCTGGTGGTGGCCCGGGACAGATCCAGCTGGGCCACTCAGATGCTGATGGACTGGGGCCACATCCTACACCTGCGGTGAGGGCCTTGGCAGAGTTAAAGTCCCTGGGCCTTTGTGCTGGCAGCCATGGTGCAAGTGGACACACCTGCAGGCTGAGAACAGAAGCAGAGCTGTCCCCTGCACAGGGCCACTTCAGGAGGCAGCCAGAGACTTCTGGGAGGTGACGTGACCCCTGAACTACTCCAACTGACACAAGCCAGTGAGGTCCATCCCACAGGCAGGGCGGGGAGCCGGCACTCCTGTCCCTGCCACAGGGCCGTGGTGCGGGACGAGGTCTAACCTGGAACATGGAGGGAGAGAGCGCCCCAGGGACGCACCTTGGGGGCCCCAGGGGGGTGGACTTCGGGCAGTCCTTAACTGCCACAACTTGCCAGGTGTTCCCACCCTGGCCCCAGCACCCACGGTCTCCACCTGGCAGTGGAAGGTGAAAGGGGGTGCCTGGCAGGTGTCCCAGGACAGTACTTCAGGGGTCACGTCACCTCCCGGAAGTCTCTGCCTCTTCCAAGGCACACCAAGCATCCCTAGTTGCCCAAGCACCTTGGGTTCCTGGGATGAGGGCAAACATGCCAATTTCCACAGCCCTGGGTGCTGGCCTTAAGGCCCAGGCCAGGGCCTCATGAACTGCTGGCTTTGGTATGCAGCTGCTGCAGGCCAGCCGTGCTCTGGCACCTTGGCAGTACCAAGGTGCTGGCTTCTGCCGTCCTGGGTGAGTGATGGCCACTGAGCCTTGAGATGGTGCCAAGGAGAGCTCATCACTGTGCAGGCAGGGCCACCAGCACCTCCTCTCAGGCGCGTGCGTGCCAAGTCACAGCCCAGAGAGCACTAGCACAGAGTGACCAGCTGAGCCCAGGGACACTTGGGGCAGCCACATCACTGCCCATCTGCAGGGACCATGCTTCCCGTGGTGAGGGGAGCTGAGCCAGGGGCTGTGTAGCAGGGCAGAGTCTGGGGCAGCACAGAAGGACCATGGGTGGGGATACGGGCCCCCAACTTGCCACCTTTGAAAGAGGATCAACCTTCCATTGACCACTGACCCTGGGGTACCTGCAGCACCTAGTTTAACACCTGGGGCAACAGAAAGGCCAACCAGCCAATTCCCACTCCGGGAAGCGACACTGTGGCCGTGACTGTCCCCAGGCCCTGCTGTCACTGACTGCGTGGTCCCAGGCCTCTCCCTGCGGCTGTTCCACACTCCCCTCTTCCCTCCCCCTCAGTGCTGGGACTGCAACACCCCGCAGGATCCTGTAAGAACACCCGCTGTTGGACTGGGGCCCCACCCTCGATGCAGGAGGGTCTCATGATCCTCAACTAATGACACCTGCAAAGACCCTGTTTCCAAATAAAGTCGTAATCTGAGGTCCCAGGAAGATGTGGATTCTGGGGGCCACTGCAGCAGGGAAAGGGAACACCCTGTGAGCCCACCAGTGTGGCAGGAAGGGCCAGTCCTGGGTGTGGACTCTGCCTGCAGGAACCTGGCCACTCTGGGGTGGGGGGCTCCCAGCCCAGGGACCTCAGCCCAGGCCTGGCACCAGCCATTTGCACAGAATCCTGGGCCACCAGTATCCAGGAACTCGACCCTGCAGCAGGTGGGGAAGGTGACAAAGAGGAAGCTGTACCCCCACCACAACCTCGAGAGCAGGATGGACAGAGACCCCTGAGCAGCCACCTCCAACAGAGGTAATCAAGACCCAAGGACCACCACACATGCCACAGGCCCCTGAGATGCTCTTCCAGAGACCCCAGCCCCTGTCCTGCTGGTGGACACGAGCATGGCAGAGCCTGCCCACAGACCCTCCCCACCTCCAGCCCTGACATGCACGTCAGCCAAGACCCTGCAGAGAGGCAGGGTCCATTCCGCCTGGGGCCCCCTGGAATGGAGTCTGTCCCTCACCTTCTGGGGAAGTCAGGGGCCAGGCCAGTGTCCTGCCTGTCCAAGCCCTAGGGCACCCGTCAGGTCTGTCCACAAGCCTGAGTCCTCCCTCACCGGGCTACAGGTGAGGCCGGCCTCAGGTGGGCCTCTCAGGCCTGGCTCTGACACCTCAGCTTGGCCAGAGCCAAAGCTTCCTGTGGCCACCAGCGGGGGGTCTGACTTACAAGCCCAGAGGTGCACAGGGTGCCCGGAGGCCTCATCCTGGAACTCTGAGGATCTGCATGTTTCTGGGATGCAGCAGCCGGGACCCCCGACCACCATTGGACCTCTGCGCCAGGCTCTTATCATGATCCTCAGACCAAGAGGGGACAAGAGGGTCAGGAGGATGCTGGTCCACAGGTGAGAGCCACACCTCTGGTGTCCACCTGGACCCAGCCCCTGCCAAAGGACCCCAGCGGGCACACAGATGGGCTCCTGGACAGCCCTGCCCTGCTCCAGGCTGAGGGGCTCGTCCTCCTACACCCAGGGTTTGTGACGACCTGGCTCCACGCAGCCAGCAAGTGCCTCCCTCCCACACCAGCAGCTCCAGGCCTCGTCAGAGTGACTCAGAATGAATGGAACCTTCCGCCGGCTGTGGGGGCGAGGAACCCGGGAGGCTGAGCCTACACTCAGAACTCGATCTTCTGGGAGAGCTGAGACTGCTCTGGCCCCCAGAATTCATTTGTGGGGGTGGGGTCACAGGACCTGGGGCCTTGAGTCCAGATGGAGACAGAAGGGCAAGCCTGCTGTCCCCCTGGAGGGAGGTAGGACAAGACCATGGGGCTTGCTTCCCCTGCTGGCAGGAACTGAGTCCCTCCACAGATGTGGGGGGCAGGGGGCCTTGGCCCAGGGTCCCCAACAACCTCATCGTGGCAAGGGCAGCCATGGCAATGGCGAGAAGTTAGCCAGCCCCTCCCTGGGACACCCTGGGCTGAGAGAGGGACATGAGGGTCATCCTGAAAGGACCCCACACAGTCCAAACACCCGGCCCACAGCTCTGAGGGACGCTGAAGAGGATAGCAGCCCTCAGACTACCCTCCCTGGGAGCGGGACCCAGAGCTGCAGCCACCCCCACCCAGCCTGGGCTACTCAGGGACGTCAGCGTCCCTGTGGGGCAGCTGCCTGTGCTCTGAATGGAGGTGGCGCATCTGCCTGATGAATTGGATTCATTACACAAAAGCCACAGGGTTTGTTCTCCTCCAGGAAAATCGCTTTCCCTTTTTAATATCCAGCCTCCGGGCGCACAGCCCTGCCAGGCTCGCTCAGATTAGGGCACAGCTGCAACCCAGCCCAAAATAAGGCACCCGCACGTGAGGGACACACAGGCTGCCCAGGCTCTGGGCCTTGCCGTCCTGCCCCTCCGGCAGTGGCTAGCAGGCAAGGAAATCAGGGAAGATGCCGTCCACCTCCTCCCGCAGTTCAAGGCCCCAGCTGCCCAGGTCAGAGCCCCACAGCTCCAGGGGACTATCCTGGAGCTCCGGGGAGCCAGGCTCAGGGTCGCCCAGGAAGGCTGGCTCTGCCCGCTGTGCTGGGCTACTCCGGGCTGGGGCCCAGGGTGGGACAGTGCTTCCTCTTCCCTCCAGGGACCCTGGGAGCAAAAGGCACATCAGCAGAGGAGGAGGGTGCCCTGGACACTGGGGCAGGCGGGCAGGGTCAGGGCATACAGTGGGGCTCCCTCCGCCACTCTCTACTCCTCTGGGAAGGTAAGCCCTGCCTCCCCGTGGTTCCCAGTCCTCCAGTGCAGAGACCCTGCTCCCAGACAGATCGTGAGGGTATCCCAGCTCTAGGACCTAAAGGGGAAGACCGACACCCAACACGTGACTATCCAGACACCTCCAGGGGCCTCTGTGACGATGTGGGGTTGAGAGAAGGCCCAGGACCCCACACAGCCCACTCCACAGGTCAGATGTCCACACACGTCTCAGGCTCACAGGCATGCCCCTCACACACACGCCCACGTACTCTTGCTCACAGTGGTCACATGCAAGCTCACAGGCACGTGCTCACTCGCATGTATGTTCACACTCAAGTGTGCTCATCCTTACACATCATCACATGTGCATGCACACACACGCTCACACACATGCTTTACCTCTGACTCTCCCTGCCTGTTGCCCTGACAACCACCAGCCAGAGGGAGGTGGAGACCCAGACACACTCTGGAAACTGCACTGTGCACAGCCAGCTGGGCCCGGGCACGACCACCCTAGCTCCGTGGAAAGGGCTGAGGCCCCAGTGCCCGGGCTGGCAAGGGCGAAGGCAGCCTGGACCTCGGCCCCCACTCACCCAGCCACCAGTCAGGACTGGCCGTCAGCAGGAAGGACGTCCCATCCTCCACACTGGATCCTGACACAGACCTGAAAGTGAAAAACCCCCAAGAGACCACCGATGGACCTAGGCCCAAGAAGCCACTTCATATCCAAAGGGGCTCCAGCCCCCATGGGAGCACTGCAGAAACCACCCACTGCTGCACCAAGGGGTGCAGGCGGAGCCCAAGCCCAGGCCTGTCCCTAGCACCCCTGCTGGTTCCTCTCCAGCGCAGCCTTGCTCCCTCCCACGCCCAGCTGGTGTGCGCTCCCAAAACACAAACTCATTTGCCGTCAGCCAAAACAAGAGACAATTAGGAGACAAAAGTATTTTCAGAAACACACATTAGAAAGCCACACGGCCAGGCAGCTGGTCCCGGCCTGACCGCCTGAGCCCCCCTCGCAGACCTGCTGGGCACCAGAGTGGAAGCTTCCAGGTGAGGGGAAAGGCCCAGGGTGCGGCTGGAGGGCGGCCTGCAGTAGCCAGCCCGGTAAGCACGCTCACGCGCACACTCCCCACACACGCACATGCACGCCCATGGGCACCCACCTGGCATCTGCCACAGGTGTCAGGGCTGCCTCCTCAGCCAGCCCACCTGGGGATGTGGGGACTCTGGCTGGGGGCCCGGCCTGGCCCAGACCATCAGGAGCCTCCTGGCTCACCTTGGGGGAGCTCGGCCACTGTGAGTAGGGCGGCCAGCATGGGGGCCGGGGCACCAGGCTGAAGGGCTCTGAGAAGGGGGACACAGTCAGCAGGTCACCTGTCTGCTGCCCCCATGCCCTCTTGATCTGACCAAGTCCAGCCCCACAACAAGGACTCATGGAAGGGGCCCCAGACAGGTGACCAGGCAGAGGGCTGCCCAGAGGCAGGGGCCTAACACCTGGGGAGCAGGAAGCCTCGGGTCTGGGATCCCTTCCACTGAGCCCCTGTGGCCTGCCACCGGACCGCTGCAGCTGGCCTGCCAGCTCTGCCCACAGCAAGCCCCACCACGGCAGCGGTACATCTGCAGGGTCACGAGGTATCACCCGGCGGCAGAACCATTTCCAGAAGTGGAAACACATCTGAGAGGTGACGAACGGTCAGGAGGGCCAGTGCCATCAGGGTCAGGGCCATCACAGGTGCCCCTCAGGGTGACCCCAAAGCCCCCTGACAGAGCTTGGCTAGAGTAGCCTCAAGGAAGGAAGGTGGCACAGGGGAAGGTGGCTGGAAGGCTGCAGGCCTGAGGTGGGTCCCCACAAGAGCACCCCTGCAGCAGAGGCAGAGAGTGGGCACAGAGGTGGCCAATCTAGCCACAAGACCACCATGGACAGCCAGGGGACGCCAAGAACAGCCCACGGTGGCTGCTAGAACTAGACATGGAATAGGTCAGCTGGGTGCCCAAGATGGGCTGAAGGCCTTGGTGCACCCCCATGGCCCCTGGAGGAAGACAGGAGGAAGTGGGGCGCGTCCTTGGGGAGTGGAGGTGGTTAGGACCAGGGCAGGGAGTACAGGGCTACCTGAAAAGAAAACCATCAGCACGGGTCCCCCGCACACAGACAGTGTGAAAACTGGACCTGCACCCAGGAAAAGCGCTCCCCACTCTTAGGGCTGGAGGTCTCCTGACTTGCCCTGGACGTGGTCACTTACCTGGGAGGGAGGGTGGTCCGTCCAGCACCTCACTCTTGTCCACAGCCAGGGTCACACAGCTCAAGGGGTCCTGCTGCCTGGACAGTGTACAGAGGGGGGTGGGGGATACTGAGCCAAGTACTGAGCAGCCCTCCCCACACCAGTCCAGTCCCCCACATCTGCCAAACATGACACCTTTGGAAACACTAGATCCTAACCAAGTGACAGTGACAGTGATCCCACTGGTACGAGTCGGGGCCTAAGCAAGTGACTAGTTCTCGAGACCACAGGTGACTCTGCTGTCCCTGGACATCCCCTAACCCTAAGGATGGGCCCCAGTGGACACTAACGGAGTCACAGTGGATGCTGCCGTCCCAGGGTCAGGCCCACCGGCTGGAATCTGGCTCGCCAAGGTTAACTGCAGAACTTCCTCGCTCCACCTGTGCCAAGCCTCCCTGGAGGAAGCAGGAACCTGGAATTCAAACACACACACACACACACACACACACACACAGGCCAGGCGTGGTGGTGTCCTGCTGGCAGGCTGAGGCAGGAGGATCACAGGCTCAAAGCCAGCCTGGGCACCTCAGTGAGACCCTGTCACAATTTTTTTTTTTTTTAGTTGTAGCTGGACACAAGTCCAACTTTTATTTTTATGTGATGCTGAGGATCGAACCCAGGGCCTCACACATGCTAGGTGAGCGCTCTACAGCTCAGCCCCAGCCCCAGCCCTCAATTTTGATTTTAATTAAAAAACCAACGAAGATAGCGCTCAAGATGTGGTCAGTGTTGGAGCACTTGCCTGCATGCACAGTCCCTGCGTTTGATCCCCAATACCTCAAAGAGTTAATTCAACAAACACACCAATCACAAGGTCAGCTGGGAGGCTGTCAGGACTCTGGTCGGAGCAGCTGTCCCACAGGTGACCAGCAAGCCAGAGCCTCACATAGAGCTCACCCTGCACTCAGGACAAGGCTGCAGGCACAGGGTGAGACCCAGGCCTCGCCCTATCCCCATCTGGCCCCCCGTCCCCACACATGTGGACACCCCCCTCACTGTAGGGGCTATGGAGACTTGGTGAAGCCCTCATGGCTCACAGACCCATGCCTTCTCTCAGGCAAAGCTGCAGGGAAAGGGTCTATGTGGCGCTCCGCCAGGGCAGCATGAGGACACCCTGATTCTCCCCAGTATTGGCATCAAGCATGGGGCGACTGCTCACTGAACAGGACAGGGGAAGCAGGTCCCCTCCCAGGGGAAGAATAGCAACAGGAACAGTTTGAACAAAGTGCCCTGCAGAAGCCACAGCCAGCCCAGGCTGTGGAGGGAGGCATGAAGCTGGAGGGGACACTGCCCCTGAGCAACACTGGGCCATCCTCACCAGACCAGGTCCACACACCCACAACTTACAGCATGCTGCTCCCCACCAGGAACCAGGGTGTGGGTGAGCCGAAGAAACTGCACAGCCATCTCCAGGACGGAGGCCATGTCCTCCCGCCGGCCATCGAACTGGGGCAGCAGGGCCCGCAGGCGCTCACAGCTCACAGAGATCCGCCTCCTGTGCCCAGAAAAATTTTAAAAAGTCCACAAACCCATCCAGCCTCCACCAGAAGGGGCAGCAGCTGCTGGAACCCCAAGGACCTCTCCCGGGGAACCAGCAGAGGACAAGGCCACTAATTAACTCTCCAGCTGTCTGAGCTGAGGGTTTCCAGGGGTCAGCCTCGCCATCCCAGAAGGACCAGGGTGTGGACAGCGGTGAGACAGTGTACAGGTCTAAAGGATCCCAAACGTACAACCTCCAGATGCCTGGGCTTCAGGCCACAGGGTGCTGCTGGACCCCCCCCCCCACGTGGATTTACCTTGGTCAGTTGGCCCTGGCTGCCTGAGGCCAGGAGGCAGTCACAGCCCCCACCCCTTAAAACCAGGCGGGGCCAGGAGGGCTCCTCCACAAATTGGCCACTCACCTGCGCTCCCTCTCACTGAGCACGTTCCTAGGGAGACTGGAGCTGAGGCCCTCGGTCACTGCAGGCTCCTTGACCCGGGCAGGTACCTGGGTTGGGTCCTGGAAGCTGGCCAGGGTCCCAGACAAGGAAGAGCCGCTAGAGAGAAGAAGCCAGGACCCCCCCCCCCCCCGGTTGTGAATCCCAAAAAAGACCATCAGGAGCCCCAGGAGTAGTAACAGGTGTCTATAGGGGGTGGCTGGGGAAAAGCAGAGCACAAGCCAGGGTCACAGCGAGAACACATGGCAGGCCCTGGTCAGCACGGGACCCTCCCCCGCCTCCCCCAGGAGCAGGGTGGGGCCTCTGCCACAGGTGCTCCAGGTAGGGTGAAGATGGTAGTCCCTTGGCAGAGGCCTCGGGACCTGACACCCTCACACTCCTCTCGCAATTCTTTACCTGCAACCCCCAAAGCCAGGGACTCTGGGGACCCCAGCCCGGAGCTCAGGGCCACCGCGAGACGCCATGGGAACCAGGTGTGGCGGCGGGAGAAACAAACGGGACCCGGGCAGCGACCCCACGCTCAGCCCGCGGCCCCGCCCCCTCCCCCTCCCGGACGCCCGCCTTGCCCACGTGCTCCGCACGCGGCGGACACCTGGCCCCGGCCCCCGCGGCCCCGCCCCGCCCTGCGCGCCCCGCCCCCGGCCCGCGCGGCCACCTACGGGAAAGTTCCCCCAGGCAGAGGTTGCCGGGAAGTGGCGGGCGGCTCCACCCTCCCCAGGCCCCCGCGGGACGCCCAGGGAAAGGCCAGCGTTCGCCTTGCGGAGGGTGCGCTCGGTTGCCGCTCGGGCTGGGTCCCTGCCGCCCTTGGATGCCCCGGGTTTCGGGGCGCGCCCTGTCTTCGGGGAACTCAGCCTAGCTGGGAGCTGAGGCTGGTCTGCGAACTGTGTCGCAGGACGAGCCGAGTCCCTCTCTTCCCGAGGCGCGCCATCCCCTGCACCTTTTTCTCTGCACTACCACCCCCCCACCCCGCCGAGCACCAAAGCCTGGGGGCGCCTGCCAGCCCTCCCCGGGTCCCGCCACAGCCCACGTGTCCGGCCCAGCTCGCGGGCAATTAGCGTGCGTCCCCTGCCCCGCCAGGTGCCCTCCGACTGCCTGGTCTGCTCCACCCGACCCCAGTCGACAGCAGGCCTCTGGGTGTGCGGTGGGAGCTGCAGATCCTCACCAGCGCTCCGCTGGCCTCTGCTCACGTCGCTGCTGATCCCGCTCCATGAAGTTCTATGGTGAATGGCGGGAGGAAGCGGGGAAGGGAGCCTTCCTCCTTCCGGCAGAGGCCCCCTGCGGTTAGGGCCCAGGAAGCACTGCATTTCTGTTAGATTTTCCTGGACTTGCTGGGAACGGTTCCTGAAGGAAGTCACTGGGCCAGGGGACACAGCACCTCTCCAGGTGAACTGAAGTGGGGTGTCCCCTGGGAGGCTGGGCCTGAGACTGGCCAGAGCCCCTGTCCCTGCCTTCAGTGGGGCTGAGATTGGGGTTCCAGGTGGAGCTTTGGGTGCTGGGACCTGGGTGAGCCAGAGACGGAGAAAGCGTTCCTTGGGTGTGGAGGGTAAGGCCCACAGTCAGGGGCCCTCTTCATCCTTGCGCCAGGCATTGGGGGTGATGACATGGTCAGGCCACCTAGGAAAGGAGGGGCAGAAGCCACATCTTGGGACTGAGGGAGGGTGTCAGGCAGGGGACCGATGGGTGGAACAGGAGGAGGGGGCCTGAGGCTGGATCAGTTCCTGTTTCCACCCAAGGCTCGGGGCCAAGCCAGCCCTCAGGATTGAGGGGACAGCCCCAGGATTCACCAGACAGCTTGTGTTTTTTAAGAGGGTGTGAAGTGGAGCCAGAAATGCTTGGATGTATTCACTTCTGCCAGCACGTGTGGGGACCTGGCATTCCCGTGGGAGGAGAGGAGTTGGCAGCTCCTGGCCTTGGAGGATATGCAGGGCCCCAGGGAAAGTGCCCGGATACACCCAGCAGAGCAGACAAGAAGGCACCGGGTGCTGGGTCGCAGTGGGTGGGGACGTGCCAACCTGCCTGCCCTTTGGAGGAAGGGGCTGAAGGCAGGGTCTTAGACCTTGGCACAGTACCTTCCTACTCCTGGCTGGGAAGTGGGATGCAGGCTGGCCTTCTGGGGCCTGGCTTCTCCATGGCACATTGGGGCCAAGTTTTGGTTTCCCCAAAGCCCTTAGAAATGTCACCATTCCTGTCAGGGTCTCCCGTGGCTGACTCCCTGTGTAATCATCTCTGATTGGCCAGAGCAGCACCTCCCTGCAGGGCTCTTGTTGAATAGTGATAGGCAAGATGCCCCCTGAGTGACCATCTCTGAGTTCCCCAAGCTGCCGGGACCTTCAAGAGGGACATTCAGCCACTGGTCGGTGAGGGTCCTGCTGGGCACAGTGCCCAGCCAGGGGAGCAGTATCCACCTCTCAGGACCAAGATGGGAAAGCCTCCATGATGCAGGAATGCTGGTGACCTGGGGAGGGACATGGGCTGCACCCATGGAGACTGCAGAACATCCCAGACTTCTGCTGAGTGCCCCAGCCCTGGCCCACAGAGTTCCTGAGCTCAGCCTGCTGTGTCCTGCAGGCAGAGAAGGGACCTCAATAGAGATGGCAGTTGGGGACCATCTCACGGTGCACCCTCCCAATTGTCCCTGGCCCAGCTCTGCCCTGGGCATCCCCTCATACTGACCATGGCCCCCAGTGCGTATCCCCAGCCTGGGGAAAAACTGGGGAATTGATGTTGGCTCAGCCCTACACCCCTGATTCCCCAGCCCCCCTTTGTTCTCTCTCCGTCTCTGTGTCTCTGTCTTAATCTCTCTTCCACCCGCTTCCTCTTATTGCGCTGCCCTGCTTTAGAGAAGGTTCTGGGTGGCACTGGACAACAAAGAGTCAAAGAACTCAAAGTTCCCCAACCTGAGCCAGGCTGCCCGGGTGTCCTGTATGTACCCCCCCCCCAACACACACAAACACACTTACTATCTGTGTGAAAGGTGTTCTGTGTGTGCCCACGTGGCTGAAAGAGCAGGACAAGGGACAGATGGGCAGTCACTGCTACCTAGGGTCTAGATGGCCCCCAGTCCCAGCCCAGTGGGTTCCTAGCAGTGGACAGTGTGGGACCAGCAAGGGTCTTGGTGCAGGCTGCTACAAGAGTGGACAGTGCCTGGCAGGGGTCAGGGCAGGTGCTACTCGACTTGCACTGAGGGGAGAAGGCAGGACGCTGTGGCGCACCAATACTTGTAGGTAGCTTGGACACTTTAAACGCGGAAGAAAGACCAGAGTGCCCCTGCACCCGCGCTGCACAGAGGCCCCTGCGGGATGGGCCCGCTCCCACGGTGGAACCCCGAGCGCGCTTGTGTCTTTGTAGCCATTAGCGAGCCCCTTCTTAGTTTCTGCCCGCCAAGGCGCGGGTCCCCCGCAGGAGTGCAGATAGACAACCCGCGACGCTGCAGCGGTCACAGAGTGGCCGGCAGGGGGCGCGCACAGCCAGGCGCCTGCACCTGGACCCTGGAACCTGCTGGTTTTCCCTCAATCTGAGTGAAGAAAATGTTAAGTGTTCTGGGGCCAAGAGCGCCAAGAGGCGGAGGGGGCTGCTGACTCGCTTCTGCCTCGGCGCTCCGCTCGGTGGCCTAGTCCAAGCGCCAGGCCTGGTGCTGGGGGGGGGGGGGGGCATAGCCTGGGGGCGGCTCCTGGGGGACTAGGGGCTATGCCAGCAGGACTTTTGAGTTCCACTGTTCCACGAGGACGGCCAATGCGACCCCACCCCCACGCCCAGGCAGATCCCAGTCTGGGCTAATACCATCCTTGTGAGAATCCGGGCCCCCATGTCCAAGGCCTTCATCCCCAGGACCCAAGCTGCCTTGGGGACAGGGATGCCCCTCCAGCAGAGCCTGGCAGGTGTCCTTGCATGTCCTAGTGCATCTGTCATGTGGGGCTCTGAGCCTCTCCAGTGGGCAAAGGACGTGGTGTCCGGAGCCCGCCCATGTGCAGAGCCCCCTCCTTCCTGCAGAGGAGGCCCCCAGCAGTGGGGGGATGCCTGCTAGCCCCCTGCCTGGACCCCCCTCCCTGGAGAGGGGCCCATGGGGTGTTCCCACATGACAGGGCAGTGCTGGGCAACCCCAGAAAGGCCCTCTTTGGGAAGGGTGTGTGAGTGAGCTGTCAGAGGTGGACAGGAGTCCTGGGTTCCAGTCACTTGGTGATTTTCATGGGTCACTTCTTCTGAGGTCCCAATTGCCCACCCCAGTGATGGCACAGTCTGCTAAGAAGGGCTTCCAGGTGGCTGGGAGCCAGTGTTCTCAGTGCAGTGGCCTGGGCTACCACACAGCTCCTGCCCACCCCCCTGGCCGTACAGGGGACAGGGCAGCAGTGCGGGTGGAGGAGCCCAGGAGGGCAGAGCCACCCAGGTCCTGCTTGGCCCTAGCGGTCAGCCCCCGAGCACAGGTACTGCTGCCCCTCACCCTGTGCCAGGAGCCAGACTCCAGGACCCTGGACATAGCCTGTCCAGGCCCTTACCTCCAGTGTGGTTGGTCTTGGCTGTTCTGAGACAGGAGACATGTTTCCTCAGGGGACCCTCCCTGTGTGGAACAGGAGGGCTGGAGCAGATGGGCAAAGGGTCCTTGTGGTGTGGGGCCAGGCTCATGGGGCAGGTTCCTAGCTGGAGCCACCCTGGAGGGACACACCAGGAGGTGCAGGGTAGGGACAATTTGGGACCCAAATCACATGTCTAAGAGTGAGTGCCATGGACAGTATCCTTGGGAAGTGGGTGTTGCCTGGACCTCCCATGGCCACTTTGGGGGGTCAGCCAGGTGATGTCTTTCCGGCACAGTAAGTGACCCCAGGAGGCTCTTTGATTTCTGTCACCCCTCCCAGTCTGGGCATCCTCTGCCATCTCCCTCTATGGCCTGGGTGTCACCCTCCCTGGCCATTCTTTCCAGGTTCATTACCTGTGCCATCTGCCTGCTGCAGACCAGGCCAGAGCACCCTGTCAGCTCCCGGCCTGGTGGCACCTTCTGCCTAGCACAGTCTACCCACTGGGCTGTCAGCTTCCAGGTTGCAGAAGTCTCCACCCAAGTCTCCTCTGGGGGCTGCCCCTCCTCCCTGCTTGTCTGAGTTGGTCTCTGTTCCTGCAGAGTACACCATCACTCTGCAGATGGCATTGCTGCTAGGGCTGGGGGCAGGGGTATCGGGCACACTGGGTGAAGACCCTGCGGGAAAGGACAGCCTGGCATGGAGAGCTGAGCCCTGGATGAGGCCCAGGTTGGCAGCTCAGAGAGGTGATCCTCAGCACAGGAAGTGAGGAACTCTCGGGAGAACTTCCAGGCAGGAGAGGGGGCTCCTCCTGGGCAGGGACCTCCTGGTACAGGACCTCCTGGTGAGGTGGGGGTACGGCATGGTCAGAATCTGGACCTGGAGTCCAGCGGCCCTGATGCCTGGCTCTTCTCCCTCCCGAGTCTTGGGTAACACGAGCGTCATGCTAGGCCACTGTGTGTGCGCCACAGTGCTCACACCCCAGCCCCATCCCAGGGGTCCCCCTAGGTCCCCAGGCTGCCCGACTGAGCAGTGGGGATCCAGAGAGGAGCTGTCAGCTTCCAGGTTGCAGAAGTTTCCACCCAAGCCCCCCGACCCCTCCTACTCCCGTGCCTCCCCACCCCAAAGCCCCTGCTATGAGGCCAGGGGCCAGGGCACCCCTTCCTCTACCATCATTCTTGAGTCTGGTTGCTCCTGCCCTGGAGGTGACAGCTGCTGGAGCTAGGCTGACCCAGAGTCAGGAGTCCCTTCCCCACCCCCTAATGCACTTCCCATCAGAGACCCCAGCCACTAGCCTCCCTGGAACTACTAGTTCCCAATGGCCCTGCTCCCATAGGTCACAGGACCCTAGCCTGGGCCCAGATGGCCAGGACACAGAGCTCAACCCTGGCGCCCTGCCAGGGTACATGCCTGGCCAGCCCTCCAGGCCCATATTAGGGAGCCCTGCAGGGCAACAGAACACAGCCCAGGCCCCTTGGGAGAGGCTTGAGGCCTTGGTGCAGCCCAGCCCAAGCCAGCAGGACGGACAGGGGTGGAAGGAGCTCGGGGCTCTGCCCCGGGCCTGGATTTCCACGGCAGCTCAGGAGGACAGAGTGAGTGAGCAGAGGCAACAGGGCCTGGGGATTCTGCCACCAGCCAAGGGTGCTGCTCTGCACACACTGGTCTCAGCCACCCACCACACCAGTCTCCACGCGTCTGCAGTCCCATCTTGACCAGCCCTGGAAGTTGCTGAGGCTCCAGGTACTGCCAGCCCAGGGAAGGGTGGCTCTTCTGTACCCCACAGACAACTCGGGTTTCCCTGGAACAGGGAAGTCCATGTGGGTGAAGGATGCCAGCGAGTGATGTGTGCCCCCCAGCCTCAAAGGCATGCTCAGCAAGCACACATGCCTGCAGTCACGTGCCATGTAGCTGGTGGGCAGGGTGTGAGAACTCCAGGGTGGTGGGAAGGGCTGCCAGTGACCTGTGTGACAGAGGGGTCACCCACAAGGAGTCGGGGAGGAGGGGCCTGCCCAGTGCTAGGCCTGGCCAAATGGGCGCTCTCCAGGCCAGTGTGTGGGCAAGGCCTGGGCTGAGTGAGGCTCTGCTGGGTCTGACACAGGGAGATGACGCTGGCACTCAACTCTGGGCATCAAAGAAGAAGACACACAAGGGGCCACTGAGGTGCAGCCCTGGACGAGGCTTTCTCAAGGAGGGGCCGAGAGCTGCCCTAGAAAAGGGGCCAGGAGGAGGCAGACTAGGAGGCCAGCCTCACAGCAGTAGAGATGGGCGGGTGCTGAGGGCGGCTGGGGTCCGGCCCGGGTTGGGCAGGACCCCTCAGGAATCCGCAGGAGGGCTGGGGGGCTTTGACTTCAAGACTGGCCCATCCTGATCCAAGTCAGTGGCTGTGTGAGCTGGACAAGTCACAGCCCTCTCAGGGCCTTGGTGTCCCATCTGTAAGACGGGAGTGACAGCCTCTGCCTGGAGTGGTGAGCTGAGGCCTGATGGTGACCAGAAGAGACGGGGCCCGCAGAGCTGTGCAGACACCTCTGTACCCAGGCCAGTGCTGCTGGGAGCTGGGGCTGATGTCCGCCCATTGTCTCAGTGCGCTTCCCTGAGAGGAGCTGCCAGGCCAGAAGACCTCATGTCACCAGTGGGACCGGCTGCCCCCGCAGCAGTGCCCGGCACAGTGGGAGATGTGTTCTGGGGACCCTGGACTGGGCCTGCTCTTCTGTGGCTCCCTTGCCTCTGAGCCTCAGCAGCACTGGTGCCATCTCCTGCACGGGGCACTGCAGCCTGGGGACGTGCTGCCAGCCCTCCAGTCTAGTTAGTGGTAAGACCAGGCACTTCCTGCTGGGACCTCAGGCCAGCACCATCCTTGTGGTGAGGCTCTGGACAGCAGGAACGTAAGCTGTGAGGCTCAGGGGTGCGCGTGGGTTCCAGGCAGGGGTGTGGGTGTCATAGAGACACTCCCTGGTGGCCTAGTCCTTCCTTCCTGGCAGCTTTGTCTCTGCCAACCACTCGAGCTGTCTGCCTTCCAGTCACTTCTCCTGCCGTGGTGGCAGCAGGCACATGGGGCTCAGCCTGCCTGTAGCATCTGAGGAGTGGCACAGGACAGGCCAGGGTGGCACTGCAGCAAAGCATGCCCCTGTGGTCTTTGTCAGGCACCAGCTGCTGAAGGCCCAGAGGGCACTGGTGGCCATGGGGACAGGGCAAGGTGACAGGACCCTCAGCCAAGTCCAGGTGGGCTTTGAAGGGTCTTGCACTAGCTCCAGGCTGGCACAGTCCAGGTGGGGGACTGAGAACCCATGTGTGCCTGTCACCAGACACCCGGAGCAGCCATGGGGTCAGGCCCATGGCCAGGTACCCAGGCAGCTTCAAAGGAAAAGAAAAGATATGGCCTGTGGGTGGGACTGGCCAAGAGCCCCAGGCACTTGAGGGTGAGCACTCGGCCCTGAGATATGGTCATGGACATGACCCAGAGTGGGCTGCTGTCCACTGACAGGGAGTTAGCAGAGGGCTCTCCAAGAGGCTGACCAAGCCCAGGATATGCCAGGGATAGGGACTGCAGTCCCTCATTCTTGGGGGCAGGGCCTGGTGGTGATGGCCCCAGCCAAGGCCAGGCCTCTGTGCCAGGCTTCCTCCCTTCCTCCCAGGTGGGTTGTGCCCAGGGAGAGCTGCCCGGGTGTCAGTATAGATGCTCCCCAGTTTGGATTCTGCTCAACATGAGCCCAGAGCTTTCACTGTGGACCATGACCTGTGTGTCATAGGAGATGGTGGGCTGCAGCCACCCTCCGTGTGGTGTGGAGAGGGATGTCACCCAGACACACTGGCCCACCCAGCTGCCTGGGCAGCTAGCACAGCTCTGGCTTTTAACTGCTGCACGCAGGAAACTATGAGTCTTTCTGTCTAGGTCAGCAGAGAGCCCAGCCTGCCCCACTTGCCAGGCACCAAGCCCAGCACTCTGCTGTCCCACGCCACAGTGACACTGCACTGCTGTTTACCTCCTAGACCTGGTCTCCTTGACCTGCAGGGGCACTCCAGCCTGCAGGCCTGAACACACACACTCGTACATACATACGTATGTGCACACATGCTCACACATCCCTGTGTGCTGGAGTGTGTGCAGGTGTGGCGTACAGTCTGTGCACGCACGTGTTCATACGGGTGCCTGTGCACACACGCCACGCCATGCTTGGACTGTACCGCCCCCCTCCCCGCCCCTCTGTAAGCATCTGCAGTCTCCCCGAGACCTTGGAGCCCAGGGTGAGCATCTGGAGAATGTATCTCTGCAGAGGAACTGCCTCTCAGTGGAGGCTGGTCACACCCGAGCCTGGGTGGTCAGGGTCAGCACTAAAAGCACCCCGGCTCTCACGGGAACCCCTGGGAGCCTGGGAAGAACATCTACGCACCCATCCTGAGGAGCAGGCCTCGCCCTTCTCCAAGCCCACCCAGCTCTGATCTGGTGAAGCTGCGATCATTAGTCAGGAGATGAGGTGCTGCCGCCATACCCCACCCTGGCCTAAAGCCGGGCTTGCCAGTGGCTGGGGAAGGCCTCTGTGTCTCCTCTGTGAACAGTCACCCAGAGAAACCGCCTTCTGGCCTGGGATCCTCTGGAAGATTCCATATCTAGGTTTGCGGAACCCTGTTAAAAGCCCTGGGTCTTTGCAGTATGGTGCCCACCCAGGCTCACGCGGAGACCTGTGTGCTCAGGAGTGGCCTGCAGGTAACTGTTGGTCTTTCCTGAGTTGTGGACACCCAGGTCTTCAGTGTTTGCCTTTATGATGGACAGCTGCGCCCCAGCCTCCTTGGGCACAGGGCAAGGGTGTCCCTGGGAGGTCTCCAAGGTGGAAGGACCTGCTGCTGGGTCATAGTCAGTAGCCACCCTCCATATGGCTGAGTGGGTACAGGAGCCCTGGGTTCCAATATCCCCGCACTCCACACTCTCAAACTGGGTCCACCTGCCAGTGCATGGCCAGCTCTGCCCGCCTGAGTGCCGTTCTGTCCCTGTCCTCCTCTTTGGACTGCTGCCCCTGCGCTGCTTTCTGTGGGCCACCTGGCTGCTCCTGACTTCCTGCTGCACTCCTTGGTTGTCCCCAGGTTCTTTTCAAGCAGCACCTCTGGTTCAACAGGCGAGTTTTACTCCGGTGCGGAAGGTCACAGACCCCTTCCTCTATGCCTTGCGGGATCTAGCATGTTAGGCGATTCCAGCATTTCCTCGGTTTCTTCCTGGGCGTGAGGCCCTGAGGTGGCTCCAGTTCTACTTACTTTGATCTAGTGGAAGGCGCACGGCAGAGCAGATCTCTCAGGGGCCCAGGCTCCAGAGCCTGTTCCTGGGTCTGTGCACTGAACTGCTGAGGCCAAGGGGACCAGCCCCAAGCTGAAAAACAGCAAGGCTGAGCCCACTGCAGAGGCTCTCTGCGGCTCCTCCATAGCAAGAGAGTTCTCCCACCCCATGGGACCCGTGGCCACTACCGAAGTCAGACCAGGACTGGTCCCAGGGCTTTCACCTAGGATAGGATTGTCCACCATGCCCCCTTCTCCACCCGCGTCCCCATGCAGACGGGGTGGCCAAGGGTGCTCAGCTGTGCTCCACTGCTGTCATTTCCTATGCCAGCCCCGCCCCCCCCCCGCCAAGAGCCCCACCAGGGTGTCCGCGCCACGATGTCCGTGCCATGGTGCACATGACTGGCGGGAGGAGCCCACTCTGTTCTCTCAGGATCCTCTCAGCTGCTGCTGCACTTTCACTCTTCAGCATGAGTTTCTGAAACGTTTGTTAGATTCTGGGGAAATGATGATGCGCTCTTGATGGGAGTCCATTAACTGCCCACTTGGAGGATGACCACTGGGAACATGATGGCTCCCGCCCCTCCCGACAGCTCCCAGTCCAGCGGTCAGGGAATCGCAGTCCCGGGGCAGGCAGGTCCTGGGTTCTTGCACCTTGCCGCCCAGTGACAGAACCTTTCCCCAGCAGTGTCTCTGGCTCCCGGATGCTCCTGCTCTTGGTTTGTGGGTGCCCTGGTTTGGGCTGCTGAATCAGAGGCCTTTATTTGTTCTAGTCGTTTCTCATCTGATCCTCCTGGGTTTCCACATAAATGATCGTGACAGCCCAGAACACAGCCCCCGCTCCTTCCCTCCTGGGCTCAGTGCTCTGTTCCTTCAGGACTCAGGCAAAGGGTCCTTCACAGGCAGCGGGCAGCCAAGCTCCCCATCTAAGGTGACGAGTGCCTGCTGCCGTTAGGAGGGAAGGTGTCTCTGACCACCTTTTCCTCAGCCCTGCCGCTGCTTCCCTGACCACCAAGGGGAGAGAGGGGAAGGGACAGAGAAGAGGCAGTCCTGGCCCTAGGAGAGTCCCCTTCAGGTGCCTGAAGGCCGTGCAGTGAGGCAGGAATATAGCTGCAGCCAGGCCAACTGGGTTCCCACCAGAGACCTCCAGAAGCCCCTAGGCTCTGTGACTCCAGGTGTCCTCACCCTGTGTGAGGGATGCAGCAGCCCTGGCCAGGGAGGGCCTCAGGTTCTGTGCTACCACTTGGCTCATCGAAGTGCCCTGCACTGGACACAACTGCCAAATGGGCTAGATGGTCAGAGCCCGGGATTTTGTGGGCACCAGGCACTGGGGGAGCACCTCCCGCTGCTGCCTTCCCTCTGCTCCACAGTCCCCAGGGAGGGATATTCTTTTGACTTGCCTGGGGCACCTAGTCTGGGCTCATGGACCAGGACTGAGTCACGCTCATGCCATCAGAGCCCTTGGCTCCCCCTGGGTCCCGGAGAGTCCCTGAGAGGGGCTGGGAATTCTTTACCTGCAGTTTCTGGCTGCCCCAGCTTGCCTGGAAGTGGGTGCTGTCCTGCTGGTTCCACCGTGCCTCTGGGAGCCAGCCAGTCCTATGGCTGAACTCCACACCTTGTTCAGAGAATAGAGAGAAGGTGGGGGAGGTGGGCTTCTCCCAAAGCCACCAAAGCACAGAATTCTTGTGGACATTGGCAATTTGCTGGCACAGCCATCTTAAGGACAGAAGGATAGCAGTGTGATTTCAGGGCCCAAACATCCTCCAGGTCCCCTTGGGTCACACAGGGAAACAGCAGGAAGGGGAACAGGAGGCATAGGCTCCAGAGTCCTGGCAGCTGTGCCACAGCTGTTTTCTTGCTGTACCTGGACTAGCTCTACATGGGGGTTGCGACCCCCATGTGCCCGAAAACTCTGACGTGACCCAGGACCTGGTGCTCAGTGAGCTGTCTCCTCTATGCCCCGGTACTTGGGGAGCTATGTCCTCCTACAAGGGCGACTTTCCAAGAGGCCCTGGGGACCCTGGCCCGCAGCCTGCATGGCAAACAATCATGTTCATGTGGAGTTTTGGCTCTGCTGAGGGGACAAGGCAGGATGCCAGGGAGTCCGTGGGTCGCCTCCAGGGCTGATGCTCACTCCGGTGTGAAACAACATTCCAAGGGGACAAGGGCAGCTCACCCTTGGCTCTCCCAAGCCATGTCTGGGGGCGGGGCCTCCCAGTGCACTTCCTTGCCCCACCTGCCTATGCCCCTGGAGCAAACAGGCCCCCCTTGTGCCCTTCCCTGGCACTTCCAAGGCTGGACCTGAGGCCAGGAGGGAAAACCCAACGTGCCCAAGAGGTAGGGTGGTAGAGGTAGCAGTTCCTGAGGAGTCGATGGCTTTTGGGGTTTTGCCATTGAAAAGGGTTTTCAGTAAGAAAGGGGCAAAACAGAGAGCATATAGTCCCCACCCCTCAGCCACGTGTTTCCCCACCTGCGGCTACCTCCTGCGGCCCAGCCTGCTTGTGGCTAAGGAAAACAGGCAGCCACGCTGATGCAATTAGGAAAATGTTATTTTTCAAATGCTGCCAGATCCCTGAGGTTGAACCTGTGACCTGAGAAACAAGGAGAGGGTGTCAGGCTGGTGCCATGCCTGGAATGGTCACTGAGCACCCCCCAGCCACCAGAGAACGGGGGGCCCACCTGCCTGCTTTCTTGGGGGTGGGGAGCTTGGGCAGGTGCTCTGGACTTGACCTTGTGCCCAGGTGAGCCTCCTTGGAGCCCAGCCTCCCAGCACTGCCCAGGGAGCTGGAAGGGAGCCCATGCAGTTCTCCCTGCACCTGCCTCAGGCAAAGCACTCTCCAGGTCCTCTGCCCTCCTGCCAGTCACGTGGCCTGCAACCTATGGAACAGGCCATCTAAAGAACCAGGCTGCCCTTCCTGGGGCCCTTGCTCTAGGAGCAGCCAGGGAGTGGGAGCACTGCTCAGCCTGGCAGGTGGAGGCTGCAGGGAAAGGGGAGAATTCCTGCATGCTGCAGCCCACTGCGGAGGGACAGTGCCAAGGATGACCTGGGTCTGATCCCCTGGGAGCTCAGCTCATGCCAGAGGACGAGGAGCCCAGGGGCGAAGCTGAATCTCCCCTCATGCCCCTGCACCGGGCCCCTTGGCTGTCACACATGCCTGCTGGATGCTGCAGGTGGCTGGTGACCCTCTGGCTTGGGGGGCAGAGAGGTCTTGGTGTTAATATCCAGGGGGCTGCTGTCCCAGGAAGCTGGGAACTAGGAACCAGGGTGGCTCTGCTGGCCTCTGCCCCAGGGGCTGCGTGTGGTAACTGCAGCAAAACCTTCCTGGATGTAGAGACTGAAGCAGGAAATCTGCCAGGGCTCCAGTGACTGCAGACCACCAGGGACCCTCCTAGTGTACCTGGGTTGCCCCAAACACCCCTGTCTGCCACTGGCAGGTGTCTGTCACTCAGGTGATTGGGCAGGGTCTCTTTGAGCCCAGAGTCTGACAACACTGGCAGGGCAGTCTGGGACTCAGAGGGCCTGACCTGATCTGCTTGGCCCCAGGGGGCTGCAGACTAGAGCCCTTTGAGCCTCCTGATGGTTCACCAACCCAGCCCTGCACAGCTTGAGGGTCCGGAGGAGGCCTGTGGGCCAGAGGCCAGCTAGGACCATGAAGGAAGGCTGAGCAGCCTGCTTTGGAACAGGCTGTGGCGGGGGAGGGCCGGCCTGGCCCGGGTCCAGGGAAGGGAAGGGTTCCCACGCCAGCCCCAGGGGGACCAGGGGCAGCTGTGAGAGCCTGCCCTGACTTGGCTGTGATCTGTCCCACCTTCCAAACTTCCCCAGCCCGGCCGCGCCCCCTCCCCCGCGCGCCCCCTGCAGGTGCCGCCCCGCCCCGCCCCCACCCTGGTCGGTCGCTGTCGCGGCGGCCGGGCTGCGCGGGGCCGGGGGCTGCGCGCGTCGGCGAGGGCGCCCGGCGACTGAGGGGGCGCTGGCGTGTGCCCGCAGGCGGCCCTGCGCCGAGGACGGCGGCTGCGGGGACGTGCTCCTGGACACCGCCAGACCCAAGATGAGCGACCTGGACACGGAGGTGCTGCCCTTGCCGCCGCGGTACCGCTTCCGGGACCTGCTCCTGGGCGACCAGTCCTTCCAGAACGACGACAGGTAGGCCGGGGGCAGCCGGCCGCGCGGAGCTGTCCGCGGTGCTGAGCCTGAGCGCCCCCACAGCCGCGGCGCCCTGCAACTTTCCAGGTTCCTGGACCGGGAAGTTTCGGGGCGCCGGAGGGGGGGAGTAGGACCGGGGAGGGCCCCGGAGCAGGGCGCGGGATGCTCGGTGCTGGGGGTCGGCCCAGAGCTCGGTCGGGGGTCCCTGGCCTCCTGGTGCCTGCCCCCAGCTCCAGCAGAGCTGCTCCGCGGAAGCCGGGGTCCAGCCGGGGCCTAGGCGCCGGGGTAGCAGCCGGCAGTCTGGATGAGAACTAGTGTCCTCCAGACTCAGGCTGTGCTCACTTATTAATTATTCACTGGGGGACAGAGTGCAATTTCGCAGTCACACATTCAAAGTGACAATGTTCCCTCACCTTAGATTCTCTTCCGTGTGAAAAAGCAAAATGAACTTGTGTCTTTGAGGAGAGGACGGTGGGGATGGGTCCATAGGAGCGGCGGCTGAGGGGCTGGCAGGGAGCTGAAGGATGCTGCTTTTCCCTCCCCTGTTCCCCAAATAGCTGTCTTGGGTAAACACCCAGCACTCCAGCTCTGCCAGCCTCAGGGGAGGTGCTGTCAGCCTGCGAGCAGAGGACTGGAAGCCTCTCCTTCCACTGTGCGCTGGGCGGCTCCACACTCTCCTCAGGGCTCACTCACCAGCCTGGACGCGGCTGTGGTCCCTGAACAGTACAATTGTTAAGTTAGCACATGAAGTGCTCGGGGCTGCAGATTATCAGGGCACAAACTGAGCTGTCAGAATAAGCTGCTGAGACTGCAGCAAAGGAGGAAATTGCTTTCATGAGCAGGGTCAGTGTGCAGGCGCTGTGTGTCAGGAGCCCCCAGTACTTGGGGAAAGTGACTAAAAATCACATGGCCTGCTGCAGGGATGTCCTGCCAGACCATCCCCTGGATCTCCAGTGGTGCTGGGTTGCATTGAACACCTAGAGCCAGAGGAGACATCGATCCCAAAGTCTTCGGCCACTTAGCAGCAAGGGGTTGAGTCCTGCAGAGGTGCTTTTGAAAGTCAGTGTTTTCCTGCCTTGTTGAACTAAGTGCTGCAGCACATAATGAACCCACCTAGAATAAATGCCTTGAACAAGAGATTAGTTTTAACTTCCTTTTTGGGCAGGAGGTATGGGCAGGTGCTGGTTCTGGGGTCCCTGACTGGGGACTCCTGCCCTCCTGGGACCCATGTGGGGAGAGTCGGGGCTTCCCCAGGCCCAATCTGTGCACTGGACATCTTGCTAAGTCAGCCCCATCCCGCTGGGTGCCTGCTCTGGAAAATGGCAGACTTGGGGGACCTCCAACGTCAGATAGGAAATGGCTCTGGCTCCCCACATGGTGCATGGGCCTCCTGACCACCAGATGGATGTCAGTGACTATGGTTGGTGTTGCTGTGCCCCTCTGTCTTTGCAGGAGGTGACAGAGGTTCCCCTCCTGGCCCAGGCAAAGGGAGCTGCCATGAACCCATCCCCAAGTCCTAGACCTGTGTACGACTCTTTAATCATGGCTAACTGCGTGGAGCATGAGGTCTGCCCCGAGTGCAGTTCAGCATGTCCACTGCATGATGTGGCCCTCACTGAGGCCAGAGCACCAGCTCCCTCAAAGGAAGCCACCCCTTGGAACCACTTCCTGTTTTTCTAAAGCTGTCTCTGTCCCATGGGGCTAGTTTGGCAACAGCTACAGGGTGGGTGTATGGCCTTGCCCATCTCATGACCCCCAGACTCTGAAATGGTCCCCATTTAGCTAGAGGGCCCTGAGGCAGGAAACCAGCATGGCGAGGGGGTCAAGACCTGCCCTGATGGGGGTCCCGCGGTCACCTGAGCCCCCATCTGCAGCAACACCCTCCCCACCCAGCTCTGAGCACAAATCCCAGGCCAAGGGGGAGGGTGGCTGCTTGGAGGTCCCTGAAGTGGGCCTGGTAGCCCTGATGGCCACTGTACTCGAAGTGCCTCAGCCCTCCTCTCCTCATCTGCCTTTGGCATCCCCAGAGCTGTTCCCCCACCTCGTGCACTGTCACTGATTCCTAAAACAAGGGACGAAGCTGGGGGGCACATGTGCTAGCCTACCAGGGACCCACAGGTATAGTGACAGCCAGGCCACAGTGAGGAAAGGAGACAGAAAGACTGCTTCTCAGGATGGGAAGGGAGTGCTGACTCGAGTCTGAGGGGCCTGGGTGCCCAGAGGGGCCAGGGAGCCCACTTGCCCTACCTGTAAGAGCACAGGTGTGCAGGGGCTCTCAGGAGCTCTCCAGGGTAGCAGGTAGGATTCCTGGGGCCGAGTTCTGGGGCTGCAGGCCATAGGGTGGTATGCAGAGATGGAGCAGCCAGGAAATCGGGGACCAACCAGGGTGGTGGTCTCCACCAGGAGGGTCTGGGGAAGCTGTGAGCTGCACAAGCTCTCTCTGCCGGCCCCCGGCTCCCCCACTGTGGGCCGGGCAGGCTCTGTGGGGAGAGGCCCGAGTCCTAGCAGGCTGTGGGCAGGCGGGTAGGGCTGTGGGCTTCCTCTCCAACAGGGGAGTAAAGCCGTGTGCAGTGAGTCACCACTGCTGAGGCTGGCCTTGCGGGTGGGGGTGGGAGCACAGCCACCCACACGTGGACAAGGCAGAGCCGCCAGGCCACTCTCCCCAGGTGACTGAGGGCTCTACGCAGCTCGGTGAGGGGCAGGATTGAGAGCTTCCCCTTCAAGGGACTGACGTGGCCCCGGTAGACTCACCCACCAGGCCACGTTCTGGGGCTTCCTGGGGAGCGACACTCAGTGGAAGCTGACTGGATGCTGTGGAGCCTCTGCCCCTTCCCAGGACCCAAGAGGCAGTGTTAGGAGACCCAGGCCCGCTCCCTGTCTAGAAGCAGTCCTCCTGTATGCCCTGCAGACGTAAGTGAGCACCACAGTCCTAGGGGTACTGGCACTTGGGCTCCTTCTCCTGCAGAGTGGGCCAACAGCCCCGGAAAGGGCAGCTTGAGGGGGCAGTGGGGCAGGGCTGTAAAAAGGTCTTGGTGGCTACAGGTGTGGCTGCAGGTGGGCTCTGAGAGCCTGGACTCCTGCTCTGTAGTGTGGACATGAGGCTTTAGCTCTGCCCTGCCCACTCAGTCTTAAGAAGAGAGGGGACGGGCTTTCCACAGGAGGCAGACAGGGGCTGTTGCACCACTGGCCCTTCTTCCAAAATGCCAAAAAATGGAATAGAAGAGCCAGGGGTGGATGGGCCCAGCCCATAGTGTCACCCAAGCCCCAGTGGAAGCCAAGTTAGGTCCCCCTCTGAAGGCAGGCCAGGCTGGCAGTGAGAAGCACCCGCACGCACCCCCCCAACCCATTGAACAGACTCCATGCAGGGAAGGGGGCTTGCCCTGGGCTGGCTGGGTTGGCCTGTGTGCTGCCCCAGGCCAAACCCCAGGAGAGATCCCCACCCCATCTCTCACCCAAGGGTCCTGGAGTGGAGCAGCCTGCTGCAGGGTGACGCCCGAGCAGGCCTGAGGGTGGACGCAGCCCCAGCAGGGCCCCAGCCTGTCATCCCGTGGTCCTCTGACAGCTGAGCATCTGGACTGGCTTCTCTGGAGGAGACGTGAAATATTCTCATATGGATGAGAAATGGGAAGGCAGGCAGATCCAGCATTGTCAGGACAGAGCCCTGCAGGAGGCAGCTGTGGACAGACCAGCAGGCAGGGACCCAGCGCAGGGAGCAACAGTCAGTCCTCCAGGGTCTAGGCCCTCCCAGGCCAACAGAACCACAGTGGGTCAGGCCGCCCCATGGGACAGAGCCAGGCCCCTCCCCAGGGCCGAGGCCCCACCAGGGCTCCAAGCAGGACTTAAGTGAGGGTCCCTAGGGACAGCAGGCCCTCAGAACCACTCACCTATGGTTGCTGATGACTGAGCAGTTAGGAGCAGGGCGGGGAAGAACCATCCAGGGAGGCCCAGGTGAGTGGGGAGAATTAGCCCGGCTGCCTGCCAAGTGCCTGCCAAGTGATGGCAGGAGGCCTGTCCCTTAAGTGCCCTCCCCACCCATCCCTGCCTGCCTGCCTGCCCCTGTGGGCCATCAGCCTGCCCTCCCCCAGGACCCCCTTCCTGCCCCCCCCCCCGCCCCCTTCCTGATGCCTAGCAGCATCTGCCCTCCCTGTGGCCCAGCCCATCTTCCACCAGAGCAGGGCCCCAGGGCCTCCCTAGAAAGAGCTCTGTTCAGGCTGCCTCCCCTGGGCGGCCCCTTAAGGATAGCAGCCAGCTATCTGGACCTCAGAATGGGCCCTAGTCTCCCCAAAGGTCACCAGCTCAAGTTTGCTGTTGTTATTTTTTTAAAATTTTTTCTAATGTTATATATTTTTTAACCTTTATTTTATTATTTATTTATTTTTATGCGGAGCTGAGGATCGAACCCAGGGCCTCACCTGTGCTGGGCAAGCGCTCTGCCCCTGAGCCACACCCCCAGCCCCACCGGCTACGATTTTACCTGAAGGCCCCGGCAGCTCTGTGGGAGATCTGGTTCACACTGACTGTCTTTTGAGGGTGCTCTGGGATGCTGGGGGTGGGCTGGGCTGAACCTGTACCCCATGCCCCTTCTGGGGGTGCCTGGTGAGCCAGCTGGTCCCTGGGTTCCCACAAGAGAAGTACCTGTGTCAGGCATGGCCAGGGCTTGGAAACCGAGGAACCTAAAGGAGAGGACACAGCCAGGCCTGGCTGGGGTGGGGGTGGGCCAGCTGAGCATCCAGGAGGACTGTGGTGGGTTTAGAAGCCCGAGGAGGAGGCCGGGAGCTTCTGGGGGCGAGGGCAGAGGGAGGTAAGGACAGGCAGATTGGGAGGCATTTCCTCCTGGACTAGGGACCCCATGGGGACTGGACATCCACCCCCACAGCACTCTGGGCTGAGCTGCCCGGAACTCACATGTGCAGTGAGGGGATTTCACACGGACCAGTGGGCGAGAGACAGGAGCTGTGGCAGCAGAGGACAGCCACGTGTGTGATGGTGACCCACCTGTGCCAGCCAGACTCCAGGGCAGGACCAGCAGTCCCAGGTGGCCCTGGAGCAGGCCGAGTGTCCCTGGCCCTCGTCCTCTCACTGGCAGTGCCTCCCTGGCATGTGTCCACCCCAGGGCTGCTCAGCTCAGGGAAACGCCAGCTGGTGTGGTCTCCCCCGGTTATGTTTAAACTCTGCCTGGGGCCCTCCTTCCCCCTGCACAGGCCTGACTGCCAGGCTAGGCTGGGCTAGTGGTTCTGCCACAGGTCACCTCAGCCCTTCCCTTCGCCCTGCCTGGGGTGGGGCCTGTCCAGTGCAAGCCCGTAGGCCTTAGAGGATGCAGCCTGCTAGGGAGGTGGTCTTGACCTGGCCAGTGGGCCCAGGGGAGGTTGGGGTGAGCTCTCAGGGGAGGGTCCACCTGTGTGGACTCCGGGAACCGGTCCAGGGTGTCATGTGTGCTCTGTCCTGCCCGCTCTCCTGGATACCCTTTGCCTGCTGCCTGCATAATGGAACCAAGAAAGGACAGATCTGGACTGTTCTGTGTGCTCTCAGGTGTCCTGAGTGAGACACGTGGCGCCTGTCCCAGCCATTGCCTGGATCCAGCCTGACATGCCTTCCCCATCAGCTGGGTGTGGGGCTGGGACTCCCCCTGGGGTCCTTAGCAGGAAGCAGAGCCTCAGAGGTGGGCCCTGAGTCAGGGTGGACAACAGAAGGCCAGGTGGCCTTCCTGTGGAGGTGTGGCCTCCAGAGCAGTTCACACCTTCCTCCTGCCTCACAAGAACTTCAAGGCTTGGGCCACTGCTCCTCCCCAGGAGGCCAGGAGTGAGCAGAAGGACAAGGGCCAAGGTCACAGAGACAGCAGGAGGAAGTGGGCACTGGGTGCGTGTGCGTGCAGCCGAGCTGGGCATCTCCTGGGGGCTGAGTAGCACCTGGGGCCCGTCTTCACTGAGGTAGGATGTTGGCCTCCACGTGATCCCATGTTAGTGTCTCCACCACCAGAAATGAGAAACGGCTCTGGCTCCCCACACCCAGGCCCTAGGGCACCCTGAAACGCTGAGAGGGCAAGGTAGGTGTTCCTCCCGGTGTGTGCTGCTCCTCGGGCCCCCTGGGCCAGCACAGCCAGGCACATGGCTTCCTCCCCTAGCCCACACCCCAGAGACTCACAGGCATGACTCAAAATCAGATTCTTCCCAAATTAATTATAAAGCAGAACCCAGATGCCCAGCAAGGGGGAGCCAGCATCCCCCAAGGCACAGAGACCGTGGTCATCTGGCTGTCAGAAGGTGATTTCCATGAGCTTCCTATGGTGTGACCACACGTTCCAGGCTGGCGCATGCAGCACCGGAACAGGGAGGGTCGTGTTAGGGCTTCTGCTCAGGCCTCCTCCACAGATCAGGGGGAGTGGGTTCCGCTGCAAGTATTTCGTGGGCACAGCCCTGAAGGCAGGGAGTCCAGAGCAGGTGCCAGCAGTCCAGAGACCTCTCCTCCCAGTGTTCATGGGGGTGGGGGGCAGGGCAGGCTGATCTCCTTCCCAGGGTGCTGGTCCCATCCCGAGGCCCACCTCAGGACCACATCTAACCCCATTCTAACCCCGTCACCTTGCTTGCCACGCCACAATGACTTGAACTTGGGTTTCCACTGGATCCTGGAGAGAACCTCTTGTGTGCAGCACCCCCAGCAGTCATCAGGAGCCCCCCACCCCACATGCTGGCCTTTAATTAGCTATACATACAAAGATAGGACTCCAAGACTTCTTCAGACAGCAGCCACTTGGGAGGATAACAGGTAGACACTCAGGTGGACCTTGCTCAAGCCACACGGCCAGGAGCTGCTGAGCTGGACTGGCGAGCACCAGCTGGTCCCTCAATTTTGGACTTCCAGCCCCGAGAATGGGAGAGAACAGATCCCTGTTGTTTGAAGGCACTTAAGCATGGTGCTTTGTTGTCTGGGCAACAGGCACCACACCTCCTGTCAGAGTGCACAGGTGTGTGGAGGGACCTGGAGGTCCAGCACCTGCCCCTGCTCGGGTTACCAGTGAGGTCCCAGCACAGGGCTGGGGAGCCGGCTGTGCCGTGCCCTGGGCAGGCTCTCACAGCTCTTGTTGGGTTGGGGTTCTCAGCCAGCTCTGGGGGGGCGTCTGCTAATAATATGCCCGATCCTTGGATGGGCTGTTTTCCTGGGTGGCCCTAAATTGACTGGAGACCTGCTGGGAAGTGGAAGCTCCAGAGGCCCACCCTCCCAGCAGCCCTGGAGCTGGACAAGGAGAGGGGACATCCCGTGCTGGAGGGGGAGACAGAGCAGGCGTCAGCAGGAGGCTCCCCACACAGGAGGATGGCCGAGGGCCACCACCTCAGGAGCAGCCTGAAGCACGGGGAGGGCACAGGGTGGGAGGGACCCTACCTCCTCCCTGACACTGACCCCCATGAGAGCCCAGGAGGGAGGCCACTCTGCAGCCAAGGGGAGGGCCCATAACCTTGAGCACCCGACCCCAGGGCCTGCAAGGGGCTGAGGAGAGGCGTGGGTTTGGGGGAGAGGACAGGAAGGGTGGGGAGGAGTAGTGGAAGGAGCTGCAGAGAGGCTGAGGACAGATGTGGGACCCCAGCTTCCTTGCACAGCTCTGTGCTGCGCAGGACTGGCTGACCAGCCCCTCCAGAGCAGGCCCCAACCTGGCAGGGCCCTGGAGCCCTCCCTGGGTCTCAGGTCCCTCTAGACACCTGAGACAGGAGTCCCCAGAGAAGCAGAGCTGGCTGGCCCTGGGAAGGCTGTGGGGTGAGGGTCTGAGCCCCGGAGCTCCCCCTACCCAGGCTCCATTGCTCCAGATGTGGGCAGGGCCACACCCCAAACCCCAGGCCTGTGGAGGCTCTGTCCCAGCTCCACCTCTCGGTCCCTATCCACACTTCCACCCCATCCTCCGTGGGCCCCTCAGTGAGTGCCACCCTCAGGGACTGTTGGAAGACAAAGTGGTGTCACCCCAGAAGTCAGAGCCCTCCTGCCTGCTGGACCCCTCAGGACCCTGGTCAGCCTCCAGAGGCCTGGCCCCCGCCCCCACCGCTGGAACTAATTCTCCCCCTCCCCAGGAGTTTTCTGGCTGTTCTGCAGGGGCCTCTTCCAGCAAGATTGACCAGGACCCAGAGGGGCCCAGCTGTGGGGAGGAAGCCCAGTCCTGTGTCCCCTCAAGAGGACCCTACCGTGCCGGACAGTGATGTCATGCCCCTGGAGGGAGGTGCGGCATCAGGCTCAGGCAGCACCCTCTCCCCTCATATCCAGCCCTACAATGTGGGTGCTACCCCACACCCAGCCCCTCACATCCAGCTGGGCCCTCTGGAGTGGATGTGGGGTCTGCCTGGGACTCCCCGCAGGCCACTGGATTTAACTCTCACATTGCCCATGTCCTGATCCCTAGAACCTGATGCTGTGACCTTGTATGACCTTGAAGGTGTGATTTAGTGAAGCCTCTTGAGGTTGAGATGGGCCTGAAATGCAGTCAAGGTCTCCTTACAAGAGGGCTGGGGTGGCGCTGTGGTGGAAGAGAGGCAGGCAGAGATGGTCACCAGGGTGCACTGTGCAGACTTTTCCAGATGACATCATAAGGGGACCTCGGGGAAGGTGGGGCCGGTTTAACAGACAGAAGAGCAGACACAGCCACCAGAGGGGAGGCTCTGGACCTGCACAGAGCCCTGACCAGCACACTGGGCCTCCAGCCAGTCGGGGTGTCAGTCTCCATAATCGCAGGAGCTGCTTCGCTTACCCAACTCCCCCTGGACGCCCGAGGGCCACGTATAGCCTATTGTTCTGTCCTCTGGAGAACCCTGACCAGGCTATTTTCTCCAGAGCCTGTTCCTCTGACTTCACTGTCCTTCTGGAGTGGACGCTGGTCCTGAGGCCCAGCTGGCCTGGTCTGCCTGATGTAGGTGTGAGAACCTTGCGGATGTCATTGTGACCCATGTATTGCCCATGTGTCCCCATTAGAGATGGCCAGTGGGTC
Organism: Spermophilus citellus; assembly: GCF_964194105.1. Classification (NCBI taxonomy): domain Eukaryota; kingdom Metazoa; phylum Chordata; class Mammalia; order Rodentia; family Sciuridae; genus Spermophilus; species Spermophilus citellus. Next base: position 1,992,767 of record NC_138183.1, on the reverse strand, counting down.
CCCTGGGCAGCAACACATGTGCCTTCTCACCTCAGGGTGAGCAGGTGCTACCCAGACATCCAGGTCTCCCCGACCGTGGGTCTGAGGACACTGCTACTGAGGGTTCAGCCCTGTCTGACCACTGCCTGACCCGCCTTGCTCCTGGGCCCAGGGTGTGCCTGCCTGGTTCTGTTTCTCCCTCCACTGACGTAGCCTCGCCTTCATCAGAGGGCCAGGTGCACACCCATAGCACAATTCCTGCCACACCCCCACCCTTTCTCTTCAATTACCAGTTCTCAACGGGAGGCCAAGCTCACAGCAGCTTCTCCTGGGACAGCAGCGGGTTTTTCTGGATTTGTCTCCCTGAGCATCACGTACTGACCCACAGAGTTACACAGACCTGCTACTATCTGTGGTGGCTGAAAAGTGCACCCTAAGATGTCCACGAGCTAATCCTGGAAGCCCGTGAGTCTGTGAACGCGGCAGAAGGGACTCTGCTGATGTGACTAGGTTGAGGGCCTTGACGAGGTGTGACCCGCGATTCTCTGGGCAGTCAGGCCTGATGCCCTCCCAGGGAGGCAGGAGGGTCAGAACAGAATTGGAGGGGAGACATGAGGACAGAAGCAGAGGCCAGCGAGGACAGAAGGGAAAGGGGCCCAGGTGGGTGAGCACAGGTGGACACCTGACTCTGGAAGGGGCAGACGCCTGTCTCTACTGGAGCCTCAGTCCTGCTGACGCAGGTGTCAGGATTTTTGACCTCCAGGATCGGATGAGAAATGTGGTGTTTTTTTTTTTTAAAGAGAGAGAGAATTTTAATATTTATTTTTTAGTTTTCGGCGGACAGACACAACATCTTTGTTTGTATGTGGTGCTGAGGACTGAACCCGGGCGGCACGCATGCCAGGCGAGCCCGCTGCCGCTTGAGCCACTTCCCCAGCCCCAGTGTGTGTTGTTTTAAGCCACTAATTTTGTTGCAATGAACCAATTGGTTATAGCAGCCAGAGGAAATATATCCACCCTGTATAGTGTTCCCTCTGATGCTCAGCTGTCCTTCCTTGGCCAGAGGGGGCTTTTTGCTGGCCTTTGTCATGACCCCATTCCTTTCTGTAACTTCCTTCCCTCTAGCAAAACGGGATTCTCTGTGCCCTGGCACCTTCCCTGCTGAGACGTCTCCAAGGACTGTCCGTCCAATGGGGATAGTGTGTGGTTCACTCCCAGCTTAGAGCATCCTCATTTTGGACGACAACACCCTATACACCCCCAATGTTTGCTAATTATATTGTTCTTTTTACTCCACCAAGGTTTTAAATTGTTACAATCTGTTCTGTAACCAGACTTTGCATAATCATCTAACATTTGCTGTAAATCCACTTTCATAGGTTCCTGCTGACCACACACACATTCACTGTTATTTTTCACTGTGGAGTTCCTTACTTGGGTATTTCTTTGAGGTGAGTGCATTTCACCTTCAAGGTTGTTTTTCCTTCAAACAGGGCATCTGTGCTGGTGCCACATGTCGTGTGTTGCTCCACACTTGCGGCATCTCCCCGTCTGTGGACGTGGGTGACAGCTTGGCTGGGTATAACAGTCCTGTGTGTGTGGACCTGGGTGATATCTTGGCTGGGTACAATACTCCTCATCTCACTGTCTTCCTCCTCAGCGTTTGGTCTGCCCGGACCCTTGTTTAGTGCCCCCAGGAAACCCAAAGCCAGATGGCTCTGCCCCTCCCGGGTGACCCCTTTTCCCATCTTATACCCTTAAGAGCTCTTTCTTTGCCCTTCAATCTCAGTAGATGTAGGAGGGTCAATATCTGGGTGGTGTTTTCCTGGAACTCAGTACACAGTTCTTTGCTACATCATTATGCTTCTAAATGTTTTCTAAATTGATTTTAAATACTTAAAGCCTGTTGGAGCCTCTGCCCTGGGGCACAAGGACCCTTGAGATAGAGTCCTCCACCCTCTCTCAAGTCCCGACTTCTATGTCTGCCTCTGCTGTGCAGAGTCATCTACTGAGGTCCTTAATTTGATTAAGGTTCTTGCTAGTCTTGACTCACTTAGTAGTAATTGGAGGGCGTCTGGCTCTCCAAAGGCCTCCGGGTCCTGCAGTCTCCCTTCCTTCCTCAGTCTGCGGAGATGACAGACTCCTCTGTCTCTCCTTTTTACTGAAACTCGCCCTCATAAGCCGACCTGGGCCAGAAGCCTGGAGGAGACTTTCCCTCTGCCCTGGTCGCAGGCTTTGCCGATGACCAGGTTCTCTGTCCTTGAAGTCCACTTACTCCTTTCCTCTCCTTTTTCTCTCCTTCCTTCCTTCACCCACTCTTCCTGTTCCTCCTTCCTTCTCTCTTTTTTTTAAATGTATCTGTTTTAAGTGTGGTAAATACACGTGGCATAAAATATGCCATGCAAACCGATTCCGAGAGGACATTCCGTGTGTGAAGCCTGTCCGCACGGTGCCGCGGCCGCCTCCACCATCCATCCCCAGGACTCTCCCACTTTCCAAGTCACCAAAACTCTGTCCCAGAGACACTGACTCCGCAGCCCCGGCACCCTCCATTCCACTTCCTGTCTCTGGCCTGGTGACTCGGAGTCGTCACACAGGTGGAACCCCGCAGCACTGTCCTGTGCCAGGCCCCATTCTCAGCGCCATGTCCTCAAGGCTCACCCACATTGCGCAGCTGTCGGACCCTCCTTCCTGCTTAAGGCCAAGGGATCCCCATGTGGCTGGGCCACACATGCCCATGGTCATCCCCCATGGTCAAGTGGGTTCTTCCACCTCCCAGCCCCTGTGTCCTCTTCCTGTTCCCTTTCCTGTGCCCCAGCCTGCGTGTGACCTCACCACCTTCCCACAGCTCCAGAGCATGGGCAAGGGCTGTGTGTCCATCTGCCCCGTTTCCTAGGATCTTGTGAAATGTCCTTGCCCATGGACCACGCCACGCAGCTGGAGATGTCCTAGGGCTCCATACTCTTTCCCCAGAGGGAAAGAGCCTGAGGGTGTCACCTTGTTCTGGGGGTTGGCCTAGACAGCTCCCCAGCCAGAAGACAGGGAAGGCCAGAACAGCCTCTGGCTGCCTCTCCCCAGGGCTGTGGGGAGAAGTCTCAGGATGCTGTGGCTGTCTCAGGTTGACCTTGAGGACAGGATCTGGGAAGGGGGGTCACTGCCCACACTTCCCAACATGGCTCCTAACAGTATTTGGGGACATCTGTGACACTGGCTTGTCCTTGCCCTTATGGCTTCTGAGTCTTGATCACTGCCTTTCACTGTCTGTTTATCAGCTTGGGTTTGGGAGGCTCCTGAGGCAGCGGTCACCCCTGCCCCACTGTAGATACCACACCTGCCCACACACCTGCCTCCCACCTGAAGACGTGCCACACAGGGACCCGGCCTCCTCACCTCCTCTGGACCACAAGGCAGCCCACCTGTCCCAGATCTTCAGCTCCCATACTGAGCAGGTAACCAGACAGTTTCTCTGCAGCCTGGCAGCCCCAGGATAGGCCTCTGGCAGGCACCCTGTGAGGGTCCAGCATGGACGTCCTGATCCACCTCTGTGCTGCTCCTGTCCTCCCCATCCCAGGTGCCCCTCCTTCCTCTCCCTACCTGAGTTCGACCCTCCCTACCCAGTCTTGTGGGAAGAAGGGCAGTGCCACTTCCAGAGGCTGTGTCCTCCGCCAGCTCCAGTGCTCCTCAGCCCTCCCTGCAGGGAGCTCACAGCACCTGTCTGTCTTTAACACTCATAAAGGGGCAATTGTCATCTGTTCTGGGGCTTCCAGGATATCTGCCCCATCTCCACTCCCATGCTCTGCAGACATTCTGAGGGCTCAAGATTGTCCACGCTCCAAGGACCCAGAGCCTGGGAGCCCAGTGCCCGCCCTCCCACCTCACTTGCTCCAGGCTGTGCGTCTTGCCTGTGGGTCACTCCACTGTACCCAGAGGCCAAGGAGCCAGGAATCAGCACTGGATGTGTAAGGGACTGTCTGCCCTCTCCACACAGGAAACAGCCACTGGACCCTGCCGAGAGGGGACTGTCATTTCCAAGATAAACCCACTTTACCCACCCACATGGTGCAGGAATAAGTTGAGAGGTCCCCCTGCCACCTGGGACACAGGCTCCTCCAGGCCTGTCACTAGTTGACACCACAAAATGTCGGTGTCCTCCTCCCAACTGTCACCTCTCTCTAGCCCTGGGATTCGGATGCCAACAGCATAGGCTGACCCCTGCACTCAGAAAACAAGAGTGGAAAGGACAGCTCTCTGTGTGGGCAGAACAGGTTGGACCTTGGGGACAGGCTGCCACGCATCTCCATTGCCACGTTCTGCAGACGTGGCTTGTGTGAGCCTCCCAGATGTGGCTCACTGCCATTGCTCAGGGATGCAGGGTGAAGACAACACCCCAAAGCCCTGAGCCCTCCCTTGCGCCCTTCCCTGGCTCCTGGGGTGCCTTGTGTGAGCACCCCTGATTCCACAGGCACTTTCTCTCACTGCAGTGTTGTGTGCATGGCCCCGGGTTGTGCAGGTGCCGTGGCCCGCTTGATCTGTTTGTGCACATCAGCGGTCTCATTCAACAGCATGCCCTGGGGAGACCTCCGGCCTCCTTCCTCATAGCTGCTCTGCTCCTCAGAAAGGGGCACCTCCATCTGTGAGTGCCTCCCAGGGCGGTGAGGAGCGCCCCTGCTTGTTCCCCTCAGGCTGACAGGAACCCAGGTTTGAGCCTTTGCCGGGAAACCAAGCAGTGGTTTCCATGTGATCTGGGCCTGGGCAGGTGTTGGAGAGCCAGGATGCGGGTCCCCTGTGGGAGTAGCCCTGTGCCTCAGCTTCCCTACGGTGGCCCAGCCCACCTGACCTCGATGGCATTGTTAAGAAACAGGCTGCTCCCTGCCAGGCCGAGGCTGGCACTTCACCCACCCTTCCTCTCTAGGTGCTCCTTCCCTGTGAGCCCTGGGGTTCTTGTGTTTTTGCAGAGTATGTGCCTGGAGACCCATGAAATCGGGGACAGACGGTCAGCCAAGGGGATTCAGGGTGAGGGGGTCATGCAGGCCATTTCATGAGGGCTCCTGGTGAGTGTGGGTGGGCCAGGCCACCCCCACTTAGGTTGGTACTACCTGAAGAACTGAAGCCCACTTCTCTACCATAAATCTCCTGTTTGCTCCCTGATTGCTGGCACTCACAGTCGGGCCCAGCAAGCAGGAGCTCCTGGCCTGGGGTGTGGGCTGCTCAAGAGGGCCCGGGAGCCCAGGAGAGCCCCTCCACCTGGGTCAGGCAAGTGTGACTCTGAGAGCTCCCACGCCAAGCTGGACTTGGGCAAGCCAGACCTCCCAGCACCAATACCTGCAGAGTTACCTGCCTGGGCAAGTCATCTGGAGCCTCGTCTGTGAGACAGAGGAGCTAGAAAAGCCACACAGCATGGCCACACAGAGCCACTCTGATCAGCTGGTCCTGGGTCCAGATCTTTGCTCTGCTCCTTCCTGCTCCTGGGGAAGTCACTTCCTCCTTCAGTCTTTCCACATCAAAAAATGGATAAGAATCTGTGTCCCTGGCAGGTCGTCCTTGTGTTTGGTGAGGTGGGCCTCACACGCCCCAGAAGGGCGTCAAGAGCTCCACGTGGGTAGCTGCCTCATGCCCCATGGATCCCGTGCCCAGCACCCACTGTGGCGTGGGAGCCAACAGCCGAGTGCCCCTGAGATGTGCCCTGACAGCTCTGGAGGTGGAAAGAAGGAGAAGGAGGACACTGAGTGCCCACGGGAGACACCAGCAGTTTCCCACCTGGTGAGGGAGCTGGAGCCACCTCACCTGGACAGGTCAGGAGCTGAAGGATGGGTACAGCTCTGGGCTGGCCAATGTGGGCATTAGACTGAGGTTTCAGGACCTCTGGAGGGCCGAGATGTGGACACAGGACCAACCAGGATGCCTAGCTCCCCTCTTCAGTACTCCTGTTCCCCAGGTACCTGGCCAAGGGCCCAGGTCTCAGCTGCACGGTTCCTCCTTCCCAGCACGGACAGTCACCACCACCACCACTTCTGGGGAAGGCTGAGCCCCGGGACTGGGTCTTCCTTGGGGGCGTGCTGGTGGGGACAGAGCCTGGGAGCCCTCCCCGCCCTGCCCCCCCCCCGCCGGACCGTTCCACTGTGGCGCGCGGGGGGGCGGGTGCGGAGCGCGATGGTTGCGCCCGGCGCCGCCCCCGCCGCCGCCTCCCGCGCCGAGCGCTCCCGCAGGATGGCGCGGGCCAAGCTGCCGCGCTCGCCGTCCGAGGGCAAGGCGGGCCCGGGGGGCGCCCCGGCCGGCGCCGCGGCCCCTGAGGAGCCGCACGGGCTCAGCCCGCTGCTGCCGGCCCGCGGCGGGGGCTCCGTGGGCAGCGACGTGGGCCAGAGGTAGGGGCGGGCGCGGGCCTGGGTCCCCGCTGCGCGCCGCCGGGAGGGGCTTTGCATCTCGCTCGCATCGCAGGGGCCAGCCCGCTGCACCTGCCGCGCTGTCCGCATCCCTGGGAGGGGACGGCCGGGGGCTGCCCTTGGAAGCTCCACCCAGGTGCCCCCCCTCCCGACCCCAGACACCCCGCTTAGAGGCTGAGTACACAGGGCCTACGGGTAAGGTAGGGGTGGACGTGGACTTAGGCTCTGTGCCAGGTGACAGGCGGTCCTTGCCCTGTCCCACCTGAGGTTGGTCCCCGGTTTGGAGGTGAGCAGGGACAGTCCAGGCAGGTCTGTAGTTCTCTGAAGGCTGAGATGCAGCTGGGGCTCAGGCCCCTGTCCGAAGCCCCCTGGGAGCATCCCCAGGGCCAGCTGCTGGCCTGGTTCCTGGGGCAGCCAGGGTGGTGGAGGCCCTCCCTGGGGCATTGCCAGTTCCTTCCCATCCCTTCTGCAAGCTAGGGTGGGACATGGCACCCCATTTCATGGATGAGGACACTGAGGTGTCATCTGCAGCAATGATTCTTGGCCAGCACCTTGCCTGTGCCAAGAGCCATGCCTGGTGCTGCGGGGGATGAAGATGAATCAGACCTGGCCTGCTGTGGGCACACATCGTGGGCACAGAGCCTGTGCTGGGCAGAGGGGTGCAGGCCAGGCCGTGGCTGCAGAGTGGGCTTCCTGGGGTGCTGGTCCTTCTGGGAGGAGCAGGAGGAGTTGTGGGGTCTTCCAGGCAGAGGGAAAGTGAGGGCCAGAGCCTGGGGGGTGCATATCATGGCTGGCCGGGGGCTTGGCAGAGGCTGGGCCTGACAGATGGCTAGGCCTAGGGGCCCTGGCCACAGGCTGTCTGGCCCGCCCACCCACATACCCATTGCCTGCTTCTCGGCAGCTCCTCAGTGTTCCCATTTGCCAGAAGAAACTATTGAGGTTAAGTGTGCAGCCGAGGCTCTTGGGCTGCTAATGGGCAGCTCTTGGGCGGAAGGGTGTGAGTGCCAGCCAAGGCCCCAGGGGCCGGTTCCTCTGCCTCCTCTTCCTGGATGCTGTGGGGGCCAGTGATCTCAGGAGTTCTACTCACAGCCAGCCTGGCCCCGGCCAGGGGTGGACCGCAGGGATGGCAGGTTCTGCCCAGGTTGCCTCTGAGCCCGCCGCGCAGCATGGGAGCTGGGGCCGCAGGCCGCCTCCCCCAGGAAGACCTCTCTCTTTCCCACTCCTGTACTTGGCCTCCCACGAACCAGTGGACCATAAATGCTGGCCCTTTTACACTGGCCTTTCTATCCCCCAGAAGACTTCAAGTACAGGTCCTTGTCGGGCTCCTTCTGCAGGGCAGGAGAAGGGAGGGGTCACACCTCTGGGACAGGCCAGCACCCCACTGGCAGCTCTGCAGCCTCCTTCCCTGAGTGCTGGTCACAGGCTGCTTGCCTGCTCTGGAGATGGGCAGTAGGGAGCCAAGGCAGGCTCCTGAGCAGAGGAGGACTTGGCAGATTTGTGCTTTAGGAAGTTTGGTGTAGATTTCAGGCGAGCCCAGAACAGGGAGGAGGGTGCCTGCCAGAGTGAGCTGTCGCTGAAGCTCTTGCGGCTGCCCCATCCTGCGTGCCTGGGCCATCTCCAGGGCCATGGAGCCTCGGTCCTCCCCACTGCCTGGAAGGCATGAGGCAGAAGGAGATCTCCACTGTCCCCGGGGACTTGGCCACAGTGGGCAGAGGTGTCTGCCCCCATGTCCAAGGTGCCCCTGATGCACTGCCCTCTCGTAGATGGCTGTCCCTGGAACTCGGTCTGCTGCTTCCTCTTCCCCATCTGGGAGGGGTGGGGGGTTAGAAGGATCTGCCCGGGTTTTTGGGGTGAGAGGCCCCTCCCTCCTTCTAGCACTTTCCCAGGGCCCCAATGAAGGAGGGCTCCTTCTATCCCCCACCCCACTCCTGGACCCAGGTGCGGTCTCCCAGCCCCACTCCTGTCCTGAGGCCCCTATGGAGTCCCACCTGTCCCCCCCCACCCCGGTCTCCCTCAGCCCCTCTGAGTCCTCAGGACCAAGGCAGCAGGGTTCAGGAGGGACATGTCCAAGCACCAAGGTTGCTGGGCTCAGGTGGGGACAGCCATGGGCAGGCAGGCTGGCCACACCTCAGCTGTGCCCATGTGGACCCAGCAGGAAAGGGGGCGGTGGAGGGGAGGCCGTGGGAGATGTCCCCCTCCCTCAGGCAAATGGTGGGATGCCCAGAGGCTGTGGCCACAGGTGACTAGTCATAGGTGGCAGCAGAGAGCAGGCAAAGGGTCTGAGGGGGCAGTGTCCTGGAAGGCCCTGTGGGGTCCTAGGAGTAGGGCAGACTGAGAGTCTGGGCCTGAGACGTTTGGGGAGCTGGGCCCTTGTGGTCTTGAGCTCCCAGAAGGGGTCTTAGGGACCTGGAGCACTGCCAAGGGGAGGACCCTGGAGGAGGGGCCAGAGAGAGGAGCCCTGGAAAAGATGGGGTGTCCCAGGGACAGGTGTGAGAAAGGTCCTAGGTAGAGGGGGAGCGGGTGGGCTGAGGGCCAAGGAGAGGCTGAGAGCTGGTTGTTGGTGCCCACAGGGCAGACTCGAGGGCAGGCTGCAGAGACCCGCAGACTTCCACACCAGGGCTCCGTGCAAAGCCCAGTGGTGGGGCCTAGTGTGGGCGACGATGGGGGCTGGGGGCTGGTGCCGTGCAGAGGCCCTGGCTCAGGGGCCAGGCTAGGGACAGGCTCACGGGGCTGCAGAGTGGTCCCTGCCACTGCCCACCCCTTCCTGTCCCCATGGGACCTTCACTGAGGGCAGGTCCTCTGAGCCTAGCTGGAGAGCAGTTCTTCCTACAGAGGACAGACCCTGGGAGATGGCCACCCCTGTGTGCAGGAGGGCCGAGGGCCGGGAGCCCTCCCCTCCCCCACCCCCCCGTAGGCTTGGTGACTCCCCAGGACAGCCCTGGGCCCTGCCTTCCCACCACCTTCCCACTAGCCAGCACCCTCAGGAGCCCTCCCCAGCCCCACTTTGATCCCTTGGGAAGCCGAGAACTCACTTTCCGTCCACAGTCTCACCAGGGACACCTCTGTGTCCGCCTTCAGCTAGCCCTCTCAGGGCTAGCTCTGGTCACACAGCCCAACACCTCCACTCCTCCTCTGGTCCTCCCCAGCCCCTGTCCTCTGTCCCTAGCTGTCAGCGGCTAGCACCTCCACAGGGCAGGTCCTCAGGCTCCAACGCGGCCCTGTACTCTGTGGTCCAGAACTCCAGGGTTTGTGGTACCCCAGTCTGTCGAAGCCTGGCCACAGGGGACAGAGCCCCTGCCCTGCCCAACACCTCCTGCCCTGCAGGTCCAGATGCTCACAGCAGCCAACACCCCTCCACGAGCCTGGTTCTGCCCCATCCTACGCAGCACCCTGTCCCTCTCAGCTCTGTGTCCCGCTGCCCACCATGCTGGTCTTCTGTAGGGTCTTTGAGCACTCCAGCTCTGCACAGACCAAGCCTCCACCCAGAGCTCCTCTCTGGTGCTCACCCCCTCCGCAGGGCCCCTGTGGTGGCCGCTGTCAGGACAGCTCCTCTTCAGGAGGCCCCACACTATATCCGCCCACCCCTACCCTGTTACTTCCTCTCCCCTAGAGCGTGCTGATCTGCTGACCGGAGCTGGGCTGGTTTATCCTTGACCATAGCCAAACATTGGGGGAGGGGTCCCTCATAGATGTGGCTTCCGGCCTTAACTGGTGCATGACTGGGTGGGACGGCCACTGACTGGGGGGCTTAAGCCACAGAAGTGAGTTTTCTCATAGTTTTAGAGGCTGTGTACATGATCAGGATTGGGCAGGCTGGTTCCTGAGGCCCTGCCGGCTCACAAGCGCCAGGGCCACGTGGCCATCCCTCTGTGTGTCTGTCCTGATCTCTCTGCAGGGTGCTAGTCCTCCTGGATTAGGGCCTACCATGTGACCAGTTTCAACCTTTGTGACCTTGTCTCCAAATAGAGTCCCCTGCTGCCTTGTGGGGGTCAGGGCTCAACATGTAAATTTGGGGGAAACAAAACTTAGTCCGGACCCTGCTGAGACCTGAGACTTCAGTGCTCCCATGTGCACTCGGTTGATCAGGGAACCCCTCTCTCTTGAAGCACCCATTGGAACTCAGGGCAGAGGGTAGAGGACACCCAGACACCTGCCCCCACCAACGCAGCGGGACTCCGGGAGAAGCTGCCTCACTGGCCTGGGCCCTGAGCCTGCCCCTTCTAAGCCTGGCCCCTCCTCATCAGGGCTTTTCCCTGGACCCCCACTGGGCTCTGGGTCCGAGGGAGCCTTCAGACTGCTCCTAGGTGGGCAGATCCCTCCTCAGTCCCTGTTGCGAGGTGTGTTGACCCACTGTGAGCAGAGGGAGGGCTCCAGGGAGGCCCGTGCAGCTCCGAGAGCAGTAGGCTGGGTGGCTGACAGGCGCTGGGTGCGGCCAAGGACGCTAGTTGCTGGGACAGCTCCTGCTGGGCCATCTTGGGCTTAGGTGTTCTGGATGGGAATCCAGATTCCCTTCCCTGCCTCTTCCTCCCTCCCTCCCCATGCAGCCCCGCTGGTGGGGTCAGCCTAGATGGCCCACCTCAACGTCACCAGGCTCCAGTCCTCAGCCAGCTCTGCTTGGGCCCAAACAGCCCCTGTCCCTTTGCTCACAGGCCCTTGTCCCTCCTATGGGACTGGGCTCCTTTACCTGTTTGCTTGGCAGGCCAGGGGACATTGTGTGGGTAGGGCCTGCCCTGGACACTCAGGACCAGGCTCTCAGGCAGAGCACAGGGGCCCTGTGGGCAGTGGGCAGCAGACCTCTATCCAGGTTATAGCCAGGAGGAGGAGGAGGCAGCCGGGCAGGGCTGGCTGAGGAGAGGAGCCTAAGGAGCCACACACGGAGGGGACCCAGCTGGGCAGCACCCACTCCTGGTCCTCCTATGATCAGTCACAGCTGGTCTCCTGAAGACCCTGGTGCAGCCTGACCCCAGCTCAAGACTTTGGGCTGTGCTGGAGCCAGTGAGAGGGACCCCAGGCAACGCAGCACAGAACCTGTTGGCACTCCTGGTCACTCTGAGCCTTCGGACCAGTTAAGTCTGGGCTCCCCTGTACTGTGTGGAGCTGACAACCCACAGCCACTTCAGCCAGGACCTTGGCCCTCCCAGGGGAGGGTCCAGTCTCCACCTTGCCAGGACAAGAGAGCAGAAGGTTGTAGGGCTGGCACACCAGGAGGGAGCCTGCCCACCAGAGGGTACAGCCCAGGCCACGGCAGGGGTGCTGACAGCTGGGCAGCCTGGCTCCCCGCTCCTCCTCTGGGAGGCCTTAGGAAGGCAGCAGACTGCTCTGAACCTTGGTTTCCTTTTCGGGAAAGTGGTTGCTTTGAAGTTTAAAAGAGGCTCCCCTGAAGTCCTTTCTGGGGAGACTGAGACCCCCTGCACCCCACACTGCCCAGTCCACATGAAGGTAGAGTTCCACTCCCTCCAGCCTTTGCCCCTGAGCTCCTGTCCAGTATGGACCACACAACTTGGTGGCAGCTCCCACCGGCCAGTCTGGGAAAACCCTGGCCAGGCTGCCCAGGTTGGGCCCTGTGCAGGGACTCCTTGACCCCCAAGAAGCCGTCGATCCCCAGTCCCAGCCGGCCCAGTCAAGGAAGCCAAGGGGCAGCGCTGGCCTGCCAAGTCCCAGGTCTCTGGGTGGCAGGGAGTGGAAGAAGAGTCGGGCACCTGGCAGCAAGCCCCGCAGGCCCCTGCACCACCCTGGGGCTGGATGCTGCTGCTGCCCTCAGCTTCCTGGGGTGAAGTGCTTCTGACAGGGCTGTTCCTGGTGCTGCTGGGCCTGGGCATGCTTAGCGCTGGGCAGGGCACAGCAGTGGCTCCCAGGTGTGTGTCGGCTGAAGGCAGGCCACACTGTCCTCGTGGTTGGCACCCCAATGGGCCCAGCACAGGGGGTTGCATGTTCTGGCCTCCCTGGTGGTCTGTGCTGCTTCCTGGTACAGAGGTGAGCGGACAGAGGTGGCCTGGCTGCCACCCTGCCCCACCCTGCATGCTGGGCCGCCTGCCCTGGCACCTGGCCGTGTGCTGGGGCTCTGCAGGCAGGGTGTGTGGCATAGGCATGCCCTACCGCCCCTGGACCTTACCTGGAGCCCAGCCCTCTGTCCACCTGCCTTTTGCGCTGATGAGTCTGCTGTGTCCCCAGGCCTCACGTGGAGGATTTCAGCCTGGAGTCCTCCCTCTCTCAGTAAGTGCTTTGTAGGGGAGGGGGCTTTTGGGGACAGGTGTGTCCTCACACCCTGGCAGACCAGTCCCCATGGGAGAATACACTCTGCCAGGCCCCTGGCCCTGCAGCTGGGCAGGGCCATGTCTAGCCAGCACAGGGGTGGGGGTGGTCCCTTGCTGAGGAGGCCAGGCTCTCAGGGGCAACCTGGTGCCAGGATGGGACCTGCCATGGTGCCCTACAGGGCAGGCGTGAGGATGACCCCGTGCCTGGTCTTAGCCCCCTTAGCTGCCTGTGCAGGTCGAGGTCCCCAGGAGCCAGGTGGCTTGCAGAAGGGGTGCCCTTCGTGCCACAGCCCAGGCTGGGGCCAGGGGCTCCGCGGCTGCACTTGTGGCTCCAGCTCAGGCTGAGTCCCCTGGGAAAGCCTTCCCTCCCGCACCCGGTCTGCCTCCCAGTGGGGCCTGTCATTAACAGTTCCATTAACCAGCGTCACTGGCAGCAGTAACCACCTGCTGCTGTGGCTCTCGCCTGGTACCTCCCGCGGGGTTGAGGGCTACAGCTTTGACCCTGGCCTGTCCCCCAGCCTTGCAGCCTTGCACCCCGTGCACCACAGATAACAGGCGTGAGATGGAGGCTGGCCCGCTGCCCCGGGCTCTCCCACGCCCCCACAGGCTGGTGGAGGCCCTGGGAGCTGGGCCTCAGCCCTGTGGGGTATGACCCTGTGCAGCTGCCCGAGGCTGTGGTCCACACCACTGCCCAGCTGGCCTTGGTCAGAGCAGTGTCCGTAGGCCCTGGGAGGCCCAAGGCCAGAACAAAGACCCTGCAGATTCCAGGGCAGCAGACTGGTTGGAGGAACAGGCCAGGTCATCTGTTAGTTTAGGAAGCCCCTGACCACCCTCCCCGGCCATTTTGGACTCTCCTCCAACCCCAACCCTGTTTCCCAGCTTGGGCTTGCAGGGCCCAGGCCAGGGTAGGCAGGGGCCCCTCTGAGCACTGAGGAAGGATGACCATGAGGCCCCCCACCCTGCCTCAGGCTCTGTGGGGCTGGGGTGTGACAGGGCCCGGCAGTGAACTAACCTGGGACAGCAGGTGGACCTGTGGAGCTAGCCCGGGACCGTGGGTGAGGAACTAGGGGAGCTTAGGTGCCTACCCCATCCTGCTGGCCAGACCCAGAGTTGCCGGGAGTTTCCAGGAGGGGTGGGCGGCATGTCACAGTCAGGGCTGCTGCTGAGGCCCCCACTGGTATCAGGCATGGGGGCACCTGGGTGTCTCTTCCCACCTGGCCAGCCCTCTGTGCTGCTGTGGGGCACTGAGCAGGAAGAGCCTGACCCCAGGCAGCCTGCCTGCCAGCTCCCACACAGCTGTCCACTCCACAGGGCCAGGGCCACACTGCCCTCCCCAGGGCTGTCCTGGCGGTGTGCTGCTCTTCCAGGCTCAAGGCCAAGCTGGGCCTGGGTCCCACCCAGGTCAGTGGGCATGGCCAGTGCTATATGGAGCCAAGCCCACAAATGGGCAGCCTGGAGCCTGAGGAGTCTCAGATGGCGCTGGGTTTCCCAGCTGCCTATGTGGGCACTGTCAGAGTGACGGCACAGGCCTGGGCGCACCTCACTCTGGGCGCACCCCCTTCTGGGCGCACCTCCCACTGGGAGCACCTCCCTCTGGGAGTACCCCCCCAGCCCCCGCGCACCTCCCTCTGGGAGCACCCCCCTCTGGGCGCACCCCCCTCTCTGGGTGCACCCCCCTCTGGGTGCACCCCCCCTGGGGTCACCCCCATCTGGACACACCCCTCCCTCTGGGTGCACCTCCCACTGGGCGCACCCACCTCTGGGCGCACATCCAGAAGAAGCGGGGACACGCGCAGGGGCTGATTTTCACTTCACTGACACGGCACCTTGGCTGCCAGGCGCCCCCGCACAGTGTGGGAGGCAGTTCCTGCCACTGTTCCCACTCCCTGGGGAGGAGGAGAGGAAGCCAGGAGGGCAGGTGAGGAGTGCCAGGTCTGGCTTTCCAGCAGCCTGGGCCCCCGACTGCAGGCTGTGACCCTAGGAGCTCAGAACAAGCCAGCGAGTGCCCGTTGCAGGAGGAGGTGGCCCACAACCCCAGCCAGGCTCCCTCCCCAGGGCTGCCCCGGGGCCTTGGAGGGTCATCAGGGCCCCTGCACGGTCAGCATGCTTTGGGGAAGAAGACAGTTTGGTCTACTGTTTGTGGTGGGGTCAGGAGTGGCAGCCACAGCTCATCACAAATCAAAAGCCAAGCATCATTAATTTCTCTGGCATTGCAGGGCTCCAATTCTGCTGCCAGGTCCCGCAGGTTTCTCTGGCTCCTCATGGAGAACCCCTTTTCCCCATAGGTGGGTGCTGCCCACCCGGAGCCCTGGGGGCTGCCTAGACGGATGTCCACAGCTGACCAGGCACTCACCCCCTGAGTGGTGGCCCTGTGTTCTATTCATGGGGTGTTGGAACCAGAGGCCAGGGTGTGACCAGCTATGGTCAGCAGGCCTGACCCGCCCCCCCCCCCCCCCCCCCCCGTGCCCAAGCAGGGACACTGCTGCCTGGAAGCCGCAGGCAGGCCAGCACAAGCATTCCCTGACTGCGGGGCGGAGCAGTGGCTTCGTAGTCTTTGCAGGCAGCTGCGTTTGGGGAGCTCAGAGCCTGGGGGAGCCGAAGGCAGGAGCCGAGCAGAGCCAGCCCCAGGGGCCAGGACGAGCCAGAGAGGCAGAAAAAGAGCCTGGAGGGCAGAAGACAGGGAGCCAGGAGTGGGGTGGGGGGTGCCCAGAGCTTAGAGGACCCTGAGCTGTGGTGAGCAAGGCGTCCACCCAAGGGGGGAGGCTGGGTGGGCCTCTTGGGCCTGATGGTGGGAGGTCAGAGGTGAGCCTTAGGGAAGCAGGCAGGGCAGGTGGACAAGCAGTAATGTCCCATGAAATGGTGTCCAGCTGTCCAGTGAGACCAGGCAGAGGGCCCAGGGTAGACCTGGAGCTGGGGGCTCTCAGCTGCACGGAGGGTGAGGGGGCAGCTTTGGAGGAGGTAGGAAGTACCTAGGTCCCAGCCCATCTGGGGGAGGGCAGGGGGTCAGAGCGAACAGGGTCAGGTCCACGTCGGGAGGGTGCAGTCGGTCTCTGTTGCCAGCAACGTACTGCAGACCGATGCATAGTAAAGGAAAGGGGCTTATTTGGCTCGTGGTCTGCTCCAAGGTCCTGGGGCCGCATCTGGTGATGGCTTCTTGCTGGCGGAGCCTGCAGTCAGAGCAGGGCCTGGCGGGTGCACCCACGTGTCTGTCTCCCGCTGTCTGCCTCTTCCTCCTGTGAGGCCACCAGGACTCCCTCCTGGGCTCCAGGCTGCTGACCGCATCCCAGAGCCCACCTCTGAATACTATAGTGGGTTTCAGCCCCCGTCCTTTCACCTGTCTCAAACGCCTCTCAGGACGTGGGGGCAGCATGCCCGGGCCAGGCAGTGACATCAGACTCTCCAGCTGCCTCCACAGAGCCCACACCCATGCAGAGGAGAGCTTTCATGGCCCAGCCACCAGGAGAGGCCCCTGCCCGTGGTTGATGATGGGGAGTGGGGAGAGGTGGGCACAGGGACCTGGGCCTGCGCTGGCCTCGCCTCCACTGGGGCTGCTGGTGACCTCCTCCACGCAGCAGGACTCTGCCCGTGGGCCCTCTGCCCCGCTGCCCTCCCAGATCATGACCCTGCTCTGTGCCGAGGTGGGGACTGTGTGCCACACATACACCGTCATCCCACCCACACGCAGTCGCCCCACCTGACCCTGCTCTGGAGCAGGGAGGGACTCAGCCTGTGATGGAGGACACCCAAGGTCATGCTGAGGGAGGTCGGTGCCCAGCACCACAGGGGCATGGCCCTGGGGGACAGGCCATCCCCACCCCAGCTGCAGGAAGCCAGGCTCTAGCCCCGCTCGTCATCCTTGGAGTGACTGTTGGCGGTTCACCTCGGTGGGACATGGAGCCCCAACGGGGCGCGAACTCCAGCAGAGCTGGGCACAGAGAGCCGGGCAGTAGCTGTCGCCATCAGACTCCATGTTACTCCCAGAGACCAGATGGGGCCAGCAGTGGGTGGGCCATGTGCTGGCACCCTCTGGCACCCTCAGGCCACTCCCACTGGCTCCACTGTGGTCTGTTCTCAGGACTGCAGAGAGCCCATGCTGGGCAGAGGGCTTGGAGACGGGCCCGTAGGCAGTCATGTGTGTAAGTGACGGGGGCCTGGGGACCAATGGCCAGGGGCTGCGGGGGAGCCCAAGGGAAGGGACCTGTGCTAGGGGGTTCCGCTGCTGGCCTGCAGGGCAGCTCAGGCTGACTGCTGCCTGTAGCCCTCCTGGCCCGACTGCCTGAGTTTCACGCTGCTTTGAGCGGTGGTCTTAGAACCCAGCCACCAGAGGCCACCAGACCACGAATGGCCGTCAGCTTCTGGGGACTCCGTATAGGTCCTGGGGTGTGTTTTGAGCTCTGTGTGCCCAAAGCCCAGTGGGTGCCATAGCCTGAGCCTCCTTGGGGCCCACAGGCCCTGGACGCTGAGCAGGCAGTGGCTTGTGGCCCTCGTGTGCTGGGGGAGGCACGGGGAAGGCTGTGATAGGTGGCTTCCTGGGTCCAAGGTGGGCATGCCTCTCAGTCCTGCAGCTTGGGACGAGTCAGTGGGGCTTGGGGCTGCCTCCCCGCCAGGCTCCCGCTGGCTGCCACCCGTCCCCTCTCCTGCCCCAGGGTCCAGGTGGAGTTCTACGTGAATGAGAACACATTCAAGGAGCGGCTCAAACTGTTCTTCATCAAAAACCAAAGATCCAGTGAGTGGGGGCTGGGCGCTCCCAGGCAGGAGGGGAGGGGCCCCAGAGGAAGCCAGTGTGGCTGGGGCTGTGTCGCTGAGCAGTGGGCGCCAGGGCATTCCCTCTGCCTAAGAATCGCACATCTCTTGGGAGCCGTGTGGGATTTGTGGGGACACTGCCCCATCTGCTGGACACCAGATTGGGCTGGGCTAGGCCTCCTCCATGCAGGCCCCTGCTGACTCCTTCCCAGCTTCAAGACTGGCCACCCTGGACCTCCCAGGGAGTCAGAGAGGAGCTCGGAGGTTATGTGTGTGGGCTCCAGGCCCCCCAGCCACGGAGGGGCAGCCTCAGGAAACCCCCTGGGTCCTGACTCCACTTCTGTGCAGTGGGCACATGGTGCCTCCTGAAGGGGCCCCGGGTGGGGCCTCCAGGGTGGAGCTATTGGAGGGGGCTGTGGGCCTGCCTGACATCTGCCTCCCCCAGGCCTGAGGATCCGGCTGTTCAACTTCTCCCTGAAGCTCCTCACCTGCCTGCTCTACATCATCCGGGTCCTGCTGGACAACCCGGCCCTGGGCATCGGATGGTGGGTGTGACCCGTAGGGCTGGAGGAAGAAGCGGTCCTGGGCCCTGGGCTGGACCTGACTGCCTGGGCCCTGGGGGGACTGCACCCAGCACCCAGCCTGGCCTCTAGGAAGCCCCGTACCCAGTCAAAGCCATGCCCAGTATGCTGCCCAAGCTCAGCGTGGGGCGAGGAACCCCCATGCTGGAGCTACATGTGTGGCTGCACGTAGACCCAGAAGGTCCAGGGAGCCTGGAGGGTCCAGGTGCCCCCTGCATGAGAGGGGGTCTTCACACTCACTCCAAGAGGGTCCCAGCCTCTGGGGGAGCCCCCTGCAGCAGGATGCAAACTGGCTAGGGCTTTGGCCCCTCTCTGAGGCTCCACCTGACCCTCCTGGCCCACGGCGGCCTCTTCCTGGGTCACTCCTTCACCGTCAGGGCAGGCGTATTCTGGCCATTTTGAGGAAGAGTCACCTGCAGAGTGCAGGAGCCTTTCGAGGAATGGGGGGAACTTCTCTGGAGGTTTCTGTGTGGTCCTCCTGCTCCCCCCTGCTGCTGAGTCCCAGCCCCGATCCTTGTGGGGCGCATCATTTTCTTCCCTGGAAGCTGCTGGGTCTCTGCTTAGGGATGCTTGGGTCAGGCTCTTCTCATTTCTGGGTTGGCCCAGCAGCCCTCAGTGCCAGATTGTCTTGAATAATGTCCTTGGAGACTGCCTCTCCTTGGTCACCGGCTCTGGGTCCTCTCAGGCTCCTCAGTGTAGGCGTCCCTAACTGCAGGGGTCTTGGAAGCTGACCGGGAAGGAGCTGGCCCTGGAGGCTGTCTGTGTACAGACCTGCTCTTCACCTTCCTTTTCATCTGCCACCCACTATTTAACAGGAGTTGGCATCCCCAGGCCAGAGACCCTCACCCATAGCTGAGAACAAACCCCGGTGGTTGTCCGGGTCAGGGAGGGCAGAACCCACCACAGCAGTCGAGGAGGAGCAACAGGGGTTCTGACTGACTCTCAACCACCTTTCTGGGTCCATCTCACCTTCCCCAAGTCCTGGAAGCTCCTGGGCCTCTGGTCCCCTTCCCCAGAGGGCCCAGTGTGTGGTGTTCATCACCCATCCCTAGCACAGCGCCTGGCACGTGGGTGGTGGTGGGAGGAGGGTGAGAGGATGGTGGGCAGGCAGACAGACGGTGAGGAGGTCACGGGTTGAGGTCTGGATGGATGGGCAGGTGATGGTGGGGTAGATGGCTGGATAGATGGAAGGTGGGTGGGTGGACAGAGGTAAGAGGGTGGCTGGGGCAGACGCACGGGTGGATCCCAGGTGAGAACGTGAGTGGGTGGAGAAAGGGATGGATGGTGATGAGACAGGCGGGCAGATGTTGGGAGAGAGGGCCGGAGGTAGGGGAGTGGTGGACAACGGATGGCCTTGAGTCTGTACCAACCCTGGGAAGTTTCTGGAGGGAAGTAGGTCAGGAAAGAGGCGGGGTCCCCTCTTATAGGCTCAGAAGCAGCCAACGGGCATGCAAGCTGTGCCCTGCCTGCCAACTGGGCCCTGCCACCCGCCAGCCAGCTGATCCCAGGTGGCTTGGACACATTTGTCCTCCAGAGTGGCTTAGGGCCCTGTACTGCTGAGCCAGCCCCTTGGGGCAGGAGCCTTGTCCCCACTGAGCCTCATCCAGCCTTGTTTGAGGTGGCTTGGCCTCAGGAGGCCTGGAGGGCCCCTGGTTCTGCCTCTGGCTGTGTGGGACCTTCCAGGGAGTGTGTGACCATGCAGAGTCCCTGGCTATCTCCTGCCAGAGTCTCACTGTCAGCCCAGATCCCAGGTGAGGGTGTGGTCTGTCAAGCAGAGCCCACACGTCATCCCTGCAGGGTCTCTGCCAAAATTCTAGATCTCTGGCACCCCTCGGTACCTGGGGCCAGGTCCCCTTCCCAGGTACCCTGAGCCCATGGCAGCCCAAGGAGGGCCTTGGGGTGGGCTGGAGGGCCCATGGCCAGGCCAGCTCTCTGTCTGTCCGCAGCTGGGGCTGTGTGAAGCAGAAGTACACCTTCAATGGCTCCTCCTCTGAGATCAACTGGTAAGTTCCTGCTGCTCCTGTTTGCCAGGGTCAGGGGACATGGGTGGACGTGGTGAGTGTGGGTGGCGTTCACACTGCCTAGCCTCTGAGGGCAATGGCCAGCCCCAGCCTGAATGCTGCCCAGGGTCCCTGTAGACACATTCAGCTGCCCTCTCGACCCTGGCTGGGATCAGTGCTGGGGATGTCCCCTTCAGAGGGGGACAACGTGGTCCCCCAGCTAGTCTCCGCCTCTGGCTGTGGGGCCCCCACTGCCTCTGAGATGTTCTTCCTGAGCCTGTCTGGGCTGGGCCCAGGGGCAAGGGGGACACTGGTGGCTGTAGCCCCTGTGTGCTGCACCCTGCCCAAGGCTCATCTGCCTTCTCTCCCCAGGGCCCCAATCCTGTGGGTGGAGAGGAAGATGGCTCTGTGGGCGATTCAGGTGAGAGTGCCCCACCTGCTCCTCTCCCCACAGCAGAGGGCAGCCGTGACAGGACACACCCAGGCCCAGTGGGCAGGGGACCCAGGCCTGATGGGCTCCAGGATGGAGCTGGGCTCAGGGAGCACTTAGGACACACCCAGGGACTGCTGGGGCACACCCCCCTCCATTTCTTGTTGGAACCTCTCCCTCCTGCTACCCCTCAAGCTTGCTGTCTCCCTAGGGCCAGCTCTTGGGGGTCTCCCCAGCCCTGCCACTGCTCAGGTCTCTGGGTGGTGGCACTGGCTCATGACTGGATGCTTGGCCTCCCCCAGAGAGGGCCTCAGGCCCCACTTCACAGCTCAGAGAGGCTGTGTCTGGAAGAGGCTCCACCCAGCCCAGCCCCTCCCTGGCAGACTGCCAGCAAGCGCTGCCCTGTCCCACCATCTCAGAGCCCCCGATGTGGCCCTCATGGCCCACCTCCACCTTCTGGGCAGCAGCATGACCGCTCTCCATGGTCCCTGCCCCTCAGGCTGCCCCCTGGTCAGGAACCTGTCCAAAGCCCACAGCCTTGTGCACACGTACGCACAAAGGGTGCTCGCCCAGAGACCCGCGTGGCCTGGCCCTGCCTCAGCCCCAGACCCAGGTCTGCTCCTTGTCCCTCTCTCCTCTTAGGTCATCGTGGCCACAATAAGCTTCCTGGAGACCATGCTCCTCATCTACCTCAGCTACAAGGTAGGTCCCCACCATCCTGCCTCCTCCTCACTCCTGCCCCCAGCACCACTCCCTGACCTCCCAGGCTGCCCTTGCACCGTCCCTGTCCTCTGTCCTACCTGCACCAGCTCTGAAGCCCCCTTTGACCCCCAGGGCAACATCTGGGAGCAGATCATCCGAGTGTCCTTCATCCTAGAGATGGTCAACACACTGCCCTTCATCATCACGGTGGGTGAGCCCCAATCCCACCCCTCACCCGGTGGTCCCAGCCCCCACCCACCTCCCCCAGGGGCCTCCAGTCCTGCCCCCCCCAGGGGCCTCCAGTCCTGCCCCCCCCAGGGGCCTCCAGACCTGCCCCCCCCAGGGCCTCCAGACCTGCCCCCCCAGGGGCCTCCAGACCTGCCCCCCCCAGGGCCTCCAGACCTGCCCCCCCAGGGGCCTCCAGACCTGCCCCCCCCCAGGGGCCTCCAGACCTACCCCCCAAGGGCCTCCAGACCTGCCCCCCCAAGGGCCTCCAGACCTACCCCCCCAGGGGCCTCCAGACCTGCCCCCCCAGGGGCCTCCAGTCCTGCCCTCTCCAGGGGCCTCCAGTCCTGCCCTCTCCAGGGGCCTCCAGTCCTGCCCCCCCAGGGGCCTCCAGTCCTGCCCCCCCAGGGGCCTCCAGACCTACCCCCCCAGGGGCCTTCAGACCTGCCCCCCCAAGGGCCTCCAGACCTGCCCCCGCAAGGGCCTCCACACCTGCCCCCCCCAAGGGCCTCCAGACCTGCCCCTCCAAGGGCCTCCAGACCTGCCCCCCCAAGGGCCTCCAGACCTGCCCCCCCAAGGGCCTCCAGTCCTGCCCCCCCAGGGGCCTCCAGACCTGCCCCCCCCAGGGGCCTCCAGACCTACCCCCCAAGGGCCTCCAGACCTGTCCCCCCAAGGGCCTCCAGACCTACCCCCCCAGGGGCCTCCAGACCTGCCCCCCCAGGGGCCTCCAGTCCTGCCCTCTCCAGGGGCCTCCAGTCCTGCCCTCTCCAGGGGCCTCCAGTCCTGCCCCCCAGGGGCCTCCAGTCCTGCCCCCCCAGGGGCCTCCAGACCTGCCCCCCCAAGGGCCTCCAGTCCTGCCCTCTCCAAGGCCTCCAGTCCTGCCCTCTCCCTCCCCAGCCCCGCCATCTCCCCACAGATCTTCTGGCCGCCGCTGCGGAACCTGTTCATCCCGGTGTTCCTCAACTGCTGGCTGGCCAAGCACGCACTGGAGAATATGATCGTAAGCATGAGCCAGACACCTGCCCACCTGCAGAGGCGACTTGCCATACCCAGCCCCAGGGCCACAGGCTGCCTGCCAGGAGGCCATGTGACCAACAGGAACATCTGTCACTGTGACCTGCCCCAGTCAATGTCTGGGAAGAGAGCTTCTCCTGACCTGGGAAAGGGCTGGGGAGGAGATGGGGCCATGGGCAGTAGCAAGCAGGCCTATGGGAGACCAGTCACCAATCCTGGGTCACAGGCACTGGGACCACGAGAACCAAGACTGTGAGAACCAAGTCCATGAGCTCTGGGCCCACGAGAAAACTGGGCTGCAGGCAGCCTGCTGAGATCTAGGGAGGTCAGCCTCTGTGCCCCCAGGCCTGCCCCCGCCCCAGGCCCCCAGACTCACAGCCCCAGGTCTGACTTAATGGTCAGTGAAGTTGAAATGCCCAGTCCATCGAGCCTCCTACAGGCCTCAGCCCTCCCGGGGCACAGGGGGGCAGGGTGCTCCTGAGAGAGGAAGCGAGGTCAGTGGCCTGCCCAAGTCCAGGCTGCCCTGTGGCCCTCACCCAGGGGAGGTGTGCCAGGCCACTGGCTTTGCAGCCTGCCTCTTGTTTATCTGCTCTGGCGGGGGACCGAGCCCTGACCACTGACGGCCACATCCTCCACAGAACGACTTCCACCGTGCCATCCTGAGGACCCAGTCGGCCATGTTCAACCAGGTCCTGATCCTCTTCTGCACCCTGCTGTGCCTCGTGTTCACGGGGTGAGCCTTGGGCATTGAGGGCCACCCAGCAGCCGGGGACAGTGTGCTCCTGGGCAGAGAGGCAGTGACAGCTCAGGGCACAGAGCCAGGCTCTGGGGTCAAGGTCTGGGGCAGGAGGTGGCTTAGCTGGCTGGCACGGAGGTCCAGGAGTAGCCCTGAGCCCATGTCCCCATGAGCAAACCCCTAAGTCCAGCTCCCCCAAGGCCCAGGACTCTGGGATCTGGCTTCCTGGTCCCTGCCTTGGGCTCTGAAGCTGGGACTAGCCCTCAAGTGGGATGGGGCCTTTGGCCTGAGGCCACCCTGAGAGCAGAGGCCAGAACCAGGGCAGGGGCTTGGAGGGTTCTCCTGGAACTGAGCCTCCAGCCACTTGGGTAGATTTGCTGGCCTCCTGCACCCACCTGTGCTCTGGCCCTGTTATGGATCCTGGAGAGGCCCTGTTACCACTTCCTATCCCCCAGGCCCTGGGCAGAGGGTGCCCTGTGCTCTCTGCCCTCCCTCCCCTGCACCCCACCCACAACACACAGACCTCAGAGGATCTGGAACAGATGTCCAAGGCTACAGAGTCTAGGGTGACTCAGGGTGAGTCTCCTCCCAGCAGCCCTGTGTCACCCAGCTGTCCACCCCAGGGTCCCTGAGCACCGGCTGTGCCAACATCGTGGGACCAGGGAGTGACCCCAGGCCCTGCCCAATCGACCCCCAGTTGAGCATAGGAAGGAGGTGTCCAGCTCTGTGCAGGGAAGGGCCTAGGAAGCAACCCTTCATGTCGAGGGTCCTACCCAGCCCCAGTCCACACAGGAGGCCCCAGCTCCACATTCCTGCTCCCTGTGGGCTCCTGGGCCTGGGAAGAGCTGTTGGGCAGGAAGGGGGTTAGATTTGAACCAAGGTGGTGCCAGGGCTGGTTCAGGGGCCATCCAGGGCCTAGAGGGATCAAGAGTGCCCACCAGTGTCAGGCTGTGGGACGCTTCAGCAGGGCTGGGGACAGATGGGTGGTCTGGGAGCCCAAGAGTGCTGAGCTGTGCCCCAGACTGAGACTCGGACTCAGCATCAGGAGACGGGGTCCACCAGAGCCCAGGGTACCCAGGCTGGAGCCCAGCCTTGGGTGGCCCAGCAGCGCCCATCCCCTAGGACCTGTGGCATCCAGCACCTGGAGCGAGCTGGCGAGAACCTGAACCTGCTCACTTCCTTCTACTTCTGCATCGTCACCTTCTCCACCGTGGGCTACGGCGATGTGACGCCCAAGATCTGGCCGTCCCAGTTCCTGGTGGTCATCATGATTGGTGTGGCCCTGGTTGTGCTCCCACTGCAGGTTGGTCCCCAGCCTCAGAGATGCGGGGCTGTGGCACGGGCACCAGGGTGGTCGACCCTTGGAGGGCCACAGGGCCAGGGTGGGTGACACCTGCGGAGGGCAGGCCTGGCCAGGGCCTCCTGTGGAGTGTGGTGGTGAGCCGCAATGCAGCCGAGTGGGCTCTTCCTTCTGGGAAGACAGGGGATCTCTTGGTGCTAGGGTGACCCCCCTGGGACCAGTACAGAGGCAGAGGTGGACAGTCAGTGTGGACAGTCACCTGTTGGCTACCCACAGTCCTGCATGGCAGCAGTGGTCAGGACCATGAGGGGCACCTGGAAGGGCCACTGCTGACCCTGAGCTTGACCCTCAGCCCTGGCCCGCTCTCTGCTTGTGGTTCGGAGCCCCCATCCCCAGCCAGAAGCCCTCTGCTTTTCCCAGTAGGCTATGAGGAAGGCCTACTATGTGCTGGGGACACCTAACACCAGGCCCCTTACAGCAACCTGGGCATGTGACCCTTCCCCTCCAGGCATCTGAGGCAGAGTCCCTACTGGCCAGGCAGTGCTGGGTCCTCCCCACCTCCATCTGAGACGATGCAGGGCATAGGCTTCATTCTAAGCTATAGCCATTTTATGGTCCACTGATGTCCACTGAGGTGGCCTCTCTTCATCTGCTCATTGACCTCTTGGGTTTCTGCTGACCCTGCACTTCCATAGGGGGCTCTGCTGCCCTGCAGACTCCCTGGCCTGCCCTCTGGAGGCACAGAGCCCTGCTGTCGATGACCTCTGCCCTCTTTCGGTTGGGAGCTCCCCCCTCGTACTGACCGTCTGGATTCTACTGTGGTCAAATGTCCTGATCTTCCACTTCCCTCCTCAGTCATGGACACTTCCTTCTGAGAGGTGGAGGTGGCGTCTTGCTGCTGCGGGAGCAGGGGCAGGCCTGTGCCAGCCAATCCCCAGGCTCATCCCTCCACACCACACACCTGGACGGCCGCTCTCCTGGAGGGCGCTCCACCCTGCCCACAGCCCCTGGGCTCACTGCTCCTCCTTGTAAGATTTCTAGTTTGATGCATGAGGCCTGCCACCCCGGCCTGGTCTGGGGTCTCTGCCAGGACCCGTGGGATGGGCTTGGATCGCTCCTGCAGACCCACGCCGCCTCTGCCAGCTCTAACGTGTCCCTAGCTCTCACTGCCAGCGTAGGGAGTGTCTCCAGGGAGCTCATAGAGGTCACTGGTGCACATGGAAGAAAATATGGTCCCTGAATAGGGAGCGCTGGTGGCTTCCCGCCCAGCCCTGCTGCCTTGGAGCCCAGCCCCTGCCGGCCAGGCCTGGGACAGTGTGCGGCTGGAGAAGGGGCGGCTGCCCCACTGGGCCGACCTTGGTGAAGCACTCCAGGGTCCCCAGGGCCACCCCTGGTGTCTGGTGTGGTCAGGTGTCCTCCCCTCCTTGTCCTCGAGTGTCAAGAGCGGGCTTAGCGATGCTTCTTCCCAGTCCTGTAAATGTCCCTGCTGTGAAGTCACCCGGAGCCTTCTTTTCTGGGGGGCAGGGGTACCAGGGATGGAACCAGGGCTTGGTGTGACCAGGCAAGCCCTCCACCACTGGGCTGTACCCCCAGCCCACCTGAGCCTCACAGAGGCCAGAGCTGCCATGGACAGGCCAGACCCTGGGGTCTCCAGGTCTGCTCCAACAGATGGCCACACCACAGGCTTAAAACAACAAGCCTGCTCCACAGTTCTGGAGGCCACAGTCCAAACCAAGGGGTCAGCAGGCTGCTCCTGTGGCTGCAGGTAGGATGGACTCAGGCCCCAGACTGGGTAGCAGGATGCCCTGCTCCTCACAGGGCTAAGGGTGGCCAGGACCACAGTGCTGCTGACCTCGCCATCCGCACAGCCTCCTGCCCCCTCCTGCTGCCCCTGGGAAGACTAGGGGTCCTGTTAGTGGACAGGATGGTCCTGGTGCCTTTGGAACAGGACTTGCTGGTGGAGGCCCTGGGGAGGGGCGGTGGTGCTGCTGGTGGCAATCACAAGCCTCCCTCCAGAGCTTAGGGACAGCTGTCGTCTGCCGGAGCTGCTCTGCAGGCTCAGGTCCCGTGTTGTCGGGCATCAGTGTCAGGCTCATGGGCACCACAGCAAACCGCCGGACAGACAGCTGGACAACAGGAAGTCACTGTCCTGGAGGTGGACCTGCACGCAGATGTGGGCAGGGCTGGTGCCCCTGCTGCCCGAGGGCCCCGCAGGCCTGGTGCCCTTGTGGCCACATCCAGCAGCCTCTGCCCCTGATCCAGGCCTCTTCTCTGGGTCTTCCTCTCCTGAGGACAGCAGTGTTGGACTCAGGGTCACCCAAATCCACGATGACCTCATTTCAACAAATTATATCACAAAGACTCTGTATTCAAATTGGGTCATGTCCTGAGGTTCAGGTGGACGCACGTGTTGGGTTCACTGTCAAACCTGGTCATCAGCCGGCTTCATCCTCACAGCCTCCCTGAGAGGCCAGTGCTGCTCTGATCCGTGGCAGACAAGGAAACAGCCTGCGGGAGGTGGGATGCAGGCCCATGGTGACCCCCAGCAGAGCCCAGCCCGTGCCACCTGCAGGGAGGCGTCTCTGTTGGGACCACCCTGGGTCTTGGGCACCTCCTGGTTGTAGAGCCAGTTCAGTGCCTCAAGGCCATTGGGTCTTGTCACTGGGACTGAGCAAGAGCCCTGTTCATTCAGTGACTTGATCTCGAGCAAGGTAGTCACGTTCCCTGAGCAGGCCGACTGTCAAGGGGGGCCGCCACCATCCTTCACTCAGAAAGTGTGAAGCCAGCAGGGTCAGCACCCTGGACAGCTCCAAGTGGCCGGCCCTGGGGTGAACCTGGGGCGCCTTCAGGCTGCAGCTCTACTCACACCACCCTGCCCAAGGCGGTCCCAGCCTGAGGACTGGCCCTACACCCGATGCGTTCACCGCAGCTGTCAGGAGGGCACTTACTTCTTAACCCCGTGGGCCGAGAATTTGCCAGCACTGTCAGTTTTCCCCACAATAAGTCTCAGGGGCTGACGGGAAGAGCCGCAGGTCTGCTGACGCCTTGACCGCCACAGCTCAGGCTTTGGCAGCCACTCAGCCTCTGGGGTCTGGAGCTGAGCTCGAATCTCAGGCTGCCCCAGGCACGGGCAAGTGGGGATGCTCACTCCCCCTCCTCGAGTGGCCGTGCCAAGACAGTGGCCATTTCCAATGTGGCTCTGTCCTGGGCCACATTGACCTCTGGTCCTCTGGTCCTGCACTGACCTCTGCTCAGGCTGTCTGCTCCCTGCACACCCTGTCAGCCACCTGGTCCTGCTCTGTGCTGTGGCCCTGGGCTCAGGGCCTGCCCCTGCCAAATGGGAAAGGTCCAACCCCAGCCCCACCCCTGCCCGCCCTGCCCCTCACTGCCCATGCTGAGCCAGTGTCCACTGCTCTCCCACACAGTTTGAAGAGCTCGTCTATCTCTGGATGGAGCGGCAGAAGTCTGGGGGCAACTACAGCCGCCACCGCGCACAGACGGAGAAGCACGTGGTGCTGTGTGTCAGCTCCCTCAAGATCGACCTCCTCATGGACTTCCTGAATGAGTTCTACGCCCACCCCCGGCTCCAGGTGAGGCCCCCAGGCCTCGGGATCCTCCTGCCCCCAGAGCAGCCACCCCTTTCCACGACTGCCTGAGCCCAAGCACGTCCCCTGAGGACTAGCCCTCAGTTTCCCTGTCTAGAGGGGTGGCATCCCACACTCTGGGAGTTCTGCGGGGTCCTGTGAAGTGCTGGGTGAGACAGCACCCAGGAAAACAGGTGGGCTGGCAGTGGCAGAAGCCTGCTCAGAGGCTCTGACCCACGGCCTGGCCAGCAGGACTACTACGTGGTCATCCTTTGCCCCACTGAAATGGACGTCCAGGTACGCAGGGTTCTGCAGATCCCCTTGTGGTCTCAGCGGGTCATCTACCTCCAGGGCTCTGCCCTCAAGGACCAAGACCTCATGCGGGCCAAGTGAGTGTCAGCCAGGGTGGGCACAGCGGGTGTGGGAGCCATTGGATAGGTGGGTTGGCAGTTGGAGCAGCAGAATGGGTATGGGGTGTTTGGCAGCTCTGGCTCAGTGCCCACCACCTGACCCAGGTGAGCAGGACCCTGCCCACGCTGGGCACAGCAAGTCCACCTCAGGCCTCCTGGGCAGACCCAACATTGGGAGCCCCCATTCTCCCCACTTGGAGTCTGGGGATTCTCTACGTCAAGTTCTAGGAGCTCAAAATAGACCAGGGGCGGAGGAGCTGGCTGCTGGAGTCAGTGGGGGAAGTCACGAGGGCTGAGGGTGGATCTTGCTTTAAAGATAAGTTGGCAGAGTGACTTGAGGTGACACAAATGTGGCATGCCATGGAACTTTCCAGAATGTGCTAGTGCACTTCCTGGGATTCTCTCCAAAGCCCCTCCTGCCACCTTCCCATTCCAGAAGCCTCCCATGTCCATCTGTGGGGCCTACAGGGCTCAGGGCAAGCAGGACACCTGGCCCAGGGTCGCTCATCCCTCAAGCCCTGTACCCTGAGGTAGGGCCCTGATGGTCACAGCCCCTTGTGGTCCCATCCATACCTCACACATGTCTGTGTCTGGCTCCAGGCCTGCAGCTGGGGGAGGCAGTGTTGGGCAAATAGGGAGGAGCCAGGGAGGAAGGGGGGCAGCAGAGGTTTTAGGAGGCAAGGTGTTCTGCTGCTTTGGGGTGGGAGAGGACAATGTGTCCACTGGATCTCAGGCCAGCTAGGTTATTTCTGCAGCTGAGCCCTTGGGAACCAGGGGTTGGATATGGTCATACAGGACCACAGTGTGGCCAAGAGAAGGAGATGGGTCCCTGCCCCCAAGTGTTTCTGTTCTGTGGCCCAGTCCGTCCCTGGTTGATGGGGCACGGGGATGGACTGCAGATGCTGAATACCCTGGGTCAGGTCAGCTGGGCCAGGGCCCAGGTTGCTAGCACACAGTGAAGTGGGGTCTCAGTGTGGGGACCCCCTACCAGCCCCTGACAGCTGGAGCTGAGGCCAGAGCTCTCCACTGCCCCATCAGGCCATGTCCTGGAAGAGCCAGGTGCCCCGGCTGGTCCACTGGTGTCTCCAAACATGCCATCTGGCTTCTGAGACATGTCCAGTGTCCAAGCTTGAACCCTCCTGAGGGTGTCCAGAAATCCTGACCAGGCCCAGGATGTGCTGGGGAGAGGCCAGGGAGGTGAGGAGGCCCAGGACTGGAGGCACTGCTGGGACCAGGCTGACCACCTGAGCAGGGGTCTGCCGACCTCTGGCCACACTAGCGGTTGACACTTTGCAGGATGGACAATGGGGAGGCCTGCTTCATCCTGAGCAGCAGGAACGAGGTGGACCGCACAGCCGCAGTGAGTGAGGCCGAGGCCAAGGCAGGTGGGGGCGGGGGGAGCCCCTCCAGCCTGCAGCTGCCCACCCCCTCACTGCAGGGACACTCCAACACTGAACACACACACCCCCCAGGACCACCAGACCATTCTGAGGGCCTGGGCCGTTAAGGACTTCGCCCCCAACTGCCCTCTCTACGTCCAGATCCTCAAGCCTGAGAACAAGTTTCACGTTAAGTTTGCTGGTGCGTCTGGGGCCTGCAGTGCGCAGCTGGGAGGGCGGGGGCTGGAGCACCACCACAGGAGCAAGGAGATGCGGCAGGGCAGCAGCCCTCCTTCCTCACAACCCAGGAGGGGCGCCCATAGCGGTCCAGCTTTTTTAGATGATCCAGCTGGGGTGCAGGGTCAGGGAGGGCAGGAGCAGGGGTTGGGAGCAGCACCCTCTGATGAGTACACCAGGGGCAGGACCCTGCCGGAATCCCTGGGGACAGGTGAGGGGCCTAGATGGGCACCCCAGGGGACAGGCGAGGGTCACACCCAGCCCTGGAGCTCTGGGCAGAACAGGAGAGACACAAAGCAGAGCCTCCATCAAGGCTCTGGTTCTGGGCTTGCAGAGGCTCTGGGGAAGGGCTGGAATCAGAGCTGAGCAGGGGTCTGCGGTGCAGTCAGGTCTAGGGGCCCAGCCAGGGCTCCTGCAGCAAGTTCAGGAAAGGTGGACCCTGTCTGCTGTCCTGCAGACCACGTGGTGTGCGAGGAAGAGTGCAAGTACGCCATGCTGGCCCTGAACTGCATCTGCCCAGCCACCTCCACCCTCATCACCCTGCTGGTGCACACGTCCCGCGGCCAGTGAGTGCCCCGCAGGGCCTACCCCCAGGCCCCAGCTGGCCCAGGGAGACCAGGCAGGGCCCTGTGGGGTGGGGCTCCCAGTGAGCATTGCTCCTTGTGGGCGGAGCCCCCACCGTGGGTGTGGCATTTTGTGGGCGGGAATCTCCTGGGGCGGGGCTACTCGGGGGGCGGGCTTCCTGGAGAAGGGTGTCTGCCTCACGTGTCTGGGGGAGGGGCCTGCCCCAGGGAATGCCGACCCAGCTGAGCGGGAGCGCAGCCCTAGCCGAAGGTGATGGTCTCTGGCCCTGCTGTGGCCGGCAGGGAAGGACAGGAGTCACCGGAGCAGTGGCAGCGCATGTACGGACGCTGCTCCGGCAACGAAGTCTACCATATCCGAATGGGCGACAGCAAGTTCTTCCGCGAGTACGAGGGCAAGAGCTTCACGTACGCGGCTTTCCACGCCCACAAGAAGTACGCGCCCCCCTTCCAACACCTGGGCCCAGGGCAGGTGGGCGGGACCCTGGGGCAGGGGGCCTAGAGACCCAGAGCTGGGGCACCCTGGCCACAGCCGCCTGACAAGGACAGCCAGTCGAGGCCTCAAGATTGCTCATTAGGCTGACCCCAGGATCACTGGTTCCCTGACCCACGAAGGGAGGTTTCCCCAGGAAGGCTGGGCAGGAGCGCAGGAGGCAGTTGCAGTCAGGTGACCCCCAGGAGGAGCAGGGGGAGGCGCCGGCAGGTGCGGGGCAGCCCGTGGAGCCGCAGCCCCTGTGCCCAGGTACGGCGTGTGCCTCATCGGGCTGAAGCGAGAGGACGACAAGAGCATCCTGCTGAACCCGGGGCCGCGCCACATCCTGGCCGCCTCCGACACCTGCTTCTACATCAACATCACCAAGGAGGAGAACTCGGCCTTCATCTTCAAGCAGGAGGAGAAGCAGAAGAAGGGGCAGGGGCTCTACGAGGGGCCCTCCCGCCTGCCGGTGCACAGCATCATCGCCTCCATGGGTAAGCCCCCAGGCCCGCTCTTCCTTGGCCTGCACTGACCTTGGGCAAGGTGAGTCTGTCTGGGTTTCAGTGTTTGAATTTGTCAAATGGAGGTGTCCCCACCTGTGAGGGCCTGTCAGCCATGAGCAGGGTGTCTGAGCGCCCACCCTGTGGGCCGCCTTGGTCAGGGGTCTCTGGGGTGCAGGCCAGCCGGCCAGCCTGGTCTCTGGCAGTCCCATCAGCCCAGAAGGTTTCCTTCACACGTGGCCCTTGAATAGGCCAAGGCCCCAGTGTCCTCTGGGGCTGGGAGCCAGCTGGACAGTGTGGAAACTAGCAAGGCCTTTGGCCTTCAGGTACCCTGGAACTTCCATGAGCCTGGGGCCAGGTCCAGCTGTCTCCCGCGGGTGTGGGCCCAGGGCTTGAGGATACCTGAGGTGGGTGTAGGCCCTCCGCAGCCAGGCCCACCCAGGAGACTGGGGAGCAGGGATAGGCCAGGGAGCCACCCAGGCCACAGCCCCCTAGACTCGGCCAGGGCATTGCATTCTCCTACAGGATGGCCTGAGAATGACTCGGGCGACACGCTGACACTGTTGAGTGCCTGCTGCATACCCTACTGGTATGTGCCTACTGGAGTGTTGGCATATAGTCCCAACTTTGTGCTTTGGGTCAGTGTGGCACACATTCTTCATGACATGTCATGGGCTGGCAGCCAGACCTGGAGGTTATACTTCCTGATGGTGGCAGTGTGCCCTTGAGGCCAGGCCTGCTGAGGGGCAGGGGAGACGGGTCTGCTGCTGCCCAGCCTCACCTCCCCTGGAGTGTGTGTGTCATTCCCTGGTGGCTCCCAGGAAGCCGTGGTGACTTGTGCAGCCCTGCACCCTGGGCCGCATCCTCCACCCCCACCTGGCAGTCCCTGGCTATAGTGGGAAGGCAGAGTCCGCAGGTACAGAGTGGTCCTGCAGCTCCCCTCTGATCCTCAGCATGGCCATCCCCACCTGGGCTGGTCCTCAGAGCAGAATGGCCAGCTGCCGGGCTCCTGAGCTCCCAAGAGCCCCCACCCTCAGACCATCAGTAACGAGACTACAGCAACTGACTGGGTGGTGCCACTGAGAGGTGGGGGGCTCTGGGGCTACCATACCCAGAGGCCCCGTCCTGCTTGTCCAAAGGGGGAAACCCAGGGTTAGGGGGTGCTGAGACTCCCAAGGCCACGCAGCTGTAGGACAGGGGCCAGGACATGAGCCGGGGTCTCTGAGGCTGGCTGTGTCCTCAGCCTTAACAGCAGGGTGGGAAGGGGCCACCAGCCTAGCTCAGTCACTCTCTCCAGGGACAGTGGCCATGGACTTACAGAACACAGAGTGCCGTCCCTCGCAGAGTGGTGGGGGCGGCGGGGGCAACAAGCTGATGGTGCCCACGGAGAACGGCTCAGGCAGCCGTCGGCCCAGCATAGCCCCGGTCCTGGAGCTGGCAGACAGCTCGACCCTGCTGCCCTGTGACCTGCTGAGTGACCAGTCTGAGGATGAGGTGACGCCCTCAGATGACGAGGGGCTCTCCGTGGTCGAGTGAGTGCTGCTGCAGGGGTTGAGCTTTCAGTGGGTGGGTGTGCTGGGGGGCTGAAGGCCCTGGGGGGCGCTTGGCTCCCTGGGAGTTCTGGCTCGGCAAACGGCAGAGCAGGTGCCTGACCTCTGTCCTGTGCCTGAGGCCCTGGTCCCGGCAGCTCTTTGAGCAGAGGCATGCTGAGGGGTCTGCAGGTCTGTGCCCCTTCTCCTCAGTCAGGGTTGGAGGTCAGCACTGAGTGGGGTGGGTCCCCTCCTGGGGGGCTCACAGACCCCACAGGGGGCTCGCAGGAGTGGGGCCAGTACTGGGGCCAGGCCACCCTAGCATGAGACCCGTCCTTGCCCGAGGCACCAGCCCCACAGCAGCTCTGCCACAGAAGTCTCTGCCCCCCGCCTGCCCACCAGCTGGTGCGCACTCAGGCAGCATCCACAGCACCAGGTGCACCTTGCAACTGGTCAGCCCTCACTGCCCTGGAAGGCAGGGCCTCCCGCTGGGGGTCAGGAGACAGGTGGTGCCCACCACCAGGGCCATGGCCTGTGGCTGCCAGTGAGCCACTTCGAGGCCCCGCAGGGCAGGGCACGGGCAGGCTGCCCCTGAGGCTGCCATCTGGAGGCCCCTGGAGGTGGATTGAGGGGAATGTGGTGGGCAGCCAGGGAACAGTGTGGTGTGGGCTGGGAGCTGTTGGACAGGGATGAGGGGTCGGTGGCCTGCAGGGGAGACCAGCCTGGCCCAGGGGAAGCCACTGAGGCAGGACTCAAGGCCGCAGTGTCTGCCCGCTGGCCAGGGTGCTGGGGTGTCAGGGAACTCGACAGGGTGGTCAGATTCCTTGGGTCTACCCTGGCTTCAGGGTCTTGCCCAGGCTCCTCTGTGAATGTGTGCATTGAGGAGAGAGGGGTCTCAGGGCAGAGGCCACCTCCTGCCCCACCCTGGAGGTCTGACCACTGGGGGGCCCTGGGGCTGCCTGAAGAAGTGACCCTTCCCACAGGCCTGCTGGCACTCTGGGAGAGGGCACAGCGGTAAGGGCCCTTGCACACACACCTTTGCCTTGAGCCACCCTAGGACATTGGTGGAGGCCCTGGCCTTGCGGCTCGTCTTTGAGGTCTCGTCCCCCATGTGGCTGCCTGGGCTGGCTGGGTCCTGCTGGTGGCCAGAGGCCAGGCTCCAGGACTGCGTCCCAGGTGCTGATGATCTACAGCCGAGCCAGACCCCTTGGCCAGCAGAGGGTGACCGGGGATGGAGTGGACACCCTTGAGTCCCCCGGTAGTGGTGGCCCTGGAATGGCTGCCACAGAGCCATGCTGAGGGCCCGTCTCCACCCAGGTACGTGAAGGGCTACCCCCCTAACTCGCCCTACATCGGCAGCTCCCCCACCCTGTGCCACCTCCTGCCGGTGAAAGCGCCCTTCTGCTGTCTTCGTCTTGACAAGGTAAGGCCACCCGCTGGGCCAGACACCAGGGCAGCCCTGCCTCCCACTCCCCCTTCACATCCGGACGCCGACTTGGGGAGTGCCCTGAGGGTGAGAACAGAGTGCTCCCGGATGCCTGGCCTTCACCCCACCGTCCTGGCTCTTGGCCTCCGGATTCCTAAGAGGCACTTTTCCTGGACTGCTTGAGGGTGGGTGGGCGCCTCCCCATCCACCCCTACTCCTGCAGCGCCAGGGCCGTCTCTCCTGGTGCAGCCTGTGGCCAGAGCTGGGCAGGACCTCGGCCTGGCGCGGTGTCTGTTCTGAGGTGCTCATGGTCCTGGAGCCCAGGTCACCTCTGAGCAGGGCTCCCTGGGGAGCCTGGCACTCAGGCCTTCAGCCTTCCCTGGGTGTCCCTGGCCACAGTGCTCTGGGGAGGCTGTCGAAGCCCCGCGGGGAGCGTGGGGAGGACCCTGGGCTCCTGTGCTGCTCCTGGCCCCAGACGCCTCGCGGCTTCTGTTGTTCTGCGGAGAAGATGGCGCCCTCCACCATGGGTTCCACTCGCCCACGGGTCTGAGGCGTGTGCACTCCTTTTTTCCCAGGGCTGACACCCATGGGACACCAGGCAGTCCTCATGGGCCATCAGTCCTCACGCATGAGATGACTGGGAACCCCCCATGCCACCGTCCCCCGGCAGAGCTGTGCTTTCCCCAGAGATGCCCCAGCCGGTCCTGCCCAGGGCCTGAGGGCTCTTAGGGGAAGGGTGTGGTGGGAACAGCACCAGGTGCCTGGGCCAGGCCACTGGCTTCTGGCCCTTGGCCAGGATGTGGGTGTGCCCGTCGGCAGCTGTGGCTAAACCTACGCTCACGGGGACTGGCTTCGCCCGAGCCCCAGCGCTGCCCTTGGAGGCACACCAGCGGGCACAGCTGTGGCCTCTGGGGGCTCCTGCGGACCGCGGTGGGTGTGGGGAGGTGACAGGCTCTGGCCCTCCCCAGGGCTGCAAGCACAACAGCTACGAGGACGCCAAGGCCTACGGGTTCAAGAACAAGCTCATCATCGTCTCGGCCGAGACCGCCGGCAACGGGCTCTACAACTTCATCGTGCCCCTGCGGGCCTACTACCGCTCACGCAAAGAGCTCAACCCCATCGTGCTGCTACTGGACAACAAGTGAGCCCTGAGGGCCTCCCCGCCTGGCCTGCAGCTGGTGCCCCTCCTCCCCGGCCCTCCTTCCTCGTCTCCTCCCTCACGGTCTGTGTCCATTTCCCTCCTGTCCCCACGACTGACTCCCGCTGTAGGGCCCGCGGCTCTCACACCCTGTGGCTCCTTTTACCCAGGGCCAGTCTCCGCCACGGGCCTGGTGGCAGGCCCAGGGCTGGTCTTGTCTGTCCGACCTCAGCAGGTCCTGCCTGGGCCTCGGTCTCCCCACTGGCCTCCATCTCCCCTAGACTCCCAGGTCCAATGGGCTGCAGTTCCGGGGTCCCCTGCTCCCGGGTGTGGGCAGGGTGGGCCATGGAGCAGATGGCACCTGCAGGCTCTGCTGCCCCCTCAGGCCTGACCACCACTTCCTGGAGGCCATCTGCTGCTTCCCCATGGTCTACTACATGGAGGGCTCTGTGGACAAGTAAGGCACTGGGCAGCCGAGGATGGGGCGTGGGCATCGCTGCAGCCCTGTCCCCTCTGAGCTCTCCCGAGGTGGCGCGGCCAGGTGGCCCAGATGGCTGGGGCAGGGGAGGGCATCCGAGGCCCCAGAGGGACCTGGGGGGAAGTAGGCTGGGTCCCTGGGCCATGTGGCTCCTGCCCGCACCAGCCTGGACAGCCTGCTGCAGTGCGGCATCATCTACGCGGACAACCTGGTGGTGGTGGACAAGGAGAGCACCATGAGTGCGGAGGAGGACTACATGGCCGACGCCAAGACCATCGTCAACGTGCAGACCATGTTCCGGTGAGGCCCGCGGCTGGCCTCAGGCCCTGAGCACAGGCCTCCTGAGCCCCACACCCTGACCACAGGCCCTGAGCCCCTTGGCTGACCACAGGCCCTGAGCCCCACGCCCTGACCACAGACCCCTGAGCCCCACGGCTGACCACAGGCCCTGAGCCCCATGCCTGACCACAGACCCCTGAGCCCCGTGGCTGACCACAGACCCCTGAGCCCCGTGGCTGACCACAGACCCCTGAGCCCCGTGGCTGACCACAGACCCCTGAGCCCCACGGCTGACCACAGGTCCTGAGCCCCACGCCCTGACCACAGACCCCTGAGCCCCGTGGCTGACCACAGACCCCTGAGCCCCGTGGCTGACCACAGACCCCTGAGCCCCGTGGCTGACCACAGACCCCTGAGCCCCGTGGCTGACCACAGACCCCTGAGCCCCACGGCTGACCACAGGCCCTGAGCCCCACGCCCTGACCACAGACCCCTGAGCCCCATGGCTGACCACAGGTCCTGAGCCCCACGGCTGACCACAGGTCCTGAGCCCCACAGCTGACCACAGACCCCTGAGCCCCACGCCCTGACCACAGACCCCTGAGCCCCACGCCCTGACCACAGGCCCTGACCACACACCCCTGAGCCCCACGGCTGACCACAGGTCCTGAGCCCCACAGCTGACCACAGACCCCTGAGCCCCACGGTTGACCACAGGTCCTGAGCCCCACGGCTGACCACAGGCCCTGAGCCCCATGGCTGACCACAGGCCCTGAGCCCCACGCCCTGACCACAGACCCCTGAGCCCCACGCCCTGACCACAGACCCCTGAGCCCCATGCCCTGACCACAGACCCCTGAGCCCATGGCTGACCAGGGCCGGCCCTGAACCCCATGGCTGACCAGGACCCACCCTGAGCCCCACAGCTGACCAGGGCCCACCCTCCCTCCTCCCCAGGCTCTTCCCCAGCCTCAGCATCACCACGGAGCTCACCCACCCTTCCAACATGCGGTTCATGCAGTTCCGTGCCAAGGACAGCTATTCTCTGGCTCTCTCCAAACTCGAAAAGGTGAGCAGCCCCCGCCCTGAGTGCCAGCCACTCAGCCCGGAGTCTGGAGAGAGCAAGAGGAAGAGACGGGAGCTGGCAGCCTCCTGTGGGTGCTTAGGAGGCCAGGGACAGCCCAGCTGAAGGCTCGTGATCCTGGAGCCGGGAGATCCCACAGGGCACTAGCAGGCCCTGGCCACCCAGAATCCAGACTGCCTGTCCTGGGATGGTCAGCTGGCCAGTATAGCTCCAGCCCCACAGGGAGCTCTCCAGGTGGGTGGACCACCTGAGCCCCACACCTGACCATGGGCCCATCTCAGGACAGTGAATGGGGCCTGGGTCCCTCTGGTGGTCCAGTTAGGGAGGCCAGGACACTGCTGAGTGTGGCCTCAGGGCATGAGTCTCTCGGGAAGCAGCCCTGGGCTCTCTGCCCTGGTCTGCGTTCAGAGCCTACGTAGCATAGAGGTCCTAGGCCCTGGTTAGGGCCTGGCATGTGGGGACCTAAAGGGGAGGAAACCTGCCTCGGGTCCCGTGATGGACAGAGCAAGTGGCAGAGCTGGACCCAGTGTCCTCCCATCTGTACCTCGGGGCTCCATGCAGGATATCAGCTGTGGTCAGGTGTGGGACTGAGGGACACAGAGACCCACCCATCAGGGTGTGGGGACGCACCAAAGACGCAGGAATCCACCAAGAATGTGAGACTCACAGGGTGGGGAAGACACGGTCACTGTTGGTGACCATGCTTAGGCTAGTGGCAGCACACCTGTCCTCACAAGGACTGACCATGTGTTAGGGTGGGCAGCTGGAGGCCAGGGAGTGGGCAAGGAGGCATCTGGAGGTCACGGCCACCATGTCCAAAGCCACGCATGCTCGCTGCTCAGTCTGGGCCAGAGTCCTCTCTGGAGAGCTGCAGGGGCTGTGTGGCCGACTCAGGAAGACCTGTGAGCCGAAGCCCCCGGAGCAGTCCTGGCCGTCGGCACCAGGCAGAAGGGACAAGGGCTCGTTGCATGTGGACTCAGCTTTGTTGCCTGAACCTGGATGGACAATGCAAGCGGGCTGCACCCGGCTACAGACCCGGAGGCCCACGGAGACCTTGGGTTTTGTCCGCACCAGAGAAGTGAGAGGACGCCAGGTGGGCAGTGGACGGCCCCCAGGCCGACAGAGCGACTCCCACAGCAGGAGGCTCACCCAGGCCCTGGCCTCTGCCCGCTCTAGTGCTTCCCCACACCCTGATGGGTGGGTCTCTGTGTCCCTCAGTCCCACCCCTGACAGCTCAGACGCTCTCCCCAGGAGGAGGTCGCGGAGGGCGGCCACACTGGGAGGTCAGGGCTGGCCTCAGAAGCCACAGAGCCCCAGGATTCTGTATCCGGGTGCCTGGCTGCTTCCCCAGGCCCAGGATTCTGAGCACCAGGAAGACCCAGTGCCAGCAGGCAGCACCGGGTATGAGTCAGGCAGGCCTGCCCAGTCCTCAGTGCTGCTTTTGCTCACCACCCTCCCCGGTCTCAGCCCAGCTCCTCCTGGGCCTTGTGCCTCCCCTGTGCCTCAAGGAGGCCAGAAGTAGGTCAGGTCTCACTGATCATGCTGCCTTGCTTGCTGTGGCAGACGTCACCAGTGCTGTGCCTCTTCCTCCCCAAGCACTGCCTGGCCAGGCCAGCTCCTCATTCAGGAAAGTGAATGGGCCCATGCTGTGGTTCTGTGACAACAGGGGTGACAGGGACCAGCTGGGGGCTAGGACATCACTGTGTGGCCTTGGTGGCTGTGAAGCTCTTAGGAAACAACCTTGGGTCCTCTGTGCTGGAATGAGGTTGAGGTCCATGAGACATGGAGGTGCTGGGGGGCTCAGGCCAAGGAGGAGGAGTGGGGCAGGCCACTGAGGCCATCCATTGCCCACCCACTCCCCGGTGAGGGCCAGTCTATAGGGTCCACCAGGGCCCTGTCTTCTCTGCCAGGACAAGTTTGGCCTTGGGTCCCAGGCGGGACTCTGCCACCTCAGACACGGGGCTCCTGGAGACTTCAGCTGGGCACGTGGGCAGCACGAGACCCTGGGTTAAAAGAAGCCGATGACGGCTATTTTAGTAGAAATGTTCCTGCTGCTCTGAGCTCTCATCGAGTGGTGCTGGCAAGTGTGGAGAAGAGGGGCCTCAGCAGCCCCCGACCTGCCCCTGGCGTGCGCCTGGGAGGCGGTGTCCTGAACTCGCCTTACCCCTCCGAGAAAAGCAGAGTTTGAAGCTATTTCTGGCACTGAGATGAGGTGCCCCGGGGAGGTGCGGTGGTTGCAGGTGAACTCCCTGGTGTGTTGAGATGGGAAGGCACCCGCGCAGGTGGACGGCCTTGGGGTCTGGCTGAGGAGCAGAGGCTGGCGCCTGCACCCACAACCCCACACAGCTCCCGGGTCCCCCCAGCCTTAGCCTGTGCAGCTTCCCTTCTGCAGCCCTTGCTGGGCTGGCTCAGCTGACCTAGGGACACCCGGCCCCACACTGCTGGCCTGGGCTGGCCACTTCCCAGCTGGCTGTTCTCATGGCTCACGGGGTGTCCCTGCGTCCTCACCATCATGGGAAGACTTGAAGACGCACTGGCTCCCACTGAAGCCCAGGTGTCCCTCTAGGGTGAAGCGTGGCAGGGCTCAATGGAGAAGGCTCTGGAAGGGAACCAACACATCAGAGCTGCCTTCCTCTCTCTGTCTCTCTGGACCTGCCAGGGTTCTTCTTAACTTCTGTTTTGTTCTGTTCTGATTTAAGCAAAACGATCATTTTAATCATGGGGATCCTGCCGTCCACCTTCGTCATGTGTGGTCTGCTCCTAGACGTAAGGGCACACACAGATCATGAATCACTGGGGTCACCCGCCTGTGTTTCACGGCTCACACGCCCTCCTGCCGACACTCCCCTCTTCTGGGTCGCAGGAGTGAGAAGGGAAAGTAGCCACTGCTTTCTGCTCCCTTCTGTGGTTCCCTGGAGGGAAGGAGGCTGGCACCGGTGGCTGCAATGGCTGCCAGGGTATCTGCACCTCTGGAAGCTTCCCACTGTCTTGCATTTGAAGCTTTTCTGGCTGCAGTGGGCAGCGCGTCCTCAGCTGCTGATGTCCTGCCACCTGAGCCCCCACTGGGGTGCAGCCAGCTGAAGAACGGCTCTGAAGATATCCACGCCCTTGTCCCCAGAGCCTCCAAGTGTCCACCTCTGTGGCAGAAGGAGCTCTGCTGATGGGATTAACTGAGGGCCTGGAGATGTGCAAGGGTCCTGGATGGTCCATGTTGGCCCACGTCACCATAGGATCCTTGCAGGAGGGAGGAGGTCAGAGAGGTGGAGGAGGCTGCACTGCAGATTTGGAGATGGACAGAGAGGCCACGAGCCAATGAAGGTGGTGCCCCAGGACACAGTAAAGGTGGGGAAGCACCTCTGGAGCTTCCAAAGGGAGCAAGGCCCTGCTGACGCTGGGTTCAGTCTGATCTGCAGCACCTGGAGAGGTGAAGTGTGCTGTTTTAAGCCACTAAGCTCATGGTGGCTTGTCCTGGCAGCCCTGGGACACCCACAGTGGCTGCATCAAACTCCCCATGCTCCACGAGTGTCATCTACACTGTGTGCCAGGGGACAAGCAGGTGTACACACTGCACCCTTGCTTCTGTGCCCCAGTGTCCCGTCATTCACAAAATACAGTCTACAATTGAAAATTACTGAGAAGCTCGGGCTGAGGCCGCAGCTCAGAGGTAGAGCTGGCCTGGTACAAAGAAAGCCGAGGATCCATCCCCAGACAAAAAGAGTCCCGGGTGGTTGGTACAGGAAGTCCACCTACCCTGGGCCTCTCTCCTTAGGACTCCAGTGGTCACTCCCAGGCCCTGGCTCTGAGTGTGAACTGGGGCCCAGGCCCACTGGCCAGTGATTACTGGCGCCTGTACACAGACGCAGATGCACCATCTTGACCCCTGGCTGCCCCTGCGCGTGGGGCGTGGGCAC
Organism: Spermophilus citellus; assembly: GCF_964194105.1. Classification (NCBI taxonomy): domain Eukaryota; kingdom Metazoa; phylum Chordata; class Mammalia; order Rodentia; family Sciuridae; genus Spermophilus; species Spermophilus citellus. Next base: position 1,951,412 of record NC_138183.1, on the reverse strand, counting down.
AGCCAGTCTGAGGACACTTCTCTCCTGCAGCGGGAGCGGGAGAATGGCTCCAACCTGGCCTTCATGTTCCGCCTGCCCTTCGCTGCGGGACGGGTCTTCAGCATCAGCATGTTGGACACGCTTCTGTATCAGGTCAGCCAGTGTGGAGGGAGGGGGGCTGGGTCGCCGCAGAGGTCCCGTCTCCCTGCCAGAACTCAGTGCCTTCCCAGGTCACCCCCCGCAGTCCCGTGAAACCCCCGTCTAGTCCCCCAGGGCAGTGGGCCTCACCTCAGCATCTTCGAGGTCCCTTCCTCTGGGGGCTGCCCTGGGCTCCACTTTGGGTTCTGATCCTGTTCCAACTTAGCGTGTTTGGCCACGTGGGTTACCAAACCTGGGGGCGGCCTTCTCTGCCGGCCCCAGGAGGTGGCCCCTGCAGGTGCACGGAGGCCGGGCGCCACAGGCCTGTGCCGGGCGCCTGCCTCACCACAGCTCGGTTCACAGTCCTTCGTGAAAGACTACATGATCAGCATCACCAGGCTGCTGCTGGGCCTCGACACCACCCCGGGCTCCGGCTACCTCTGCGCTGTAAGTCCCGGGCCAGGCCAGGCTGCCGCGCCACCTAGGAGCAGGTGGTAGGCCCTGCCCGTGGGCCCCGCAGCCAGGGGCTCTGGGCACCACCCGTGTCCCGCCCCAGCTTGGGACTCCCGGCATGTTGCAGATGAAGATCACAGAGGACGACCTGTGGATCCGCACCTACGGCCGCCTCTTCCAGAAGCTCTGCTCCTCCAGCGCAGAGATCCCCATCGGCATCTACAGGACTGAGTGTCATGTCTTCACCTCCGAGGTGCATGCAGCCACCCCCCTGCCCGCCTCCCCCCACCCTAAGACTCCCAGTCCCATCTCTGGTTCTGGGGGCCTGGGGTATGGTGGCCTCTGCCTATGTAGTCGCTCTTTCGAGGCAGCCTGGCTGCCGTCTGCCTGAGTGGGAGCGGGAGCTCAGGGGAGCCTCCGAGAGCCGCAGGACAGGCGGGCAGCCCTGTGGGCCACCCTGACTGAGCACTTTCTGTGCAGACAGGGAGGGGCTGAGTCACACTATGGGGGGGCAGGTGCACCCGAGGCTCCAGCCGGCCCTTGGTTTCCTTTGCAGCCCCATGACCTCAGAGCCCAGGTGAGCGCCTCTTGGTTGTGCTGCTGACCCTCAAAACCCTCTGCTTCATGGAGAAGGTCCTATTGGACCCACTGGTTTGGGGCTTTGGGAAATGCATGTTGGGGAGTGGGGCTGGAGCCTGTGCCAGCCACAGGTCAGCTCAGGGACTCTTCCTCCTGGGGAGCAGGCTGGAGGGAGTGGCCCATGGGTTGGGACATTGGATGCACCCCTTGCTCCAGCCCAATGGTCCAGTGCCAGCTCCCAGAGCGGCAATCACCATCAGCACGTGCTGCACCCCCACCACAGTGGGTCTCCCCAAGGTCTGGCCTGACCCCCGTATCCCCAGGCCCCCTGGCCTTTCAGTTGCTGCCTGGTAGGGCTCCCATAGCACCCCACTCACACACTGATCCAGCCACACTCCCTGCTGCCCTCGCTGACTGCTCAAGGATGTGGCAGAGAGGGACCCTGGGGAAACTGAGGCACAGAGGAGCCACCATCCCTTGGTGAACAGCCAGGACATGCTGGGCCTAGAGGGAGTAGGCAGACCCACAGAAACGCGGGCCAGAGAGGCTAAGGCAGTCGGCTCAGCCACCGCAGGCTGGGGGCAGGGCCGGAGCCCCGTCCCTGGAGCAGACCTGGGGCACCCCGCCTGGGCCCATCCTCCCTTCCCTGCGGCTCCACTCTGGCCCCTGCCCCAGCCCACACCTGCTGCCCACCCCCAGTCCCAGGTCTCGGTGAACGTGGAGGACCGTGAAGACACACGGGAGGTCAAGGGGCCCTGGGGCACACGGACCGGTCCTGGTAGTGGCCACAGCTGCCACACGAGCAGTGGCGATCCTGCCGAGCACCCGCTTCTGCGGCGCAAGAGCCTACAGTGGGCCCGGAAGCTGAGCCGCAGGGGCACCAAGCACACAGGGAAGGTACCCGCGGCCACCGAGTGGGTCAACCAGCAGCGGCTCAGCCTCTACCGGCGCTCTGAGCGCCAGGAGCTCTCCGAGCTGGTCAAGAACCGCATGAAGCACCTGGGGCTGCCCACCACTGGCTATGGTAAGGGCGCCGGGCAGAGTTGGGTGGTGGCACCCTCTTGTCCATCCATCCGTCCAGCTGCCTTCCGGCCATTCTGCCTGTCCCTCACTGCAGGGCCAGCTCCAGCTCCATTGTGGCCATGAGAGCCCTGCTCAGTGGAGAGCAGGGAATGCAGTGGCCAGGGCTCTCCTGGTTGGGGAGGGTATAGGATCCCCAAGAACTGAGTGGCTGGGGGCCTCTGTTTGTCCATTAATAGGAGACCGGACTCGGCTGCCTGTAGCCTGGAGGAGGAGGCTGTGAGGTGGGGAGGGTGGGGCAGGTGATCTCCCCAGAGTCTCCTTTAGGGGCAGACAGGACACTAAGTCCAGTCTTACTGGGCAGCAGGAACACAGGGACCATTCTCATGGGGAAAAGAAACAAGGCAGAGAGACCACAGGGCACCTCGCGCTGCCCAGCCCCAAGCCCGTCTCCGTGCAGGAGGCGTGGGCACGTGGTCTTCAGGGACACACTGAACAGCCCATCCAGGGCACCTTCCACCTGCCCCACTGTCCTTCCCAGGGTGTGGCCAGCCATTTCTGCTGCTTCAGGTCACCCCTAGGCATCCATCTCTGAGTAGGTTCCCACAGCTAACCCCCCTTACTCTATGCCATGTTTGGGGGTGACACTGGTGACTTTGACCATGAGCACCCTCTCTTCCTGGGATGCTGAGACCCAGCTCCAGCTGCACTGCTGCCCCCTCTCCTGCTGCTCCAGCCTCCCTCAGGCTCTGTTGGGGACCCATCTGTTGCCCAGGCCCATCTACTTCCTCTGCCCCACTGCCCCCCCCCAGTAGAGGGGCTGCCCAGGGCCACTGGGGCTGGGTCAGGTGCTGGCTCTGCACCCCTGGGCACACTGAGCTGCCTCAACTGCCAGCTACTCCATGGGGGGTGAGTCCGAGGAGACCGAGGCCAGCCTTTGGACACTGGAGGGCGTCCCTGGATGCACTGTCCCTGCTGTGACTGCCTCTGGGGGTCTGACCACCAGGGTCATGGAGGGGTCAATGCTCATGGCCCATCCAAGCACTGGCAGGTGGAGAGTCCAGGCTGCCCTGGCCTGGCCAACCCCAGAGCTGGTGCCTGCCCTGTGTCCCCCTTGGTCTCTACATGCTCCTGCCCACCCACCAGAGCTTGGCACAGAAGGGCTGGCTTCCTTTTGGCAATCAACTCGCTTTCAAGGTGGCCAGTGCTGACCACCACATCCCCCTGTGGATGGCCCCTGTGTGCAGCTGCCTGCAGTGCTGCCCGCCACGCCACTGCTTGCTGACCTCTCTCTCTCTCTCTCTCTCCCCCTCCCCTCCGTCTCTGTCTGTGCCTTTCCCCTGTGTTCCATAGAGGACGTAGCAAATCTAACAGCCAGTGATGTCATGAATCGGGTAAACCTGGGATATTTGCAAGGTAATTCTGCTCTAGTGAACACTGACCACCACACAGGGGACATGCCAACCCTTTGTTGCCCTGGCCAGGCCAGGCAGAGGTCAGGAAAGATGAGAGAGGGCCCCAGGCTCCTCCATATCGGGCAGGGCCTCACAAGCTTGCAGTTAGACCTTTCATCCTCGTGGGTCGGGTGAAGCTGTGGGTCTGTGCCACTCAAGGCCAGGAGGACTGGGCCTGCCTGGCTCTCAGGGACCACCCAGGACTTCCACCCTGGCCTGCCCTGTAGGATGAGCTCTGCCAATTGCCTTTGCCCTGACTGGGCAGGAAGGTCATCCCAGCCATGGTGGCTTCTTTGGCTGGTTCCATGAGATGTCAGAGGCCCCTGAGCCAAGGTCCTGAGCCCCCTGGACAGAGGCTGGGTGAAGCCTGGGCTGAAAAATGCCCCAGTACACAGGGGGCTTTGGAGCTGCTCTGCTCTGAGCTGCAGGAGAGTGAGCGTGTGTACCGCCCGAGCCAGGGGGACAGCTGGCTTCCATCCCCTACTGGGACCCCAAGAGAGAAATTCCCCCTGCCTAGTTGGGACAAAGTTGATCACCTCAGTTCTTATCTGGGTCCTCCAGTGCGGAGGGCCACCCCACTCCCCACAGCCCTGCACCGGCCCCGAGGGCTCAGTGCTCAGGGCAGAGTCCCGGCCGTGACCTTGCTGGACCCCTCCATCTGGCAGCCTCTGGGCCTGCCCTGGTGCCCGCCTCCACACAGGGCGAGATGGAGTTAGCTCAGGCAGGGCCTGTCTGCAAGGCTGCTGGCGGTGCTTTCCCTTACCCACAGCCTCACACCAGCATCCACGCAACAGTGGCCTCTGCCAGGCCCCGTGAGCCCAGACCCAGGCCACACCACTAACTGCCTGTGGCCGTGGCTCCTGGGCCAGGTGGCGGGCATGGGCTCAGGCAGCTCCAGACTTGCCCACGGTCACAGGCCCACTGTGGTGTTCGTGTGTCACCACCTGCGTGCTGGTCAGGGCAATGATGCTAGGGCGCTGGAGGGGAAAACCAGGGGAGTCTCCTGTTGAAGGCAAGGTGGCCCTGTTAGCCTGGCCAGCAGGGTGGGCATCCACCCCAGGCCACTCAACGAACAGATGAGGGAGCAAGCCTCACCTTACCCGCTCTCCACAGCCTCCCTTGGAAGGAGGCAGAAAAGCAACCCCCAATTCAGAGGCTAGGGTGGGGATAAACTCAGGCTGGCATGGGGAGTGAGGGCAGGAGTGTGTGGACGCCCATGCGGAGGGAGACAGGAGGAAGGAGGTAGAGCCACCTTGGTGACCTGACATGGAAGGCAGCCCGGGGTGCCTGGCTGTTCCTGAGGAAGCTGGAAGCAAAGGCCCTACCTCGCCCATCCACACCTGTGCCTGTTCCCTGCCTCCCACAAAACTAATAAGAACTCAGGCCAGCCGGGCCCCTCTGTCCAGCCTGGAGCCTGGCATAACCCACCTCCGCCAAGAAGTACTGAGCCAGGCCCCAAGAAGTACTGAGCCAGGCCTGACTTGGCCTTCCGCGAGCTTTGCTAGTTTCAGAAACACCCTCTAAAGTGGGCCCAGGGGCCCAAGCTCACAGAGGGAGGGCCCAGGGGCTCACCCTTGAAGGTGCAGCTGCTGGGCACAGAGGCCTACAGGGTGAATGCACTGGTGGCCCCTTGACTCCAGTGTCACAATTGGGCATACGTCACAACATGGTGCCCTGCCAGTGACTGTGGTCTGAGTACAGGGTCCGTGTACGAGCCACCTCTGCCACCCATTGCCCACACAGCTTGTCCCTGTGCTTGTCTTACCTCAGAGCTATGGCTGTGCACATGGTCACAGGAGACCACGCCTCCCCTCAGCCTTGAGCACAAGCCACAGCAGTCAGGGCAGCACCTCCAACCAGGGCCAAGGGGACCCAACCATGGGTTTTGGGAAAAGGGCAGAAATAGCTGTGCTCCTGGGACAGATGGCCCCATGTTGTGCTGGTGCAGGGTGACCAGGCCATCCTTCCTGCCGACACGGCTCTGGGTGTGGCTTATATGGCTGGCCTCCTGGCTGAGGCTGCCCACCAGCTGACTCCAGCCTGCACCCTCTTGCTCACCCGCTCGTGCCCAGTTGGGGAGGCTCTGACCCCAGTGCCTGCTGTGGCTCTGAGGCAGCAGGCCAGGCTCCAAGCAGACATGCCCCCTGCTCCCCCCCCACCCACCTGCTGCTCACAGCAGCTCCCCCAGCTTTGCAGAGCCCTGTCCCTTTTTAGGGGAGGGGATGGTGCAGAGGAAGGAAATGAAAGCGCCCTGGATAGAGGTGCCCTGTCCCAGGTCACTGTCCTCTGTCCTTGGAGGCCACAGGGTGCCTTCCAACATCATCAGATGGGTAAACTGAAGCCAGTGAATTCAGGGCCACTGCCTTTAATGGCCATCTGTCGCTGTATTTGGCGAGGGCACCTGCTGACCTGGTGCAAGACACCTGTGAGATGACCGGGTGCTCCTGGAATCACAGCTTCCCTGTGAGCTGCACATCATGCTAGTTTTGGTGTGGGCATGGCACAGCCCCAGTGGGAGAGGTCCTGCCTGGTCCCCAGGGACAGTGGCATCTGTAGGGCACTTCAAGGAGGGTGGGAGAGTTGGGTGAAGTGTGTACAGGTGTGGGTGGGTATGAAGGTGTGTCAGGCACGTGCTGTATACATCTGTGTGCAGGAGTGGGCGTGGTCCCACAGGGTACACCAAGGGGTGTGCAGGTGGTATGTGCAGGCGTGTCTAGGCACGTGCAGCTACAGTAGGTGCGTACAGGTGCACACATGGGAATGATCAGGCACAGATGCCAGGTGTGTGGTCTGTGCAGGTGGCAGATGTGCTTGGAGCCTCTGCTTAGGGCCCTGCATTGCTGACATGCCACCCGATGCTGGCTGCTCGGCTAGCTGACCCCTGCTCAGTGCAGGGAGGGGCTGGAGATCAATGCCCAGCAGTGCCAGGGGGACTGGCCCCGGCTGAGAAGATGCTCAGCTCCCTGGCTCCTTCAGGCCCTGCAGAGCCAGGGTGGGGAGAGGGCAGTGACGCCACCTGGCTGTCCTTTGCAGACGAGATGAATGATCAGCAGAACACCCTCTCCTACGTCCTCATCAACCCCCCGCCTGACACGAGGCTGGAGCCCAACGACATTGTGTGAGTGCGACCTGCCCCTCCCCAGGCAGCCAGGGACCTCTTGGGTATGTGGGGCGGGTGGGACCTGAGCACTCCAATGGGCTGTCCTGCACCTCAGGGCCCTCCCTCTATGCTTCACAGGTATCTCATTCGCTCCGACCCTCTGGCCCACGTGGCCAGCAGCTCCCAGAGCCGGAAGAGCAGCTGTAGCAACAAGCTGTCCTCCTGCAACCCAGAGACTCGAGACGAGACCCAGCTCTGAGCCACCTTGAGGAACCCACACCAGGGCATCCTTTGGACCTTGTGCCCTGCCTGGGGTCCAAAGGAAGGACTCAGGAGGGAGCAACACAGATACCGTTACTGGCCTGGCCCAGGGAGGCTATACTTCATTCAGGGTGGCTTCCAGGACTTGACCCCAGAAAGAACTCCTCACCCCAGGGCCAGGCGCGGAACCATATCAGGCACCCTAGAGGCTAGCGGGAAACGTTTTTAATCTATTTTTACAAACCTGTACTGTCCATGTCTTATACAGATGTACCGCAACTCGTGACCGGGGCCTGGTCAACGTGAAGGGCAGGTGGCCAGTAGGGGACAGAGGGACTGGATACCACCTGGGTCCCACTGCTCTACATGGCCATGTTCAGGCATTGCTGGAGGGACTGGGGTGCATCGGGTGGGGAGGAGTTCGTGTCTGGACCCTGGAGCGGGGGAGTCCCACACAGCCCTGCCGGTGCTGAACGGTCGGTGTGATCTCGTGGCCTCCACCCCGCTCAGTGCCCTCCTGACTTCGGCACGGCTCTGAGGCACAGCCCTCATAAAGGGCAACCTGGGGGTGCTCTCTGCCATTTGCTATTCTGAGCTATCCCCAGGAGGGCAAAGAAAGAGGAGGGTCTTGGAGGCTGAGCCAGGGGTGTGCAGCCCCCAGGCTGTGGGGGCCCTTGCTGGCAGATCTGGCAGGTGGGGGTACCTACTGCCAGTAACTGAAAGTCAGAAGACACCAGTTCCTATTTTTACACTGAGTTTTTCCGAGCATGGCATTTGGGGACACTGTAATAGTGTGTCTCTATGGACCATTTTACATTTCAAAGCAAAGTCTTATTTCTAAACACCCAACCTGAGAAGCACAATTAGCCCTGGGCTGCTGGCTGCTGTCCCCAGGGTCTCCAGGGAATCCTCGGGCAGAGATCTGGGCAGCCCCCGTCTCTGCTGCTAGACCTCTCTGCTTACATGGATGCACACTCTAGACAGCATGTCACCAGGTAGCCTGCCCCAGGCTCCAGGCTCTGAGTCTGGGTCTGGAGGACACCTGGGGCTAGTTACAAGGGTCAGAAATGTCTGCTGTGGTCCCCACCCCCGACTTCACAGGCAAGCCTGTCCCCCAGCCTGGCCAGCATGCCCTTACATAATGCTGGGTTGGGACAGATGGGAAGTTTGGCTGGTAGAAGCCCCAGTGTCCTGGAGGCTTCCTGGAGGCTTCTTGGTGAGCTGTCCATCAGCCTCACCCCTATATCCCAGAATGCCTCTGGAGTGACCCTGAGCACCCCAGGCTTGTGGGGTGGACACAGCTCATGTGAGACCAATAGCTGCTGGGGACCCCATCCACTGGGGGCCAGAGCTGAGCCCAGTGGGGCTGTGTGCACCTCACTGTGTCCGTTTTGTGTACTGCAGAGGTTGAGATAAAGGGGAAGGGCCTAGGCACAGCTCACCCCCAGCATCAGGACAGATGGCTCCCCAGAGGTGGGCAGGCAGCTCAGGGACTACAGAAAACTGCGTGGGAGGCCTGGATGGCGGGGTGCCACACACCTGGGGCTCAGCCTCCCCACCCTGCGCACTGGACCACCAGGGGCCTGCCTGCTCAGAAAGTGCCTGGGTGAGGCACTGACAAGGACAGAGGATGCAGGTGGGCAGGGAGGGACTGTGCAGACTCAGGAGCAGGGAAGTCTTGGGGCTTGATGGAGGGCAGGTGGTTGACGTTGGCTAGGTGGCCAGAGCTCAGCCCTGCTGTACTAGATCTGTCAGCAGCTCCTGGGGTGCCGCAGTGGACAGCAAGGGGTCTGAGCCCACCTCCATGTATACTCAGTGTCCCCAGCCCCTATCCTGCTGCCATGGCCCAGCTTCCTGCTGTCACCTATTCGGCTGCTGGGCCAAGGGGTGGGAGAGCCACCTTGGCTTCTACTAGGTGGGGCTGCAGCTCTTTGTGCTGCAAAGAGTGGGTACCTGGGACTTATCCTGTGACAAGCATCTCACAGCAGGAGGGAGGGCTGTCACTCTGGGTCTAGCCCCAGACATTCAAGGAGATGGGCAATCCCATGAACCTCTACTAGCCACTGAGGACACTGGGCCCTTGACCAGGGTTCAGAGGCTGCTGTGGACCCGGCCAGCACTGGGGTCAGGAGGGTCTGTGTACTGTGAGATGCTCCTAGACCAATAAAAGCTGCCTGCACACCCAGAACTTCCTGCACTCTGTCTCGACCTCCATCTCTGTCTCCAGGCCTGGGGACACGTGGGTACGTCTCTGACTGTCCTGGGTCCATTTGCCAACACTCCTGGCTTGTGTAGTCCTGGCACCAAGGAGGTCAGTCCTACTCTTCCGTCCTCACTGACCACTGGTACTCCAGGGTCCTAACCCTGATGAACCCCTCCGAAGACACCCATTCTGCTAAGTGGGGGATCCAGACTGACAGCAGCAGCTGCCACTGCCCAGAATGAGCTAGAATTTAAAGGCTTTGCAGCATAAAATTTGAAACAAAATTATGGAGAGGACCTTTATTTTCCTTATTTCTGGTTGACCTAGCAGGAAACTTGGCTCACAGCTGAGTGCTGCCACCTGGGGGTGGGTGACGGGAACGGCAGGGCCGAGGCGGGCAGGAGCGCTGCAGACCCAGGTGGGCCTGTGAGGAAAGGATACGCACGGTGGGAGGCTCGGCCGAGCCGGAGAGCAAAGGAGGGCAAGGCAGGGACCACAAACAAGGACAAGCAACAGAAAATGGGTGGATGGCCACTGGTCCGGTGACACCACTCAGCCAGTGAACGTACAGTGTCCCAGTGATAGACCACAGTGGACAGAAAGCAAACCCCAAAGCTAACGGGCTGGGGTACCCTTGCCCAGCCCCACTCAGTTTGTCCCAGCCTCTCACGCCAGGCAGGCACAACAAATAGTAGCGGGCACAGGCCTCAGGAGCCTCCAGGCCACCTCTGCCTGACTCTGTGCCCTCACCTTAGCCCTGCCCTGGCCCTTCCCATGACCTCAGGGGCTTTCTCCTGTCTAAAAGCACCAAGTTCCCTCAGGGTTTTTAGACGTGCCCTCGGAGCAGTGGATGGTCATGTCTTCCAGGAAGAGTTTTAGCATCTTCTGAAAAACCTGACCAACTGATGCCTCCTGATGAACTGGCCAGGCCACAGAGGAGGGGCTGGCCCGGGAAAACAGCTGGACGGAGGCTGCAGCCTGAGGCCCAGGGGGAGCCACTCACCTTGCTCTAGGGGGCCTGGAGCCCTGAGGGAAGGAACTGGGGCACCGACCAGCTCCTATGGGTCCCAGGCCTCAGAGGCAGCCTGAACTTGAAACCTCAGATGGGTCGGTGCTGGGCACACCCACCCTCATGCCCTGCGACATCTATAGGAACCTTGGGGCTCTCGGGTCTTGGGGGCCCTGGCACACCCCGGGGCAGGGACTTCAACCTTCAGTCACCAGCTCTGCCTGCAGCAAAGCTCCCCAACACGCTGCCACTGCTCAGGAGCTGGGGCTTCCACGGCTGAGTCTGGAGCCACCCTGCCCAGCCCAGGCAGGTAACCACCCTCCTGCTGCCTCTCGGGTGGCAAGGTGCTTCCCGGGGTTTGAGCTGCACCCCCACCCTCCACACTTCAACATCTCTGACAGCAGAACTCCAGAACCCACATGGTGGCAGTGTGACTGGCAGCAGCTCCTCGGACTCAAGGCTGGGAGACATGGGCTGGGGCTGTGACACCCCTAGGCAAGCTTTGTGTTGTGAAGTGCCAGCTGAGCACTTGGCACAGGGACAGGCCAGGTGCAGCCTGAGGGAGGGAAGGGCGCAGGCTTTGGCTTCCAGATTCATCTTCCTAAGTGAACACACAGATTCACCCTGAGCCCTCGCTCGTGTTTCCCAGGTGCTCGCACCAGATAGGCCCCTGGAGGTGCGCCTCATCCTGGTGTGCCTGTCTAGGGCAGGACAGCAGATTACCAGTGTGCATCGCCTGGTCAGCAGCCAGGTCCACATCCCCAGACCTGCCAACGGGCGGCATCCACGATGGTCTCCCAGGGAGCCCGAGCACACACCTGCAGGGGCCCAGACAGCATGGTTACCACAGCTAAGGTGCTCAGGTCACATATCGTCTTGTCACCAGGCAAATACCTTCCTTAACCCTGAGAAACAGTCCTTTCTCCTCACCGTGGACCTGCCCCAGACTTGACACCCAGCCAGCCAGCCAGCCACAGGGACAGTGGGACCAGGCTGTTGCTGTGAACCCAGGAGATCCAGTTCCCCAGAGGGGCCAAGTGTGGCCCTGACAGACTTCCACCTGCAGCACTCTGTCTGGTCCACCTCTGACCCCAATGGAAGCGAGCCCATGTAGGACTGGAAGACAGAACTTGTCTCTGGGAGAGGCCCAGTCCCTGTCCCAGAAGTCACGAACCACCCACTACTTCTGGACAGATCTGCCCCTCCTCCCCCTACTCTATGTTTTGGTTTGGTTTTTGCTACTGAGGATTGAACCCAGAGGTGCTCTACCACCAAGTGACATCCCCAGCCCATTTTTTAAATTTTGAGACAAGGTCTGGCTAAGTTACCAGGCTGGCTTCACATTTGCAATCCTCCTGCCTTAGGCTCTAGAGCAGCTGGGATTATAGGCTGTGCTGCTGTGCCCAACCTGTGGCTTCTGAGAGAAGCAGCCAGCTCCAGCTCAGGCCACCTTCACTAGGGAAAAGGCGGTCCCACGGGGAAGGGTGGGGTGAGTTCCACGCTCATGGGCAGTGTGGCTTACTACTGCCTGTTCTGCTCCAGAGGCAATCCAGACTTTCACGGCAGAAACCCTCCACCTCCCCCTTTGCAGATTATGGCCTGCGCCTGCCACGGGGAGTTCAGACCCTCCACTGTGTGACATCTCTCTGCTATTACCCCAGCACACACGACTTTGGCAAAATACCCCCTCTCAACTGAGGAGACACTTTGGAATTCAACCTGCTCTTTCTAAAGGACAGAAGAGCCTGAGATGTTCACAAAGGTCCCTGTTTACAGAGACTGTCCCTCTTCCAGGTGGCAGAGCAATTAGGACACTGTTTCTACAACCCAAACCTGCCTTCCCAGGTCATGATCCTGGGAGGTACAGGAGGGACCTATTGCTTATGCACTAAGGTCCTTCAGGGAGCCTGAGTCTTATCAGGGTGGCTTCTGCCCTCTGAAGTCCCCAATAATGCCACAGCACTGGGAGGCAGAGTGTGGAGACCCCTCAAACAGCTCTGTCTGATGCCAACACCCCACCTGTCCTGCAGCCACCTTCTCAGCCGGGGCAGGGCTCCTCCGAGTCCTGGAGAAGGCAGGCAAGGCCAGCGTGGAGTCACCCTGTGCTTCCCGGCCAGCGGCAGGACCACATTATCTATCTTCACAGGGTAGATAAAAGCCAGCCTGTGAAGGGCACCCAGCAGAATTGAACAGAAAGCTGTGTTTCAGTGTTACTGAATTCTTTCCCTCAATTCCCTCAAGCTAGCACTTCAGGGAATGAAAGTCAGATCTTGAAGGACTTTTTGTACTCTTCCCCTTCTCAAAGCTACCTGAGTGCAGAACTCAGGTTGGGCCTGAAATTTGTTGAGGCTGCATGGCAGCAACACGCTCAGAAATGGCTCAGAGGACACAAGGGAGATGGTCTGTCTGCGGCACACACACGTGCACATGTCCTCACACACACACCCTCACATGCGCATACACCTCTGTATATACACCCATGCACACACCCCATGCCCACAGACATGCACACATGCCCTCACACATGCGCACACACCCCATGCCCACACACACACCCCTACATGTGTCTGCACACCCTCGCACCCTCGCCCAGGCGTTTCCATGTGGTCTATGGACAATGGGCCTCGTCAAGCTCCTTCTGTCTAGACTCCAGCCTCTCTGTCCCCAGGCTTCTGTCACCACCAAGTGCCAGCACGCCACTAGGCTGCAGGCTGAAACACGGACACACTCTTGGTGACCTGCACGTGGCACTGAGGCACCGCAGGCACTCAGGAAGCACAGGCCTGACAGGAGCCCCGCTGGGGCTAACTCAAGGGGCGCATCACCACCCTGCCAGAAAGGCCTGGCATCACCCACTGGGCACGCCTCGGGCCTGAAGCTCCCCCAACAACGCAGAGGCTGCGTACCAAGGACCCGTCCCCACCCCCCAAAGCAACGAGGCCTGAGCCCTGGCATCCAGAGACGTCAGACGCGGCAGCGGGGCCGGCCCGCAGACAGGACGCTCTGTGCGTGGTGGAGTACCTCCAGGAAGCCAGGAGCTCCGCAGGAGGCCAGGGGAAGCCAATGCCCACCCTGCACCGGGACGGGGTTGGGGCAGGGGTGCATACGGCTCACTCTTCATGACATTCCAGGGCTCTTTTCAATACAAAGAGCAACATGAACCAAGGGGACAGTGGGGAACAGAGCACACGTGCAGAAGCATGTTGACAGACGTCCAGACTTTAATCTCGGCACGGGCTGCGGTCACTCCACAGCAGCGCAGGGCCCGGCACGATATTTACACAGTCGGAGCAGGCCATGTTCTTCTTCAAAGGATGAGGAAACTGAAGGAGGCCTGGGCTTCCCTCTCCTGTCCCGTACCATGTCCCCTCCTTTCTCTGCACACGGCTCCGTCACCTTTCTACCTAACACTGCGTGACAGTTATACCTGTCTCTAACGTCTTCTATTATCGTCAATTTTTTTCTGCAGTTCAAGATAGATTCAAGTAACACTCCCAAGAAAATATGTGCAAAACTAACGTAAGTGGCTCCAGGATCTTCCGGCAGCTGGTCCGTCACACAGGTGTCTCTGCCGCGTGGCACAAGCCGTGGCTGGGGCTGGGATGCACCTGCTCCCCAGGAACGTCTGCTATGGAGAAGCATCAGCCGCCACTGGGACCCATGTGGAAAGAACCCAAAGCCACTCCACTTTACTTGAGTTCTGGAATAACTGCAAATAACCACATAATTGCTTTTAAATAGGCAACAAGACAAAGTTACCACCCTCACCTGCCTGTACACCCTGCAGAGCATGCTACTCCTCAAGCTAGAGCGCGACGGCAGGTACAGACGTCACACCACCACAAAGAAAGTCTCGGCCCTGTGCAGCATCTCAGGAGAGACCTGCTCAGAGGGACAGATGCGCTAACTGTACCAAAATCTGCTTTTATTAAGTGAACAGACCACCAGCCCCTACCCAGCGTCACTGGCACAGCCCCTGCTGGCCCAGCACCACCTCACAGCAGGCCAACACCAGCGAGCAGTACCCGGCCATCCGCACGGCCGCCTGTCGCAGTCGCCATCTCCACGCCTGTAAAGGGGTGCCGCAGAGACTGACTGCTGCTTTCAGTGCCTTTAGTGGACTGGGAACCTCAGTAAGCTTCTCTGAGCAGCAAGGAACAAGGACTTGTTCAGACATCTCAGGACTGGATGTAGAGGTTGGCAGTAGAACAATCAATAAATAGACAACTTCTCAAATAAAGACTCCACACGAGCTCCTCTCAGGAAGACATTCACACACCTGACTGCAGAGCACGCCTGCGCTGGCCAACTGGAGGGCAGCAGGCAGCGTGTGGAGGGGCAAGCGAGGGGGACGCACACTGGAGACCTCGCCGCACGACGTCCCCATCTGAGGGCCGAGTTGGTCAACAGCAGCTGCCACTGAAAACAGGGCACGTACGCCCCCCTCTGGCCCTCCCGGCATGCCCTGTGCGTGCAAGGAGGCAAGAGAGGGCTTCCTGTTGTGGTCTAAACACCTCTGAAAAAAGGTCAATGTCTCTGCACGCTTCGTACCCCAGTAGACGGAACAGTAACTACGGATCCCGTCGGCACGTCCTCAGACCCCGGGCTTCACTGGGGTCACTTACGAGTCTGGTTCTTCTTTGGCACTGCGGGCCGCTTGGGCTGCCACAAGTGGTTATGGATGGTAAGTGCGTCCACGCTGACGGACATGGTCTTGGCTGGGATCAGGTTGAACTGTTTGCGGTCTGAGCTGTATTTGTATAGCTTGTCGATCATCTTCTTGGTGATGCTCCTGGGCCCCGTGCCGGTGAGCTTGCAGATCTCCTCGGTGTCGGGGTAGTAGCAGTATAGCGCCCTGAACTGGCAGCCGGCGTCACGGAACAGAATGATATAGTGGTTGGCATCACACTTCTCCAGCTCCTGCCGTGAGAGGAAAGGAGAGGCACTGAGCACGGCTGGCTGCAGCGCCAGGCCCAGGCGGCCCTCAGCCCTGCGAGGGCAGCCCAGCCAGGCCACACCAGGGGCCAGGAGGCCTCACCCGGGGCCAGGCTGCCTGTGTGGAGTCATACTTGTCCACCCAGTGGAGACCCCACTGAGGAAGTCCAGGTGAGCAAGGAGAAGGGCCCCCAGGACAGAGGGACGACCAGCCCAGATGACCTTGACAGTGCGGCCAGAGGGAAACGCCCTCCAAACCCAGTGTGTCACCTTGCATGGAGGATGGCTGGGCAAGAGGTAGGGGGCGTGCAGGGCACACTTGCTGCTGGGAGGAACAGCATGGCAAAGCCACTGTGGAAGAGGCCATCCTCGGACAGTGCTCCACCCCGTCACACACAAGAGGAACAAGAACAGGCCCATGTAGAGAGCCGTGTGCAAACGTCCACATGCACTGTCCACCAGAGCAGAGGCAGAAGCCACATAAACTTGCAACTCCAACGGACAAACGTGGTCCCCCCACAGATGCAGTGTTTCTCAGTCATGGAAAGAAATACTGTTGTGAACAGCCCACAGTACCGGCACACCTCAAACCCACGCGATGCTAGACACAGGGACTCGGGAGACCAAGGCAGGAGGGCAGCAAGGTCAAGGCCAGCCTGGGCAACTTAGTGAGGCCTGGTCTCAAAATAAAACAAAAAGGGATGGGGATGTGGCTCAGTGGCAGAGCACTTGCCTGGCACACATGAGGCCCTGGGTTCAATTCTCAGTACTGTAAAAAATAACTAAATAAGAATGAACTACCACCCCAAAGTGTGCAAGGGGAAAGCAGCTAGACCCGAAGTTTTCTAGAACAGGCAAACTGTGAGACAGGGCACCAATCGGCGGCTGTGCTGGCCTATGAGTAAAAACCACTGGATCATACTCCACTGCACTGGGCAGGAGCCTGGCCTTGAGCCAGCCTCTACCACCAGGCCACACCCGTGCCCTGTTTAAACATTCCTCATTTTGAGACAGAATCTTGCTACAATGCCAGGACTGAACTCAAACTTGCAATCCTCCCGCCTTGGCCTCCCGAGCTGCTGAGGTCACAGGTGTGGTCGCTGCACCCAGTGGAGGACACACTTTAAAAGGTGGATTACACACCCTGTGCACACCAACTGCATCTCAGTGAAGCTGTGACTGAGAAAAAGATCCCAAGGCAAACGCAACAGACCGCAGGGGCCTGCTAGGTGCTCATTATGGCCTTCTGAGTTCAGACAAGCGGTCAGGGCTTGACAACCTTTGAAACAGGACCTCTTCCTGCTGAGCCACGAGCATGCCTACTGTTCAGCAGCTCCCAAGGCGTGGCCCAGGGCCTCTGAGCCCTCCTGGCAGCTCCCTGGCACACCTGCTTCCCACTCGCTCCTGTGTGTTACAGTGGTGGCTGCCCAACGCCACATGACATGTGCGGGTGCAACAGCTTGAGAGAAGAGGAGCTGAGATTCCTGCTCTGCATACGCGTGAACGTGTGAAGCAACGCTTCACTGACTTGTTATTATGTCTACCTATTTTGCTTTAGGAAATGTATTTTCTAAATCTATGGGGTCTCCGTCAACATATAACATGTTTACTAAATAAATTCACAAACGTTCTTAGAATGTTCTTGGAAAAAGCAAAATCTAAATCTATGTACAATAACTGATTTCAACTGCACAACCTCTGAGTTTCAACAGGAACAGAGTTGGATGCCAAAAGGCAGGCCGGGAGGGGGACTGTGGCCCTGTGCAGGGCAGCGAGACCCCACAGCAGCCCTCAGCGGCTCCTGACACTGGCTGGAGGGAGCTTCCAATCCTAAGCTGCAGGTCTTCATGCTGGCTCTGCCTCCCTTCTGGAGTCTGAGGCTCTGTTGTGATCAAGGCAGAGGGGGCGCCTTATGTCCAGCCTGGACAGAAGCTCTCTGCCCTGCCGGACACACAACCCTCAGGCACTACACCTGTGCTTCAAGGAGGTGGGTGTCCCACGTGCCCTGGGCAGGCAGGCCTGGCACACCAGCTGTACTCGGAGGCTGGGACCCTGTCCGTGTCTTCCCCCACCCCAGGCTGCGACGGGAGCTGAGGCACCAGTACCCTACTGGAGCATCTCTGAATTTGGAGTGCCTCTTTTGCATGGAAACAGGCTCAGGGAGAAATGCCTCGGTCACAGGCCGCTTGTCTCCACTCCCACGAGAAAGGCTTGAAGGGGCAGGGGGTGGCATGCGCCATCCCAGATGATCTGCTATTAAGAAAGGAGCCTCCCTCCTGGGCTCACCAACCCACACCCCCTCGTGCTACTGAAGCGCCCAGTTCTGAGGGCAGGCGGGCAGCTTGCAAAGGCTTCTTTCGGAAGCCCTTGTTCCACAAGGTCAGTCACCAACAACCGTCACAAATGCGCCTGAGGTGTGGGGCAGGGGTTCTTGGTACCCGCGTCTTCCTGGAATTCCACTCCCGCCGTCTTGAGGAGCCATGCGGAGCTCACCCTAAGCTTCAGGGGTCTGTTCCCAAACACCCACTGGGCACACAGCTGGACGCAGGGAGGCCTTCCAGTCAGCCCAGTCAAGGCAGCACCCACCTTCCTGGGCCCCAGGCTCTCAGCCAAGACCTAGGGCCTCTCTCTCAACCACCAGGCACTGTGGCTGACCCGGGAACTCCCAGCACCCCACCCTGAGGCGGCCTGCTTCTTATTTTTCCTCAAGTCCTTATCAGTTTCTGACCTACAGCCCTCAAGCCACCTGGGGCTGCCCTGGCTTTGTCAATCAGCCTGGTGGGGACCAGGCACAGCCACTTGCCCACACATGGCCTGTGACGGTGTTTGCTGCAGAATAGGCAGTGTGCCTAGAGTCACCACAGGACCCCTCCTCAGGCAGCACCTCACCTGATGCACCTGTCTCACAGGCCACTGCTGCCACTGCTCAGGGTGCAGCCTGAGCCAAGAACAGCACTGGGTAGGGCCGGCCCATCCTAGCACACCTCCCTCTTCCTCCACCCCAACGGAAAGCTCCCCACTGTGAAGCACCAGCCACATCCTAACTAGACCTCTACTTCCACTTGGGAAGGCCACCATCACGTCCTATGAGATGATGGAAGCCATCCATACTCAGGAGGCTGAGGCAGAAGGATTACAAATTTGAGGCCAGCCTCAGTAACTCAGTGAAACTCTCAGCAACTTAGACCCCGTCTCAAAATAAAAAAGGATGAGAGGAGTAGCACAAGTGGTAGAGTATCCTTGGGCTCAATACCTAGAACCAAAAAATAAATAATAAAAGAACCAAAGCCAGACCCACTCTAGCTGCAGACTCTAGGAGGTGTGTCAACATGGCAACAGCGACCAGCACTTTACCGGAACCAACTCTCTAGTTCTCAGGGTCCCGACCACAACCTGGGCTCACAAAGCTACATGCCCGCCCTCCCTGGCTGCCTCATAACCCACAAACAGCTCACAGCCACCCTGCGGCTGGCGTTTACCTCCAATATGGAGTTCTTGTGAGGCTCGTTCACCTTCCCGGCCAGACAGCAGTGGGAGATGGCGTTGTGGATGATGGGCTTGTTGGACTTGCTACTGGGCTCCTTGAAGAGCTTGGGACCTAAGAAACCAGACCAAGATTTGCAAAATTGAAATTCTGAGGCACAAACACATGGAAAAGAGCAGCAGCATCGTGGACATGCACGCATTCCAGAAAACGGGCAGTGAGGACTGCTTCAAATGGATTTGAAAAGTCCCATTTGTGAGTTTGAAATGGTAGATGAAAGACTAAAATGATTAATACCTATCCACTTTCTAACTTTGGGTTCGTTACTATAAAAATGACAAGCTCAGGAGGTAATTTGAAGGCCTAAGGCCCCAGGTGCCAGGCTGTGTGGTACTTGCCCTGAGCACCACTCTGAAGGCGGCTGGAGCCAGCACTATGCCACTGCAGGGCAGGCCACGGGAGCTGGGCCAGGGGCTTCCCTAGTCCACGGTGCACTTCAAAGACACCAAGAGCCACACAGCTGTTACTCAGTAACAGGAAAACACCCTCAGACACAGGAAGACTGGTATTCTATAGAATGCCAAGCCAAAGCATGTGGCTGCATGCACAGTGACCTCAAGGTATGTGACCATCACCTGTGTACTCGGCCACTGAGGCCAGGGAGGAAGCTGCCGACGCCGTTTCCCAGTCCCGGTCTGTGCTCCTGCTTGGGTTGCGGCTCAGAATGGGCAAGGCTTCCAAGGACTCCACTCTGCAGGCAGAAAAGCACACAGGGTGAGGCCAGCAGAGCTTCGGCCTCCCTCCTCCCACCCACACCCAGCACGTGGCCACTGCACCTGTCAGCCCACACTGCCATCCGCATCGTCAGGGTATGGGCACCCTGTAGCAGCGGACTTCTGGGGAAGGTGGGGGTGGGTAAGCACACTGCCACCCCACACGCGCTCAGGCAAAGAAACACAGCAAATACTTGGGGTGGCCCCTCTGCAGGAGGAAGTGCGCCTTCACGCTTAGCCTGGGGCTGCTGTCCACTGAAGCAGGGTGCAAGGGCTGCTGCTGGCGCAGGCCCTCTGTACTGCTGTCAGCCAGGAATGCAACCCAGGAAGGAAGCCCACTGGGCCCAGTCTGAAAGCCCTGTGTCAGTGACTCTGCTTCCTGGCAGATCTGAGCTATGCTTGCAGAAGTGTCCCGACCAAACATGGCAGGTGCCAAGGCCAGAGCTGGACAGAGCTCTGAGACATGAGGCTTCTGCTCTCCAAAGGGCACCAGACAGGGCTGGGGTGGAGTCTAGCTGGGCAGCTGACCATCAGAAGAAACCTCCAGGCAGGACCTGGGGCCCATCAGAGG
Organism: Spermophilus citellus; assembly: GCF_964194105.1. Lineage (NCBI taxonomy): Eukaryota > Metazoa > Chordata > Mammalia > Rodentia > Sciuridae > Spermophilus > Spermophilus citellus. Next base: position 1,931,453 of record NC_138183.1, on the reverse strand, counting down.
AACCCTCCACAAAGCCAGGAGACGCAGCAGGCACACATATGAACACAGGAACACCACAGGTCACCCCTGTGGCTCATGGGACCCAGGCTGCCCTGCCAGGCACGGAAGGGGCACCAGGAGAGGAGGGAGGGCCCTGGCTCTACAGGAAGCAGCACCACATGGGAGGGAGCAAGGGAGGCTCCAAGGCTGGGCAGACACGTTCAGCGATGTCTAGGTGGGCACCATGTTGCCTGGATAATCCCTCTAATCACAAAGGGGAGATGTTAACAGCCAGTGGGAAAACAGCTGACACCACTTTAATGATCCAAGTAAACTGACGGGATCAGGACCCGCCCGGCCTGCTGCTGGAGGAAGGCCTCACATGAGCTGTTCCATCCCAGAGTGGGCGCTCGTGACCCATCTGCCACGGGAAGCAGATGGGAGCATAACTGCTCAGAGTCTCAGAACATCATGGCCAGAAAAGGTGAAGGAACTGTCCCAGGTTAAAGGACACTGAAGAGCGATGGCATCAGCACAGAGGCAGACTGGGCCCACTGATGACAACTGGGTGCGGCCCGTGGGTCAGGTAAGTGCTGGCTTGACAACTACATGTGGCAGAAAGACATCTGGTCCCAGCAACCAGTCAAGCTTGCCGAGACACAGGGTGCCGCCCTGGCTCACTCCTGGAAGACTGGAGAACGTGGACACACATGTGGGCTGGGGATAAGGCAGGCCAACGCTGAGTCACAGAGCAGACAGCTATGCCAGGCAGGCGTGGCTCCTCCACCACAGCCACTCTGCTGTGAACTTGGAATTCTACCAGATCAAAGCGACAAAGCCACTCTCACCCATTTTCCACCCAGAAGCTCCACTCTCCCAGCTCCTTACCGCTGCGAAGGTGTGCCCCCCGAGTGAATGCTCTCGGGCTCCGTGGTCGCTGCAGAGGCCAAGGACAGGCTGGAGCCGGAATGAGTCTGGCTCAGGTTATCCGCTGCAGAGACGAAGCACAGGGCAATGTGCAGGAGCGACCACAGGCTGGGGATGCCTGGCTGCCTCCACACTGATGGAGGCTCCCAGCACCCTGCCCGGCTCGAGCGCTCCAAGCCAAGCACAGTTGCAGGTGGCAGACGGCAGGGGCTACTTACGGGTGGAGGAGCACTTGGTCCCAGAGTCACTGCAAGACTCTTCCCGGTGCACGGACTTTGGGCGCGGCTTTTTTGGCTTCGACCTGGGTTTGCCGAGCCCTTGCTCCTCTAGGATTTGCTGCTGCTTCCTCCGCAAGTACTCCTGCTTAATGAGCTCTCGCCGTGCCTTCTCCTCCTCCTTCCGGATGCGGTCCTCCTCAGCTTTACGCCTGAGAGCCAAGGTGGTTCCCCACAGCACTGAGTGACAGGGGTCCCAAACCATGCCTCTCCTGGACCTGCCTCCCACACAGGGGACCCAGGCTCTGTGGCTGGGCATCTCTAGGGCCCCTGGAGCTGAGAAAGCCAGTTTCCACGGGGGGCACAGTGGTCAAAAGGTGGGCCCTGGACCAAGCCGCTGGTGTGAAACCGCAGCCCCACCAGAGCGCTGGGCCACGGGCAACTTATTTGCTGCACCACATGCTAGTGGCCTCGACATTAAAATGGGATGAGCACACAACTATGGGGCTGTGATACGACTGAAGACCATCCGGGGGAGAGCCTGGCACAGTCCCTCACAGACCTGCAGCAGGGCCAGTGCCTTGAGCAGGGACAGCACAGAGAGCAGCGAGGCGGCTGCAGGGCACTACTAAGACTGGGGCTTGCCATCCCTGATCATCCCTCTGGCTCACGGGACCCAGGCTGCCCTGCCAGGCACGGAGGGGGCACCAGGAGAGGAGGTTACCGGGCTTCATCCCGCTTGAGCTCCACCTCCGCCTCCAGCTGCTGTTTCCGCATGCGAGCCTCCTCGGCCTTGCGCTGCTGTTTCAAGAGGAAGGCTGCCCGCTTTTTGGCAAGTTCATCTTCTGCTTTCTGTTCGTCCTGCACAGGCGTCGTCTAGTGGTCAGTGACAGTACAGGAAACACCCGGAACTGCCTGGCCCAGGCGCACCTCAACACATAGTTTTTTATTTTATACCGGAGATTTAACCTGGAGGTGCTCTACCACTGAGCCACATCCCAAGGCCCCCACATCCTGCAGCATTTGTTTTTTTTTTTTAAATTTTGAGATAGGTTTTCACTAACTTGCTAAGGGCCTCAATGAGTTGCCGAGGCTGGCCTTGAATCTGTAATCCTCCTGTCTTAGCCTCCCGAGCCCCTGGGATTACAGGCGTGAGCCACACCTGGCAACCCAGCAGATTTTAATATACACTTAGAAAATTTTAACGCTGCCCTAAAACTTTTACTTTTGAACTAAGAAATAAATATCCTTTATAGATTACTGAAACAACTAAAAAAAAAGAAAATGCTGTTCAACAGGAAGTCACAATTGGCCACCTTTCCAAATGCCGTGTACAGCTAGCCTTGAACACTATTAGTGAATTTCCAAACTGAGCTAACACCCAAATTAACCGTGTTTTCATTTTAAAAGCACAAACACCAAATAAAGTGTGTGTCTGGTGCTGCCCGAGGACTGCACTGTGTGGTCTCAGGAAAAGTAGCCCCAGCGTGTCTCTCCTCACCCTGGGAAGATGCTGCAGAGCAGATGGAGGTAATGGGCATGCTGCAGAGCCTCTCTGCTGCCCAGGTGCTGCCCAGCCAGGGTGGGCAACCCCGCCTGCAGCTGCCAACCATTTCTCCAACTGTTAAAAACAGCTGAAAAAACATACTTTGTGATACACAGAGAGTCAAACCAGGTTCACAGAAAGTCTCTGCATGCAGCCCTGCTCATCTGCGAGCGTCTCCATGGCTGTTTCCAGAGCCATGAGCCCACGGAGCCCACCAAGCTCCCCCCAGGGCTCTTGATGCACCTGCCTGGAGCCTTGATTCTTGCAACACAGCACAAGGGCCACCAACTCACCTTAAAGAAGAAGCCAAGCCCAGGCTTCTGGTCACTGTCGCTGAGGAGGTCCACAGAGCCCGTGTGGCCAGCCCCCTCTCCGTCCTCATCGGGGGCCTGTAGGTGGGACAGGTCCACCTCGATGAGGCTGGCCTTGCTCCTCAGTGGCTCTTCCCCAGGAAGGTGGTCGCTCCCTGCGGGGTCGGAGGAGCGCAGCCCTGCCTCTTTCCCGCTCATGTCCACGGCTTCTGTGAAGTTCATCTGTTCTGACAGACCATTTGTCTCTTTGCAGGAGGACAGAACCAATGTCCGCTGGTTGCTTTCATCATGAAGCCTGTAACTGTCCAAGAGACACTTCTCAGGAGGGTTGCTACCAGGGGCTGCAGCACTGTCCACACCCGGGTCAGGAGGTGTCCGTGGGTGATCACCAGAGGGGAAAGGTCGCAGATGTGGGAGGGTCTCCACGCTGGGTGTTGGGGTCTTGCTCCGAGAAGAGCCCTGCTGCCTATCCTTTGGAACCTTCAGTTCAGCTGGTCTTCCTGAACGGGAGCTCCGGCTCTGGCCCAGACGGGGGGGTTTGCGGTGACCAGACACCCCAGTCGGAGAAAGCGGCTCAACAAAGTGGATTGAGGTCTTTACTTTTTGGTCCTGAGAGTTATTTTTAGGGCCTGGCGTTGGTACCGTGGGGGACTTCATGAGGAGCTGCTCCTGCTGCTGGGAGATCTTCAGAATGGCCTGTTGCAGCGTGCTGATGGTCTCGTTCAGCTTCTCGATGGAAAGGTCGCATTCACTCAGGTCTCCCACCTCGCCAATGCTGTCCTCCAGGAGAGCAGCAGAAAGCGCTCTGCCCTTCTCTCCGTCATGCACAGCCGTCAGGTCTTTGGGCTTATGAAGCTGGACAAAAGCCAGGCTTTCTCTGTCTATGTCCTGAGACTCACTGAGATCTTCCCTCTGCTCTTCCTTGGCGAGGAAGGCTTCTGACTTAGAAATGCCACTGTCAAAGTCCTCGCCATTGTGCTGAGCGTACTCCTTTGCAAAATGCTCTGGCCTCAGTGGCTGAGGGGCACCATCAGCCTTCCCCTTCTTCACCACGTGCAGGAAGGCGGCCTTACCCAGCTTCAGGCGCTGCCGCGCAGACAGGGCCTCCATCCTCTTCTTCTGGGTCTCTATGGCCCTGCGCTTCTCCTCCAGCTGCATGTGCAGCTGCACCAGTTCAGACGCCAGGAGGCTGGCAGGGTCCCGGCTGTGCCTGCCTGGGCTCTGCTCTCTCTTCTGCCTCCACGTCGTCAGAGGAGCTGGGCAGCTTTCCGATGCGTCCGGTGTGGTCTTCTGGGAGCTGCTGGTACTGGACTTGGTTTCACAGCTGTTGAGTCTCTGGAGCTTCCTCTCAGCAAAGCTGGTCATCTTCACACTTCCGCTGGCCATGGACATGCTGCTAAGCTGAGAGGCAGTGCTCAGACATGGGCTCGAGCGGCCACTAGCATCATCTTTGTCCTCATGCTCCTTCACCTTCATGTCCTCCTGCAACTTGGCTGACTCCTCTTCACCAGCATACCTGGCAATCACCACGGCAGGGTCCTCACCAATGAAATCCTGTTCCACTTCCTCTAGGTCTCCCACGTCAGAGTCAGAATCTGGCCTCAGGACAGCCCAGGGCTCCTCATCAGGGGTGCCAGGGCTTCTTGGGCTAACACATAACCTCCCCTCTGTGTCTCCATCAGCCCTGCCTAGGTGAAGGAAAAAGCCATCAGCAGACTGTCCCTGAGACAACGGATCCAATCCGCCAATGGCCAGAGGGCCCCCATGCACTTCTGTAGCTTCTGCAGACCGCAGTCCCCGCTCTGCAGGGTCAGTGCTAGCAGCAAGCTCTGAGCACGGAATTGGGGTGAAAGTGCTATTCAAGTCACGACGGCCGGTCGCCTTCTTCCGGGCAGCAGGTTGAGGGCCCTCACTGGGCCTCCTGGGCACAATGCTCCGAGGTCTCCCTTCCCCTCGCTCATCCTCCTTGGTGGTGGTCTGCTTCTCTTTTGCCGGCCTCAGCACTGCTGGCAGCAGGGGCTCCAAGAAAAAGCTGTCAGGCTTATTCTCTAGGGCATCCACCTGCCTCTGGGGAGACCTGGCACCTGCTATCAGGCCTGGGGGCCGCGGTGAGGCCCTGGGGCCTTTCGGGTCCACACAGTGGGGAGACACATCTGTCCTGATGATGGCCACCAGCTCCTCATCCTCATCCTCAATACTAACATTGCTCAGGAGGCTCCTCCCATTGGTCCTCCCAGCTGTGGGGCAGGGCTGGTTCTGTGGGGTCAGATGAACAATGCTGGATGCCAAGCTGTCCTTGCTGATAGAGCGTGCCAGGCTGACGCTGTCACCAGAGCCAAGGTCCACATCACAGCTCACAGCATGGTGGAGAGCAAAGGGTGTTGGCTGGGACACTGGCCTGAAACGCAGAGGAGAAGCCCATTGGACATGCCATCACATACCCCCGAGACCATGTGACAGTCTGGGGCAGAACTCTAGTTATGAAAAGAATACAAACCTCAAATATAGGGCACCTAAGTAAACCCCTCCCTGGAGAAAGGAGAACCAGAAACAACTGTAGCTTAGTGATTCTGAAACCTTTTGGTCCCAGACCCCTTTAATAATCATTAAAAATTACTGAAGACTCCTAAGAGCTTTTATTATACTTGTCAATATGACTCTGTTCATCATAGTAGAAATTAAAACTCCAGTATGCTCCAAATGCTGATGAGCAGTCACTACTGTGACTATGACAAGCCTATCACAAGCTTATGACATGAAAACTCCCTGTTATCTTATCAGTGACATAATTTGATCCTATGAGCCTTTATGCTGGCTGGAAGGACCCTCACACCTGACTGTCGTGGCACCACATGTTACATGGCCACCGGGAACATCCACATGCACCCCATGAGAGAACAAGACAAAAAGGGCGGTCAGCACCTGGCACCACTATGGAGATGACTGGGCCTGTGAGCTCTCTGCAAGAGTCCTGGAGGCCCTTCAGGGGCCTGGAAGCATTTGGAGAACTGCAGCTTCAGTCCCATAAACACCCCAAATAGAAATGTATCATTTCAAAGTGATTCACCTGGCTTTTTTTTCTGGCCACGCTACTGCCGTACCTCGTGGCTGGCCATCGACTCGGGTTAAAGAGTTAGATCGATGTCGCTGGTCTGCGTTCGGAGGAAACAAGCAAGTTCAGCATCAGTGACTGACTGTGCACCAGTGGAAGTTCTTTCAATCAGCTGCCACTTCTCCAGGAAATGACACCTAACTCACAGGCCAGAGCTGCTCAAGCAAGCAGACCATCGAACAGTGCCACTTTCAACAGTCCCACTGATGAGTCATGTATGACTGAGGAGCAACCAGCCCAAAGCAGACAAAGACAACACTGGGTGACTGTCAATAGCTCCTGCTTAGGAACAGCACACCAATTCAGTGGGTGCCACATGGGATTTATTAGATTATTGGCACTGTAACTATAGGATGATAAATTCTAAGACGTATCAATACAAATTAAAACTTGTTCTGCCAACATTAACTAAAATTACTACACCAGAATTAGATGATTCAGTTTCGAGGAACATTATTTTACTCAACAGTAGCAAGAAGAGGTGGCGAAGGGGCTGTGGAGGGGACTGTGTTCTCACCAGGGCTGTCCTCTGCCTGCACTGCTTTCTGCTGCTTCTGCCTCAGTGGCAATAAAGGATGGGAGGGGCTAAAGGCAGAAGTTCCTTTCCCACTAAATGGAAAAAGAATTTGAGAAAAAAAAAACACTAGTTAATCAAACTTCAAGTTCCAAATCAAATGCACATAAAATAACAGACCATTATGAATTCATGTTAAGGAGTGAACAACTTAAAAGTTCTCTGGCAAAAATTAATTTCTATGAAATTGAACCAAGAAAGAATACCAAGAACTTCAAACTTGAGATAAAAATCCACAGCTACAGACAGGGATGTGGTACTTCTAGTTACAGTGTGTAACACAGCCAGTTCCCAAGCCCCCAGCAACACTCAAGCACACAGCCAGGTGATCTTTTGAGACAAGCAAAAAAGAGAAAAAGCAATTGCCTGAAAAAGATGACTTTCAAAACTGCACATTCTTGGTTCAGTGAAAGACCACAAAGATGACCGCACCATATCCAGCTAACTCTAACTCAGGTGGCTCTGAGTGACCTGAACGGGATGGGGTCCCCCACCCAGAGAAGCAGGGGTGCTGTACAGTCCTGGTGGCTGAGGACGTGAGAGCCATGTCCACCAGGAGCTCCAGAGCTGCTCGCAGCACTTCCACTTCTGCCTTACAGTCCAGAAAGGCGAGGGGCAGCGAGAGGTGCGTGTACAGCTGTGCTGTGAGGTGTGCCCCTGAAGAGCCCCACAGGTACAGGAAGGGCACTGGTCAGTGGGCACGGCTCCCAGCAGTCAGAACACTGGCCTCACAGGGCAGCTACTCTGGCTATTTCACTCTCAGGAGAACTTGGACAAGGGTAAGAGCAGATTGAGTCCCCTGGCCACAGCTAAGAAGCCTACAGACACAAAGGCAGGGGGTCATCCAGGGTCAGAATAGAGAAACACAATGGGGCGGGGGTGATAGAGAGGCAGGAGAGAGCAGGAGGGAGGGAGAGAAGGACAACAGGAGGGGGTAGGAGAGAGTTAGGGAGCAGTGTGGCTGCCAGCAGAATGGCTGGGGGTGCAGGGGTCCCCGAGGAGCTGGGCAGGCAGGGGAACACCTGCCCAGAGCTGCTCACAGCTCCTATGGCTATTAGCCACCAGCCCAGTTGCAAAGAGAAACACAGTTATTGGAGTGTGCTACAGGAGCAAATGAGCAAAAACCTCAGGGTGCACAGGGAGGTAGAAAGCAGGCCCACAGCGTGCACCCATGACACCCATCACCCATGACATCTGTGTGCACACACACACTGCTGATGTGGGACTGGAATGTGGAGAGACGCATGGAGAAAGGACACCCATGCCTCAGCACAGATGTCAGCCAGAGCGCTCCACCTCTGTTCCAAGAGTCCGTCCCAGGCCTCACAGCCCCACACAGAACATGGCAAACCCCGCCCTGAAGAGCACCAGGGAACTGCCTCGGCCTCCAAGGACTCCTTCCTCCTAACTCAACTCTGCAGCCCAAGACAACAGAGGTCTTCATGCCACACAGCCCCACAGAATCACTCAGCAACAAGCTCTGCTCAAAAATCACTCTTAAGTACTGCTGTACTCTTAAAGCCTAGCTCAATCTCCACGTTTAAAAACTACCTTCTGGGCTGGGGTGTAGCTGAGTGGTAGAGAGCTTGCTCAGCCTGAGGGAGGCCCTGGATTCCATCCCAGCACCACAGAGTAATAGTAACAGCAATAACAGACAATGACAGGTGCATCAACATGCTCACACGCCAGGCACAGACTCCCTCATCCTGCCCTGCAGCTGCCAATCTGCCCCAGATCCACTCAGTCCAGTCAGGTGCCGATGACCAAAAACACTTGAAACAGCTCTGTTTACTATCTCACCAGAGCCAAGTTAATTGCTTGATGAAATTAAAGAAGCAAACTAATATTCTTCCTGGGTAGGTCTATCTCTGAGAAAACAATTCACAGTACTTGAGATGCAAAGAGGATTTCATTCTTTATATATTCTCCACACACACACACACACACACACACACACACACACACACACACACCTCCTATCAGACTCTGCAACAAAGCAAATTTAAAATGTCATTTAATTCTTCTACTCTTCAGACCATGTTAAACTATGTGATTTACTGTGGACAGAGCTGGAGAAACACCTATGCTGTGGACAGCACCAGAACTGGAAGCACGGGCTTGAAAGAACTAGGCACCAGGGCCCGCAAGAGGCTGGCACCATTGCTGGCCTCTAGCCAGAGGGTCAGGGCAGGAGCACAGGCTGCCACGGCTACTCTTCTGTGCTTTATGTATGACCTATTGAAAAGATAACTTTAATTAAAACTTCGGGCGACGATGAAAAGGGAAACAAGGTAGTGAATTAATTCTGAAAGCACAGAGGTAGACTTACAGACACTCAGCTTCTTCGGGATGGAGGTGGTACCTATGTCCGCCTTCGGCTGGTGGCTGAGTAGGTGGCGGCAGGTCAGCGGGGCTCAGTGCAGCAGGGCTGCCCAGGAAGCTGCGCTTGGTTGCATTGGAGATGGGGACAGGAGGCCGGCTACTTTTCTGCTGCAATGCCGTTTTAGCTGCAAAAATAGCAATTTTACAGAAATATTCATATTATTCATGGTTACTTAGAACATAGCAAGAAGCACAGAAAACTACCTGCAGTTTTTTGTTGTTGTTCTTTTTAGATACACATGACAGTAGAGTGTATTTTGACATATTATATGTTCAGGGAGAATAGTTTACTCTAAGTAGGAGCTGGCCAACCCATCTGCCCTTCACAGGGTTCTGGGTAGGCTGCTCGAGCCTGGGCATGATGGTGCAGGTGGTCACTCACCATCTTTCAGCTCCTGAACATCCCTGGGCTGGACGAAGTCTGGCTTGACATTCTCAAACCACCAGAAAAGCTCAGCAATGAAGACCATGAGGTTTGGCTGAAGGGAAGAGGGGCACACCATGAGCCCTCATGAGCCCTGTGAGCACGGTGCTCACGGCCTTGAGACAGGGAGGGGCCACCTTACCTTGAGCACCAGGGGCGCGTAGAGCATGTCTTCCAGGGTGAGGTAGAAGCACTTGCTCAGGTGCTGGTTGGAGAACTCCCTCAGCAGCCGGATGTTGTACAGGCTGTCGGCCAGCGACGGCACCTCCTTCAGACAAATGTCTAGCAGACACAGAGAGGCAGTGTTAGCCTCTGCCCCGAGGGCGTGCACACAGGTGTGACTCTGAACAAAATCACCTTGTTAGTAAGCTTTACACACGACAATAGACACAGGAGGAAAATGCTCAAGGAAAAGCGATGAGATGGCCAACCCTACGCATCCCACAGAAACCCTGAGATTCCAAGGGTGGTCTTCCACTGCGCTCTCCCCTTTGAGTATTTGAGTTTGCAAAAGAGCCTTGCTGCATGTGGTTAGAGAATGGAAGTTTCCTTTGGCAATGGAAACCCTGTGCACACGGTCATGTCCAGATGGCAAGGTGTGGGCAGGGAAAAGCAGAAAATCCAAACTATTAGGGAAGGTCAGAGTCCCCAGACCAGAAGATTGCACAGCATACGTCTCTTCCATGAAACAGAGATCTTTGCTGTCACACTCAGGGGACTCCAATGCAGGATGTCATGCCCTCAATCAGTAAATGTAGTACAGGCAAGGATTCCCTAGGCCACTAAAAAAGGAGACTCTGAGACAGTGTCCCTTGTCAAGACTGTCCCTCGTCCGCCTCTGCTTTGCTGTGAAAGTCATGTTAAAACAGAGGAAGTGCTGGGCTGGCTCTCAGAGGCAGGGCACGTGCCCAGAGTGCACCAGGGCCTGGGCTTCATCCACAGCACCACAACAAACAAAAAGCCCCACGGGGGTAAAAATTTGCTCACCTCACAGATTGTTTCTTTTGCTGAGAAGAAACTTTTTATTTGAGTCCATCCCATTTATTGGTTTTAATTCTTGCACTACAGGAGTCTTGTTAAGGAAGTTGGGGTCTACTTTTTCTTTATTAGGTGTAGGGTCTCTGGTTTAATTCCTAGGTCCTTGACCCACTTTGAGTTGAGTTTTGTGCATGGTGAGAGATAGGAGTTTAATTTAATTTTGTTGCATATGGATTTCCAGTTTTCCCAGCACCATTTGTTGAAGAGGCTGTCTTTTCTCCAATGCATGTTTTTGGTGCTTTGTCTAATATAAGATAACTGTAATCATGTGGGTTAGTCTCTGTGTCCTCTATTCTGTACCATTGGTCCACCAGTCTGTTTTGGTGCCAGTACCAGCAGTTTTTGTTACTATTGCTCCATAGTATAGTTTAAGGCCTGGTACAGTGATGCCACCTGCTTCACTCTTCCTGCTAAGGATTGCTTTCGCTATTCTGGGTCTCTTATTTTTCCAGATGAATTTCATGATTGATTTTTCTATTTCTATGAGGAATGCCATTGGGATTTTGATTGGAATTGCATTAAATCTGTATAGTGCTTTTGGTAGTATGGTCATTTTGATAATATTAATTCTGCCTATCCAACAGCAAGGTAGATGTTTCCATCTCCTAAGGTCTTCTTTGATTTCTTTCTTTAGGGTTCTGTAGTTTTCATTCTATAGATCTTTTACCTCTTTCATTAAGTTCATTCTCAAGTATTTTTTTTTTTTTAGGCTATTGTAAATGGGGTAGTTTTCCTCATTTCCTTCTCAGAGGATTTGTCACTGATATACAGAAATGCCTTTGATTTATGGGTGTTGATTTTAATTTTTTTTAATATTTATTTTTTAGGTGTAGATGGACACAACACAATGCCTTTATTTATTTATTTTTTTAATGTGGTGCTGAGGATCGAACCCGGGTCCCGCCTGTACTAGGTGAGCGCTCTACCGCTGAGCCACAACCCCAGCCCCAAGGGTGTTGATTTTATAACCTGCTACTTTGCTGAATCCTTTTACTAGTTCTAAAAATTTTCTGGTGGAGCTTTTTGGGTCTTCTAGGTATAGAATCATATCATCAGCAAATAGTGCTAATTTAAGTTCTTTTCCTATGCCCCTCATACATCAGATAGAGCACTAATCTCTAGGGTATATAAAGAACAGAAAAAGCTAAACACCAAAAAAAAAACAAGAACCCAATCAATAAATGGGCCAAGAACATGAACAGACACTTCTCAGAAGAGAATATTCAATCAATCAATAAATATATGAAAAAATGTTCATCATCTTTAGCAATTAGAGAAATGCAAATCAAAACTACTCTAAGACCATCCCACTCCAGTCAGAATGGCAGCTATTATGAAGACAAACAACAATAACTGTGGGCGAGGATGTGGGGAAAAAGGCACACTCATACATTGCAGGTGGGACTGCAAATCAGTGCAGCCAATATGGAAAGCAGTATGGAGATTCCTTGGAAAACTTGGAATGGAACCACCATTTGACCCAGCTATCCCTCTCCTCGGACTATATCCAAAGGACTTAAAAACAGCACACTACAGGGACACGGCCACATCAATGTTACAGCAGCACAGTTCACAATAGCTAAACTGTGGAGCCAACCTATAGGCCTTTCAGTAGATGAAAGGATTAAAAAATGTGGCATATATACACAATGGAATATTACTCATCAATAAAAGAGAATAAAATCATGGCATTCGCAGGAATAAAATAAGAATAAAATCATGGATGCAGTCGGAGAAAATAATGCTAAGTTAGCCAATCCCTAAAAAACAAATGTCGAATGTTTTCTCTGATATAAGGTGATTGATTCATAGTGGGGTAGTGAGGGGGAACATGGGAGGAATAGACGAACTCTAGATAGGGCAGAGGGGTGGGAGGGGAAGGGTGCGGGCAGGGGGTTAGCAATGATGGTGGAATGTGATGGACATCATTATCCAAAGTACATGTATGAAGACATGAATTAGTGTGAACATACTTCATATACAAACAGAAATATGAAAAAGTGTGTTCTATATGTGTAATAAGAATTGTGATACATTCCGCTGTCACGTATATAAAAAATAAAAGCAATTAAAAAGGGTGGGGCTGGGATTGTGGCTCAGCAGTAGAGAGCTCGTCTAGGACGTGTGAGGCCCTGGGTTCAATCCTCAGCACCATATAAAAATAAATACACAAAATAAAGGTATTGTGTCCAACTACTTGTGAAAAATAAATATTTTTTTTTAAAAAAAAAGCCCCAAAGAAGTTGGAGTACTCACCTTGGGGCTGGGTGGGGTACTGGGGATTGGATCCCGGGGTACTCTACCACCGAACCACAACCCCAGCCCTTTTATTTTTTATCTTGAGACAGGGACTTGCCAGGTTGCCTAGACTGATCTCAAACTTGAGATCTTCCTGCCTTAGCCTCCCACCCTGCTGGGATTATAGGCATATACCACAATGCCTGGTGCTAACTCATTTGAAATTAACTTTATTTCTAAGTTTAAAAAAATGTTCAAAGGTTTACAAGTATGTACAAATTAGATTGTTTTTCAAGACCTTAACTAGTACTTCTGAGGTCTAGGTGTTTAGTCTAAGGATGGGTGCTGTCTGTCACCAACGAGACTAATCAGTCTTCCCCTCTCCCTGCAGAGTGCAAGACCCTCCCTGCAACAGCAGCCTACAGTCTCTCTTCTGGATTCTGTGTGCACGTCTTTTGTTACAGGTGACTATCCCTGAGCAGGGCCATGCCATCTTAGCTCACAGAAAGTTAAACAAAAGTTGGCATTCACAGAACAAGTGCCCATGTTCTTGTTCTTCAAAGTTAACCTGGCTAGGGCCCAGGTGCAGCTCAATGGGAGAGTGTGCCTAGCAATTGTGAGCTCGGTTTCACCTAGCACTGCAAAAAACAAACAAACAAACAAAAAAAAAACTTGGCTAAAATCTGGAACAATTTAAGCAATGAAATAAATGAATTAAAACCCACTGAATTAAATAAAAATCTATAAGGGCATAAAGATGTATTCTGAAACATGAATAAATAAGCCTATGGGCAAAGGGCGGGCTTCTAGGAGCGGGATGCTATGAACACCACACAGTGGCACGTGGTGAGACTGGACCAGACCTCTGATGAGAACTGGAGTTAAGGCCCCCCGCCTCTCCCACAGACAAGCCAGTCACTATGAAGCCAAGTCACATGGTCAAGTGGGGAAATGCAGCCCACCAGGCCAGCACTGCCAAGGCCACGGGGGCAGCTGTGCTGGAGGGACTTGCCCCACAACAAGGTCACACAAGCTGAAGGCAGAAGCCTGCAGATTCAAGGGAGCCAAGGGAAACCAAGGACCCAGGGGCCAGGAGTGGCCTACAATGCCCCTGCTGCCCAGTGACACAGCACAGTGAGTGGGGAGGCTGGAGGCCTAGTGCACAGAGACCCTGAGCACTGCCTGAAGCAAGCTCACCAAAACAAAGTGCTACGAAACGAGTGCTCTGCCTGGGCCCCCAGGGACTGCAGAAAGTCCCACTGCCTGCCAGTGTCTGTGAAAATACAGGTATTTATTGGATTGGCCATAAATCTGCAGAACACTCTGGAGAAATCATACTTTTCAGGCTTTGACTCGTCACCCAAGAAAGCGAAGTCTTCTTCCAAGCGCCACAGAAAAGCCTGTGGTTTTTTTCTTCCAGTTTTTAAAATACTTCACACTTTTCTCTCACATCCCTTTTGTTGGCTTCACTCCCGGTTCTGAACAGTTCTCCCTGCGTTTTACACAGGACATTCGTACTGGGCAGATGCTGACGGGGTTCACTGCCACCCAGGGAAGGCGCCATGAAGGTTAAGCCACATCTCCAGCAGGCCAGAGCTGCTCCTTCTGGGAGGCCATGTGAACGCGCCTGGCTGCTGCATCCTTGCCGTCTAGCACCTTATGCAGGATTTCCCATCTGTCAGTCAGGAAAGCAGCCCAAATGCCCCTCAGGGGCACAGAAGAGACCACTCTACCCCTAGTGTCAGGGTAAAAGCTCCTCTTAAAAACAGCCAATGGGGGGGGGGGGTGCTGGGATAGAGCTCTGTTGGTAAAGTGCTTGCCTTGCATGCACAAGGCCCTGGGTTCAATCCCCAGAACAAAAAAAGAAAAAAGAAATCCTTAGGGGATATGGCTTCATTGGTAGAGTGCTTGCCTTTCATGTACAGGGCCCAGTTCAATCCTTGCCACCACATTTTAAAAAAAGCAAAACAAGGGGGCTGGGTGCAATGGCGCACGCCTGTAATCTCAGCAGCTTGGGAGGCTGAGGCAGGAGGATCATGAGCTCAAAGCCAGCCTCAGCAAAAACAAGGCACTAAGCAACTCAGTGAGACTCTGTCTCTAAATAAAACACAAAGGGGTGTGGCTCAGTGGCCGAGTGCCCCTGAATTCAATCCCCAGTATCAAAATAAAGAACAAGCTTTTAGTTCACATATTTTTCTTTAGAACTTAAAATTTTTTAATAATTTATTATTTTGCTATTGAATTTGCTTTAATTTTTAAATTTTTCACTTTTAACATGTTACACAAAGTCTTAAACCACGGAGAATTTTTTTAAGCTTAAAAAGTGACTCTGCCTCCCAACCTGGCATGGAGGGGCAGACTACACTCACTGTGCTGTCCTGGTTAGAGTGCCAGGCCCAGGAGGAGGGGCATCTCTAAGGCCCCCTGCAGGGTGGTGGTCAGCTCCAGAGGGAGCTTCCCTTCCCGCAGGTTAGCTGCACAGCACCTGCTTGGGTCCTGCTGCCACTGCTCCGGGGCGTCCTGCCTGCCCGGGTCTACACGCTCCCTGGGGGACGCTCCAGCCCGAGTGCTGGTGCTCCTGCAGCCTCCTTCCTCCCCTTGACAACAAACCACCAGAGCCTCTGGCTCTGGGGCACTGTGGTGTCTCACTCTAGGACTGCCACTGCCATCCCGTCTCATGGGTGTCGGCCTGCGTGCTGTGGCCCTCATAACCATGAGGCCCTGGGTCCTTAAGCCCTGCCAGTGCACCCTGGGCTTTCCCCAGCTGGCTCCTCTGCATCCTCTCCTCCTCTCCCTACGCCCCCTGTGAGCTTCCTCTCCCTGCCCTCATGGCTGTCTTTGGCTCCACTTCTGGGAGAGTTTTTCAAGTGTGTCATGCAGCTTACTAGTGAACTCTGACATTTCAGCAGCCAAGCATGTCCCTTCCCAGAGTTCTTTGGAGTCTGCTTCTGGACATGCTCTGGTCTTAGTCTGTGACACTCAGACCCTCCTTCCAGCATCTGTTCCACTCCTGGGTCTCTGTCCCTCGCCACTGCATCTCCTCCTGTCCCAAACATCAGGGGACCTGTGGTAACCAGCCACAGGAGGATGGAGAGGAAGGCATCAGGAGCATCAGGAAGAAGGCCTGGCTGCAGGTGCCAGGCAGGGGCCAGCTCCTGGCAGAGAACTGCAGGTCCTTAGTGGTAGTCACCCCCCGCCAGCTTTTACACAGAAGACTCCTCCCCACTGCACATACTGGCCCCGTGGAGCCAGGCAAGGAACAGAGACTTGGCAGAGCAGGCCAGATGTGGGGAGCACATCACAGAAACGTCTGATTCGGTGTCCCCCCTCACCTGTGCCTGCCCTGCACTAGGGTCAGTGGCCAGAGGCGCCAGAGTCACCTCTGTTGTGCAGCCCTGGTGCTCTCGCTGGCCACCCCAGGGTTCTGGTGACCTCCCTTCTTCCCTGCTGGGGCTCCTTTGCCCTTCTGTTCTGCTTCTTGGTCGGTGACTTGCTGTTAGGAGTCTGGATGCACCCTGGCTTCATCCAAGAGGGAAGTGCGATTCAGTTCCTCATTCTCCTTGTTCTGAAGTCACTTTTGATTAGAAAAACTTCCATTTTTTCTCTACAACTTTCTCTGGGAACTTTTGTGCACCACGGTGAACCCAGCTCGTGAATTCCCAAGCTGCTTCCTTCTAACAATGCGCAGCAGAGGGCACAGCTCCTCCTGTCTGTCAGGTCGTGGAATGCTGACGTACTCCAAGTGTCTGCCCCACACCCATCTGTCCAGGCACCGCATCGATGCTGGAGCCTGACCAAAGCAGCAGAGGAGGACACCTGCCCATGGAGAGCCTACGCTGGCCACTCCACTGGGATCACAGGAGCCTGGGAGCAGGCCACACCTGTGTGGCTGGTTCCCATGTTCTGCTGGGGTATTCTGGTGTCACTAGGTCTGCAGCCATGTCTTCAGTGGGCTCCATCAAGGTCATCTTCTAGAGGTGCCTGCACATGCACTTCAACAGCTTTGTTTTTTGGTTGTTGATGGACCTTCATTTTATTCATTTATTTTTATTTGTAAGTGGTGCCAAGAATCAAACCCAGCACCTCACACAGGCTAGGCAAGTGCTCTACCACTGAGCCCCAGCCCCAGCTCTCAACTGTTTATTTTTAAAAAGCGCACTCCACGATGGCTGTTGACAGTGTCTCTTCAGCGTCTGTCATGCCGCACGTGGACCTGTGGGCTACTCCTTATAATGCTGTTGCTTTCACCATCTTGACACTCTGCTCCCAGCTGTTCTGGGCTTCAGCACGGCTGTGCCACCCTGCGCTGTTCACCACCAACCACAACCCCATCCCCACTACGTCCTTCAGGAAGAACCGGGTCAGCGGACTGGAAGATAGAGCTGAGAAGGTGTTGAGGGCCACAGCCGAGTCGGGATGACGCATGGCATTATTGCCAGAAGTAGTGGTTGAGAGGTGACGCCAGCGAGCCATTAAGATGATGACTTTTGAGTTCTCGCGGAGTTCCCGTTGAGTTCCGGTTGAGCTCTCATGGGGATTCCTGAAGAGTTCATGTTGGTTGGGGAAGTTCCAGTGGAGGGAGTTCCGGTTGGTGTGTGGTGTGTTCCTGAAGGAGCCACGTGGGTGGCGTTCGGGAGAGTTCCCAGGGAGTGTGCGTGGAATGCTGTTGGAGTTCAGGCAATAAAGTTTCCTGTTTGTAGATACAAATGCTTTGTGGCAGCTCGGTGATTTGTGCCCAGCTAGACTGCCCTGGGTAGGGGAGTGAAGGCGAAAGTGCCCTGGCGAGGCACAGGAGGCCCAGCAAGGCCACTGAGCATCCCCGCGTCTCCCTTAGGCTCTCCGCTCTGCCCTTTGTATCCGTCACCAAGCCACACCTTCTGTTCTCTCCCACCTGTCTTGGTGCTGAGCCTGGGGACAACCATCTCCTTGTGTGGCTTCAGAGGGGAAGCTCTATGCTAGAATTCCCCCTGGTCCCGGCCACTTCTGACACCCACCTTTCCCCAGACACCTACACCACAGAGCAAAGTGCCTCAGCCTTTCTCCCACCCACTTCCTCCTGACCCAGACGGCACTGGGGAGCCTCCTGGAATTTGAGGGTGATCCTAGGGTTGTTCTAGCCCTCTTCCTGAGGCACCCCCTTTGCCCCCCAGCCCACATGTGGGCTCTCCCTGGAGGCAGAGGGGCCTCCCAGCCCTTCAAGTGCAGCTCCATCTTGCGCAGAGCACACACCTGTGGTCCAACTATTCAGGAGGCTGTAGCAATAGGAGCAGTTGAACTTACAAATCTGAAACTAGACCAGCCTGGACAGCACAGCAAGACCCCATCTCCAAAAAAAAAAAAAAGGCAGCTCTGTGTCTATGAGGTGATTCTGTGTGTAAAAAGAACATTATATGGCCAGGTGCTGTGCCATATGCCCGTGCCTATGGCACAGTGATTTGAGAGACTGAGGCAAGAGGATCCTAAGTGTGAGGTCAGCTTCAACAACTTAGTAAGGCTCCTAACAACTTAGCAAGACCTTTTCTCAAAATAAAAATAAAGGGCTGGGGATGTGGCTCAGTGGCTAAGCACCCTGGGTTCAATCCCCAGTACCAAAAAAAAAAAGACTACTACATGGCACACCCATACTCCCACAGGGCACCACGCCACTCAGGGCTGACACTGAGATATTCCCTGTGGGCGCTGCTTGGGGCTCGCCCCTGGCCTTCTGCTTGTCTGTTCCAGAAAGAAGGGCACTTGGCAAACCCCAATCGTTTAGGATCCGTGTCCCCAGAGCACCCTGGCAGACAACTATCCCTGCCACTCATAGCCACCTGCTTCTTCCTCTACCCACCATAGGCCACCAGCTGACAGGTAAACAGGCTGAACCTGGCAGGGAACTCTGCGTCCCCAAGCCAAGTTGGAGCTGTCTGAGGTCAGCTAGAGGAAGGGTCTCCAGCCTGCATCGCAACTCAGGTGAGACCCAGGCCTGGAACGGTCCCCAGACACTGTCCACATGTGCTCTCTCCCCGGAGCCCTGCCTGCGAGCAGCAGCTGGTGTCAAGGTGCACACCTCGGCCTGGAGGAAGTGCTCCACTCACCGTCCAGCTTCATCTGTTCTGGGCAGTAATAGTGGACAACCGCCAAGAGAGCAGCCCCGTCGCTGCCGTCTCGCATCAAGTCCTCCAGCAACGGGAAGCAGGGCGCCTGCCGAGCCGAGAGGTGTTCTCGCCGATAGCGGACCTGCAGTTGACAGAAGGAGAAGGGTCTTCGCGGGAGGCACGCTGCTGCAGCAAGGACCCGCGGGGCACTGGAGACGGGACAGCAGCGGTAATCCCCGCGAGAGCCCAGTATCCGGACCCCACACAACCAGACACCTGTCCACATCTCCACCCAGGACTGTGCATGGTGGCAATGATGAAGGCTCACGCTGCCAAGGCTAATCCAACTACACTGCCGCTGCACCAGGCACACCATGACAGAGGCAGGAGGCACGTCTACACTACCAGGAGCCAACAGCGACAAACCAACGAGAAACAAGTTAAGTGGTGAATGTCCTGATGCTTGGAAGAGCGAGCTCGTCACTTTCCTAAGGTTAGCAACATGAACTGTGGTCATTACAAAAACCAAAAATCAGAATTATTATAGTGTCAGAGAAATTCCAGAAACCAGTTTAGACAAAATTTCTCATAATGCAACCGTCAGCCACTCTAAGAAATACAACAAAGCATCAGGAAACTAAATCCGTGCAAGGTGTTCATAAAACAAACACTTGGTCAAGGCTCCCACACTTCTGCACTCAGAGGAACCACGTGCCAGGTATCCGTAGCAGGTGGGTCCCTCGGCTCTATGCCCCCATCTGCTGAGCATGGCCGGTCAGTAAAAGGGCCTGCAGTGCACTCACGTCTCCTGTGTCGGCAGCCCAGTGCAGCGTTAATGCACAGCATTTCCAGCTGGCCACATTTTCTCCAGAAGGAGAACTAGAGGAAGAAACCCAGCTGTCTACAATAAGGACTGTGGATTTCTGAGAGTTCTGCAGATGAGTCCAACTTGGAGAACTGTCTCGGCAATCTAGAAATTTCGAGTTGATATCTTGGTAAGTATATTGTGTAGAGTATCAATCAGTACTTGTCCCAAGCATAAAATGTCCCAAGCTCCCGATGTTCTTCTAAATTTAGTGGTAAGGCTTGTTTTATGTCCATGGAACGGCCAGCACACACTCTAACTTGTTTCTCAGAGCCCCCGGCACTTGATCCCACAGGCACCCGCCTCATACTGTACCACACGTGCAAAGTCCACGGGTTCCAGCATGCAGTGTGCAATGGCATGCTCCAGGCCAGGCTTCCAAGGCAGCACACACGCAGTGGGCACGGCATGCAGCAAAGCAGATGGATTCTCGATTACAGATGGAGGCATGGGTGAAAGCGGGCGGTGCACTGTCTCCCGCTGCAGCCGTGCAGACCCGGCTCTGCAAACCTCAGGCTGCCCGTACTAAGGCAAACCTTCCTCCTGCCCATCCTCACCCAGCCTCTCCTTGCTGCCACCCACCAACATCAGGGAGGATGGTACTAAGCTCTCCTCTAAGGGAAACCTCCAGGGTCACTGTTCTTGGTCATGTGTTTCTGTTTCCACGAAACTCATCAGAGGCGGCACTCCCCGTGGGACAGCTCCATGTGAGCCCACGCCTAAACCACTTCTGGATCAGGCTGAGAGAGATGCAGGCCTCCATAGGGTGATTTCCTCTCCTTCCTCTTTAACACATCCAGAGAACAGCAAGGTCCCCCACTTAGGGAGGCCCAAGATAATCTGGGCCAAATAATGAAGCTATAGCACACAGGCAGCCGAAGGGGCTCAGAGAGGCCAACTAAGAAAGTTGTGTGTCCCGAAGTTCAGGGGCAGGCTCCACCCAGTGCCACAGCACCGACAAGGGCAGGCAGCAGGTTGGCTCCTCTGCAGAGTAGGCCACCAGGCGGCCCTCAGCTGGATCACTGACTCCTACTCCACAAGGTGACTGGCTTCTTCCTCTCACATGAAAAGTCACCCAACTCCAGGAGCTCGCATCTGTGCTGACCTAACTTAGATCGTTGCCTGGGAATACAGGCACACCTCTCTGCCCACTCCACAAAGGCCCAGGGAGAAGGCCACAAAGAGGACAACAGAGAAACAGAAATACTGGAAAAGCCCTCTCTGTTGTCCACCTGCACCCTGCAAGTGAGCCATCATCCCAAGCAGACAACCCAGCGCAGGCATACTAGAGGTGTCACATTTGAGCCCCATCAGACAAGGGAACATCGGAAGGACGTGTGACCTACGAAAAGCAACAGGGCCAGTGGGCCATCATCCACCTCTGTGTCTACCAGGAAGGGACACATTGTGTCAGTCACACTACACTGTCCACCTACAGAAGCCACTGAGACTGGGAGAAGCATAGCTGGGCTCCAAAGTGCCACACTGCCACCCTGCTCACTACAGAGTGGAACCACCCCCCGTGGACATTTAAATCAACAAACAAACAAAAACAGAACAGTTCTGGGTGCGAGCAGCTCTATGGAAGCGCGTGATGGCAACAGGATGCTCTCAGTGGCAGCTGAGGCTGGAGCACTTACGGGCACTAACTTCCAATACCACTTGGAGGGAGACTGCTCAGGAAGCAGGAAGGAAGGTGAGAGGAGCGTCAGCAGAGCAGGTCCACGGGCGGCAGGCGCGCTCACACGGCACCCACCCGGCAGAGGGGGTGGGACAGCCTCAGTGAGTCAAAGCTTTCCACTGGACAGGACCTCAGCACACCACATCGCCCAGGCGGTTCAAGGGGAAGGTGACACACCCTGCTACCTTTGCAAAGAATGCCTTGGCACTTGGGAAGGCTGGGCACCAAGGCAAGAAGTCCACTCCAAGTGGGGAGCACCTGGTCTGTGTCTACACATGCACACGTCTGAGGGCCAAGGAGGCACGGTGCCCACAAGCCAGACCAGGGAGGCGCCTGGCCACAGCCCGTGTGTAATGCTGGTCGTGGGGAGAGGAAGCCATGAGGGGAGGCAGGACCTGGCTCTCCAGGGGGAGATGGCACAGGCTGGTGGCATCGTGCACACACCTAACTGAGGCAGACTCACCACACAGGTGCTTGGCAGAAGAGAAAATGACGCCAGGGTAAGAGACTAATGCCCAGATCGTGTGACACGCCCATCTGCACCATTCTTCAACACACACATTGCCACCTGATACCTGGTACCAGGCTTCCCAGACAGCCACCAGTCCCACTATACCCCAGGGGCCACCTCGGGGATGTACAGAGGCACCGCTGGCACTGGGCGGTCTCTCCTCCTTTGCTGATGTTCAGAAGCTAACTCCCAGGAAAGCCTACACCCCTGACTCAGAGCTCCCCCACCCGCACCCAGTACACCTGCACCCTCCTGCAGGCAAAGCACCACGACCCCTTTCCAGGGATGGGTGGAAGGGAGACAAATCGCCCATGGTCAGCCCTCACCGAGGCACTGAGAACAAGGCTGCTGGGAGAATCCAAGAGGCTGGCTTCATTTTTGGTGAGTTACAAGAATAAGCAAGTAGTAGCTGCAGGTCAAATTCTTTAAAACTAGGATTAACAATAACAGTGCATTCCAGAGAAATTAAATTTGCTCTTTACCTTTTGATGAGCTGGACTTTCCAGTAATTGCTGTTTTAATTTAACTTCCTTCTCTGTTATTTCTCTCATTTTAAGATTTACCTAAAGTAGAAGAAGAATGTGTTAAGAAGGAGGCTTCTACATCCCTGGTACCTTCACCTCCATCTTCCCTCCCAGAGAGCCCCATGACACAGACACAGAGATGGAGGGGTTTCACATGACCCAAGGCTGGCCATGGATAATAATGTCAGCCAGCCTTGGCAAGGAGACTCACATGCCTCCTGGCGCCAGCGCAAGGCTGTCCTTCAGCACACACAGCCAACACCTTTGGCAGGTGTGCTCAGAACAGGCTGGCCTGACTGGGCATAGGTCCCACCTGACCTAACCACCAGGAAACAACTCTCAGCAAATTTCATGCTAAAAGCTGAGCTATACACCATTAAAAACTAGAGACATGCGTACTCTCTCTTCCCCCAACTGCACAGATGAGATGAGAAGGGAAAAACGTGCATCCACACTAGGGGTGTGGTCCAAGCTGTAAGCAGAAGGCGCAGGGCTAGTCATCCCCAGACCGGAGCACACGCTACTCCTGCAAACCACAGCAATGAGAAAGAAGCTGCTCTGAGATCCAAGGGAAGGACACAGGGAGTCTCGATAACATGTAAAGAAAACATGGATTAGAAAGCAGAAAAAAGACAAATCTCAGTCTTATAAACAGGATTATATCTAATCAAGACAGACAAACCTGAGATAAATGCTCAATCTTTGAAAAAGAGAACCACTGTACAAAGTACCAAGCAGCCAGGCATGGGGCAGGAGCTCACAGGCTCCAGGCCAGCCTGGGTGGCTTAGCCAGGCCCTATCTCAAAGTGAAGTAAAAGGCAGGGGTGGCTGGGGACACAGCTCTTGGTAGACACTTGCCTAGCACATGCGCAGCTCTGGGTTACATCCCCAGTACTGCAAAAAGGAAACAAATACAAAAGCATATCCTCCTACTTAAAGTGAAAATTAATTTCAAAATTCCGAAGAAATGGTCATGTAAAGGAAAATATAATTGTTATTTACAAAAAATCACCAAGGAGGAGACTAAATCTGGCAAATTAAACATCTGCCTGTATTTCTGAACCACACAGACCAGGAAAATTTAAAAGCTGGAAACCCACAGAGGAAAGGAGATAGAAGAGAGCTCAGCAAGAAGGGTGATGGGCAAGCTGGGCCCTGGGAGCTGAGCCAGAGGGGTGGAGGGTGGGAATGAGAGGCCAGCGCCTCCATCCTTGTCCTGGGGCCTGGAGCTGTGAACAGAAGACTGCCTTCCAAAGGCAGAATTGGGCAAGGACGGTCACCCAGTTTCACCCACACCAAGGTATACTCCAGTAGCAGGAACCACCTCTCGTCCTGGGGAAAGAATACCGGCCTAGGATTCCACATACAACAGCAGTTCTCTCTGAACAGGAGAGAACCACCAGTAAGAGTGCCACAGGACCTATGCATAGGGGGAGAAAGCGACACAGAAACACGGACACTCAGGCAGCTGACGCGGGGCAAACACGTCCAGGATCTGCACAAGGTCAGAACTACACCCACCAAATGCCAAGCACCTGATGGTGCAGAACCAAGGCAGAGAACTGCCAGCCCTCCACACAACCAGGGAAATGACACTGGCTGTCACTGGACTCTACCCCACTAACTGCCCTATTTTACCTACAATCCTCTTGGGGGCAGCAAACACTGGTGGGTTTACTGAAGTGTGGGAAGCCATTTCTGACACGTGATTGGGTGGCTCCCGTTAAGGGTCTGAGGCGCTTTGGCTGTGTCGAAGCTTTCCCGACCCTTTCCTGATGAGAGAACCCATCCGTGTGGGGGTGTGCCTGACCACTGACCCCGGGGGCCCAATCACTGACCCTGACCTTGGAGTGCAGTCCCCCCTCAGCCTTCATTGGATGGAATTCTCCCCTGAATCTCTTGTTCCCCAATAAAGGGCTACTCCCAGGCGTGTTCACTCTCTCTCTCTCCTGCTAGCCCTGAGTAATCCTTGCTGCCCTGCTGGGCGGTTAGAGGAGGGAACCAGAGAGGGGAGCCGTCTCAGACCTAGCAATAGAAATAAGGTAACTGAGTCTGTGTGTTTTATTTCGATCTCTTCTAGCTAACTTTATGCCTAGAACCTCATTAATGAAACCACTGCACAGGCCGCATGGTGGAATTGGCGCCCAACGTGGGGCATTCTAGATTAGTTAGATTGAGTGGGAGCGTGCTATAAAGATAAGGATAAAAATAAAGGAAGAGGTGACAAATTGGGTCACAAAAGTACGTGGAGTTATTGAAGGAAAGAGACCTTAAATTAATTAAAATGGGAAATTCAACTTCTACGGATAAGGAAATGTATCTGACTATTTTAGACAGTATAATTAATCAGAAAGGAAAACAGATAAAGAAAACTCAGTTATTACAATTCTTAAAGATTGTAGGTGAATATTGTCCTTGGTTTTGTCAACAAGAGTCTCCAAATTTACTTACTTGGGAGAAATTAGGAAGAAAATTACAAAGAGTCTGTCTTTCTAATGAACTACCTGGAGGCATAGAAAATATTCAGAAAACTTGGACGGCTCTAAAAGTTTGTCTTTTTGAATATATGGGCCAGAGTTCGTGGCCCCCTGAGGACCTCTTAAAAGGCATTCAAAGAGCTGTTACGTCTATTCAAATGGAAAATCAGCCTGAGGCTAAGTTAATTCCCTTTCCCTTAAGCCCTTTAAAAACAAAGGCACTAGGGGCCAAGCCAAAGGTTAAAAATGTGAAATTAAACTTGCAAGATCAGGCTAGC
The DNA here is from genome assembly GCF_964194105.1 of Spermophilus citellus. Classification (NCBI taxonomy): domain Eukaryota; kingdom Metazoa; phylum Chordata; class Mammalia; order Rodentia; family Sciuridae; genus Spermophilus; species Spermophilus citellus. The sequence continues at coordinate 1,906,294 of NC_138183.1, read as the reverse complement.
CCGCAGGGGGATTGTAGAGAGCAGCATCATACAGGAGAAACATCCGAAATCCTAGAAAGCCCTCCGGAAGAGGTAGCCGATCTTCCTAGAGAGGAAAATATGGAAGAGATTCCTAGAGGGGCTCAGAGTTCTTCTCAACCACGTGGTTTAGAAACCCAAATTCAAAATGGCGATAGTGCAGAGTCTGACCATGTCTCACAGTCTGAGGAAGAAGAATCAGACGTTGAAATTCAAGACTTACAGAGAAATTTCAATAGGCTGCGTTTAACACCGCCTGCCCAGACTATTCGAATTCGGCCAGTACCTACTAAAAGAACAAAATTTAACAGGTATGCTGGATTAAAAATTACTTTTCTTACCCCAGTCCAGCGAGGTATTAAGAAGGCTCAAGAATTGGGGGAAGATACTAGCGGTTTTCACCTTTTTCCAGTTTTTGAGCAAGTTAATGAGCAAGATCAGAGAGTTAGAGTTCATGTTGTAATCCCATTTAAAACCATTAAGGAACTAAAAAGTGCATGTGAGACATATGGTCCAAATTCGCCTTTTGTACAGAGCCTGATAGAAAATATTTGCTCACAACCCCTTCCTCCTAGCGAGTGGATTTCTTTAGCCAGATCTTGTCTGAGCGGGGGAGATTTCTTACTTTGGAGGACTTACTGGACTGATTTTTGTACTGAACAGGCAGAGAGAAACAAAAGACAAGATATAGAAACGCCAGTAGAGATGTTTTTAGGGACTGGAGATTTCGCTGATTTAGAAAGACAGTTAAATTATGATTTTGTAGTATACAATCAAATAACTGATTGTGCAAAAGGTGCTTGGAGACAGATCGTCTCCAAGGACCAATCCAATTTAGTTCTTACCAAAATCAGACAGGGTGCCAGTGAAACTTATTCAGATTTCGTAGCCCGATTGTATCAGGCTGCAAACAGGTCCATCGGGGACCCGGGAGCGAGCGAGTTTATTGGCTTTTGAAAACTCGAATAGATACTGTCAGGATATTCTCCGGCCACACCATAAAAAAGGGACAATTTCTGAGTATATCCGCCTGTGTTCTGACACAGACTCTACTCAATTGCAGACAGTAGCCTTAGCCGCGGCACTAAAAGAAACTTTGAGGCCACAGGATTTAAGACAAAAGTCCCACGGGAGATGTTACGTTTGTGGGAAAAATAATCATTTTGCGCACAAGTGTTGCATGCGTGATTTTAAGTTCAGGGCTCCATCTACTGGCGATAATAGATATTGCAGGACTCAGCCCCATACGGTGGATCTAGATGGCGCGGATGAGCCCGCCTTCTTGTCATCATTTCCACCTGGGCGGAACACAAACTTCCGGTCAGCCCCCCCTCCTCCCCCCCCCCACAGAGAATGAGGAAGTAGGTGGTCGCGCAATGTGACGTCATCGTGCCGACCATGGGGGCCGCCATCTTTAATTTTACCAGAGCGGAACAAACAGTTTCCGTACAAACCCCTAATGATTTTCAAGGCTTTTAAGAGAGATTAATTGGCTACAGCTATCCTTAAAACTAACTACTTCTAAATTAAGTCCTTTATTTCAGATATTACAAGGAAATCCCTCTCCAACCTCTCCACGTCCACTAACCTTGGAAGCTAAAACAGTGTTCAGGAGAGTGGAAAATGCAATTAAAAATGCACAGCTTACTAGAATTGATCCTAAAGAAATAGTGTATTTATTAATATTTCCAACTGAGCATACCCCAACAGGAGCCATATGGCAAAGATTAGGAGTTATTGAGTGGATTTATTTATCCCACTCCCCTCAAAAAACATTAATTCCTTTTCATGATTCTATAGCTCAATTAGTAATTAAAGGTAGAACTAGGATTTGACAATTAATTGGATCTGAGCCTGATATTATAATTATTCCATTTTCTGTTCCACAGACTAATTGGCTTTTTCAAACTTCTAGCTCATGGCAGATAGCTTTTGCTGACTTTCCTGGCCAGATAGATAGCCACTATCCTCGTGATAAGATTATACAATTTGCATCATTAACGTCACTTATTTTTCCAAAGATTGTGCGTGCCTATCCTATAGATGAAGCTTTATCGGTGTTCACGGATGGTTCCAACTCAGGTAAAGCAGGTTTTTATAGCCGTGTTCACACAGAGGTAATACAAACTTCTTATACTTCTGCCCAAAGAGCAGAGCTTCAAGCTCTGATTTGTGCCTTAGATTACTTTTCAAATGAGCCTATATTTATTCTGACAGCTTATATGCAGTCGGAGTTACCAAAAATATTGAAACCTCAGTTATTGGGTATACTTCATCACAGGAGTTATATGAGTTATTTCATAATTTACAAAAGAAAGTGCTAATGTGAAAGTACCCATGTTTCATAGGACATATACGTGCCCATACTAATCTTCCTGGACCTCTAGTTTCAGGTAATGACAAAATTGATAAGTTAATAGCTTTTTGTCAACAGATGTCTTCATATGACTGTGCACTAGCTTCCCATTCCTTGCATCATCAAAATGCTTCTAGCTTACATAAAAAGTTTAATATTACTAGAGAACAAGCTCGTCAAATTGTAAGCCAATGTCCTAAGTGTGTTATCCACACTCCATCTCTGCCATCAGGGGTAAATCCCCGTGGATTAAAACCAAATCAGATATGGCAAATGGATGTAACTCATATTCCTCAATTTGGTAAGCAATGTTATGTACATGTCATAGTGGATACTTATTCTAGATTTACTTTTGCCACAGCACGTACTAAGGAAAATACTTAACATGTAATTTCTCATTGCTTAGCAGCTTTTTCCGTTTTAGGGTGCCCTATGCAGATTAAAACAGATAATGCTCCAGCTTACGTAAACTCTTCTTTTCAACAATTTTGCCAAGAGTTTAAAATTAATCATAAAACAGAAATTCCTTATAACCCCCAAGGTCAAGCCATTGTGGAACGAGCTCATTTATCTATTAAGCTTCAATTACAAAAATTAAAAGGGGGGAATAGAGTTGCGACTCCCCAAAATAGCCTTAATCATGCCTTGTTTGTTTTAAATTTTTTAAACTGTGACGCAGAAGGTCACACTGCTGCTGAGAGACAAATGTCTCCCTCAGTAACAGGCCCTTTAGGCAGAGTTTTGTGGAAAGATTTACAGACTGGTCAGTGGAAAGGGCCGGACCCGGTGATAATGCGGGGCAGAGGTCATGCTTGTATTTTCCCAGAAAAAGCTTTCCGTCCTATTTGGGTGCCTGAACGTGCTATCAGACATGGAAGAGATAGAACCCAGATTCAAGCGACTGAGGATCGACCCGGAGGAGCCACTACCCAGGAGGAGGAGATATCGAAAAAAAGATGAAAAAAGATGAAGAAAGACCAGATTGAACCAGCTGAAAAGCTGATTTCGTGGGAAGACGTGAAGAAGCTTGAATTTCCCAGGCTTCCCGAATACTTCGACACCTAGGAAAGAACAGGACCCCAGTCTTGATGGTAGCGACAGTAATTGCCCTACTGGGCTGTCAGGTAAAGGGGAATCAAGTAGACACTTATTGGACATATTTCCCAGATCCACCCCTGGTACACCCAGCTGTGTGGACTGGAGAATCTATTCCAGTATTTACTAATGACTCATTCATGATGGGAGGATTTACAGATACTCATATTACTCCCAATCATGTGACTAGATTTAATTATTCTGGCTACAGTGCCCAATTACCTTTGTGTTGGTCACATGATAAACATGCTGGCTGTCTGAAAGTATCATTCGAAGAAAAGACAGCGATTGGTAAACCTAGACTGACAAATAATTCTATTTATGGAGACTTAAAACCTAATACTAGATCAGTAATTAAGATGGGACTTTCCCATAACAAGCCAGTCATTTCTGCAAAACCTCCACAGATACCCCACTGTCCAAATAGTTCTACAATTGAAATTGGCACCTTTCCTAAATGGATGGATTGTGTAAATACCTTTCCTGTACAACATAAGGTGTCTAAAGATAGTGGGTATATTTTAGACTGGTCTCCAAAAATTGATAAGAGACAATTACGAAGAAATTCTGCTATGACACCTGCAGGATTTGTTAGTAATATTTTGACTTATAGTGAAGGAGGTGTTCAAAAAGATATTTGGCGTTTAATTGCTGCCTCAGAATTTTTACATTTTACAGATAAACCTTTACCAAAATTTGTCGGCAAGAACTGTAAAGAGGGATCTTGCTATGGCTTACGAGCTTGTGTCCAATCTCCTTATGTTTTAATTATTGGGAATGTAAAAGTTGAATGGATAGATGACAGATATATTGTTACTTGTAATAAGTGCAACCTAACCAATTGTATTACTAGGTATAATGGAGGAAAAGGAGTGCTGATACTTCATCAGCCCTCTTTCGTTTTATTACCTGCTAATATTTCAGAGCCATGGTATGCTGATGCTAGTCTACAAGTCTTGCAGCAAATTCATGCCCAGCTAACAAGACCTAAACGTGCTATTGGAGTCATAATTGTTGGTGTTTTAGCGCTGGTCTCGTTTATTGCCTCAACTGTCTCTGCGTCTCTGACATTGTCTCTCTCGGAATATTCAGCATGCAAAATTTCTTAATAATTTAGCTCAAAATACTTCCAAGGCTCTGCGTAATCAAGGAAATATTGATGAAAGGATTGAAACTAAATTAAACGCCTTAGAGGCGACTGTTATAGACATAGGTAATGAACTTTCAGCCTTAAAATTCAAAGAAAGGCTTAAATGCCATGCTAATTATAAGTATGTATGTGTTACAGCTGCCAAGTACAATGCTTCTCTCTGGGATTGGGAGAAGGTTAAAAACCATTTATTAGGTATTTGGCAAAATAGTAATAATAGCTTGGATATTCTGGAACTTCATTACCATATCCAAGACATTCAAAATAATAGAGCTGATTTTTCAGATCCTTCTTCTTTGGCTAACCAAATATTGAAGGAGTTAAATGGATTCAACCCTGGAAATATTCTTAAACACTCCGCTTGGTACATTATTGGATTATTCTCTTTGCTGTTAATTCTCTTTTGTGTTGTAACTATAGGATGGCGAGTCTTCAAATCAAGAATCCAGAAACTCCAGAGAGTGAACCGCCACCTCATTGTTAAGAAAAGGAAAGGGGAATATGTGGGAAGCCATTTCTGACACGTGATTGGGTGGCTCCCGTTAAGGGCCTGAGGCGTTCTGGCTGTGTCGGAACTTTCCCGGCCCTTTCCTGATGAGAGAACCCATCCGTGTGGGGGTGTGCCTGACCACTGACCCCGGGGGGCCCAATCACTGACCCTAACCTTGGAGTGCAGTCCCCCCTCAACCTTCATTGGATGGAATTCTCCCCTGAATCTCTTGTTCCCCAATAAAAAGCTACTCCCAGGCGTGTTCACTCTCTCTCTCTCCTGCTAGCCCTGAGTAATCCTTGCTGCTCTGCTGGGCGGTTAGAGGAGGGAACCAGAGAGGGGAGCCGTCTCGGATCTGGCAATAGAAATAAGGTAACTGAGTCTGTGTGTTTTATTTCGATCTCTCCTAGCTAACTTTTATGCCAAGAACCTCATTAATGAAACCATTGCGCAGGCCGCATGGTGGACTGAAGCTCAATGCGCTCTTCAGTGTAATGTCTTTACATCCTACGTGACCACATGGGGAACAGGCCCTCAGCTCCTCTGCTATGTGGCAATCAAAGTGCCTGGTGATCCAGGCCCTGCAAGTCTGTCAGACACGGTGTCAAGCCACCAACTGCTAGATGTGGAATGGAGGATGTCTGTTATCAAAGCATTTGCCAGAGTCTGTTGCTTGGATAAAATAACGAATCTCAAACAAAAACTAAAATTTTGGAACATTTGTTTCTACAACCCAAAGCTAGATGGCACCCACAAAAGGTGACATGTAGGAGATCTACTTTGGGTTAAACAGCACTCCACAGGACAGACACCGTGTTCCAAAACCATGGATGAGTTGGTTCCAAGACCAAGGAAGAGTGCAAGGAAGACAAAGACTGGGGCTGAACAGGGCAGAAAGCTCACCACTGGGCCAGGATCCGAAGGCCGCAAAAGACCAGAAGATCAGAGGCCCGTAAGGACTCGAAGAGGCCCCATGTCATTAATTACAAAGCGACTGCCTCATGCCCTCTAGGAAAGCTATTTAAAAAACAAAAGGGGCTGTGGTTATGGCTCAGTGGTAGAGCACCCACCTTGCATGTGCAAGGCCCTGGGTTCGATCCTCAGCACCACATAAAAATAAATAAACAAATAAAATAAAATTCTTGTGTACAACTACAAAAAAAATTTTAAAAAAGTAAGAAAAGAAAATAACAAGTGCTAGCAAGGATGGGGAAACTGAACCTTCAGAGGTGGCCAGTGGGAAATGGCACGTGCCACAGCACAGGTGAGCCTTGGAAACAGGAACGGGGCAGAAGGCAGACTCAAGAGACCACTCACTGCATGATTCCTTCTACACATGCCCAGGCAGAAGCAGCCAGGGGCTGCCAGGTCTGGGCAGTGATGCTGACAGGCAGGGCTCCCTCCAGGCATGTGAGGTGCTCTGCTGCTGAGACAGTGGGCTGTCCCCACACCTCTAAACGTGCCACACACTCGACTATACACCCTAAAATGGTGAGCTCAGTGCATGTGCGTCCTTTTGGCTGATGGGTTTCTAAGGCTCCATTACGATTCATCTTTGGGAAGCTGCTGCTGTCAAGCTTTGGTGTGATATTGAAGGCAGAAGTGCACACACGTCCAAGAAGATAACAGAAATACCCTCTTCTCTGTTGCAGCATCTATGTGAAGCCAGGTTTTCCTTATAAACTTCAATGAAATACAACATATTATAATCAATTAAATGCAAAAGAGGATAGGAGAATCCAGTTGTCTCCTAGCAAGCCACATACTGAAGATATAAGATATCGCTACTTTCAAATGTTTTCCTTAGGAAAATACAGTTATTCTCACTTTAAAAAAACATCATTTATGTTAACATAAAATGAATTATGTTTACCATTTTTAAATGTTTTAAATTTTCTGGGCTGAGGCTGGGGCTCAGCGGCAGAGCACTTGCCTCGCACATGTGAGACCCTAGGTTCGATTCTCAGCACCACATAAAAATAAATAAGTGAAATAAAGATATTGTGTCCAACCACAATTAAAAAATAAATTTAAAAAAATTAAGGACTTAAAATTATTTAAAATTTTTTTCTTTTTTTAATTCCTAATATGGAAAATACTATCAAATCGAACTTTTCTTAAAAAGCTCTTTAAGGCCCGCAATAATCTTAAAGGATTAAGAGCGTAAAGGGGCCATCCACCAGTTTGAAAATTTTGGTCAGTACAAAAAAGAACAAAAACTGAAAAATACATAAGCAAACATTGAAGACTTTTATTCTCAATGCTAACTGCTTTAAAAGGTAACTGGCGCTTAGAGCAGAACTGCATGACCAATCAGGGCTGCCGTGAAATGAAGGGTGACAGCAGCCCCAAAGCCCCAGGGACAGCGTCCTTCTCTGTCCTGGAGTAGATGGTGCTTGCAGCAGCCATGGCCATCTGAAAATGCAGAGTGCCACAAAGAAGCAACCTAAGAAACACAGGAGGTGTCACGGAGTGCTGAAAATACTCAGCCCAGCCAGGCCCTGTGGGCCACTGCCATCCCACCTTCCCAGGAGGCTGAGGCAGAGGAGCACAAGGTGGAGGCAACCCAGCAAGCCCTGGGAAGCAGCTCGATGGTACAGCTCTTCAGCCCAAGGCGAGACAAAGAAGCCAGACAGGACAGTAAGCCTGCACTGATTAGGGTCAATGTGACTGGTCTGAACACTGCACGAGGAAGCACGTCCTCAGGTGAGAGGGCAAGGCCAGCTACAGGCACACAAGGAACATCCAGAAAGAGACCAGCCAGGGAGAGGGAAAAGGCCACCTGACATGCCGCGAAGGAGACTATTGGGACAAAGACATCACTGGTGATAAAAGGGACATTTCTTGAAGCTGGGCACGATGGCGCACACCTGTAATTCCAGCAGCTCAGGAAGCTGAGGCAGGAGGATTGCATGTTCAAAGCCAGGCTCAGTAACTTAGTGAAGCCCTATCTCAAAATTTTAAAAAAGGGCTGGGGATGTGGCTCAGTGGTAAAACACCCTGGGTTCAATCCCTGGTACCAAAATAAATAAATAAATAAATACAAAGACTAAAATGCGTGAACCCAATAACAGACCGAAAATACTAAAAAAAAAAAAAAAAAAAAAAAAGCAAAACCTGGCAGAACTGAAGCAGGAAGCAAATCAGGCTCCAGGGGAGGCTTCACACTCTTCTCCTCTCCGAGTAACCAGATGACAGTCCCAGGAGACAGCCAGCCACCAAGATTGCAGCAGACACAACCCCCACACCAACCCAGGGGCTGACACCCATCCTCAGAACAGGCCTCCCCATTCAGGGTGAGACACACAGTGCACATTCTCAGGCCACAGGGTTAAACTAGAAATCAAAGACACAAAAAGATGTCTGGAACCCCCTCCAAATATTCAAGATTAGGCAAAAGCTTTCCAGATAATCCACCAATAAAACAAGAATTCACCAGTGAAACTAAAAATAATATAATACATAAAAACACATAAGACACAGCAAAAGCGCTGCATGGAAGAGTCAACAGCTCTGAACGCTCACATGGGCATGGAGGAAGGGCTGGATGACTGGCTTCAGCTGACCACTCACGTCAGGACTTCACTGCCCGCTTCCAAGTCCCGGTAGACAGGTGCACGCTCATCACAGAGGGCCTACGTGAGGAGGGGCACGCTCACCACCTGAGCTGGACTACAGCACCAGCCCACCCGACAAACACATACTGCTCCGATGTGCCAACCCAAAACTAAGACAAAAGGAATAGGGAAAATAAAGAAGAGCAAATTAAAGAAAAAATGGAAAAAACAAAAACTAACAAAGAAAATGGACAAAATGATAGGGGAAACCCAATAAAAATGACAAACAGATATTTTAGACTAATAATGCTGATAAACCAGAACAACTGAAGGAACAAATCACCAGGATCAAGAAACCAAGAGGGGACAGCACCACAGACTGTAGAGACACTAAAAGGATAAAAAGTGAAATGTATGGGCCTGGAAGGAAGCTCAGAGGTAGGGTGTGTGCCCTGCGTGCCTGCAGCCCTGGCTTTGGTTGCCAGCGCTAGAGGGAAAAAAAGAACTTTATGCCGACAAATCCAACTACTTACTTAAAACTGACACATTTTTTAACAAAATCTAAACCTTTTCTATTCAAAATGAATAGAAAACCTAAATACCTTTAAATATTTAATTTGCTCTTCTATTTAACTAGGAGATAAAATTAGGGAGATAAAATTGTGTGCCACTGCTTAGGACACAACCAAAGACATTAAAACTAAAAGTCCAGGGACAAATTCAGAAACTCTATACAAGATGCCACACTGAAAATCTACAGCCATGCTCAAATAGGGCATGCTGACAGACTGTGAGCCTCAGCACTGGCAACACTGATAACTGCTCTAGATTTAACACATTCCCACTCAAAATCCCAGCAAATGCCCTTTGCAGGAAATGCCAAGCTGATGTGAATGTGCAGACCTAGAACAGCTAGAACGATTATTGTTTAACAAAAGGGCATAGTTCAAGACCTACATTATCTCACCACAGACTTACAAGTACTACCACAGTCTGGATCAACCATAGACTGTCTGACGCGGCCAGGAAATTAAGTCACACAGATTCGTGGAAAAGATGTTAAGCACCCAACACAGACTCGCTGGTTTTCCCCACAGCCACCACCGTGAAGCAAAGGAGAATGGAAGATGCCCTCCAGAGAGGGCCTCAGAACTGCCTCTGCACAGGAGCCAGAAACCTCACACCCTCATGCACAGTGAATGAACTCAGAAGGGGTCAGGGATGCCAGCACAAGAACTGAGACCATGGCACAGCCAGCGGGGATAGGCAGAGATTTCTAAGATAGAAGCACTGCAATGTGGGCTGCCAGGGCTCAGGAGCCTGTGCTTTTCAACAGACCAACTAAGAAAATGGTGAGGAGGACTGGGGTATACTGCAATGCAGGACGAGGCTTGATCCCCAGTACCACACAGGAGGAGGGAGGGAGGGGACCAGACTGGGAGTAGACCAGACTGAGAAGGCACTGGATTCCCAGTACATACAGTATTCCAAATTATCACAACTTGATAATAAGACAAATAGTCAATTAAAACGAGTGAAAACAAGTGATGCACACCTGTGATCCTAGCAACTCAGGAGGCCAAGGCAGGAGGATCACAGTTCCAGCCTGGCCTGAGCAATGCAGTGAGGCCCTGTCTCAAAATACAATAAAAAGGGGTAAGGGTGTGGCTCAGTGGTAGAGTGCCCTGGGTCCAATCCCCAGTACTGGAAAAAATAAAGCAAAGGTAAAGTAAATAAGGGTAGAATACCTGAAAAGGCACCTGATAAAAAAGCACAGACATCTCTCCCAGGTACACACAGAGGAAAGCACAGGAGAACCCACCTCAGGAGAACCTCACTCCACAGCTGAAGTGAAGACTGCACCAAGCATGGGCTCAACAGCACGGCCACTGAAACTCTGCCTTGCCAGTGGAGTTTAAAGGACACAGCCACTCTGGAAAGCGTTCAGATAGCTGCTTCTAAACTATGGTTCAAATATACTGCTATATTTAAGTTACATACACGTATCATGTGATCTAAACATTTACTTGAACGCATGAAAGCACATCAGCACACAGAGATGTGCGCCAAACAGACTCTAGAACCTATATCAAAATAGACAACATCAGCTGGGCACGGTGGCGCAGGTCTGTAATCCCAGCAGCTCAGGAGGCTGAGACAGGAGGATTGCAAGTTCAAAGCCAGCCTCAGCAATGGTGAAGTGCTTAGCAGCTCAGTGAGACACTGTCTCTAAATAAAATACAAAATAGGGCTGGGGATGTGGCTCAGTTGCTGAGTGCCCCTGAGTTCAATCCCCAGTACCAAAAAATAAATAAACATCAGCAACAACCCAAGTGCCCATCAGCAGGGGATGATAAATCATGGTGCATTTATATAACAGAATTCCAAGCACAAAAACAGCAAACTGCTGATGGATGCTCAATCAAAGAGGCTAGACCCAGGAAGATCACACAGCGCAAAACACTTTATCAAAACAAATCCCCATGAAAAAGCAGATCGGCAGTGCCTAGGGGTCAGCTGCACAGGAGCACAAAGCAGGGTTCCACAGGTGGCAAAACACAGCCTCCATCCTAGTGGCTATTAAACGGTCAGCCAACATGATGGCCACACTGCAATGCCAGATGCTTGGGAGGCTGAGGCAGGAGGATCACATGTTCAAGCCAGCCTGGGCAACTTGGCCTGACCCTGTCTCAAAATAAAATTTTTTAAAAGGGCTGGGGATTTAGTTCAGTGGTACAGCTTGTCTAGCATGTGTGAGGCAGAGTTCCATCCCCAGCACCATCAAAAAAAAAAAAAAAAAAAAAAAAAAAAGGTCACTGTCACTTGTCAAAATGCAAAGAATCACATCCATTTGTTACATACAAGTTATATCTCAGTAAGGCATTTTTTCAAAATAGAAAAAGAAAGCAATGGCCTGGCCATCAATACAAACTAAAAAGAACCTCTGGAAGGCAGACCTTGGTGAAACCCTGGAAAACCCAGGAAAAAGAGAACCCAAGTACCTAACCACCACAGAGATGCTTCAGGAACCCACAAGGACGGCTTGGCTGCTGCAGTCCCAGACAAAGGACAGCTACACAGCACCCGGGTGCTGGGCCGAAAGGTAGTGTCTCAGAGGTACACAGGGTGTGCAAGGAACCAAGGTCCAGGCCAAGAGGAGGCAAAGGCAAGTCCAAGATGGCAGACATGCAGACAGCCTAGGCTGCCACCATCTCAGTGGGGGCAGGACGGGGTCCCAGAGGGATGCCACAAGAAAAGGATCTCGGCTCACTAGATAGGCCTTGAAGCTGCTGAAGACTGGGAGGCCTCGGAGGTGCACTTGGGAGAGGACCCCAGAAGGGCAGTGCACATGGGGAAGCCTGAAGGATGCTCCATCTTACTGACCAGGGAGTCCCACCTGAAAACACTGGGAGGTGTGTACAGTCTGCACACTGGTGGCAGCAGAGGACCCCAGTTGATAGGAAGCCCAGGAACCGAGAGTGGGAGAGCACACAAGGCCCCCAGCACACCACAGCCACACCAGGCACAGCCTAGCAAGGTGAGCCTGAGCTCCTCTGGATATGCCAAGGAAGCAGCCAGCCACACCGGGCTGGGAAAGAAGAGGCCATGATAACAGACAAGAAACAGCACTCGGGGTAAGAAGGGAACACCCCGCCACTCAACCTCAAGTCTGATCCAGGAGAAGGGGCCGGGGACAAAGGCCACAGGAGCTGCGAGCATCGTAACACAATCCAGGTCAGTAGCTGTGTCCACTGGGGACAAGCCAGGAGGAAGCCAGATGCAATGGTATGTACCTGTGATCCCAGCTGCTCAGAAGGCTGAGGCAGAAGGACTGCTTGAACCCAGGAGTTCAAGGCCAGCCTGAGCAGTATACCAAGATCTAGCTCAAAGAAAATAAGAAATGCATATGGTGTGACATCCGCAAATTTTTTTTAAAAAATACATCATCATAGCCAGGCATGGGGCATACACCAGTGGCCTCAGTGACTCAGGAAGCTGAGGCAAGAGGACTGCTTAAACCTAGCCTGAGCCATATGGCAAAATCCTGTATTAAGAACAAAAAAAACCAAGCTGGGTGTGGTGGCACATTCCTGTAATCCCAGTGACTGAAGAGGCTGAGGTAGGAGGATGGCAAGTTCAAGACCAGCCTCAGCAACTTGGTGAGACCCTGTTGCAAAGTAAAAATAAAAAGGGCTGGGGATGTGGCTCAGTAGTTAAGCACCCCTGGTTCAACCCACAGAACCAAAAAAACAAAAAAAGGGATATAGAAGACAGAAAAACCCATAGGAACCATGTGGCCTCTGGAACACATGGATATGAACTTGTAAACATCTGCCATGTCCATGGGCAACAAGGGCAGGAACCTCAGAAAACCGTGTATAAACACATGCAAACACTGGAGAAACCTGACCAAACAGGGAGGGAGAAATGTGCTCCTCCCCAAAGGAACACAGGCTTTATCCTGTGGGGAGAGTCACCTTTCAAAGGGGCAAGTATTTATTAATGACATCCAATTTATGGAAGAATTGGGAGACAGGGCACCCAGAAAGGCTAATGGCATGATAAAAACACACAGCCTTCAAAGATCGGATCTGGCAAGACAAGCAGAGCAATTAAAAATGAACACTTGCACCACAACCATTCCCTTGCTGAAACATGGTCTGAGGAAATGCTGGAGACTGTCCAAGAGGCAGTGTAGAGAAGAGAGACAGCCTCCATCAGCGGGGGTCAGCTGGGTGGCAGGGAGACGCCCGCTGCCCTCACCGACCCAACCTTGACTTACCTGGGATATGCTTAGATAAGGTCCAACTGTGTCTCTAAGTCTACATGTAACCCACATAAACAAAAACTGTAAGGACCATCAGAATGTCAACCATTTTCACATGGTAAGATCATGGGTCAGTTACGTTTGTCCTTTCACCCATTCATAGTTTCTGAATTTTCTGCAAAAACCATATCATTTGTTTTATAGTAAGTCAAAAACTGAATATTTGTCCACAGGAAGATCCTACTAGGGTTTCAGAAATGTCCTGAAGCTCAGTTTCCAATCCCATTTTTAACCAAGTTCCTACAGCACCTCCCCCTGGCACCGGCCTCATATGAGACACAGTGCCCACCTCCAGAGGCGCCCTTAGGCAGAGATGGCGCTAACCAGCATCCAGGTCCAAACTAGGCCCAGAGGCTCCAAAGTGAGACCCAGCAAAGACAGCAGCACTCACCTTCCCCTGCCACAAGATCACAGGTGTAAGGGAGCCGGACAACCCACCTGATCCCCCAAACTCTCATCTGGAACACAAATCAATTCAAGAACAAGGTGACTATCTGAGCAGAAGTCCCAGCACAAGCCTTTCCCAATTCCTGACACCAATCTGCTTGTCATAGCAGTTTGAGGGGAGCCGGCAAAGGGAGCCATTAGTCCAGCTTTTGTACACGCACACACTTTATAAGCAAAGAATTTAAAATGTCTCACAGGGTCACATCTTCAAGCACGCTGAGGTAACTTCACATGGGGCTGCACAATCTTGTCTCCTTTGGCTCCTGATGCCCACTCAAACACCGTTTACAAATAAGGATGCTTACAAACCACAGACTTTGGGAAGGTAAACTCATGAATAAGTACACATACTAAAGATGAAAGCTCTTCATGTGTATTGTATAAAAACTGCACTGTAAATTTCTAAATGTGAGTAAGCTGGGCATGGTGGCACACATCTGTAATCCCAGTGGCCTGGGAGGCTAAGGCAGAAGGATCATAAGTTCAAAGCCAGCCTCAGCAACTTAGGGAGACCCTGTCTCAAAATAAAAAACAAAAAAGGGCTGAGGATGTAGCTCAGTGGTTAAGTGCCCCTGGGTTCAATCCCTGGTACCAAAAAAAAAAAAAAAAAAAAAAAAAAAAAGCTTTTAAATGTAAAAGGGAAAAACAATATTTAACAAGAAGACACCATGTGCCTCCTAAGAATCAATGTTTTCTAAAACTGAGCTGCACACAGATGCCAAAGATAAAATGAGGATCCATTCATTTGTTTCAACCATACCCATGTACTGCATTTTCAAAGACCACTCATCTTGCTCACTCTGGATGCCCAGGAGAAAGGCCTGTTCTGTTTTTAAACTATTGCAGACACCTTGCTGGTCACAGCATCCAGTAGTCCCAAATGATAAGAAAGACCCAGCAGCCAGGTCCCTGCCTGAGAGTCAGTATGTGCTCTCAGGGAAGGAGGGCCCAGCAGGTGCTCACCTTGTTGATCCAGAACACCATGGCATCCTCGAGGTCGTAGGGAAGTTCTTTCGAGGCGCTGAATGTAGAGAAGCGCTTGACGCTGGCCACCACCTTCTCGATGCTGATCATCTCCACGGTATAGGCCATCATCAGGGCGTCCACCATGGCCATGTGGGCGCTCTGGGGCAGAGGCCACAGTCAGTACTCCTCTTCCACCAGGTCCCACATGGGAGCCCACCCAGATAGCCCTTTTCCACCCTCCCCATGGGAAGAGACGCTCACTCCAGTGCACATGCCCCTCACTGCATCACACCTGGGCTCTGGCCCGCCAGCCTCAGGGTGGTCAGGAAGCAGAGCATCCCTTCTCAAGCAAGGCCAGCACCTGGGCTGGGTGGGTTCCAGCCCTTCATCTCCTTAGCCCCAGCAGCCCACGAGCTTCCCTGGCAGGTGGAGTACTGCCTAGGGAAAGCTGTGAGAAGAGGCTGCCCAGGCCCATGCCAACACATGCCTCCAGCTGCCACCCCAAGCCCAGGCACACAGCACGCCTTCTCACGGGGCACCAAGAACCTTCCCTTCATCTACAACAGGCACCCTTCCAGTGAGAAAGACCACAGAATACAGAATGCCATGACGTGCCCAAAAGGGGAAATGTAGGGTACCAAAAGGCACTGGAACAGGACAGGCAGCAGGGGGGCCGTGGACAGGGCCTGCTCAGGGGAGAGCTTCAGTGGCACTAGAAGACCCACAGGACAGACACGTAGCCACCTAACAGGAAGGCCTCCACAAGGACATGTGGGCCACTGCAGTGGCCTCAGTGCCTCTGTTCACAAGCCCGCTCCCTCCCGCTGCCAGAGGGTCTACACATGTGAAAAGACACAAGCCACTAAGAGCCACCAATGCCCACGTGCCAGCCTCGCCTCTTGTATGCCTGTTCGCAGGGCACTATGCCTCGCCCATGCGGCCAACTGCAGAGGACAGGGTGTGCCCACTACAGACACTCACCATCTTTATGGGCGCGTGGCCCAGGTCTGCATCTGTCACAGGGGTGTCGTCACTCTCCATCACATAGATGCCCTTTCGGGACAGAGCCTGGATGACAGACTGGTGTCCTTGCAAGGTGGCTGCCTGGTCCCCCTTCAGGATGAGGCTGCAGACACGGCAGTACAGCTCACTGGACAGGAGCAGCTTGATAACAGGTGGCTTAATGTGCTCCTGATCATACTGGTCAATGTAGAAGGGGTCTCTGAGGTCCTCGGGGATGTTGTCTAGAGCAAAGAAAGAGCACCGTGAGTGAGGTGCACACAGGGCACGCCTGCCAGCAGGGCGAGTGTGCACAGGGGGCGAGGTGCTGCCAAGCCAGCACTCTGGATGGCTGCAGCCAGGCCAAGACCTAGGCTCAACAGTTTCCTCCTCTCCATGCCAACATGTACACAGCTCCACGCTGCAAGGAACGCAGCAGCGCATGCTCTACACAATGGCCCGCCACCATGGGGCTGCTCTGCATCCACAGCACACCACAGCACATGCGTCTGGAGGTGTCCGTGGGGCCAGGGGAAACCAGGATCAGCCGGTTGGGGCCCAGGAAGGGCTCTGGGAGGCAGTTCAGCAGGTCCTCTTTCTGACATTACAACCACATGGGCACCTGAGCCACTGGAGCCACGAAGGGGCAGCGGCAGCCAGGCTCTTCTCAGTTGTGTAGCTTAGCAGACCACGCTACAGAATCACCACTGTGACTCCACCCAATATGGCCCTGTCCCTGCATCCAGCTAAGAAAACCCAGGCACAGAGAGGAACAACATGCCCAAGGTCACCAGAAGCCAAAACCAACTCTGAAGCAGGGGGCCAAACGCACATGTGCCAAGTAAGTGCACCACCGCCACGACGGTTCTGCCCTATATACCGCCCAGCTTGCTCCTCAGACTCATCTGCAAGAGGTCAGCAGCTGTCCCACAGAGGGAGGTCTCTACAGCCAATCTAAGAGCACCGAGTCCCAGAAAGAGTTTAGAAAGAGCCACCATTCCCGAGGAAGGTCAGTGCTGAAATCACGAACGTACCAGGGAGGTTCATGCTTCCTGAGTCAGGCCCCGCCTGAGCAGAGCAGAGCAGATCCTTTTTCAAAGGCCTCTCTTTCCCTCTGTTCCTGTCTCCTTTTGTTTCTCATGGGTGCTGTTTTCTGAGCCCCAGGCCACTTAACATGGGTCTGTGGATCCTCATTGCAGCCCCAGTCTCAACTCCTGGCTCTCAGTTTCTTCTTTCTGAGTGTGGCCAGCCAGCATTCACATGGCACTCTAGTTTTAAAGCACTGAGATGCTTAGTGACCACAGCAGCCCTGAGGGTGGACAGGGCAAGTCAGCTCCAACTCTGGAAGGCTACAGTGGTTCTGCTAAGCTCAGAGAGTGTCACCAGGGCCAACCTCACACTCGCCGACTACCCTGGAAAGCCACCTAGTTTGAAGTCACCTGTAGCTCTGAACAAAACAGACCACATCAATGACAGAAGGACAGGCTCCAGCATGCAGCACCGTAGGAGGGCCTTTGGCTTGCTGTGCTTCACTAAGCAGTCCGGGAAAGCCCTGCCCCAGAGATGGGAGCAGGGACAAAAGAAGGCAAGGGGCACCCACATATGGGAGCAATGTGTCCTGGGGGGAAAGTGTGGTGCCCAGAGACAGGCAGCCTGCAGAGCAGAAACTGGGAAGGGCACCAGGCAGGAGCCCCAGGTTCGACGACAGTTTCAGAAGTTCATGCTGCCAGAGAAGGCTATAGGTCACCTCACCTGCCCTCTGCTCTCCTTCTTCCTCACTGCTGCCTCAGTCGCCCAAGACTGCAAGGCTATGTCCTACCTCATGTCCGAGAAGAGCGCATTTAGCCTCAAAGCTTCAAAGACCACAGCTGTGGGGTGACCTCAGATGTACCTTCTGGCTGTGGCCACCACCTTGATTGCCTATGTGATGTTTCCACATGGGGCCTAGGGCCCCTTGAGCCCCATCAGCTGACCAACACCATCCTCCCTCTGACCTGAACTATGGGCTTCTCTCTAGAAGGGCAGGAGCCGCCACAACTCATGGGGACCCTACAGGGTCCTGGTCCTGTGCAAGCATGGGTGGGCAAGCAAAGATTGAACTAAAGCCCCAACCTGGTGAAGATGCCCACCGGGAAGGCAGCGGCTCTCCTGGCCCATTGGCCCCACAGCGATGCTTCGCTGGACCACAGTCAGCAAGGAGGAGTTCACACCAGCGGCTCTTCGAATCCAGTATGGATATGAATACTGTAAGACATCCCCGGATGCTTCAGGTTCACAA
Organism: Spermophilus citellus; assembly: GCF_964194105.1. Classification (NCBI taxonomy): domain Eukaryota; kingdom Metazoa; phylum Chordata; class Mammalia; order Rodentia; family Sciuridae; genus Spermophilus; species Spermophilus citellus. The sequence goes on along the minus strand of NC_138183.1, from coordinate 1,888,110 downwards.
GGGGAGAGCCAGGGGACAGTGGTGCTCACGCTGGAATAATGGCTCCAGACCCATGGACTCCTCAGTGTGTGCCACAGGGCCACTACAGCCCCACTCAGTAAGAAGCCACACTCCCTGGTCCAGTGGGACAGTGACTGCCTTCATGCTGAGCTGTTGGTCCCTCAAGAACTGATGTGCACAGACCTGATGTCCTTGACATTTACCAGGGAGCAGCTATTTTAAACAGCTTCATAGATGCCTTCAATCTCTTTCTATTTTTCATTTGTTTTTCATTTCTTCTGCAATCCAGTAATGCAGATTGTCAGAACTATTTATTCACTCAACAATTAGCAAGCACCTCTGTGAGCCAGGAAGGTACAAAAATGCTGGGAAGCCAGGAGGGGGCAAGACACTGCCGTGGGCTGATGCTGAAGAAGATGCCAAAGTCAGCAGACAACTTCCCAGGTGCAGAGGAAGCACACAGGGAGGGGTCAGCAGACAGCCCAGCACTGAGGGGGGGTGGTGAGCTGTGCAGGTGGCCAAACTTCCAGGCGAAAGGAAAAATGTTCCAATGACCCTTGCCTGGCAAGTTTAGGGAACTCAGACTCAGTGCTTCACAAACTCGTTCACAGACTTTTTTTTTTTAGTTGGATAGAATGCCTTTTTTTGTTTATTTCTATGTGGTGCTGAGAATCAAGCCCAGGACCTCACAAATGCTAGGCGAGCGCTGTCCCACCAAGCTAAGGCCCAGCCCTGTTCATAGACTCTTAACTGAGCACCTGCTACACGCCTGCCCTCTCTGTGAGCTGTCAGGGAATGGGCAAGCTGAGGCACTCAGGGCACACAGCAAGGGAATGGACTAGGTCAGGTTGGGTCAGGGGCTGGGGAAGCTGGAAGAAAAGGAGTTACTTAACACCTGCTTGTCTTCCCCGTGCAAAGTGAAGGATGGGCTGGACACCAGGAGGCAGCTGTGGTCCCGCCTTCTCCAGCAACACCCCCTGCCTGCCTACAGTTTCCACCCAGTTAATCCCTGCCAGGGTATTAATGCACTGACTGGGTTAAGGCTCTCATAACCCAATCATCTCACCTCACAATGTTCTTATGTTGTCTCTCACATGAGCCCTGGGGGACTCCTCACATTCAGAGAGTGGGCATGAAAGACCATTTGTATCTGTATATGAGGTCCTGGACACCCCAAGTGGCCGCATGTGAAATCCAATGCAGCCATACAGCAATTCCAAGAGCTACACCAACAGTCTGGGTTTCACACTGGCACTCCACGACCACCCAGCAGGGCCACAGGGTAGACGGTGAGCTGCAGCCAACAACCTGGTGGGCCAGCAGCTAAAGCCAGCAAGATCAGCCTCTCCCAGCTTTCCAATAAGCCCAGAGCTGCAAAGCAGAATCTCTCAGACATCCACACGTCACCCACAATAACGCAAGGAAGAAAGAACAAGCAGGGAAACCCAAAGCCCCCAAAAGAAACACTATCAGTAGAAGCCGGACGGCGGAACTGCCCTACAAAGGCTTTAGAGAAAGCATCTGAATGTGCTTCCCACAGTAAGGGCAACCTCTGAGATAAACAACACTAACACAAAACACAAAACTCTGGGGACAGAGAAGCCTGTGAGGGAAACCAAAAGCCAGGTGCCGGGGAACAGAAAGATGGGCAGGAACTCGCACAGCCTTCCACCTTCCCCAGCAAGGCCTGGCTTCCCCTTGGGGCCAGCTCAGCATCCCCAGACACCAGATCCTCCCGACACAGGGGACCAACCTGAGCAGAGGGCTCACCATGCCCATACACCTGCCACCCTCATCAGGCCTCATGGCCACAGTGCAGGGACAGCTCTTCCAGGAGGACAGGGCCATCCTACATGTATCCCAGTCACCCCTGAGACTGAGACACAGACAACCCGTTGGAACACAGGGAAGTAAGAACTAGCCGTGGCACCCGAGCACAGGAGTCCCTTAGACCACGTGGGAGGTCCACTTCCAGGATTCTGGCCAGCAAGCAGAGAGCAGTGTGACCATAACCCCTGCTCGAGGCTGTGTCAGCCCAGCCACATCCAGGGGAACCAGAGTCCTGAGAGCCAAGGCAGAGGCCATTTCACCTGAGACACTTGCGCTCTCTCCTGGTTTCCCTCTTCTTTCCTAGAAGAGGTGGCAGAAAAGTGCAGCCACACTTCCAGCACATAGCTCGCTTCTAGGGACAAAGTTGGGACCCACGGGCCTGTCTGGTGGAACCACCACACACTTTGGAACGGAGCCAAGGACCCAGGCCAGCTCTGGAGCCTCCTGAGGTGGGAGGGCGCGACAGCTGCAAGCAGGTCTCAATGCCCCCTGCAGGAGGATGCCACCTTGGGCCTCAGATTATTCCCACACTTCCAAATACAATGTTTGGTGCCCAAAGAAAAATAAGCAGGTGGGCAAAATGACAAGACAGGGTGAGCAAAGGCAGCAGCATCAAGGGGCAACAGAGGCGGTGCCCCACAGTGGACAGACTTGAGTAGTGCAGCCTCTCCTCATGGCCTACAACCAAAGCCTCTGAGGGCTCTGCAAAGTGGGCAACAGCAGGCACAGTGGGGAGGGCAGCCACTGTGGACCTGAGGGTGCCCAGCCACAGGACTGCGATGGGACCAGTAAATCCCAAGAGAAATCTTGCCCTCTGGGCCTCCCCAGGAGAGGAACCCCTAAAGCTGGAGAGTGGGGTGTTTCCCTTTTCTCTCCCACCCTGTATCTGTCACCCTACTCACAGCAGCCAAAACTGCCTTTCTAGCCAGAGGGTAAGGTGCAGGGGTTACCGGGAGCCACAGAGTGTGGTGGGTCCCAACCACGTGTAGGAGCTGGGCCATTATGGGCAGGCTCCTGAGCTGTATGCCTAGGATAGACCCAAAGGCACCACAAAGGCCTTGAGAGGGGACTGATCCTTGAATGTCTGCCCATGTGGCCAGGTTACCACTACCCAGCTGCAAAGGAAGAAGATCCACATTCACCACAGGAGATAAACAGTACCCAGCAAAGAACCTCACCCCTTGGTGATCAAAACATCCAGGACACAGCCCATAACCACCCAGCATACAAAGAACTGAGAAAACATGACCAGTCCTCAAGGAAAAAGGCAACTGACAGGCCCCAGCTTCAAGAGGGCCCAGATGGTGGGGCTATCTAAGACCATGGCCAGTTCTGGAAGTGACAAGCAAAACTCTTAAAGTCAGTGGGAAACTGAAGTTCTCAGCAGAGAAGGGCCCAGTGGGAGCAGATTGAAATAAAAGCAAGAGCAACAAATTCAAATTCCACAACTTTAAAAAAATTTAAACAACAACAACAACAACACAGAATTCACAAGGAAGAAACAGGACCTCAGGAGCTACAGTGTGAGCCATCAGCTACAAATCTAAAGTACTGTGTTTAAGACAGTGGAGGGGAAAAGACAGGAAGGAATTTTAGCAGAAAAGTGGAAAGGCTATTTTCAAAAAGAAGGAAAAAGACCCTGACAAGTTAGAGAAAGGACAAACTAGAAATTCTAGAGCAGGGGTTTGGTTTTATGTCATGGATTGTTGAACAGGTCAGACTGAGATAAAGGTAAGTGGAAAACGATGAGACAAAGAAGTAGAAAGACGACCAGGAGGTGGACGACAGACCCATCGGTGCTACGGAACTGCACCTGGAGGCCAGGAAAAGAAAGTCACGAGCAGAAGCAGCACTTTAACAGATACTGGATGAGAATGTCCTGGTACTTGTAAAATTCACAAAACCACATCTCCAAGAAGCACTACAAAATGCCAGCAGGACTAAAAAAAGAAATCCACACATCAAAGACAGCACAGAGATGCTGATGGACCCAAAGACAGATGCTTTTTAAAGCAGCTAGAAGGGGTTTCTGATCAGACCAGGAGAGCAGGCTGATCTCTGCCTCCTCCTCTGCACAGAGAACAGCTACAAACCCCAGAATAGTTCAAAGGCAAGAGGGGGATGCTGGTTGGGGCACAGGCCTAGAGAGGGACACCTCACCCCCAGCCAGCAGGGGCCAATCCTGGTGTCTGCTGACTCCCGGTAGAGCAAACCTGGCAGCGGGCAGCTTATCCCGGCCCAGACTCAAAGGGGCAGGGGATTAATAGAAGGCCCCTATAAAAATAAGCAGCCAGGGGACCCTAACAAGAGATGGCACGATAGAAAACCAGCCAGACCTGCTCTTCCTCCCCATCAGGCCTAAAACACCCCTCCCCAAAGCCAGAGTCACCTGTGCCAGGGGAACCCGGCAAGTGGTGTCCCACCATAAGCACGTGGTCAAGAAGATATTCTCTTTCCCTGTCAGTCATGAGGGGCCTCCCCCCATGCTCCCACAAAGGGAACCACAAAGGAAACCACCCCATAACCAATGCTTGGGAAACATGCTCCATTACTAGAGGCAGGACCGAAAACCACAGTGAGCCCCACAAAGCTCCTCCTGCCCTCGGCCACACCAGAAGGGCCCAGTGGGAGCAGACTGAAATAGCACAAGGCTTGGTGACGGTGCCACGCTGGACCACAGTCCACAAAAGGAGGCTGCAAGCAAACCTCAACAGTGCACTGCTGCTAAAATAAAAGAAACCTAAGAACCCAAAATCTTCTAACACAACAGCCAAAGTCTCCAGGAAATAACTGAAAACCATATTAGTAAGAAAAGATGATCAACTGACCCAAACCCCAAGATGATTCAAATGCAGTAATTATCTGACGAGAATTTTAAAGCAACTATAATGATTCTACAAGCTATAACAAATTCTGAAACAAAATTAGAAAATTTCAACACAGAAAGAAATTTTTTAAAAGCATCAAATATAGAAATAAAAAATATAGTAACAGACATTTAAAAACTCACTGGAAGGATTCAACTGCAGGACGGTGATGACAGAAGACACAATCACTGGACCTGAGGTCAGCAGCATCCACCCACCTGAACAGCAGACAGAAAGCTGGAAGAGTGGGGGGAGAGCTGAGGGACCTCGGGGGGAGCAACCAAAGGCCAGCTGTGTGCTTCCTGAGCCCAGGAGAGGGGAAAGCACACAGCTGAAGAGCACTGGCAGCACGATGGCTGAGCCCTGCCCACGCATAGCTGATGGTATAAACCCACCAATTTCAAGATAAAGTATTAACTCCAAGTAGGAAGAACCCAGAGAGACATGTGCCAAGACACATTGTATTCACACTTCTAAACCACAAATATTTTGAAGCAGCCACCTAGAGAGGGCACACTGCATAAAGAGGGACACCCCCTCCAAAGACTCCAATGGCAGGGGGTCTCATCTGAAGCCATGGCAGCCACGGGCAACTGGCACACATTTTTTCAAATGCTGGAGGAAAAGAATTGTCAACCAAAAACTCCACATCCAGCAAAGCTATTCTTAAGGAAAGGCTGGGAAATAGACATATTCTCATATGAAGGAAAATAAAAGAATGTGTCTCCAATAAGCTTAAAAGATAAGCCAGCCATGATGGCCACACCTGTAATTCCAGCTACTCAGAAGGCCGAGGCAGGAGAATCTCAAGTTCAAGGCCAAGCTGGGCAACTTGTGAGAACATCTGAGAAATAAATAAATGAGCTGGGGATGTAGCTCAGGGGTACAGCACTTGCCTGGCATGCAGGAGGCCTTGAGTTTGATCCCCAGCAGTGGGGGAGTAAAAAAGAAACCACACCTGTAATCCCAGCAACTCAGGAAGCTAAGGCAGGAGAACTGCAAGTACAAAGCTATCCTCTGCAACTCAGTTAAGGCCCTAAATGACTTAGTAAGACCCAGTCTCAAAATCACAAATAAAAAGGGGTGGGGATGTGACTCAGTGGTTAAGAACCATGGATGGTTCAATCCTGGGTACAAAAAAAAGTGGGTAAGGTAAAGGGACCTAAACGGAAAAAAAAAGTTTCCATGTTTCACTGATAATAGTGAAACACCACCACCATTAACTGTCTTGAGACACATACCCCCCCCATAACACCCAGAGCAACCACAAAGAAACTAAACAGAAATGTATAACCCAGATCAAAGAGAAACAGGAACAGGAAATGGCACGAATAATAAATTATAAAACATCTCTCAAGTCCTAACATAACAACAATCACATTAAATCCAAACACAACAATTCAAAGACAGAAACTGGCAGGCTGGATTTTAAAAAGAGCTCACAACTATAAGCTATTCACAAATTCTATGACGTGAGTTAAAGTAAAAGAGTAGGAAAAGATACACCATGCAAATATTATTTTTAAAAAAGCAAAAAGGGGCTGGGGATATAGCTCAATTGGTAGAGTGCTTGCCTGGCATGCAGAAGGAAGGCCCTGGGTTAGATCCCCAGCACCAAAAAAAAAAAAAAAAAATAGAAAAGAAAAGAAAAAAAAGAGTTACAGTGCCCCCCCCAGCCCCCCATCCTCAGGGACATAGTCCCAGAACCCCAGGGGAAATATAATATCATGGTAGTACCAAACCCTATATATACTGTTTTTTCCTATAAAAATGGACCTACGATAAAGGTTTCGTTTTGTTTTGTTTTGTTTTGTTACTGGGAATTGAACTCAGGGGCACTTGGCCACTGAGCCACATCCCCACCCCTATTTTGTATTTTATTTAAAGACAGGGTCTCACCAAGTTGCTCTGTGCCTCACCATTGCTAAGGCTGGCTTTGAACTTTTGATCCTCCTGTCTCAGCCTCCCAAGCCACTGGGATTACAGGTGTGCACCACTGCACCCGGCTGATACCAAGTTTATAAATTAAGCACCATAAGAAGTTAACAACAGTAGCTAATAATAAAATAAAACAATTATGCTGGGTATGGTGGCACATGCCTGTAATCCCAGTGGCTTAGGAGACTGAGGCAGGAGGATCACAAGTTCAAGGGCAGCCTCAGCAACTTAGTGAGGCCCTAAACAATTTAGCAAAACTGTCTCAAAAATTAAAAAAGGGTTGGGGATGTGGTTCAATGGGTAAGCACCTCTGGGTTCAATCTCTGGCACAAATAATAATAATAATAATAAATAAATAAACAAAAATCATAACTACCATAACGAAACTGCCATCATTGTTATTCTTGCTCTTCGAAGCCATTATCATGTACAATGAGGGTCAAATATAAGCACTGCAACACCATGATCTAATTGACCTAGACAACTACTAAGTGACTAAGGGGAGGGTAGTGTATACAGCATGGACACACTGAACAAAGGATGACCCATGTTCCAGGCAGGACATGAAAGATTTCATCATGTTACTCAAAATGGCAATTTTAAACTTAGGAATTATTTATTTCTAAATTTTTCATTTAATACTGTCAGAGCACAGTTTACCATGGGTAACTGAAACTGTGCAAAGCAAATGCACAGATAAGTAGGGACCATTGAACACGGCTATGAGATAAAGTAGAAAGAAAACTACTAAAGACGTAGAGGTCATTACATACCCACAAGTAAGACCAAGAATACCCTCTGCCAGCAACTGACAGAAATACTAGACATAAAAATCTGCAAGGTTATAAATATGAACACAACCAACATGGCATCCCATTGGCTATAAAGAGCTCTCCACCCAACAACCACAGAATACTCATTTTTTTCCCAAATGCCAATGGATCATTCGCCAAAACAGAGCACATTCTGGAACAAACACTAACAAGTTTAAAATAATAGAAATCAGTTTGTTATCTTACTGTAAAAGTGAAATCACACTAGAAATAAAAGCAAGAAGACAGGAAAATCTTTATAATCCCTTGGAAATTATACTAATAAATGATTCCTAAGTGTTACGGTCTGAATGTCTGTGCCCTGGTGGTTATGATGGTAGGAAGAGGTGGGGCCCTCCGGAGGTGATTAGGTGATGAGCCTGCCTCATGAATGGGGTGCACATCCTGCAGAGAGGAGAAGGAACCTGTCTTCCCTCTGCCAGGTGAGGACACAGAGAAGGCACCGTCTATGAACAGGAAATGGGCCAGGCACAGAGTCTGCTGGTGCCCGATCTTGGACTTCCCAGCCCCCAGAAATGTGAACAATAAATTTCTGTCATGTACAAATTACCCTGAGGTATTTTGTAACAGCAGCCCAAAATGGACTAAGACAATGGGCCAAAGAGGAAGCATCAAAGGAAAAAATTTAAAGATAGATAGATAGAATCAAATGAAAATGAAAATATAATCTATCAATATATGTGGGATACAGTGAAGGTGGTAATGCTGACAGTAACTGCTTACATCAGAAAAAGGTCCTGCTCTCAAATCAATATCTAAGCTCCTAGCAGGGTGTGGTGGCACATGCTATAATTACAGCAACTCGGGAGACAGAGACAGGAGGACTGCAAGTTCAAGTCCAGCCTCAGCAAATTAGCAATGCCCTGTCTCAAAATAAAAATTAATAAAATTTAAAAAGGGCAGAGTAGAGCATCCCTGGCTAAATCCCTCATACAAAAACCCACACTAAGCCCTAAGCCTGAAGAAACCAAGTGAAATAGACCAAGGAAGCAGAAGAGAGGCAGGTACGGCATAAAAGGGCCAGAGAAGAGGCCAGAGGGAGGGAAGGCTCCACACCTGGGTCATTCTAAGATCAGCATGCTGGTTATAATAGTTCACTAGTTTGGCAAGAAGTTACCCCTAGGGAATCAGGTAAGGGCACCAGGATCTCTGCAGTGTTTCTTACAACCACGTCAATATACAATGATCTCAAAATAAAACTGGCCATGATTTTAAAAGGTATTTCATAGAAAAGATATTCGAAAGGCCTAAAATCCGCATTTTAAAATGCCCATCATGTTTAGTCTTGGGGGAAACGCACAGTAAAAGCACAGATAGCACAATCCACCCACCTGGACAACGACAGGGAAGGACTGACAAGCGCCGATGGGAAGGGAGCTCACTGAGCCCCAGCACCCTGCTAACAGGAAGCACCAACGCCACCCCTCTATAAACAGCAGGCCCTTTCCTATGACTTCACACACACACTCATCTCCTGAGCGAGAATGCCATGTCTACCTGTGCAAGACAAATGAAGACACCTGTCCACAAAAATGAAGGTTCATATCCACTTTACTCATCAGAGCCCTAAACTGGAAACCATCCACGTAACCATTATAGGTGAACGGAGAGGTCAATGTGGGCAGGACACAGATGGAAGCCTACTAGGGCTCGCTTGCTCGAATCTCAAATATCCTGCACCCAGTGAAGGAATAGCAGGTCCTCACTGTGTACTTAGATGGCAGGAAACTCCAGAAAAACAGGTCTGATGTGCTGCAAAAGGAAGCAGGTCAGGGAAGCCCTGGGGGACTCTTGGGGAACCTCAGGCAGAGAAAGAAATGCTTTCTCTCAATTGTGGCAGGGGTCAGAGCAGTGTGCCTTCCTTTAAACCCATCTAACTGTATTCTCAAAAATGTGCATCTTAAGGCTGGATGTAGCTCAGTGGTAGAGCACTCACCTAGCATGTGTGAGGGACTGGGTTAGATCCTTAGCACCACATAAAAATAGATAGATAGATAAAGGTACAAAAATGTGTATCTTAGTGCATGTAAATTACAACTCTATAAAAGTGGTCTTCTCAAAGGTACAAAATAAATCTGCATCTTATACCTACAGTGGGCAGTAGCCACGGTACCCTAGCAAAGACTAAACAGTGAGACATCTGTTCCCTCCTCAGAAACTTCCACGGCTCCACTTCACACACAGGAAGGCCCAGGCAAGGACTCATCAATTGATCAATCAGCCACTGGAGCCATTCCAAGGTCTGGCCCAGATCTTATCCAGTCTAATTGTGCTCCAACTGCCACTAGCCTTTCCCTTAGTAAAACACCACAGCCACCGCCATTCCCCTTCCCTGCCCCTGCCCTGGTTCTTACCCACCGGGCCACTCACTGGGTTCCACTTTCTTTAAGGGAACACTGCAGATGCCCTCCAGGGAGGTCTTCTCACTCTTCATATACCCTCCCAGTGGCATCTGCCCCTCACTAGACAGGGAACCACCAGAACTTTCCTTATAAGTCTTTGCATATATGGCTAGCCCAGCATTACCTGAGGCCCGAGAAGCACAGCGGGACCCAAGGTCACAGCACACGCTCCTCATCTGAACAGACCCAAGTCTAATTTTGACTGGTCAAGTCTGCAGTACCCAGGGAATACTCAAGCACACTAGCTTAATGGTCTGACTGGTGATGGTTCAAGGTTAACCACTGTTTTCAACCTCCTGATGGTACAAAGCAGCATGCATTCAGCAGAAATTGTACTTTGAACTCTGAATTCTGATCTCTTTGGGGGCTTAGCAAAATGACAATCATATTCCCTCATGATTCGGGACCACAAGGACCAGAATCACTACTCCAGTGTGCTGTGCTGCAGACTATGACAATCAGGAGGTTAGGTGTATTAAATGTGTTTCTGACATCGTGATATTTTTGATTTATGATGGGCTTCATGTGGACCGAAACCACCATAGGTGAGAAGCACATGAAAAAGAGGCCTAGCATGCTCTAGGCCTTGCATTCCATCCCCAGCATCATTTAAAAAAGAGGGCCAGGGCTGGGGTTGTGCAGCAGTAGCAGAGCACTTGCCTGGCATGGTGAGGCAGTGGTTTGATCCTCAGCACCAAATACAAATTAAAATAAAGGTTAAGCTCTTTAAAAAAAAAGGGCCAGGTGGGAGCTCAGAAATAAAAACTCAAACATCGGGGCTGGGGATGTGGCTCAAGCGGTAGGGCGCTCGCCTGGTGTGCGTGCGGCCCGGGTTCGATCCTCAGCACCACATACCAACAAAGATGTTGTGTCCGCCGAGAACTAAAAAGAAATAAATATTTAAAAAAAGAAATTCTCTCTCTCCTCTCTCTCTCTCTCTCTTAAAAAAAAAAAAAAAAAAAAAAAAAAAAAACTCAAACATCATCTTTCTGTATAGGTCAAGAGAAGCCATAAGAGTAGAAAACTCCATGACACAAAGACTCTAACTAGTACTGGGGTATACCTAGGTGGTATAGTGCTTGCTAACATGCAAGGAAGGCCCTGGGTTCCACCTCCAGCACCAAAAATAAATAAAATGGAATGGAAGGGAAGGGAAGTGGGAAGGAAGGAAGGAAGGAACGAACGAATGAACAAACCAAGAGCAGGCCTGTAACCATTCCCGCCAAGGGTATGATGGTCCCCATGTTCAGCCAACACTGCCAACCCAGCGGCCCTAACGCAACCTCCCACACAACTGTCACAATCCAGTCTCCTGGACTCTGCTTTCATAGTGTCTCCTGGCTCAATCCACCCCCCTAATTTGCTGTGGCTTTTTCAGCCTCAGAGACTCAGTTCCCAGATGGTCCACCTGTCCATGGCCTCCTCCCACTCTGACCTGCTAAAAACATCTTCCCAGGCACACACCAAACAATCCCCAGGCAGCCTGAATGCCATAAACAACCTGGCCCCAGACTGTTTCCAACCAATCGCCTACTCTTTCAATCCACCAGTTTTGTGGACTTGTCTGCCTCAACAAGATTAATCCACTCAGTGCCCCCAAAACACTCTGCCACCACAAGGGTGCAACCAGATACCCTCCCCTGTGTCCCTGGGGGCTACCCAAGCCTTCTCCATCCTTCAAAGCCTGTTGTCCCGGCACCCTCCCACCCCATGCACCTGGAGGCTCCTCTTTTGCAGCCCCCAGTCTCATCATGCAGTCATCTTCTAACCCCTGCATTATTCCTGTTTCCTCTGTGTCTGTCCATATTTTGTGGGGACTTTAATCAACAAAGCAGGAAATAAAAATCCCCCTCTGTATTTCCTATAATAAAAAACAATGCACAGGGTGGCCATTCATTTGTCATTGGTTATGACTTGACACTGGCTCCATTCTGGCCACCCTAACGATGAAAATGACAGCAATCCATGCTTTTCCACAGTACAGCTAGGTGACGGGGAAGGGCGCTGGCACACAGCACTACCAGGCCACACGAACAGTCCATGGCAGAAGGCCATGAGCAATAAGAACTAAAGGCCAGCCCTTCAGAGACATCTGCCCAAAGCTTATACCCTGAAGCACCATGAGGCCAGCCCTCTAGAGAGTCACTTGAACTTAAAGAGTTAACTGACCAAACTCAAAGATGGATTTACGTTCTTGGGCTAATACTTCACTTAGGCATCAGGCTAGGAAAGAGACCATGTACAAACTGACTTATCTTTGAAAATATGAATCCACCCGCTTCTGGCCACCAGGACAGAACTACAAAACACATCTTCCCCTTCCCCCATTCAAGAAGCACCTGAGCACCCAGCAAGGTGGACACAGAGCTCCAGGCAAGACCAGGACTCCAGCCATGCACAGCTGCACACATAACCAGACAGGCAGTTCTCAGATGCCACTCAGAGGACCAGCCACTAGCCCTGCAGCCTCAGTTCCACCTAACAGCGCTCATTTAAACCTAGCCCAGAAGTACTCAACTCCTTTCCAAAAACAACAAAGGCTATTTAAAAACACAATCTAAAGTAATAAACCCATAACCTAAACAAATAATCACCTGGAAGAATTTGGCAATATGCTTCTGAAACTGTCAGGAGAAGGCTGCTCCCAGGAAGACGAGCCCCAGTCCAGGGACAAAGCAAGAGAGATTCCACACCAGCTCTGGAGCTAGAAAGGGGCTGGGGGTGGGGGGGGGGCTGGGGTTGTGGCTCAAGCAGTAGCACGCTTGCCTGGCATGCGTGCGGTCCGGGTTCAATCCTCACCACCACATACAAATAAAGATGTTGTGTCCGCCGAGAACTAAAAAATAAATATTAAAAAAATTCTCTCTATCTCTCTCACTCTCTTTTAAAAAAAAAAGAATTGTAGTACATTCTGCTGTCATATATTACAAAAAAGAATGTTTATCTAAAAAAATTAAATAAAAAATAAAAATCATACTAATGAGACAGTTACAAATTAAAAAAAAGAAAAAAAAAAGAAAGGGGCTCCCGGCACTGAGCTCCTTTTGACCAATATCACGACAACAAAACAGCAAGCAACCCCCTGGAATTGATAACGAAGGGGTTCTGCCCCTGATTGCAACTAAACAAACCAGGGTCAAAGCTACTTAATGCCTATAAGATGAAGCAGGCCGCAGCAGCTCCAGCACTCTCCACGTACGTATGAGCTGGGCCCAGTTTCACAAGCCACAAAGCACATGCGACCTCACTCCACACGTGCCTGTCAAATCAGCTGTTTAAATGACTCTAGCCAGAGTGGGAGAGCAAGAGGGAGGGAGCGGGGTGCAGCATTCCCCACCACAGGGACCCTGGGCAGGTAGCAGCCACTATCTAGCCCAGTGGGTATTGGTAGGACAGAAGGCTGAGCTGCCGCCCAGTGCCAGGTGTCAGCAGCTCAGCTCCAGGGCAAAAGCACATGGGTTTCCAAGGAGCTACACAGAAACCTTGCAATGACTGAGAGTCAGATCAGACACAGAACTGTCCTTGGGATAACAAGATCTGATGTCCCCCACTGTAGGGCACATGTGAAATGCACAGTGGACTGGAATTCTACAACCCCAGTCCAGCACTTGATTCTGTAAAGTAAATAGCATTTGGAGTCACCCTTTAAACTTGTTACTAACTTATTACAATTTTCACCCTAAATGTTACCAGACTCCTCTTCTCTTAGACTTGTTTAAGTGAAGAATTTTCAACATATCCAATAAGTTACTTCTAAAAAATATTAAAAGACTGACAATGAAACATGAGAGTTACCAAAAAAGAGGGAAGTGGATCTACAAATAAAAGCACAGGACAGGACAGCCCACGAGTCTTGGCTGTGGCACCAGAGCCAGATTAAGCTGGAGGAAATATTTCGGCATAATCCAATGCCTGAGGCCTGGCAGGGTGAGCACCAGGAGCCTGCCACTGACTATACAGATGGCAGCCAGGTGCCCAGGGACACAGAACCCCAGAGGCAAACCAAGAAGGTGGCCTTCACAACCAGCCCTAGAGTTTGGCATGCTTTCAATTCCTACACAAAAGGAAAGCTGGTTTCACTTCACAGCCTAAGAAACAACTGTATACCTTTAAAACACCTAAGCCACTTCTCCCAGCAAGCCTGCCTACACTGACTAACCACTGAAGCGCCCAGACTGAAAGTGTCGCTTCCAGTGAAAAGCACGTAAGCTGCAGAGGTAGTGGAAGATAACAAAGATTCACCCCTGTATTAGGATCAAAGTTTGAGGGGAAACAATCTACACATCCTGCTAAAATCACCTCCCCACCCAGTTGATGGAAGACACAACCCCACACCAGCTATAGCGAAATGACACCCCAGCTGGGACCCCCTTGACTACAGCATACATAAAATCCCTTCAACTGAGCCACGGTGAGTTTCCTTGGTCATCTGAATTGGGACCTTTCAAATTTGTAAATTTAAAGAGAGTTTCCATTTTTTTTTAAAGTACGTCTACTCCCCTTCAGAACAGAAAATTTCTCATTGAGCAAAAATGGATGGAATACGTATCTCCTAAAGCCAGAGTGATATGCACTGTTAGCTCAAGTCCTGTCTCCAACTGGCACAGCCATCCCAGCTCGATCCCAGGACAGAAAGTACCTGATCTTCAGTTACTACCAGTGTCTCTAGTCTTCACATGCCCACCTCCCAATAATTCCAACTTACAGCCCAGTGCAGGTTTTTTTTTTTTTTAACATCTTAGTTTTCTGTATCATTGTCAATGTTAAGAGTTGGTAATATCTCACTTTTTTTTTTTAGAGAGAGGAGAGAGAGAGGAAGAGAGAATTTTTTTAATATTTATTTTTCAGTTTTCGGAGGACACAACATCTTTGTTTGTATGTGGTGCTGAGGATCGAACCCGGACCGCACGCATGCCAGGCGAGTGCGCTACCGCTTGAGCCACATCCCCAGCCCCCCAGTGTCAGGTTTTGATTCTCTCTCCAATGAGGTAGAATACCCAAGAGCAACTGGTACTGATAAGCTAGACCGACCAGATACAACCTTCAGAGACAACACTTACCTCTGGATAGCTAACAAGATCCAAGATGAATGCCAAGACTGAACGCAATAAAACAGACACTGGCCTTACCAACAAATTGAGAGCGCAAATGACGGAAGCCCCTTTTGTTAAATATTTGTGTCTAACAATTTATCAGCAGAGCCTAAGCAGGCACAACCTCAAAACCATAGAGGTGAACCTTGCACACAGGCCTGTAAGTCATGCCCAAGAACTGACCAGGTTTAACAACAAAACCTGGAACTAAGCAGCACCCATAATCGTCAGAGTGGCACATGGTGGACAAGCCTTGGTGAAATATTACACAACGTGGAAAAAATTCAGTGAGCCTGGATGAAGGAGGAACCTAAGCACACATCGTGGAATACAGATGCCTCAGAAGACATCACTGTGGAAGGCACAGGAGGGGCCAGCCAGCAGGGGTGCCTGCAGCCACTGTGTGGATGGTGCCCAACACCCAGCGTCACTCCAGTGTCATTTTCTAAGGTGTTCCATGTACATTTT
This sequence comes from Spermophilus citellus, assembly GCF_964194105.1. Lineage (NCBI taxonomy): Eukaryota > Metazoa > Chordata > Mammalia > Rodentia > Sciuridae > Spermophilus > Spermophilus citellus. Next base: position 1,872,679 of record NC_138183.1, on the reverse strand, counting down.
ATCAATTCCACTTAAAGTCAGGTATGTGGCAGCATTTTTCCATCACCATACAGAACCTGAGGGAAATTCAACATAACCAGGGAACAATGATTGTAAAACTGAAAATTCTAAAAGAAAGGAAAGAATTATTTTCCAACTGCTACTTACACAGCACAAAAACGAGTTTAAAATAAAGCTGTGGGCTGGCTCAGTGGGACAGCGCTTGCCTAATGTGTGAGGCACTGGGTTATAAGCACCACATATAAATAAACAAAAAAAGGTTCACTGACACTAAACAATATTTTTAAAAAATAATAAAGCGGTGTATTTAATCTGAGACTCACAAAACGTGTTTGTGCTTATGACTAACCCGAGGCGGGCTGAGGCACAGGCCACTGTCACATCGAACGCCTGCTCAGCAAGTTCTCAAAACTGGTCAACTAACCCTTTTCTCCAAGGGCTACCTCTGCCCTTCAGTCTTGCTCTAGAATCATTTATCACCAGAATAAAATCAATTAATTCGTGCTTCAAATTAAGAGGCTTACACCAGTGTTAACCCCTAACTTTGGATTGAAACAAAGCACCTAAGGTTAATAGAGGAAGCCAGGAATCAAGGCACTGCCGCACCACCTGGTCTGCAAAGTTCCCGGAGCAGGAACCAGACCGCCTTAATCCACTAAGCACCTTAGGCCTCACCAAGAACTCCGTCACAGGGTCACCCAGCTCCGCGACCAGAATTACCGGAGGGATCGCTAAGATCCATGCAATCCGTGCAAGGCCCAGCTGCGGGCCTGGGAGTCAGCGGCCCATGATCTGCAACCACCAAAACCGGTGGCGAACGGGTCGCCGGGGCGTCCAGGGCGTCCCTCTGCGGCGAGCCTCGCAGTAGGAGCTCTGGCCACCGCTCGGGACCGCGGCCAGCAGGCGGCCGGCGCCCCCCGCGCCAGGCGCCCTCCGCCCGCGCCCCCCGCCGCCCGCCGCGCACCTAGCCCGTAGGCCTTGGCGCAGATCCACTGCAGGTTGGCGGCGATCTTGGCCCGCGCCGCGTCGTAGCGGTCCAGCGGCACCAGGTCAGCGCCGTCCGGCGGGGCCTCCATCCTCCGCCAGCCTTCGGCGGCGGGGCGGCCTCCCGCGTCCACCATCTGCAGACAAAGGCCGCGGCGGCCCGGCCGCAACAAAGGCGCCGCCGCCCTCCCGCGCCGGCCCGCCGGGCGCACGGCCCTCGCCTCACGGCCGCCGCCGCCGCCGCCGCCCGAGCTGTTGTTGCATGATGCGGGCGCCGAGCCCAGGCCGAAGAGGCGCGGAGCGGGCCGGCGAGGATGCGGAGGGCGGGCGCGGGCCGGGGGCGGGCGCGGGCCGGGGGCGGCGGCGGCGCGTGCGCGGCCCCGGGAGGCGGCGAATGAGGCGGCGGCCAACGGGCGGGAGCGAGCGCACCGCCGCTGCCTGGCGCAGGCGCACTGAAAGCCTCAGCAGCCCCGCCCCTTTCCGCAGGCGCAGAGCGCGCCGCCCGCGGCCCCGCCCCCGGCCTAACCCTGACACCCCCGGCGTCCGCAGGCGCAGTAGACAGCCCGAAAGCCTGCCCCGGCCCCACCCCCGTCCGCAAGGGCACAGGACGCGCCTGAGGCCCCGCCCCCGTCGTCAAGCACAAGGGAAACACCTGAAGCCCCGCCCCCAGCCGCTGTGGGAGCGCGTAAGTCCCCGCCCCCGTCCGCCAGCGCGTGGCACGCGCCTGAAGCCCCGCCCTTCCACCCCGCCCCCAGGTACCTTACGCACGCGAGGCCCCGCCTACAGTCCCGCCCCCAGGCGCAATGGGAAGGCCCGAAGCCGGGTCATTCGTCCCCGCCCCCAGGTACAGTGGGACGGCCTGAGGCTCGGTACCCTCCACCACGGCCGGCTCGGCTCCTCCAATTCGCCGGACACCAACTCTCTTGGACAGCGCCTTCCACTGCCCATTCTCCGACGTAGCTGGGTGGGGACCCCAACGGTGCTTGAAGCTTGGGGAGACTTCGAGCCCCCCAACTGGACAATCCGGGTGAGCCTACCCCCAGGTGGGCAGTTGTGTGGCATCCCACGTAATCTCCAGGTCCAGAGGCGAAGACGGCGTGCGTCTCCCTCCCCAGCGGGCGTGGCTTCATCCTCAGCCAGGCAGGGTCTGGACGATCCGGGAGTCAGTATCCTTGTGAAATGAGTGCTGACCTCGAAGAAGAGCTGGCCCACGGGCACCAGCCCCAGGAGATCAGAGGACACGCAACGCCGTGGAGTGGCCACTTGGCCCCCTGCCTCCCTGGATCTGAGGTTCTTAACTTATGTGGACTTGGTAGAGCCCTCCTGTATCAGAAAGAAGGCTGTGCTGAAGTGGACCCCGTCTTTCAGATGCTGTCCAGATGACGTAGGGCTCAGGAGCTGAGAGTCCAGGCAGAAGAGGAGTGACCCGCAGTACACTGGGCGGTGATGGGCATCAAGAGGTAGATAGAACCCGTCCACCGAGGAAAGCCCTACAAGGGGACATTTACTCCCAGTCAGCGGAGGAGGTGAGGAGTAGGGGGGACAGCAGATCCTACAGGGTCAGAACCTTGTCCTCCTCTAGGTGAGGTGGAGTGCATCAAGGGATTTTGAGCAGAGGGAGGAAGGATTCTGAAGGGTGAAGCAGGCGTCACTGACAGTGGGACAAATGGTGAGAAGGAAAGAGGTCAAGGAGGACCTGCGGTGCTTGCTCAAGTGTTGGGAACCAATTGAATAGTTCATATTGTTTCTCAGTGGATTTCCCAGCATTTTCTGAACACGGAGCTTGTCTTCTGTGAAGGGAGCTTACCTTTTTCCCAACCGAGGGAGGGGGGTGCTTTATTTCTTCTTGCCTTAAGACCTGGCTTGAAAGAAGCTCCAGCTCAGGGTCAAGTGGGAGCGTGAGAGCATATGTCCTTATCCCATTCCTGATCTGGAGGAGGCATCCCACTTATCACTATGATGCTGGCTGTAGGTTTTTCATGGATGCCCTTTATCAGACAAAAGTTCCTCTCTATTCCCAGGTTGTTGTTGGTTTTTTTTTTTTTTTGGGGGGGGGTGGTGTGTGTGTGTATGTGTGTGTGTGTTGCTGGGGATCAAACCCAGGGCCTTGTGCGAGGCAAGCACTCTACCAACTGAGCTATATCCCCAGCACCTCCAGGTTATGTCTTTTATCATGAAACATGGTTGGATTTTCTCCAGAAAATCCAAAATACTCTTTTTGTATCTATCTCCCCCCACCATCCTGTTACTGTAGTGTATTTTATTGCTTGATTTTCAGTTATTGACCCTCCCTTGCATTCCTGGACAAACTCCCCTTGGTCACGACATAGATTCCTCTTGATATGTTCCTAGGTTTGGTTTAGTACTATTTTGTTGGGTTTTTTTTTTTTTTTTTTGCATCCATGTTCAAAATAATACTGGTTTATAAGTTCTTGTGAAGTCTTCATCTGGTCTTGGTATATCAGTTACTACTGGCTTCATAAATCAGATTGAGAGTGTTTCTCATATATTTCTGGAAGAGTTCTTGAAGAACTGGCATTCTTTGGTAGAATTCAGCATCACAGCCATATGGAAATAGGGGTTAATGGGTAACTTATTATTATTTACTATAGGTCTGTTCAGATTGTTTCACCTTGAGTTAGTTTCAGTGGTTAAGTCTTCCTAGGAATGTGTCCATTTTATCTAGTTCCCAGGTTTGGGGCCTAAATAATTCTGATACCTGAGAAATCCTTAACTAAAATAGGAAAGGCCAGAGCAGGGAAGTGGGGCAGAATCAAGAGTTTTTAGCATGATTTTGGATTTGGGGATGACCTAGCATCCCTGGAAAGCAATTCTGTGGGAGGGTGGGGACAGAGGAGGATAGAATCCCCACAATGAGTGTGCAGCTTCCTTCCAGGAGTTTCACTGTGGAGGAGAGCAGAGAAGCTGAGCTGAACCAAGGGGAGGACAGGGTGCAGAGAGAGGGGTGTGTGTGCAAACTGGACATTCCAGATGCCAGTGGAAACCTGATGACAGAGGCGGAGAGTTGCTGGCGCCATAAGACTAGACACGAAACTGGGAGGAGGCCCCTCTTTTTCATCTGGTAGCAGCATGAGAGAAGGCACTGGGACAGGAGGATGGGCTGGGGCGGGAAGCCTGGCTGATTCTGCCCTAGTGGCCCCAAGACTGGCTTAAGGGCACAGCAGGGTACCATGGGTGGCAGGGGACAGGAGAAGGCCTGGGACAGTTAGTTGTCTAAGCTGCAGAGATAGACTATGATGCCGTCTCATTCTTTGTCTTCCCAGGAGACATCTCATAGGTGGACATACCTGGAAGGGAGGCTGATGTGGCATGTGCCCTGAGACCACCAGAGAAGGGCTGAGTCACAGGGCTTGGCCAGGGCAGAACCCTCGAGGGATGTGGAGGGATATGCAGGGGTCAATCGTGACACTGGGCCACATGGGGCAGGGAGCAGGTGGAGAACCTGGCAGCCCAGAGATCCCGTGGGCTTAAGGAACTGCAAAGAGTGGGAACAGAGGGCTCTGGGTCAGAGGAATCATCTGGGCTGCTAGAATTGCATGTTTCCACCTGTTCTGGCACTGGAAAGACAAGCGTTTTTTCTAGATGCCAGTTCTGGCTCATGTGTGCTTTAGGAGTTACCCTTTAGGAAGCTGTCAGCCAGGCCTCTGTACCATGCTCAAGTTTGAATATAGGAGCAGCATTTATCGCTATCATCCAAAACAAACTTGCTGCTAGAACCCAGGACTGGTTTTGTTTATCTGCAGCAAAGGGGCAGTTTGCCAAAGGTGCCATGAAGACTCTGAGAGGATGCAAGGAAATGCCCCTGCCTGCGACCCCAAACATCTTCAGGATGGAACCAAAGCCATCAGCCCAGCAGGAGAGTGACGTCCCAGCCCACCAGTCTGCAACTCCGAGCAGGAGGAGCCCCTGCACCACATCTCTCAAATATTCCAGCAAAGAGCATCCTCTCCAGCATAGGTGAGCTTGGCTGGCTCCCCTGACGTTCCCTTTCCTATAAAGTTCTGGTTCTAGGCTCCACCTTCCATCACATCAAATTTCAAGAGACCCAAATCCTGTTCCAGCCCCTCAGAAAAGAGAAGCACCTGGAGGAGGTCCAGCTTCCAAGCCTCTGCCAATATTCACGCCCCTTGCCTCATGCTCTGGCCAGCTGCAGGCTGCCTTGGAGTTTCCTTATTTATAGGATCCTCTGGGCACCCACTTGACCCAGGATCCCAAGCAAGCTCAGGGGAATTCTAGCCCAGGGCCAGGGCACAGGCCAGCACCTGCAGTGGAGATGCACCCTGTCCCCAGAGACACAGCTTGCAGGAGACGCTAATGTACCTCTGCATCAGCCTGGCAGCTGTCTTTCATTTGCAAAAGTAGAAGTGTCATCTTTGTATTTTTGGTTCTGAATTGAGAGGTATGTATTTTGGTCTTAACTGAAATCCAGCATCATGTGAGAGCACCCTTCTGTGTACTTCACTTTCCTTATAACCAGGGCAGTCTGTTCCTCGAGGTAGACAGGGCTGCCCCCAAGGCCTGGTGTGGCCAGTGTTAGAGCCATCTGCCCAACTGGAAATGCCAGTTGGTTCCTTGTGGGCACAGAAAGGTCATGTAGGAGGGTGGTATGGGATGATTTTCACCCAAAAGGCATGGGGGGTGGGGGACCTGGAGGAACAGGCACAACTTTGAATTCCTTTGAGCTTTTCATTAGTCAGTGATTCAGGAGAGGAGAGGAAAGGCCTTGACTCTCATTGGCAAGTGGAGAGGCAGAGGGCTGGGACAGGATGCTGCTGCTCATGGGAGTGACCTGGAGAGGTTCCTCACACCCAGATGCTCCTGCGTGCAGAGAACGGGCCTGCAGACTGGCACTGTGGTGGGAGTCACACCCCAAGGTGGGCTGTGAAACGTGTGGGCATATGTGCACCTGTGTGCTCATGCACCTGTCAGTACCGGCTTCCTTTGCTTGGCTGTGGCCCTGAAGAGATTTCGGGCCACTCTTGGCATGTTTATGTGAGAAGTTGAATAAGGGAATCAGAGAGGATGGGGGGAGGACCTACCGCCTGGTACCAGCTGTGAGAGCTGACATGGCTGGTTCCCTCAGCTATAAGGGAGCCAGTTCCCCCACCAGAATGGAGACTCTCTCCACGTGAGGCTGGCAAACAGCAGCCTCCAGCAAGAGAGACTGGGCCACACCCTCCTTATTGCCCTCATTCTCCGTGAACCAGGAGTGGAAGCAGCTCCTGCCAGACCTGCACCAGCTCACAGGAAGTTCAAGATGGCAAGGACCCCACAGCTTCTGTTAAAGAGCTGTCATCCCTCGGGCTGGAAATACAGCTCAGCTGGTAGAGCGCTTGCCTCACATGCACAAGGCCTTGGGTTCAATCCCCAGCACCACAGAAGAAAAGAGAAAAAAGAGCTGTCATCCCATAACGAGCATGACACCATCCCCTCATCCTTTCTGAAAAATAAATGACATGTGAGCCTGTGGGGGCGCCATCAGAGCAGAGGCTGCGCTGTGGGATGTGCAGGCCTAGCGATATGGCAGCCACCTCCCAGCCACCTCCGGAGGAATTGGGCAGCAGGAGCGCTAAACCCCTGAGCCTGTGGCAGGGGGTAGGTGTGACTGATGTCCCTACAGTGGACACTTAGCCATCAAACCCAGCGTGCCCCTCCAGATGGCCTGAGGCCAGGGCTCCTCTCAGTTCTGTGGCTGAGAAGGGTCAGCCCAGCTGCAGAGTGTGGAAACAGGACAGGCGCTCCTGCGGCACTGAGGCCCCTCATGGGTGCATTGTCAGCTGGGCATGCTTGCACCCTGCCCCCACGTAGCTGGGTGTTCTCTGGAGTCCTCTCTGCTCTCTCAGGATTCTGGCAGCACCCATGCTTTGGAGCGAGACGGGAGCTTCCCCTGGGGGAGGCCCCATGGTCCCCTGAAGGTGGCTAATCAGGGCTCAGTTCCACCCAAACCAGCCAGACCTGAGCAGCAGGGAGAAATGGGTTCCCCTAGACTCACACACAGACCCCAAAACATCTCTCCCTAAACAATGCACACCAGAACCAGGAGCACCAGTAGGGAGGCAGCGCCCCCGTCTTGTTCCTGTGCTCTGTGCTGAGTGGAAGGTGTATGTTGGGCCCCAAGGACGCCCCCAGGATGGCACCCCAGAGGTGCACCAGGCAGCACCATGTGCGCGGCACTGTGTACAGTGCATGGCCATGGCAGTTTAAAGAGCATATACTTCCCAAATGCTCTGCATGGGTCCCAGGCCTCCCAGGCAGAGTTGAGGGAGCCAGGGAAGCTAAGACAGGCCAGTTGATGCCCCTGCCTTGGTCCCAGCTGCAAAAGGGCCTCACAGAGCCTTCAAGTGGATCCTGGAGGCCAGGTGCACTGGCTCTGGTGCATAAGCTGAGCCCACAGGAGTGGGCAGCCACAGTTCATGAAGACAGAGTCAGATGAAGTTCCTGTGGAAAGAAGGACGGTGGTGACACCTGCATGCCCACGTGAACACACTTCAGGATGAGGATGAGCCGAGCAGTGTTGCTCACCTGCGGTCCCAGCACTCGGCAGGCTGAGGCAGGAGGCTCAGGAGCTTAGGGCCAGCAGAGGTGATAAATTTTATGACAGTTTTACCACAACTTTAAAAATGCATATGCTGAACTGAAAATTCAGGAAGAACTAAGGTGTTCTTGGCTTAGATGTGCAGAACCAGTTTTTAAATTTTCAAACTTTAATAAGTGACTCATCAGATCTGTTTGCCTAGGTGGACCTCTACTTAGTTCTCTGCACAGAGCCTGTCTCCTGGTCCCAGGAGGGCATGTGGCATGCACCAGAGTGGACACAAAGCCCTCACAGCTACCTGGGGCACAGTCCTTGCTCAGTACATGGTGATCACTACAAAAGGTGGGCAACATGAGGCCACAGAGCCCAGTTCATGCAGTCCAGCAGCCCCTTCCTGAGAAGAGCAGTTGGCAAGACCCCTGGGAGACCTGACTCCACCATGAAACACCCCCTCAGCTCTTCACCTGAGGCTTCCTGTGCCCCAGGAGGAAACTGGCATCTTTGGTCTCTAGTGCTTACCATGGTGGTCATCGCATCCACCTACCCATATCCTACCGGGAAAAATCACCCCAGGGACAGAGAGCAGCAGGTGGTTGTCAGCCTGCAGGCCTAGGATACTGTTTGGGACATGCCAGACAGAGCTGCACCTCAGGGACCAGGCCAGGGCAAGCCAGGCTCTGCAGAGCCACTGACGCTGAGGCACCACATGCACACAGCCACTTGGTAGAGCTCAGCCATAAAGAGGTACTCATCACAGAACCCAGAAAGAGCCAAGACACTGGTCCCAGCCAGGACGCTACTCATGACTGGCCTCCAGAAGGCACACCTTCCCTGGCCTTGGCTTCCCTGGCCTGCATCTCAGGATCTGGTCAGAGACTAGCCACCAGGGACAAGGAACATGAATACTCCTGGCAAGCCAAGAGGAAAGTCAGTACCAGGGGTGGCGGCCTCTCAGCCAGAAGGGGCCTCTGGGGTCCAAACTAACCCTTCCAGAGGCCCATGGGGGCTGAAGGGGCTCCTTCCCCGGCCCCAGAGAAGCTTCCACTCACCTCTGTCCTGAGCTGCACTTGCTCAGCCCCCCACACAGACAGAGGTGGAACTTCCCTGTGGGTACCTCTCTCAAGGGTGGGCACCCCTCTCCCCTGCTGCATGCTGTGTCCAGATGTCTCACACTGGTCAACTCATCCAGCCCCACCTAAGCCTCTACCACCTGTGCCACCTGGGAGCACTGCCAGCCTGAAGACTGCTGGGTCACCCAGTCTGGCCAGAAGGAAGCTGGCAAGAGGAACAGGCCAGTGGCCAGTGGCGCTCTCCCTTGCAGCCAGCCCAGAACCCACAGTCCAGACCAGCCTCCCTAGTCCACCTGCTGCAGGCCAGGCCTCCACAGCTCCTCTGCCAAGTGTCACCGAAGGACACACAGGGAGATGCCTCCTGCGCCCAGCACTAGGGAGCTTTAGGGATGGAGGAGACAGCAGTGCTGCCTCTTACTGAGGCTGAATATACATGACACAAAATGTATGATGTTGACTTTTTTTTTTTTTTTTTTTTTTTTTTGCACTGGGGATTGAACCCAGGGGCCCTCAACTACTGAACCATATCCCCAGCCATTTTTATTTTTTTGAGACAAGGTTTCACTAAGTTGCTTAGGGCCTTACTAAATTGCTGAGGCTGGACTTGAACTTGCAATCTTTCTGTCTCAGCCTCTCAAGTCGCTGGGATTACAGGTGTGCACCATCACTCCCAGCTAGTATTGACTTTTTTTTTTTTTTTTTTAAGAGAGAGTGAGGAGAGAGAGAGAGAGAGAGAGAGAGAGAGAGAGAGAGAGAGAGAGAATTTTTTAATATTTATTTTTTAGTTCTCGGCGGACACAACATCTTTGTTGGTATGTGGTGCTGAGGATCGAACCCGGGCCGCACGCATGCCAGGCGAGCGCGCTACCGCTTGAGCCACATCCCCAGCCCTAGTATTGACTTTTCAAGTGTCCATTTACATTGTCATACAGTCATCTCCACCGTGCTTGTCAACTTTCATCCTCCCAAACAGAAGCTCTGTTCCCCTCAACTGGCTGCCCAGCCCCTCCCCAGCCCCTGGTACCCTTCCCCTTCCATTTCCTGTGGCTTGGTGACTCTGGGGAACCTCACATAAGTGGATCCCATGGTAATGTGATGATGTCCTCGAGGCTCAGCCATCCTGCAGTAGGTGCTTGAGGCTGAGGGATCCATGTGGCTGGCCACACACTGCTTACCCCTCATCCTCCCTGGTCATGTGGGCTGTGCCACAAAAGTCTGAGCTACCGAACACTCCTGCTGTGACCACTGTGTACAAATGTCCCTTTGCAACTCCACTTCCACATCTGGCTCTGGATCCTAAGCAAGCCCACAGTTAGTGCTCGCATGCACTGCCACACTGACAACTGTGCCCAGAAAGTGTGCAGAGTAGGGATGGCCTACACTGCTCCCAAGGCCAGTACCTTGCTCAGGAACCCCAGCCAGAGAATGGTTTTACCCCATCTCTGGCCCACATCTGTTGTTGGAGGCCCTCAGGCCCCCCATCTCAGGCACAAACTCTTAGTGCTCCCCCTGCCCTTCCAACCCTCCTGCCCTCCACCTCCCACTTCGCTCTCCACCTCAGCTTTGCCCCTCACGTCTCTGCAGGAGTCTCTTGAGCCACCTCCCTCTCTCTGGGTGGCTCTGCAGCTGTTGGGGCACCACCTGTCTATACATCCAGCCCATGGTGAGGTATGTATGGACACTAGACACCAAGGATCCTCAGGCCCTTCCTGCAAAAGTCACACCAAGCCTCAGTACTAGTCCCACCATCCAACCTTCCACTGGACCCTCCTAATCAGGCCCTGCACCCTCTAAGAGTGCTGAGCACTGAATCTGCCCAAGACTTCTCCCCATCTGGACCATTCCCATGCAGGACACCCAGGGCTGTGCTGGGTCCTCAAGTCTGCAGATGAATAACAGGTCCTTTGGGAAAGATAGGTGAGGCTCAGCCACTCCATGGAAAAAGGCAACCTTAAGACATTGTGCTTCTTAATGAACTGAAGCAGGACATCAGAAATGACACCATGTAGCAGGGGACCCTTCCCAGGGATCTGGGCTCCTTTAGACTTTCCTTTTAGGGGTGACGGGGATTAAACTAGAGGTGTTCTACCAGAGCTACAGTCCTAACTCTTCTCTTTCTTTCTTATTTTGAAGTAGGATCTTGCTAAGTTGCCCAGGCTGGCAACTTGTGATCCCTTAGCCTCAGCCTCCTGAGCCACTGGGATTAGAGGCCTGTGCCACCACACCCAGCACTTCAGAATTCTCTAGGAATCCCTGCTTCTTAAGGGTCTCGTGGCCTAGGGGCAGAAATCTGATGTGGAGGACATGGTGGCCAGCTGCCCACTCCTGCAGGAGCACACTGCATAACCGATTTTCGACAGACCCCTTGGAGCCAGTGTGGGATCCTGCAACCCTAGCCCCTCTTATTCTGCCCCATGATAAACATCTCTCAGCCTCTAACTTCTTCTAAGTCTAAATGTGCAGAACCCAAACCAGATGTGCCTGCCTCATGTTCTGAGAATACCACCATCAGAAATGTGTCTCTGTAGACGTAAGTACTTCGTAATGAAACACACAGTTTCTTAAATGAGCCACCACACTGTAACCGCACTATGGGCCCAGTGTGGAAGCTGGGAAAGTGAACTATGGGAGAAAAACCCATAACCAGGCTCGGAGGGCCAAATGGGCCACAGTGGCAACAGGCCAGGTCCCTGCAGTCTGTGGCACCCAGGTGTCCTGGCCCTTCCTGCCTCCATCCACCGGCTCTGTGAGCGTTTCCATTGCCACCATGGCTGCCAGTCCCAGAACTGGGGAGTCCTCCCTGGAGCTCCTGTATGCCCCCAGCAGCTGAGACAGAGCCCCGGGCCTGCACAGGCAAGAACCACCCATGTCACAAGCCCCAAAGGACAAAGGCAGAGGAGGAGCTCCAAATGACACAGGTGGATATTATTTAACGGTAAGTGTATGCCAGATCATCTGTGCAGGCACAGGCATCTGGGTCCCCAGGCCCACACCCACACTCACCATCAACAGCCACACCTCAAGAGCCAGTCATCCTGTCCCAACTGGTTGAGAGGTCACCTGGCTACGTGTTCTTCCTCTCTGCGTTACCATGACCCCAATAAGCAGGATCAAACAGCATCATCACTGGTCACTGAACTCAACTCCCGGTTCAAGTCGAAGTGCAAAATGCTGCCCTGCACAGTCTGCCCACCCCCACATTAGCCTCCTGAAATGCACCCTAGCCCTCAACAAGGCCTGCAGGACACAGATGTCCACACCAGGCTAGGCAGAGGCTGTACCACGTGCAGGCATCAGGATGACGCCTTGCATACCCCTACCAACTAAGGCAGGCATGTAGACCTCACACATGAGGACAGCAGGATTATATCCCTAACCCCAAGCCACTGGTAGCCACTAGCTGCCACGGCGACTCTTCCCAGAACTCCACAGTGTATTAAAGCCCCACCCAGATTAAAACACAGATCCACAATCCCCAGAGGTTGGGATAAGGGAAAAAATACATGTCCCATGGCCCCAGGCCTCTGAGGGGGTCCAAAGAGTAGGCTGGGAATGCACCAACCAAGTAAGAAGCCACACAAGACCAGTCGGGACCAGCACCCCGGAGGATGCCACGACAACTTCTCAGGGCAGGTCACCACATGGGTGGGCATCAGCTCAGCCACATGTCTATCTCATGGCGTTATGTCCTTGTAGGAAAATGGCCCCAACACAGATCCTGGGGAAAACACACAGCCGACAGCCCCCACACTGGGTCCCACAGACTTCTCAATCACGACTAACCCACAGGTGAACATTCTCTTCCAGCCCCAACATCCACTAAAGGGTGTGACTGGCATGGGAGGACTTGAGGTGGGCCAAACCCTGCTGGCACGGGGCTGGTGGCAGGGTAAGGAAGAGACGATTTCAGATCAGCGAATAGGAACAGGTTCTTAAAGCATCCTGACTCAGCTGCATTGGAGCAGGAGCTCAGGTGAGGCTCCTACCTGGTGCCTACCCAGGCCTTGGCAGAGCAATTGTGGAGGGAAGTTTGAAACCCAGCTGAGAATGAGCAGCTGTGAGCAGCAACGAGCCAAGTTTAGAGAAAGGGAAACTCGGGTCCTTGTTTTAAAACACAGATGGTATTTAAGAAAAAGAAGGAACGACAGACAGCTGGCAACACAGGTGGCCATGGTCCCTGGCTCCACCAACTAGCCCACCATGTCATAGTCCCCAGATCTGCCAAAAAAAATGTGTCTACAAGGGCCCCAGGGAACCCAAGGCACCGACAACTGCCTCAGGTGCAGGCAGTACCCACACTGAGCGTGAGAAGGCGGACATCCAGACAACATGCAGCGCCGCTGAGGGCACTGCAGGAGCCAGGGCAGAAAATAGGAAAGAGCTTTATTTATTAAAGGAGCCATCTGAGAGTCACTCTGGAGGGTCAGCCCACGGGAAAGCACTGGACTGCAGCATGCCTTCTTTCAGATGACCTGCGGACCCCACAACACTCGCCAGGGGGCGCCTTTCAGAGCCATTGCAGCACTCTAGAGAGAAAGCGATCGCTCCTCTTCCACTTCCTGCGAACACCTGTCAGGAGCTAAGAACGCAGCTTACCGTCCAGGAGTCCATAGGCAGTAAGGTCAGGGAGGAAAAGCAGCTGTGGCCCGAGCAATCCAGGCCTGGTGCTGAAGGCGGCTTCTGGGCGAGGGCCCCTGCCCTCCTGCTCCATGCCTGGGGAGGCTGCTACAGCCAGACAGCCAAGAGGTGCAATGCCACCTACGTGCGGTTCAGCGTCTGGAAGATTCTAGAAATCTGCAGCATGACTGGGCCGGTTTCTGGGTCATTCATCCACTGGGTGCTGTTCAGTGGGTTCTCCAGCATGTCTTCAAATGCTGTGGACATACAGTGAGTGAGGCTGAGTACCAGCACCCAGAAACCAACAAGCACGGGGCAACTCTCCTCTTGATGCATAAATGAGGAAAGAGTCACTCAAAACTTCTGCCAAAAGCCAGGAGGGGTGGTGCACACCTGTGATCCCAGTGGCTCCGGAGGCTGAGATAGGAGGATCCCAAGTTCAAGGCCACCCTGAGCAACTTAGCAACAACTTAGCGAGACCCTGTCTCAAAAAAATTAAAAAAGGCTGGGGATGTGCTTCAGTGGTTACGGGCCCCTGAGTTCAATCCCCAGAACCAAAAACAACAACAACAAAAAAAAACACTTCACTGCTGATGCTAAGTCCCAGCCTAAAATCCCCTAGACAATACCCAACAGTGCCCCAAACAGCAGATCTGAGAACAGAGGCTGCTATTCCATCTGGCAGGGCGCAGCTCGCCTCTGTGTTCAAGCACCTGACTCTGGACAGCCACCTGGCAGCAACTACCAGGACCCCAAAACTCACCTCAACCTGCAATCCCACACTGAGAAAATAATGCAGGCACAACCAACACACAAAGGGCCTGCTGCAAATTTAATATCACTGAGTTGAAAAGTCTAACTTTCAATCTTAGGAAAAAACAGCACATCAGGGCTGGGGCTGTAGCTTACGGGTAGAGTGCTTGCCTAGTAGTGTGAGGCACTGGGTTCTATCCTTGGCACCACATAAAAATACACAGATAAAACACACACACACACATTAAAAAAAAAAAAAAAAGAAAAGAAAACAGCACATCAAAAAGGTAATGGAAGAGCTGGGCTGCGGGGGGTGGTGAGCACTCACACAGCATGTGGAAGACCTCGAGTGCAGCCCCAACAGATAAGGACAAATTGTAATGCAGCACTTCTTCAAAATCAAAACTCTTGACTTTCTCAACAGTTTTATAAAATCGTTCCCAAAACCAGGTCCGCTTTATGGCAAAAAGCTCAATGACCCAGCCATACTGCAGGACAGCAATCCCAACTCCGCCAGCATCAGACGGCCTATGCCAGGCCTAGCCACCTCAGCAAGGATGACCCACGCCCATGTCCAAGGCTCCAGTGAAAGCACCAAGCAGGAGTCTGGAGCACTCAGACCAGAAGTGGTTCAGATTCAAGGTTGTCAGCTTTATTCATCTATTTATATACACTTTTTTTTTTTTTTGGATAGTACAGATTGAACCCAGGGGAGCTTTGCCACTAAGCCATACCCTTAGTCCTAAACTGGCCTTGAACTTGAGATCCTCCTGCCTCAGTCAGTCTCCTTTGCTGGGATTACAGGCATGGATACCACCATACCTGGCTTGGGTTTGGAGTATCTGCAGAGGTTTCACCAGACAATCATCCTTAATGCTCCAAAATCTGCGTCAAGTAGGACCCTGGCCAGGTTCAGAGCACAGAGTGGATCTGACTATTCTAAGAATGACACAACCACCTCCCAGCCACCTGCTGATGTGCCTAACACCTCTGCAAACCAGGGAAAACCTCAGGCTGCAGAAAGGCACGTGGGGCTGTGAAAACACAGGGCGAGGCGAGTGTGGCATCTGACAAAGGAAGCAAGGACTGGGAACCCCACTTCCCAGCCCCCTGCTTCAGAAAAGGGAACCCCACTACCCCCTGCCTCCCCGCTACAGAACAGGGAACCCCACTTCCCCCTGCCTCCCCGCTACAGAACAGGGAACCCCACTTCCCCCTGCCTCCCCGCTACAGAACAGGGAACCCCACTTCCCCCTGCCTCCCCGCTACAGAACAGGGAACCCCACTTCCCCCTGCCTCCCCGCTACAGAAAAACAAGCTCCAGAAGAACCAAGGTACTGAGCAGAAGTGTAGTCACACAGGAGAAGCCACACTGACGGGGTCACCTGAGGACTCCTGAAGGCCCTGCGAGCCTCACCCACTCCAGGTGAGGGGAAGGAAGGGTGCACCTGCACTCCGAGATGAGCGCCCAACTGAAAGGACACTGGACATGATGGAGAAAAAGGAAAGGCCTCTGGGCAGTCCCCCAGCTTCCTAAGGGTCATAAACAGCAGGAGAGGTGGTGAGCCAGGTTCAGTGTGAAAGGGCACTGAGGGTGGAACGCACTCACTAAAGACAGCCGTACACTGGCACATCACTCACAGGACTGGCCCAGAGGGGGGGAGCGCAGAGCTCTGGGATGCAGCAGGGGCTGGAGAGTGCCTTTCTCAACTTTTCTCTCAGAGGGTTTTGACAGAAACGAAACAGGTTCTGGTTTGTCACAACATGAGCCCTGCACTCGCCAGCTGGAAGTGCCAAAACTTTTGGGAAGAAGCCAAAACCAACACAGGAAACTGGGCCAGGCACAGTGGCCATGCCTCTAATTCCAGGGAGGCTGAGGCAAGAGGATCGCAGGTTCAAACCAACCTCAGCAACTCAGGCCTGAACTGCCTAAAAAAAATTAAAAAGGGATGGGATGTGGCTCAGTGGTTAAAATGCCTCTGGACTCAATTCCTGGTACCAAAAAAAAAAAAAAAAAAAAAATCCAAGAAGCAAGTAACTGGTACAGGGCCAGCATTCGGACCTGGGCTTTCTACGCCAGTGTGGGCAGAAAACAATCCCACAGGAAAAGGGGCCAAACAAGCCGAGACCCTGCAGCCAAACCCTGCTAGAGGAGCTCCACCTCAGGCCAGGGAGCGGCAGGCCAGGCTGCGGCCTCTAGGGAGCCCCAGGGGCCTCAGGCACAGGGACAAGAGGGCTCAGAGCAGCATGGTGTACAGAAAGCAACCCAGTACATCTCTGTTTTTAACAGTGGCAGAGATGGTAGAATAGAGAACCGCCACTGGGCGACACACCTGGCCACAAAAGGATGCAGCAGCAGGTCACCCAGGCACCTCAACAAGCTCACCACAGAAAGCAGGAAGAGCTGCTGGACTGCTGGAGACATGCCTGGCAAGACTCTGCAGCACAGGACAGTGAGGCATGGTGTCCAGCGGCTCAGGGGGACTGCAATGGCTAGGCCTCCAATCCAGGGGTCCAGCATCCATGGATCAACCAGATGAGGGTCAAAAATACTTGAGGAAAAAGAACTGTGTATTAAAATGCCCAGGCTTTCTTCCTCATCTTTATTCCCTAAACACAACCGTTTACGTAGCATGGCATCTCACAAGGGCTTGCATGTAAGCCAGAGACCAAACTGTGTGGAAAGACATCCGCAGGTCACGTGCCATTGTGTGTAAGGAATTTGAGCACCTGTGGACTTTGCAGTCTGTGAGGGTCCTGGGACTAATCCCCAGGGAGGCCTGCACTGTTTTTAAGCTGAAGGGCAGATATGTGGCTATCAGACTTATTTTTATTTGGCACTGGGGATTGAAGCCGGGCACTTAACCACTGAGCTACATTCCCAGTCCTTTTTATTTTTTGAGACTGGGTCTTGCTAAGTTGCTGAGGCTGGCCTCAAATTTGCAATCCTCCTATCTCAGCCTCCTGAGTCCCTAGGATTACAGGTTTATGACACTGTGCCCAGCTGGATTTATTATTCTTTAAAATTATAAACACACTGCTGGGTATGATGGTGCATACCTAAAATCCCAGCAGCTCAGGAGGCTGAGGCAGGAAGATCTCAAGTTCAAAGTCAGCCTCAGCAAAAGCAAGGCACTAAACAACTCAGTTAGACCTTGTCTCTAAATAAAATGCAAAATAAGGCTGGAGATGTGGCTCAGTAGTGAGTGCCCCTGAGTTCAATCCCCAGTACCACCCCCCCAAAAAAATTATAAACACATACACTTTCGCACATATCTACATATCACAATAGAAACAAATTAACAAAGTTGTCCCTTGTAAATAAAAAGCAAAAGTCAAAACCACACTTTCTCCTCATGTCTGTCCCTACTGAAGCCACTGCCCACCCAGGCTCACCCTTGCAGGAGCCGGTCCCACCCCCAAGAGCCTGACTCCCAGCTCTCCAGTGACTAGGCAGCAGTGCCTGCAGGATGCAGGACTGGGCAGCGGGCGCACAGGCGCCGAGTGTGGGAGACACACATACCGAGCAACGTTTTGGGGTTGGTAAGCCCCAGCTGCACCACCGGGTTGTCCAGAATAGCCTGAAAGAGAGGGCTGTTGGGGTCGATGCCCTGGTCCAGCTCCTCAGGGGATGGCTTGCGGTCCCCCAGCAGCCACTCGCACTGCAAACCCAAAACAGCAAAGTAGCCGTTAGCTCCTCGAATACCTTCAACGTGGAGTGAAGCGGCTGGCGGCCCTGCCCTTCTGTGCGTGCCTGCTGACTCCTGCAGCTGTTCTGGCCATAAGGAGCCCTAGAGTCAATGAACCCAGCACACATGCAGGGTTCGCACACCAGGCAACTCAGAGAGAGAAGGAAGGACCCAGCCTGGCTTTCTTAGTGGTCTGACCACCCACCCACAGGCCCCCGGCCACTGAACGTGGGTGCCAACAGAGCCCCCAACAACCTACTTTGTTCTAGGGAAGGACCAGCCTGATTGCACTTCTCCATAGCCAACAAGCCTGCGAGTGTGGACACACAGACTCCTCACCTCTGTCTTGGCGGTCTTTGCCTCAACTCTGTCCCCAAGTCACCACTGAGCCCACCTGGGGCAGAGCTCCCCTCAGCAGTCCACGAGGGGAAATCAATGTTAAGAGTCTGTTTAACAGATAAACTAACAAGCTGCACACTCCTCCGCAGAGCACGCTCACAAGAGCACCGTTCTCAGAAAGCCAAGGCCCAGAATGTTCTCAGTATTTTAAAAACGTGTAACACCTGAACCGTCCCCGCTAACGTTTCACGTAAAAAGCTGCGTAACTGACCACGCGTGGGAGCCACAGTGCACAGCACAGGGCCGATGGGCAAGGGGCACTGCGGTGCAGGCACGGCACAGGCGCCTGCCGGTACTCACGGCGGCATTCTGCTGGTTGTTGCTCACTCTGAGGGCGTCCACCACCTCCTTCTCATCAAAGCCCATCTCCATCAGGGAAACGACAGCCTGCAGGGAACCACACAGCCGGTCACGCCCCACCCAGGCTGAGCAGCCCGTGAGGGAGCCAGCACCTCAGCAGGGCCTCCTGAACACACCAGGACCTTCTGCCCAGTGCTCCTACGCACAGCTTCACTGGAGAACACGCGGGCTCTGGGCAGCTTCGCCCAAGAGCTGCCAGACGTGATGCAGTGAGCAGGGCCCAGGAGGTGTTGAGGGAAGCCAGCTGGGGTGAGGAGAAGTGGCCAGGCCTCCAGAGGGCACTCACATGGACCCAACGCAGGCCAGCCGGCATCAAATGTTTTAGGTTTGTCCCAATGAGTGTGTGGCTCAGCAACCTTCAGGGAGCTCACGCCAGAGGCTTTGCTATCCCACAAGTAGCCTCAGAGAAAGGTCAAATTCATAAATCCAACTTAAATGGAGACAGAAGGGTCATAGTATTTTGTTACAAAGGGGGCCTTAGCCAGGTACGGTGGTGCACACCTGTGATTTCAGGTACTCGGGAGGCTGAGATCAGGAGGTTCACAAATTCAAAGCCTGCCTCAGCAACTTGGCAAGAGCCTGTCTCAAAATAAAAAATAAAAAGGGCTGGGGATATGGCTCTGTGGTTGAGCATTCCTGAGTTCAATCTCCACTACCAAAACCAAAAAGGGAGGGAGGGCTCTATTCAGATTATCTTAGGGAAAAAAGAAACTAAAAATTAATCTTACATCTAATACAAACTCAGGCTCTTAAGTGTAAACATTCTTGGTGTGAACAAGGACTTAATCTTCAGTGTTTGGGGAGGGTGATTTTCCACACGATATCCGTGTGACAAGATAATAAACATGTCCTTTATACTCAACTATGAAACGCAGTGTTTGAAGGGTCAATTTTGCAAAAGACAAAAAGGTTGCATTGAGTTTTCAAGGGTCTCTCTTGATCCTCTGAAGGTCAAGTCCCAAGTCTCACAGCCCCGGGCCCCTCTTGCTCAGGTTCTCACGGTGTTAAGCAGCCCCCACAGCATTCCCAATGCCATGACACGCTGCCCCAGGGAAGTGCTGTCCACTCACAGTCCAGTTTGCACAGAGTTTCAAGGGGACCAACAGAAGAGGACTTCAGAGGAGAGGAGAAGCATGAAGGATGCTGGCTGGAGCCAGGTGGTGTGTGGGTGGCTCAGAAGCTCCCCCGTTCTGTTCATGGTCTACCTCGTGTGCTTTCCTGGACCCTTCCTGACTCCGAGGTCTAAAAGCAAATGCTGGGAGAAGCACTCACTGAACAGCTTTTGGATGTCAAAGTCACAAGACATGGGGCTGAGGTGGCTCAGGGGCCAAGCACATGCCACACATCTCCAGCAGATGGCCTGCAGTCTAGAGCTGAATTCAAGCACAGGATGGACCTTTTAGTGTCAATAAAATCCATTTTCCCTCTTCACGTCCATCTTAGCCCATGAAATGATGCCCCAGTACTTCCAAATGACACTTGGTAGCTTTCTGCCCTTCAGCCCAGTCCAAAGGGAAGGACTTTCCCATGGCGGCAGCAGGACAGAGTCCTCATGCTCGCGCCTCTGAGGACCCTGCACCTCCTGCAGTGGTTGTCTCAGCCCAGCTGGGAGGGAAGCAAGCAGCACAGGCCACTGTGTGTGACCAACACCTGAGCCCTGTCGGACTCCTGGGGCAAGAACCAGAGGGCAGGAGACAGGCTGGCAAGCTGCACTGGAGCTGCAGCCTTCACAGTGCCACACAAGAAGGCCTTCTGAGAAGGGTTTCAGCATAAGAGGTGAAGGGCAGGAATAGCAGGAGAAGAGCATCTGAGCAAATGAGCACCCTCAACTACGGAGACCTGCGTCTTAGAAAAGGCTGAGACAAGAAGGAACGTGCACTGACCAGCAGCAACCACACAAGGACCAGGCAGGACCCAGACGAGGGGAAGCACACACCCACTGCCCACAGAGGCCAAGGACCAGCCCAAGAGCTACACCGTGTCCCCAAAGGGTCCCAGCATGGGAAATGGACCTGACTCCCTGGAGGCCTACAATCAGGAGACAAACGCTCTGCTAATATGAGGAATGCCATCAAGAAACAAAAGAGGGGGCTGAGGTTGTGGCTCAGGGGTAGAGCGCTCGTCTAGCACGTGCAAGGCCCTGGGTTCGATCCTCAGCACCACATAAAATCAATAAACACAATAAAGGTCTAAAAAAATATATTAAAAAAAAAAAGAAACAAAAGAGTTAAATGCACAAACTCTCAAGACAGGGAATCCCCAAGAGACGGAGACAGAACGGAAAGCCTAACAGTGAGAGGGTACGTGAGGCAGGGCTGCCCTGGGGGACAGGATGCACCATCAGGCAGAAAGCAGACAGACCTGGGCCCACCGCAGGTGGAGTGGGCACTGAGACCCTGGCTCAGCCAGGAAGGAGAGGCGGACATCCTGGTCTCTGCAGGACTACATTGAGAAGTCAGTATGTGGCCATGGTCCCACCAGACTGAAGATCTAAGGGTTGGCTCCTAGTTGGGGTCCTGCTCAGAATCATCCTGCCTGGACATCTGAGACCTGGCCACATATGGTTCCAGTGGAACAAACAACCCCACTGGTGAGATCCTGAAGGAATAATCTATACACCACATGCAAAAACATGGAGCCAGGTGCGGTGGTTTTGCCTGTGAGCCCAACAGCTTGGGAGGCAGGAGGGTTGCAAACTTGAGGCCAGCCTCAACAATTTAACAAGACCCTACCTAAAATAAAAAATAGGAGACAAAAAGTACTGAAAACACAGCACAGTGTTAGAGCATCTCTGGGTTCTATTCCCAGTACCATTAATGATAACAACCTCAAAAACAGAATGAGAACGCAGATACACAAGCCTACGATCTGACAGGAAGCACAGGGCCAAGGAAGAATCAAGACCCTAATCAAAGAGGAGGGCAGGGGGCACAGAATAGGGAGGCATCAAGCACAAGGCAGCAGGGAGCCAGTCCACACACTGTACCCATGGCCATGCAGGGCTGGGTGTCCCAGACCCTCAGTCCCTGCTCAGAGGCCTGCCAGCCCACACGATGCCCCAGTTCTCTGGGCACTACCACCCAGCCCTGTCATGTGGCCACAGCAGCAGGAGAGGCTGGCTGACACCTGTGACTGGACAGGAACTTCCATACCACCTTCTCAGGAGAGACCCCATGTCAACTGGCCACTGAGAGGAAAGAGGTCACCAGGAACCCAAGAAGACAACATAGAGTGGCCTTCGGGAGGCCTTCCAGATTTCCACAGCCTCCTCACAGCTGTAGCAAGAGGCCAAATCACCCGGCGCTCACAAAACGTACCCGAGCATCGGCCCGGAATTCCCTTTTCCTGCGAATCTTCTTGAAGATATCCGTGAGCTCGTCCCGGACCTCCTCGTCTCCCTCGCTAGTCCCAGCAGCAGCTTCTGGAGTGGCGGCCGCAGCACCTGCTGCTGCTGGTGAGGACTGGCCTGGAAGAGGCGCATCGATGGCCGGGTCCTCGGCGTGCTCTATCAGCCACTCCATGGCTTGAGGCACCGACATGCTGGGAGGGGACAAGACACTCTATTCAACTCTCCCAGGCCAGTAACAGGGCTCCCATCCCACATGCACCAAAGAAGGGACACTACTGTTCAGGCAACTTCACCAGCAGCAGCAGGTGGCCCCTTGGGACAGGAACCCTTCACACAGCCCTTGCCTCAATCACCAAGGCTCTTGCCCTGCAGACCCCGTTTTCTAAGCCAAGAGCACCAAACACCTAGGGTGTATGAGTCCAGGTGCATAATACGGGACACGGCCTCTCACCACCCCCCATGAAGACTTTGTGTCAAGCAACTAAAAGCACGAATCTCAAGAAGTACTAAATAGAGCCCTGGTCCCTGCTGGGAGGAGGCTCGACGCTGAGCTCTCATAACAAGGGCACGGTGAGCACCAACAGGTCCACCAGTTGGCTTACATTTCCCCCAAAGGAGGAGAGAATTTAAAACTCATGATAGCCATGTGCAGTGGTGCACAGACCTGCAGTCCCAGCTACTCAGGAGGCTGAGGAAGGAAGACGCTGGAGCCCAGGATTTCAAGGACAGCCTGGGCAACACAGCAAGACCGAGGCTCAGAACAACACAACACCACTTTGAGCTAAGCACAATGGTGCACACCTGTAACCCCGAGTATTTATGAGGTGAGGCAGGAGGACTGCTAGTCAAGGCCAGCCTGGGCAATGTAGGAACCTGACTCATGAAGGGATAAAAAGGGCTGGGGCCCAGTGGTATGGCACTTGCCTAGCACGTGTGAGGCCTTGGGTTCCATCTCAGCACCACACAGAAAAATAAATAAAAAATAAAGTTACTATGTCCAACTACAACTAAAAATATTTTTTTAAAAAAGGGCTGGGGATGGAGCTCAGTATAGAGTACTCCTGAGTTCAATCCCCACTACTTAAAAAAACAAAACAAAATACACTTCGAGGTGATGAATTAAGCTACCTGTGGGGCACACATATAGGGTCCCCTTTAAAAACACACATGTATTGGGAATGACCCAATGAGTGAAGCATGTGCCTGACTGGCAGAGAGGATGGGACCCCAGCAGGCCCACGAGACCATGCCCCAGCATCTCAGGAAGGAGAGGGCCTGACGTACTGGTTCAGCCGAAGGGCCTTTGAAGCCCTGCTCTCAGGAAAGCCCATCTCTGTGAGCTGCCGCAGGGCGGCCTCATCCACTCGCTCGTCCTCATCCTCGTCCAACATGGCTGTGGGAAGAGAGGAGACCAGCCACGTCAGGGGGCATTCTCAGGGCCCCCAAGTTTGTCAGGCACATCTGCAACACCAAGCACTTCTAGCATGTTCTGAAACCTCAGGGAACCCAAGCTCTAGCACCAGCTCTCGCCCTATGTGCAAGGAACGGGGTATCAACAGGCTGCCGGCCCACACCAGCGAAGGCAGGCACAGCTGCTGACCTCTCCAGCTTCATGCCAAGGGCTGCGGCATGTTCTCTGAGACAGAGGGTAGACGGGTGGGAACGAGAGTCATGCAATCAGTCTGGGTTCTGCTCATACCATTTGCCTTCTTAAACAATTCAACTGCGTCAGGGTTCAGTGCTAACAACTTCTGTGCCACCTCGATGAGAGACACCAAGATTTTCCGGAGCTCTGTCTGGAACTGCAGTGGGGAAAAAAAATCACTTCTCTGACATCAACAAGCCTATGTCACCTACAGCCCCACCTGTTCTAATATGCCAATTCCGAGTCCAAACCAGGCTGCCTGAGAGAGGAGGGTTGGGCTTGGAGCCGCACCTCCTCAGGAGGCCCCCTCAGGAAGGAAGGGCTTTGTGCACATGGACAGGACAGGGCTCAAGGCCAGCACACATACATCTGGTGCCAAACCCCAAGAGCAAAGTGTGCCGCTCAGCCTATGGCCAGTGAGGAAAGCACTTGTTGGCCAGGGTTAGCAGCTATGCTGAGGAGAGAATATTCTGATGGCTCCACCTGTCCGACTGGCTGGCCACAGCCTAACAACAAGGGGGCTGGCACGGTGCCCTCAGAGACTTTGCACACCAGCTCTAGCCAGGGCAGGCCTGGGGGTCAGATCAACAGCTCCTCCCACACAAGCCCAGGCCTTTGAGAGTCCCAGGCTGGACACACAGAGGCAGGGGTAGGACACCCACCCGCTGCTGTGGAAGGGTTCTGGGCAACACAGAACTCTCCAGAAGAGACCCCAGGAGAGGTGTTCCTAAAACAAAGCAGACAAGTTCTCAAAGTACCCAGGTCAGAGCTGATGGCATGAGGTCAAAGGCTGGCCACCATCCCCCCTGCTGACATGTGAGCATGCCCTCAGCCTGCACCATCCACTCTAGCATGGCAAACACATTGTCTTTTAACTTAGAACTTTCCAGTCCAAAGTAACTTAAGCACTTGGGCTCCATCCTAACAGTTCACCACTCTCAGAAAAGACGTGACGCTCCCCAGGGTTTACATCTTTTCAGCCCCACCCCCAGGTGTCTTTAAACTTCTGGTTTTGAAATAATCTGAGATGATGGGAAAGCTACAAAAGTAATAAAGATTTCCCAAATTCCCTTCCTGGCTTCCCCAAACATTTGTTTTTTTTCTCTATTGAGACAGGGCTTTCCTAAATTGCCCAAGCTGACCCAGACCTTGCAATCCTACTGCCTCAGCCTCCAGAAATACTGGGACTGCACACAGCGCCAGCCCTAGGCACTTCTGGGGAACCTCTCACAGACCCCAGGTGCGCAGTACAGACCCCCACCCACTGTGGGACAGCACTCACATCCCTCATGGTGGTCTGGACTGCGGCCCGGTCCGTGCTACAGGCAGGCAGGTTGGCTGTGGCCCGAAGTATGGCGTCTCTGTCTGGAGCCTTCTGTTCTTGTTTCTTCTGTACAGAAAGTGAGGCGAGTCACAGGTGGGCACAGGAGCATAAAGGCATCAAGCTCAACAGCAGGCCTGTCTGCCCAAGCCACAGCCATACACCCTGGCAAGCTGAGGTTCTGACCAAACGAACCACGAGCAAGAAATGAGTGTTGTTTTAAGAAGGTAAGTCTGTGGCCATTTGTTAGGTGGCAATAGGAAACCTGCATACAATTCTAAAATGAGAGAAAGAAGCACAAGAGGCAGGAGTGGATGATTCAGACAGATGAAGGCCACAGGCGCTTAGAGGGAAATCTCTAAGAAAAGGCAATTGGCTGATGACCTAATTAATATACACAAGCACGTTTTCAGAGGGTTTACCAATTCTGTTGAAGAAAATGAAGTGATGATAAAAAGCTAAGCAAGAAAGCAAAATGACAAGGCAATTATTACCTCCAGGACAAGCAACTGTATAAAAAGATAATCTCGTGGGGTGAGTACAGGGGATACACCCAGGGCCTTGCACATGCTAGGCTAACGCCCTACCCCCAGACAGATAATCTTCATGTGCCTTGCATGTGGCAGAGAACTACACATCAGTAACAACAGTAATGGAGCCACGGACACCCTCTCCCCATCAACACTCCGCTCTGACACCTGGCGGGAGAGTGGTGAAGCCCGGGGGCTCCATTCTGCTGTTAAGGAGCCAGCAGCCTAAACTGGCAATTCAAGAAACAGCAACACATGTATGCTACTCAGAAATAAGAAAGAGGACTACTAAAGACAACAGCTGAAAGCACCATGAGTGGTCACCTTGGGGGAATATGACTCTGGTGTGACAGCCAGCTACTGGTTTTTATTAAAAGACCAGTAGAACTATATGACTTTTTAGCTACATGTGTTATTTTGTCTTAGAAAAATTAATCTATGGGCTGGGGTTGTGGCTCAGTGGTAGAGTGCTTGCCTCATACGTGTGAGGCACTGGGTTCAATTCTCAGCACTGCATATAAGTAAATGAATAAAATAAGGATCTATTAACAACTAAAATAACTTTTTTACAATTAATCCACAAACTATAAGTTGGCATCTTACAGAGTGTCATTCTACCAAAATAGGGAGGAGGAGGAGCAGGTCCAGGAGCTCCACTGCATCCTGCAAGCCAGCTGCCCAGAGGACTGTGGGGCAGGTCAGAACCCCACCACCATTTATAAACACCAACAGTCAAACCTGTAATCTGAGAACAACAGGCCTGGAGCAGTTCTTGGAAGCAGGCCTAGTTCAGGACAAGCTGGGGCAGGCCCAGGTCTATCCACTGGAGAAGGGTGCCCGCCTGTGCCCACACCCTGGCCAGGAGCAGCTAAAGATAAGGAGGGCCCAAGGCCTGGTACACTCCTCTTACATCCCTGGTCCCAGAGGAGACCCGAAAATAGCTCATCTGTTATCAGGTCACGGGCCCAACCCCAGGAGTTTGGCCTGCTCATCCTCTGGGCCGAACACTGTTTCTGGGTGTCCCAGGAAGGAGTAAGAAGCTCTACCCCCATGAGATAAGAGCTGTTAAACAAAGGTGGTGCCCTTTAAGATAGGACTGCTTTGCGCTAGCACATGGGTGAGAAGTCTGGGTTAAGAGCAGAAAAAGATCCATCTTCAGAACAGCTCTCATCAGGAGCTTCCCAAGGGTCACACTCTGGGACAGCCACTAGCCCATAATAACCTATAGCTTTCCTAAGGCACCTATGTTAAGGGGAAGACGCAGATCATATATCCACTCTATGAACATGAATAGGCAAGACAGACAAAATGCAGCTTCTCAGAACAGCAGTACCCCACCCCCTCTCTGTTCCTGTGCTGTCTCTTGGTGGGGGGGGGAGGGGTCTATTAACAACTGTGCTACACTGTTCTACTGAGACCAATCTGGCTGCTTGAGAAAAAAGAAAGGACAGAGGTTAAGCTGAACAGCAGCACAGGCTTGGGCTGTAACTGAAGAACTTGCCCTTACTCCCCTCTGCATCTCAAAAACCACATAGCCAGCTTTTCAGGGGCTTGTCACCCATGAGGGACAGACCAAGATCAGCTAAACAGGCTCAGCCATGACTGAGAATCCCTAGTAGCCACATGGTCTGTGACTGGGGATTATGCCCAACTGGTGAATAATCAGTACAGAGAATGTTTCCTAACAATCTCAGGCACAGGAGACTCCCACCAAGAGCACTCTGGCTGCACACCATGGCACGTACCTTTTCTTCTGCGGAGACATCAGCCATCTTGGGAAGTGGCTCTGGAGCACGCTTTTTTATCAATAATAGGACATCTAGAGAGAAAGAACGTTTCGTAGTGTAAGTGGCAGAAAGGACAGAACAGCCGTGGTTCCCCCTGGGCCCATCCTAAACCCAGCAAGCTCATCCTCCCTCGGTGTCCATGATGTGTGTACAACCCTGGCTGACATGCAGTTCCTGGGCCTGAAGAGCAGCAGACGGAGGGTGGTCACAGGTGACCATTGGCCCAGGAAACAGGCACAGTGTAGCATTGACACCACACAAAGAACTCATGGGAATCTCTCAAATGTTCTCGTTTTCATGGACTCAGTTTCAAAAACTCTGTGAGACTGCAAAGTTTACTCTTGCAGCTCAGAGCTGATAACTCAGTATTTCCAGAATTAAAGTCACTATTTGAAGGGACACACAGAAAGCTGGGGTTTCCTCCCCACATGCCCCAGGCACAGCCAAGTGATGCAGAGAATCTGTGCATGAGCACAGGCCCGGGTGCCTGAAGCCCCATGAAGGTGGCTTCCAGCCCATCAATAAAACCTGCAGACACTCCAGAGTCAATTTTGCTTTGAAACAGAATTAAAAATAAAGTCCATGTTAGGTTCTCAGGTATCTGTTGCTTGCTCAACTCTGGGTTCTGCTTTTTTTCTTTCTTTCTTTTTTTTTTTGTTTTGGTACTCTGGATTGAACCCAAGAGTGCTTAACCTCAAAGGTGAACCTCAGGGGTGCATAATCTCTGAGCCACATCCCCAGCCCTTTTTTATATTTTCTTTAGAGACAGGGTCTTGCTGAGTTACTTAAGGCCTTGCTGAGGCTGGCTTTGAACTCGAGAACCTCCTGCCTCAGCCTCCTGAGCCACTGGGATTACAGGCGTGCACCACCCAGCAGTTTCTGCTATTTTTCACAAATACACCATCATAACACATGCTTTTTTTTTTTTTTTTCAGTAAAAAGAAAATAAAACCAGAGCAGGCCCAGTTTCCCCACTCATATCCAGCTCAGAGCTGGACATCATGCTGGCAAGGGCTTATGGCTCCCAGGTCCCATGCCCCGCAGCCTCTGGGCACTACCTCACTGGAGGCCACTTACCTTTGTCTTGGACATTCTCCTCTAAGATTGTCCTGGTGTCATTCAGCACCCTCTCTGAAGCAGCGTGGATTAACTTATGATGGGTCACACTTTTGGGATCCTCTAAGCTCCCATGAGCACACTGCAGGGGAGAAGCAAATGACACACATCTAAACAGAAAATATGTCACAATGCCAATAACACAGGACCTGATGTCCGAGGTCACACAGAAATCAACTGGCTTCTTACTAGCTAAGCCATTAAAGCTGAGAAGAAATCAAAGAATCCCATCACCAACAGAAGCCAGATGCAATGCCAGGACCCATGATCCCAGCCTCTGACCTCAGCACCCACCTACCACAGACTCCTGAGCTTGGACACGCAGCACCCTCCTGATAAGTGGTGCAACCCAGACCGACTCCTTAGTCTGGAAAGATCTGGAAAGTAATTTTTTATTTATTTATTTTTTGTAGTGCTGAGGATTGAACCCAGTGCCTCATACGTGCTAAGCAAGCACTCTACCACTGAGCCACAACCCCAGCCTTAGAAAGTAAATTTTAAGTGAAAATAGTCTGTTGTTTCCTGATAACCTAGAGATCCAGGTACACTCTGTGCACTTGTTTTTCTTTCTTCCATGGTACCATCCTCTGTAAAACGGAGTGGAGGACCGCAAAGAAAAAGAACTGTTCCCAGAGGCAAGGACCTGCCCAGAGAGCCCACAAAGTCCTCAGGACAGTGCTGAGCACAATGGCCTCACACTGGCCTCCAGCCCACTAGTGACAGCCACACTGTGCACGCAGCTTCCGGCCCTCCTGGGGCAGCTCACAGGGGATCAACAAGCACACAGTCATATCTACGACACCTAGAAACCCAGTTACATGCATGGGGCAGCAGAAGAAAGGGCCTGATATCTTCACCCACCCAGGGAAGGCAGCCACATGCACAAGAGCATGGTCCTCATGCACACCACACAGCTACCCCACCCACACTCCAGGGTGCCCCCAGATACCACCTCCATGGTCAGACTCCACAGGCCAGGAGGGAGCCCAAGCAGATTCTCCTAATCCTGAAATACCATCTAAATATCTCACAGCAAATGGCTGGCAGGGGCCAGGCAGACATTTTCTTTATTCAACGAGGCTTCTCTCTGTGCACAGCCGTGGGCCACCCTCCAGACCCACACACCTACTGGATCACAGAAGTCCTGCCCACCTGGCCACCATGCACAGTAGGTCCTGCAATGCGGACAGCACCACGAAGGAAGACCATGTGAGCTCTTGGTGCCTGTTGGTGGGCCATGCATGCTCACCAGGGTCTGTACCCAACATCCCAACCCCTTCCCTGTTCATCAGCAACACGCATCACACAGTGCCCACCTCTTAGTTGTGCCCCACCCATGAGCCAGAGCTTTGGGCTGGGGAATTAGGGTGGCACTTATACTTTGGAAAAAAACACACAAATGCTTCCAGAGCCCAGTTTGGTGGCCCCCGAAATTCAGAATGGAGCCAGGGGTCCCAACTATATTCCTACTGCTATGGATCCCCTGGGCTTAGATGACAGAATTAGTATCTAAAGAACAGGAAAGGAAGAAGCCAGGTGAGACAGCTCAATGGCTGCCTCTGAACACCCAGCATCGAGCTGCAGGCGTGGCCTGCCCTCCAAGGGGGCTGTGTGCCATTCCAAGACATGCCCACCCCAGAAAGCTCAGGGCACCAGGGTCCTCCAGGCCTTCCAGGACGCGTCAGGAAGCCACCGGCAGACTCCACTGGAGGCCTGCTTGCCACCTCCCTAGCTATCAGACATTCAAAATACCCCGCACAGACAACTGTTAACCAGAAAAGAAGAAACAGAAACACATTCTTCACTCAGACAACTGTTAACCAGAAAAGAAGAAACAGAAACACATTCTTCACTCAACATCAGCATTGTAAGAGTAGCCAAAATGTCTGTTAGTCTCCAAGACTGAAAACAGCTTTAAAAAAAGCATCATGAAGGCTTAAGAGGTCGATGCAGACTCAGACTGGCCTGAGAGTGGAGGAGGAGAAGCCCAGCCATAGCAGTCTGCATTCTCTCCTCTGATGACGTAGGTCAGAAGCCGCAACTCCCTTGAACTTGGCAAGGGTTCTGTTCCCAGAATATTGCATGTGCCTCTGGGTAGTACTAAAATTCACAACTAATTCTAGTTGATTGGTCAAGTTCAGTTTATGAAACAGAGTTTTAAAAAAATCCTCATCCTGGTTCCACAAAAACTGTACTCTGCAGTTGTCAATAGCACACTGGGGTCAAAACATAAGCATGGATCACCCCTGCCTCGAATGACAATCTCCTTCCATCTCTGCTGCACATGCCAGGATGCAGCAGCGAAGCCCCAATGGAGGCCACCACTGGGGCAGGGAGGTCTGTATCCCCTCTGCATCCCACGGCCTCCCCAGAGGAGCCACCTCTCAGCTTCTCTCATACCTGATGCTGCCATGTGAAAATGACAGGACCTAGGAAGTTTTAGCAGCTATACTAGCAAGAATGGTGCTCTTTTCTGACACCTTATCACAGAAAAACTCCACCATGCCACATATATAACATTTTTTAAACACTTTTAACCCCCTATTAGACAAGAGCTTACTGTCCCCCTTCTCCCAGTAATGCACAATGGAAACCAGAGATTGCCAGGGTGAACTCACTTTGGATAAAACAAAAAAGGGAAAGGTAACAATAGCTATCCATCTCCTTAACAGCTGACAAACTGGGCACAATGGCACATGCCTGTAATTCCAACAACGCAGGAGACTGATGCAGGAGGAGTGCAAGTTTCAGAACAGCCTCAGCAACTGAGCAAGACTGTTACGAAATAAAAAGGGTTAGGGGATGTAGCCCCTGGGTTCATTCCCCAGTACCTCCCCTCCAAAAAAAGTTATGACAATCCCTCTCTAACACAGTAGAAATCTGGCAAAAGTACTAGGCGAGAGCTATGCCCACATCATCCCTCTTAAGGCAAAGGGGGAAAGAGGAAGGAAAATCTCCACCAGCATAAGCGTGTACAGGCAAAGTAGGCGCAGGAAGGCAAAGCCAAGACATCCAGATCTCATTGCCTCCAGCAATACAACAGCTGCAGCTGTTTTCTGGGTGATGTTCAAGTGCAAAACTCGGGAATTCTCTTTTCTGACTACAGCATTGACTCTGCCTGCAGGATGGTGGGATGAAGGGAGGACACTTTCTGAGAACACAGCCCACCAGTCCTGTGGCCAATGTGGATCCTCATGGTGTAAAATTCCCTGATGCTTAGATCCTCCACTCCCAGGGAGACTGCAGAGTGGAATGAAATCTCAACTGAAAGGAGGTTAAGAATGGAAAAAAAAAATCCCAAATGATATAATCACAATACCAACTAGAACAAGAAATATCATGAATAATCAGCATACTGAAAATACTTGCCTAATTAACCCCAAGTGCTCCTGTATCTAGGGATCATTTGCCGTTTCCCTTCATAAAATACTACTATGATGGTTATGCAAATCCATACCACTATTGAGTTAGACTAAATGCCACACCTATGTCTAAGCAGTTCAGAGTAAGTTTACATTTGTTTCATGAATCCTGACCTTTGTTTTGTGGCACTGGCCCTGGGCTTGTGGATACAAACTTAGTCCTTGAGGAGCCCAACCTCGGTGGGAGGACATAGCACCAAGGGGGGCGAGGTAGTAAAGACACAAGCCTAGACAAGCAACAAACCTGACACTAACACCCTAGAGGCCTTTGGGATCCCCAGCCTTTGATTTCGAAATCCCTCCAGGCAAACCTGCACAACCACTGTGCTCCAGAGGGGGCTGAAGGCTGGGTTTCACCATTCCTACCTCTGCAGTTACAGATCAGCTCCACAAAATCATACTCACTGGAGGGGTGAAAAAGTACTATTTGCAAGCAGTTAACACAATAATAACTGAAAGTTTACCTTAAGAGACAATGCCAAACCATATTTTAATGCAAGCAACCTGAGGACTATGTAACTTTTCACCTAGAGTCCCCACTAAAAAGCTGTGGCTAAATTCTGCCAGGCAAAACTACATCACAAAGTACAGGCCACCAGGGCCTGAGAGGTGGATAGATGTCTCACCTGAACTTAGTGAGAGGCAAAGGCCTCAAGAACTAGTTCCAGAAATTAGCAACCCAGAGGGTCTAACAATTTAAGAAGTATTCCCTGTGAATAAACTTCAGCAAGTGGTACTCCCAGTGAGGAAACCCTTTGTCCTGCACCTTTCCACTAAATCAATTTTACCCGGCAGAAAACCAAGAGCCCGGAGACTTGTCCCACTGTGGCACTATTTTAAGTGACTCCAGCTAGGAGCCAACCCCAGGCCGGCTGGCGGGCCACAGGAAATCGCTCCAAGCAGCTGGCTCTGCAGGGACAGGAAAGGGTCCTCTTAATTAAGGAACGCACACTAACTCCCACCTCTTGCGGGAGCCACTGAAGAAAACAAAAGCCTTACCCAACAGCAAGGAAGCAAGCACGGACGCCAGAAAACCACGAGCTCTGCTCGGGTCAGGCTGTCCTCGCCGGCCTCCGTTTTCCCATCTGCCCTACCTCCCCAAGTAGCTGTGGAAATTAAATGCAGGAGGCACGTAAAGTGCTAGGCCTGGAGGCTGGGCTCAGAAATAGCGCCCAGAGGTTTCCGAGTCGGGAAGGAGGGTACCGAGCTAAGGAGCTGGAGGCGCTGCCTCCGCCGCGGGCGGATACGGCAGGAGCGCGGGCGCCGAGGTCGGGGTCCGGGCCGGGGCGGGGGTCCGCGGGGCCGGGCCTTACGTGCTTGAGGCAGCGCTCCTTGAGCTTCTCCACCGAGGTGTCCTCGGTCGCCTCCTCCAGCCACTCGGCGCCGTCCGCGGCACAGATGTGCAGCCGCAGCACCTTGCCCGCGAAGATCTTCTCCTCCTGCACGAACATCGCGCCGCCGCCCGGGCCTGCACCCGCCGCCCGAGCCCGTGAAGGTCACCCGGGCGCACGGGCGGGGCGGGGGCGGGGCGAGCCGCCGGGCTCTCCTCCGCTGGGCCGCGCCGCCGCCCCGCCCCGGCTCCCGTCGGCCCGGCCACCCGTCACTCGCCGCCGCCCGAGCGGTCGCCTGGTTGCCGCCGCCGCAGCCGCCGGGGGCGCGCCGTCGCCGCCGCGCCGGAAGTGCGTTCGGGCGCCCAGGGTCCTGCCGGGAGATGTGGTTCTCCGCGGGCGCCCCCTCCCGCAGGCGCGCCGGAAATGCGTGTCTGGCGCGCCACGCGCATGCCGGGAGTCGTGGTCCTCGGGGGCGGAGCCTCGCTGGGGCGCGAGGAGGTGATCCGACACGGGGTCTCCAGCAGTTAGAAGGGACACGAAGCTCCTCGGTCATGTTTGTAGGTGGCGCGTCGAAGTGATATGTGGATCCATGGGCTAAGTAAAATATATTGTTGAAATCACCTGTTTCTCCTTGTCTTGGAGGTATTGTGTCCAGCTGGGGTCCAGGTCCTTGGTGTCCGGAGCAGGGAACTGAGCAAGACACACAAGTAACAGGCAAGGTGCAGATTTCCTGAAGCGGCCGCGCGAGTGGCCCTCTGTCAGGCAGAGCAGAGAGGGCCGAGGGAGGCGCCGGCCGTCTGCACAGTGTCCTGCATGCCCAGCCGCCAGCCGGGTCTTTTCTAGCCTGATCTGACTGACGACCTTACCCCCATGTGTCCCCATTGGCCACCTTATGATACTTGACTGACTTCTGTCCCCCTTTGGTTACTTTAGAAAACCTAATTAAAATACTGCCCACTTTACCCCCATGGGTCATTTTTTTTAAGCATCAGAAATTTATTGGTTGCTCAAAACTTTACATTGATCTTGACATATCA
This sequence comes from Spermophilus citellus, assembly GCF_964194105.1. Taxonomy (NCBI): domain Eukaryota; kingdom Metazoa; phylum Chordata; class Mammalia; order Rodentia; family Sciuridae; genus Spermophilus; species Spermophilus citellus. Next base: position 1,838,713 of record NC_138183.1, on the reverse strand, counting down.
CATACCATACATTTGTTTCAAATGGGGTATGAATTCTTATTATTCCCCCGTGTACAGATTGCAGAATCATGTTTATACATACTGCCAAACAAGTGTCTGTTGTATTCTGCTGCCCTTCCTATCCCCTCTCCCCTCCCCTCTCCTCCCCTCCCTCTACCTCATCTACCATAACTCATTTCTCTCTCTCTAATTTTTTTATTTGTTTTTTTCCTCCCCTTGGAATATTACTCAGCAATAAAAAACAACAAAATCATGGCATTTGCAGGGAAATGGATGGCATTAGAGCAGATTATGATAAGTGAAGTCAGCCAATCCCTTAAAAACAAATGCCGAATGTCTTCTTTGATATAAGGGGGGCAACTCAAAACAGAGCAAGGAGGAAGAGCATGAGAAGAAAATTATCATCAAACAGGGACGATAGGTGAGAGGGAATGGGAGAAAGAGGGGGAATTGCACAGAAGAGGGAAGGAGACCCATTGGTTATTTTAAAATACTGAACCTATGCAGGAGTTTTCTTGGTGATGGGACTTATGCTAAACAGGGACATGACTGCCCCCTGCCTCCTTCCGCAGCATCTTCTATACCCTGCCCCACCGTCTGGGTGCCCCTGAGCTCCTACCTTACGCTATGGCAACTAGGAAGTCGAACCTGTATATGCTGCTGTGATGTTTCTTTGGGACAGCAAGGCCCTAGAGCAGAGTTCTCAGCGTGGGGCCCCCAGACCAGCAGCCTGGGGACTCTTCTGTGGGGTGTGACAAAGATTCCGTGCCTGGCCAAACTTTATCCAGCTCCTGAACCTTCTCTTAGGCCCATCCAGATTAAAGGACCCTGCCGAGTCAATTTAGACCCCTCCCCCAGGCGCCCTCTGATTGTTAGAGGATAGACAGGTGCAAATGGTGGGAACAGGAGGTTGAGAATAATTCTATAAACTGCACCAATGTGCTGATCCCCACAAGCTTTCTTTTTTTTTTTTTTTAATATCTTTATTTTATTTGTTCATTTTTATGTGGTGCTGGGAATTGAACCCAGTGCCTCGCATGTGCTAGGCAAGTGCTCTGCCACTGAGCCACAACCCCAGCCCCCCCACATGCTTTCTTTTCCCAGGAGCAATTGACCTGCAGCCCTGCCTGGCCTAAGTGGACAGGACATGTCACATTTCTCAGCAAACTATCTGTTGTCTGCGGGAAAAATGCAGGCCTGGAATGACGTTGCTATGAGGACCCAAGTTACACTGAAGGGAGACACTTTTGTGACCTTTTTCACAAACCAGATTCTGAAACTCAAGTAGATAAGGATGATTCTTCCTAACCATAAAATCTGTAAGAATTTATGGTTAAGAATCCAATTAGAGGGGCTGGGATTGTAGCTCAGTGGTAGAGAACTTGCCTAGCAGGTGTGAGGCCCTGGGTTTGATCCTCAACACCACTAAAAATAAATAAATAAATATATTGTAAAAAAAAATAATAATAATCCAATTAGAGGGGCTGGAGTTATAGCTCAGAAGTAGAACGCTTGCCTCACCCTTGTGATGTACCAGGTTTGATCCTCAGCACCACATAAAAAAATAAATAAAGATATTGTGTCCATCTTTAAAAAAAAAAAGAATCCAATTAGAACTGGTCAACATGGGCCAAGGTGACCTAGATTTGTCATGGCCATGTGGACTTGAAAACCTGATGTCACCCTGCTGTCAGTCAAAAGTCAAGAAGTGGGCCTAGGTTGGACTCTCTGGAAACTTCTCTGGGATCTGCAATAAAGCTGGAGTACACAGTCCCTCTCCTCTCTGAGAGGACCACTCTCTCTCTTGAGAGTGTCCCTTTTCCCTTTCCCTGTCCCTTCAATAAACACACTCCATTGCTCTGAGTGATAAGTCTGAAATCTTTCTGACTTGATGGCAAGAATTGGGGTTGAAGAGAAGGTCTTCATGCTGTCTCAGTTTCCCAAAAGGCCTCAGCTCTGTAGCATGGTCACCCTGGCCTATTAGGACAGTTTAGCCAGAACCCTAGAACTTCTCTTACCACAGATGTTTTCTCTTTTTCTTTCTCCCTTGGGTACGGGGTGACCAACCCAGGCCTCATACATGTTAGGCAAGTGCTGAGCTACATCCCCAGCTGAGCTACACCCCCAGCCCTTTTTAAATTTTGAAACAGAGTCTCCAAGTTGCCAGTCTGGCTTTGAACTTGTGATCCTCCTGCCTCAGCCTCCCAAGTCTGGAATTACAGGTGGGGGCCACTGCACCCAGGCAGAAGTGTCCTCTTAATGTTCCATCAGCTGCCCCTGATTTGCTCCTGGCTATAAATTCCATGCTGTGCTGTGCCGTGTTTGGAGGTGAGCCGGATCTCTCTCCTCCTCTACGAGACCCTGTTGTCCTGGTCCTTGTACCTGTCAGTTCTCCTGAATAAAGTCTTTCTCATGCTTAATGGGTGTCTCTGAGTAATGTTTGTTTAACAGGTGGCCACTACGAGAGGCGCAGTCTGGGCTAGACCTAGGCCCTTGACTGACACGCACACACTCATGGGATTCACTCAGAAGCCTTGGTGGACACAGGAGGATGAGCTGTGGTTCCAAGGTGGGTGCTCTTTGTGGGGAGAGGCCCAGGGTCTCCCCGCTCAGGCCATTCCTCTCTGAACCACTTTGCACACATGTCCTCATCTTTCCCTGGGAACCAGTTCCAGTCATGTCCAAATCCCTGTGGTGTAGTCTAGCTTACCTCCTGCCCTCCAGGACCTGGAGCCTGTTAGTCCCTGAAATTCAGCCAGGATGAAGACCAGAACTGGGTTCTCTCCTGGGAAGGAGCGGTGCTGACCATAGGAGACCCTGGGGTCAGGGGAGGCGAGGGCAGGAGGAGGAAGCTGCAGATGGAGGGAGGAGACAGAGGCTGGAACAGAGGGATGAGCAAAGGCAGGCATGGAGGAGTTAGGGGTTGGGAAGAAAGTGACAAATCGCTCCGCACTTCTGGCATTTAAAGATGGTGAGCAGGGCCAGGGAGGCTGGGGGCGCGTGGAGTCAGCTTGGGGGAGCTTCTCCAGGGCACATGATGTCATCGTGAGAGCCACTGAGGGGATGACCCAGCTGCAGTAGGGAGCCTGGGAAGGTTCTACTCGCCCCGCCGGCGACACGCAAAGGGGGAGGAGAGAACAGAACCCACAGGAGAACCCCAAATGTCACCTGCCACCAGGGTATCTTCAGGGGCCTGGCAGGGCACAATCCTGCCTGGCCACAGACGTCACCCACAACCCAGTGATGCTGTGCAACAAAACCATCTTCAAGCTCAGGGCTCAGAACAAGTCCATGACCCTCACGAGCCCGGGGCTGACCAGTGGTTCTACCAACCTGGGCAGCTGCTCTGATTCCAGCAGGGCTCCTTGGTCACCTGCCTTCAGGCTGGCGGACGGGCAGCCCTGGGGCTCTCAGATGGATCACCGCGTGGTCTCCCGTCCCCAGCTTCCTGAGGTCTGTTCCCTGGAGTGTCTGCTTGTGCTCCTCCAATTGGCATCCTTTTGACCATGTCACACAGCTGGGTGTGAAGTCACCGTGAAGGGGCTGAGGGCAGGGACATGGGGAAGCCACTGATGGGCCGGGAGAGCACCTCTTTGTCCAGCTCAGAGGTTGGTGAGGAAGTTGGGCCTCTCTGGGAAGTGGCTGAGGAGAGCGCCAGGGCCCTGCCGCAGGCTCATGGGCAAGAGGTGCTGTAACATAGCACTTGTCTGCCCACACGACAGAACGTGGGGATAGAAGCTCACAAGCTGCACCCCTTCCAGCAGCTGCAACTCCCCAAGGACGCCTGGGTCACTTGGTAGCCGTGAGCTGGACAATCACGGGTTCTTTATTCCGATCTTAATTTCTGATATCTGTCCTACTCAAATCAGATGTCCCACTTGACATGATTATATGTCTAGTGTACGGAAAGGCTAAGAAAAGGAGAAGGCAGCCTGTTCCCCACAAAGACTCTGGGGTTGTTTTCAAGGGAGACTGGACACATTTCTGGGCTGATCACACAGGGGGAAGGGGGCTCCTCTCCAGTGCTGCTGACCACGTCTCTACAGCCCGTTTCCCGGCCACCACCACCTCCACGGACCCAGGAGGCCTCAACCAAGCTGGAAACCCTTGGAGAGAGCCAGCTGCGGTGCCAAGATTCAGCCGCTAGAGGGGGCAGGCGAGCCATCGTCCTACGGGTAGGGGTGCGTGCAGTGTGCATGTGTAAGAAGGTGCAGGTGTGCATGTTTGTGTGTCTGTGTAGGTGGGGGGTGCATGTGAGTGCTGCATGTTGTGCGTGTGTGCACACACAGACCTTGAGGGCTGGCATTGCCATGAACACTGCAGGGCCCAGAGCTGTAGCCCTCAGGCTGGGTGCAGAGACCCGAGGGAAAGCTGGTGCAAGCCAGCACCCCTCAGGAGGTGGGTGATGGGCCCCAGGAGTGACAAGTTCTCTAGGTGGCAAGAGGGAAGAAGTGGGGGGACCAAGACTCTTTGGCCCCCAGATTCCTCTGGGGTCCCTGTTTGAACAGCGTATCTCTAGTCCAACCCACTGCAGTCCTGGGAGGGACCCCATTCTGTCCCCAGGGCCTTCCCCAGCTGGCCTCAGCACCTCCTGCAAAGGCCATCCTCTGAGGGGTTTGGCGAGTGACTCTGTTGCTTACACAACGTAATGTCCTCCCTGAGGTCCAGGAGGGCAGCTTCCACCCTCAAGGTCCCGCAGGCAGGCCCCTGCGAGGCCGAGGGAACCTGCCCAGGCTGCTCCCAGCTCTCAGGATTTGGAGTTTTTCTCAGTCTCCAGCCTCTGTCTCCATCTCTGTGGGCCTCCTCCCCCGTTTCTGTGTCCTCTCCACACAGGACAACAGTCATGGATTCAGGGCCCTCTCTGAATCCAGGAGGATCTCATTTCAAGATCGTTAACCAATCACATCTGCAAAGACCCTGTCTCCAAACAAAGCTACATTCTGAGACTCAAGTGAACATGAGTTTGGGGGGACCCTCCTCTCTGCATCACACCAACCTAGGTGTCACGGGCGGTTCTTAGTGCCAGCGTGTCCCTGCTGTGTCCAGAGCTGGCCCTCCGCATCCTCCCCAGACAAGCCTCCCCTGAGGTGCGGGCTCAGCCCTATCGTCCTCTCAGCTGGTGGGGGAGGTCAGAGGCCTGCGATAGGGAGTGGGAGGCAGAGGGCCCTGCCCCACCCCCAAACCGCTGCCATGGCACCAGGAGCTGTAAACTGCGAGCGCTCCCAAGGTTAATTAATTATTACATTAAAATGCACCCGTTGAGGGGCCCCGCAAACAGGAAAGTATTAATCACTCGTTTCCTCAGACTGACAAGCACATTTCCCTAAATTCCTCCGCTGCTGACTTAACCGAATGATAATCCCCCGGCTGCTGCCATGTCCCATGAAGTCACAGCTCATGAATATTCTGGCATCGCAATTTGCTTTTTAAAAGGACAGACTTATTATTTCATTTTAAAGTTTGCTGTCGTGCATAGTAATTTCCCAGCTCCTAAAATGACGAAGTGGCAATGGCCGTTCTGGCCAGCCAGGAGCCAGGCCCTCGAGCACACAGCAGGACCCGTCCTTGCCATGTGGGGACAGGGATGCCAGGTTGTCCTGCACCCCAGCCTGACAAGCAGTCCACTATGGAACAGCCACTGGCGGAGCCGAGAGCAGGCTGCCCTCCCCCCGGCACTGAGCTGTCCACCTCCGGTCCACTCCCATCCACCTCCTGTCCATCTCTGGTCCCTGCTTCTTTGCAGCCTTCTGTGTGGTGGCTGCAGCAACAGCCTTGCTGTCTGTGATTGGGGTGAGGAGCCGGGAAGTGTGGCCGTGGAGCCTGACAGACACGGAGCTTAAAACTGACAAGGCTTTTGGCAAAATGCTGAGCCTCCGTGGGCCCCCAGTTCCTGGAAGTGCGAACCGGGCTGCACCCAGGCCCACCCAGGGCCGGGCTGGTGCTCTGTGCTCCCCTCTGCTGCCTCTGATCTGGAAAGGGAGGGGCCGGGCCTGGCCTGATGTTGAGGCCATCTACTTTGATGTGGCAGAAATCATTGCACCCCAGGACTGGACCAAGGAACAGACCCTCCAACGGCTTCCCGGGACATCTTCCCAGGGCCATTTCCACCAGCTGTTACAGGTTGGTCCAAGGACCCATGAGAGCAACTCACCCAATACATATGCAAGTGGAAAATAAGATTTTATGACGCCTGTCACGAGATTCCCAAAGAAGGAGCTCTTCCTCAGACCCTCCTTTCAGAGAGGGCCACTGGGGAGGGGGAGGGCTGTCCTCAGACCCTGTCCCTCCTCTCCAGACCTGGCACTGTCTCCTCCTGCAGGCCCTGCAGGCTCTGGGCGGCTCTGCCTCCTGGAACACTGGCTGCTCCCCCTCCCTTGGCACCCCTGAGCTTCCCGCCTTGCTCTTCCCCCGAGACTGCGCGCAGCCTCCCCAGTGAGGCCGGTGGGCGTCCCTCTCTGTCCTCAGACTCAGGTCCTCTGGACTCACCTGGACCCCCTGGGTCCTGTTTGCTCCTGCCCCTGTCCAGGTCTTGTGTCCAGGCCCCAGCCCCACAGTGGGCTCCTGTGCAGGGGGTGGCCAGCTGCGTCAGTACTTGGTTGTTTGGAAGAATGGCAGGTGCTCATGGGAGGTGGTGACACCGGCACCACGTGTCACAGGGCTTTGTGGGTGGAGAATTGCTCACGGTGAACTGTTCTCGTGTTTGAAGGTGCCATCTCACCTCATCTTCATAATAGTAAAGAGATGTGATTTGCACCCCAGGGACCCACAGCACCCCTGGGATGTGGTCAACCTCAACAGGATGGTGGATAGGCTGTGCACGAGGCACCAGTCCCCTGAATGAGAACTGCTGAAGCCGACCCGAGTCTGACTGCCCACCCCTGGGAATGTGGCAGAGAGTCTGAGTGGCCAGGCCTCCCGAGGCTGGGCTCCTGGACGGCTGTTCCATCTTCTCTGAAATGGTATTTGGGGAACTTGGCACCATGTGTCACAGGGCTTTGTGGGTGGAGGTCCCGCGGGGCAGGGCTGTCCCGCACGTGCATCGACTCCAGCACCCTGGCTCCCAGCACTGGGTGTGATGGCACCCCCTGCTCTGTGACAAGAGCAACACGCTCTCCCAGGTGAGGGTGCCCAGCCGGGAGGGCTTGGGCCAGGTGCACACAGGAGGAGGAAGCAGCGCTCCCTCCTCCCTGGGCCAGCTGGGCAAGCCGGGATCCAGGAAACCCTTCAGAACATGGATGGGACAAGAGGCTCAGAGAGGGGCAGGAGTTCTCTCAAAGTCCTGCAGGTACAGAGCAGGGTCCCGGCCTCCAGCAGCTCCTGTAGGTTCTACCTGCCCTGCCAGGGCTTTCCAGAACCCTCCCGCCTCTGTGTACAGCCTCAGGAACATGCCCCTTCAGCAGGGTGACCTGCAAGTGCAGGGAGGAACAAAATCATAAGAAGTCTCACCAAACATCTTCCCTGCTTCAGCTGAGGGGCAGGAGCAGGTGGGGCCTGAAAGACCCAGGACCTCAAGCTCCCGACCTGAGTCCAGAGGTCCCTCCCCAGCACCCAGGCTGTCCGTGTCTCTCTCCAAGGTGCTGAAAGCCCCCTGGCCCAGCCACCTCCTGGCAGAGCTGTCCTGACCACAGGCTGTGGTGGACTCCTGCCTCACCAACACCCCCAGACACGCACAGACCCCTCACCAATACTCCACCGTCCTCCTCTTGTCCTTTTTAAATCGTAGCACAATATGAACGACACTAAAGTTACCATTTCAACCTTTTCTGAATGTGGAGCTCGGAGGTGGCAGCACCTTCCCGCCGTCCAGCAGCGTTCACCACTGTCCACCCACGGCTCTCGAACCTTCCCAGCCTGACACTCTGTCCCCCAGACGCTGCCCCTCCCAGCCATCCAGTCCTCTGTGTCTGGCTGAAACAAGCCGAGCGTGACGTCCTCAAGTTCCCCGGGCTGTAGCAGGTGCAGAGTTTCCCCTTTCCTAAGGTCCACTGGTGTCCCCTGTAGGGATGGCCACTGCAGGTGTATCTGCTGGTGGACGTGCAGGTTGCTTCTTCCTCCTCTTGGCAATGAAGTCGTGCTGCTGGGAACCTGGGTTGGCAGGCACCTCTTCACATCACTGCTGTCACTGCTTCTGGGTGTGTCCCAGAGGTGGGACTGCTGGGCCACGTGTGGGTCACGTGGTGGTTCTGCCTGCAGTGTCTCCATTCTGGCTGCACCTGCTCACACAACACCTGCCTCGGGAGGCGTTGCCCCATCTCACCTGCCCCTGTGGTTTTCTGGGTGTTGACTACATGTGACAGGCGCATCCCCACCTCTCTGCGCTGTTTGTCTTTCTCCACTTGGTGCTTTTGCAGTGGGGAGTTATTTAGGGCAGAGGACAGTGGCTCAGAATGGGATTCTGGAACGAGACCTGGACCCAAATCCTGGCCTCATGGCTCACTGGCCACATGACCCCAGACTGTGGTCAGGGAATGTCCATCAGGAGCCAAGCAAAGCAGAGTTGACGTTGTCAGCTGCTTTTCTTGTCATCACTGTGGAAGGCAGGGCCTCCACCTCAGGACCGAGGCAGGGACTGCCTGGCACGGGCACTGACCCTCCTGGGTGTGTGTGAGAGAGCAGGTGGTGGCTACGGCCCAGCAGTGCTCTCTCCCCTCGGCCAGCAAGGCCACAGCAGGGCCGCGTCTGTGGCAGGGAGCTGAGGCTTCCTCCCTGAGCGCTAAGGGCCCGGAGGGCGCAGCTCACCCGATGAGTGCTGGCGTTTGACGCCCTGATGCAGGAAGCGCCCGGCACCACTGCTGGGAACAGACATCTAAGTGACTTCCTTGCTGAATATTTCATGATTTACATTAATGGCTTTCTGGTGTTTTTCATAACAAAACTGTCCACCTTATGGTGGGTTAAAATGTGGTTATTCCGGTCACTCTCACCATGGTCCTCCTCTCCCGGGTGCCCGTCCCCCTTGTCCCTCTGCTGGGATCTTCCTGAGGCTCCCTCCCCAGGGATGGCGTCGTGTCTGTGCTGTGGGGGTCTGTTTACAGAGGCATTGGGGGGGCTAGGGCCAGCACATGAGGTGGCCTGGGACCCAAGACTGGAGGGACCCTTCTGGGACCTAGCCCAGGCACCCAGGCTGTGACTGACCTGCACAGGTCACACCTCACCTGAGAACCGCCTGACACCCCCCAGGAGTGTGGATTTTAATTAGCGGAAGTTCATGCCTCACTCCCATCTCCCCACTTGGGCCTGATGTCCCTTTTCCATCCCAAGGCCCCCCACTGTGTGTCACCGTGTCCCTTGGGCTCCTTGGGGCTGTGAAGCTCCCGAGACTCTACAAGTCTGTGGCCTTGTGCTGGGCAGGCAGGTCAGGTGTTTGCAGAGGTCCCCCCTGGGCGGTGTGTGCTAGCTCCTCACAGCTAGCCTGGGCGGTGGCCACAGTGGGAAGCCCCAGGTCGGGTCCTGTCAGGTGCAGCCTGTCGGGACCCTGCCCATGCCGGGGCGTGGGGGCTCTGAGCTACTCCCAGCCCATCCTCCCTGGAGGGGGACCACCACACGGCCCTCACGTGAGGAGAGGGGCGTGCTCAGTTACATGGAGGTCCCTCCTGTGAGCGAACCTGGCCCACTGTCTCCCCCCTTCTTAATTACTCCTTTGTGGCGGTGTGGACCAGGTGGCTGCTGCTCCCTGGGCTGTGACCCACACAGCTCTTCTGTGGCTCAGCTGGCTCCAGCCCTGGCTGCTGCCAGCCCTTCGGGTGGCTCCATGGGCCTTCGACATATCTATCCCTCTCTGTTTCCCCCAGGAATTTTCCAGATACATATTTAAATTTAAAACTGTGGCAAAGACGACGTGAACTAAACTTCCCATCTTGCGTTTTCAAGGCGTGCAGGGGTGTGCACCGTCCCCGCTGCTGTGCAGCGTCTGGGCCTTCTGTGCACAGAGCGTGCACCTCCCACCCTAACCTTTCCCCACGCCTGGCGTCCCTTTCTGCTGTGTCTCTGACCTGAGGACTCTGTTGCAGGGCACTGCCTCCTGTGCCAGGCCCCTTGGCTCCACAGGGCGTCCTCAAGCCCCCTCCTGTGACAGCCTGAGGCTGCATAACCCCAGGGATTTTTAAATACTGGGAGAGCGAGGAATGCCTAGTTCCTGGTTCCCGGCAGAGTCCTAAAGCTTTAAAGTGCTTCAGTGACAGGCGTGCCCTTGGGAGGCTGATGAGGGGAGCCACCACTGAGCCTCCACAACTTCAGGGAGAGTCCCAGAAAGGCCAGCCACGGGTTAAAGGGGCTGCTTCAACCTTGACTCTACCACCCAGACTTCAGAGGGGGACAGGGCTGCAGACGGAGGCCATGGCCAGTGGCCAGCAAGCTGACAAACTGGACCTCTGTAGGAAACCTGCAGGAGGAGGTCTGGTAGGCTTCGCCAGCGGCTGGGAGGTGGAGCGTGGAGCAGAGGCAGGAGCCCCACACTGAGTGCCGTCTGATGAGCTGGGTCTTGTACGGGCCAGCCGGCCAGGAGTGTAGGAGGCCCCAGCTGTGACAGTGTGTGTAGTGGGGTGTCATGTAGACTGAGCCTCCACCTGTGGCCGCATCAGTCCTGCTAGTTAGTGTCAGGACTAAGTCAAACTGCTGAGCACCAGCTGGCGTCCACGGAGGACGGGAGGGGGGCTGGGAAAGGCACATTGCAGGCAGGAGTGTGGCACTGGGAGAACACCCCACATCCCTGCCAATCGCCCCAGCACCGGCCGGTTCCCAGGAAGGTGTCATTAAAGGGGCTCCAGCAGAGGGCTGTCCTGGCCACCATCCTCAGCTCTGCTCAGCCACCAGTAAGGCCAAGTGAGTGAGGTCCCCTGTGGCTGGGCGTTCTTCACACACAGCTGACATGGGTTCAGTGCAGGTTCCTGAGCTGAGGCCAGGGCCTGGGGAAGGGAACGGGCCCAGGGGAGAATCCTGCAGCCTCTCCCTGGCTGGGTGGGCTGGCCAGCAGAGGTCGGGCAGTGTGGCCCTAGTCCACAGGCTTGGGGCTCCACCCAGCCTTGGGACCCTCACTCTGCCGGGTTGGCTCCCAGCCCCCACGGTGCCTTGGAACACCTGGGATATTCCATAACGTGGATTGTAAAGTCAGAGACCAGAACTGCCTAGAGCTGCTTAGAGGCATCGAGCAAAAGTGCCTTTGGAGAGATTTGAACTACAGCAGGCAAATCTCCTGTGCAGAAGGAAGAGCACCTTCCAGAGGGAGTTCCCTGGCTGGCCCTTCTCCAGTGACACCCTGGCCGAGGCCCACCCTCAGCAGCTGAGACCCGGAGGGCCTGCCTGACCTCTGCAGGCCTGTCTCTGCTGATGTTGGGAAGAAATCCCAGTCTTCGAGCCAGGTCTAAACATATACCTAGGGTGGCACAGACAGAGGAGGACCCAAGGTTCAGGGACCCCAGGGCTTAGTGCAGAACATTGCTTCTGAGGGCCAAGGACCCAGCATACCTGGAACTCACCCACAGCCTGGCAGGGCTGCTGAGACCCCTGTGGCCATCACCCTTGTGTGACTGATTTAGTTGTCCCAAGAATCCAGTTGCCCCTAAGAATGTGCCTGGTCATGCCTGAGAAGACACTTTTAGCCCATATCACCTGTGACCCTTTGTCCTGGGGTCTGGTGCAGACTCTGACCCTCCCATCCCAGATACACCTGTGCAGATGCAAAACACGCAATTCTCAGCACTGTTAGGGGCCCAGCTCCTCTGCCTCCCAGGAACTCTGGGACCCAAGTGAGGGCCTGGGAGCTAGTCTCCATGCTGTATCTCCAGGTGTCCAGCATGCACTTGGAGTGGTGCAGACAGTGGCCCGTCTTCAGGGGTAGAGCAGGAGCCACGGGCCTGAGCCTGGCCAGGAGTCAGCTCTCCTTCCTATCACTGAGCTCCCAGGGCCAGCCTGCTCCTCTGATTCTTCCTTCCTTAAACTTGGAATAATGGCTTTGCCCTGCCTCCCAGGGGCGTGGACAGGTCTCCTGGGGAGGAAGATGCCCATCCATTTCTTTTTTTTTTATTTTTTTATTTTTTTTATTTTTTAGTTTTCAGCGGACACAACATCTTTGTATGTGGTGCTGAGGATTGAACCCGGGCCGCATGCATGCCAGGCGAGCACGCTACCGCTTGAGCCACATCCCCAGCCCCAGCCCATCCATTTCTTTAGGAGAACATTGGGTGGGTGATGTAAGAGCAAATTTGCTCCCTGCTTGGTGCCACCCCCACCTGTCCTGTGTCCAGACTTGTCCTGGCCAGCAGGCCCAGGGGCATGATGAGGTGCTCTCCCCAAATGTGAGGGGGCCCCTCAGCAACTCGGCAGGTGTGAGAGGACAAGGCCAGTGTATATATGGCAGGGGCCCCTGAAACCCTCCCACCTTGGGTCCTGGGGTGGCAAGCCTACTGGTCCTACAGGAAGCCAGCTTGGCCTCTGGAGGGTCAGGACGTACACACCCCGTGGAGGCAGGGTCCACAGGCAGTGTGAAATGTGAGGACCATCCCAGGCTGGGGCATCAGAGCAGGCAGGTCGAGGGTGCAGATCCAGCCACCAGTTATCAGTGGGAACATGGGGCCAGGGGGTGCCTGTGAGCTGAGCCCTGGACACAGGCGGCGGGGTAGCCCCAAGCAGGGAGCAGAGACCCTCCCAGTGCCCCTCACCAAGTCCACCCCTGCAGGGGTGGTTCCTGAAAATTAATCATTCCCACTCTCCAGCAGAACTGTCCAGGAGGGGCAGGGTCTGGAGACTCTGCTGTGGTCAGTTCACTGCCCTGAAGGGCACTCTCAGATTTGGGTTGGGCTGGTGTAGCCCTGTGGCCACGTGGGTGTGGCTGGCCTCCAGCGGGGCAGGCAGGCTGGGCATGTGAGTGCATCCAGAAGGTCCCTGGTGGTGGGGAGATGGAACACAGCACTCTCTTGGTGCCAGGCCAGAGACGTCTCCTCCCCGCCTCCACTCAGCTCTGTCAGCAGCCACGGCTGAGGCCCAGGCATGGCCCACCCCAAGGACACCCCGCGCAGGGCCAACAATGCAGGAAATGGACTTGAAGGGGGAAGGGTTAGGAGCCCCACTGTGGAGCAGGGCCACCTCTGACCCCTGGCCCTGGCAGTGGAAAATCAGGACATGATCCCCCAGGTTGTCATGGGGACGCCCAACCCTGAGTACCCAGCACAGAGCCTGGGCACGTGGCCCTGCCCAGGAGTCTCTGGAGGTGTTTCCTGGCCACTCCTCCCATCACAGGGCCAGCAGGCAGGCCCCTTCCTCCGTGGGGCTGCCAGGCTGGCCTTCCCATTCTCCTCTCTCTGCATAGTCCTCCCCACCCACCCTGGCCCTTCCCTCCCTGGCCTGTCCTTCATGGGTCCCTGGTGGACACACCCTTCTCCAGGGGGGCACCAGCCCTCACCCCCAGCACCACCTGGGGAGGTGCACCTGGTTGGTTTTCAGGACAGGGTCAACACCAGGCAGTGCCCAGCCTGAGGGCACGAGGCCAGCAAGGTGGGCATGGAGCCCCTGCTCTTTGGAGGAGGACACTGGGCATTGGACATGGCCAGAGCTTGTCCAGGGTCCACAGACCCAGAATGGTAGAGCCAGAGCATCTTGACAGTGCCTGACCACAGGGTCAGTGTCCTGCCCTCAGCAGGGAGGATTCAGGAAGCAGAGGGGAGAGATCCTGAAAGGGGGAGGAGGAGCCGGGCCACTGAGGCAGGCCAGGTGGTTGGCACTGGAGCTGCCCGGCCCTGGGCAAAGGGGAGCTGCTTTTCCCTGGTGTCTTCAACAGCCTGGGCCCTCGCCTGAGCCCTTCCCCCTTAGGCACCAGCTCGGCAGCCTTGCAATGCCTCCAGAGCCTCGGACCCCCTTGGAGTCCAGGCCACGCCTGGGGCCCCCTCAGCCCCAGGCCCAGCCATGTGCCTGGGTTCTGGGCAGCCTCCCACCCGTGGTGGACTCCCTCTGGGGCTTGTGCACCTTGCCCAAGAGCAGACGCCCCAGGCCCTCGGGCTGGGGTCAGCCCACAGTGCTCTCATCTCAGAGTGAAGCAGCTCCCAGCTCCCTAGGGAAGGAGCAAGTCGGCGGGCTGGAGGGGAGGACCCTGGGGGACACAGCTACTGAAGAAGCAGACCACCCTACAGCCTGGGCAGGGGCTGGGGAGTGGCAGTTCTGACGTGTGTCCACAGCATGGGCTGGAGAGACCTTTCCCATAGAAGCTGTGCCCATTGAGGTGCCTCACCATGTGTCCCTAGGAGAAGGAGGAAGGCAGGCCACCAAGGGACAAGGAACTAGCCAGAACTGACACCATGTCACCATCCCCCCCTACTTTGGCCAGGACCAGGGCCCCCGCTGTAGGCTGATGCTCGACGTGGCCCCCCAAATACATCAGGGCATTGCTTGGACTGCTGCCTCTCCAGGGGCTCCGAGGGACCCCTCCCTGCCCAGCCCAGTGACAGGGCTCACGTTTCCCAGCTGGCACCAAGAGTGACACCCGAGTAGTAATTCCTAATTAAATAGAACAGGGGATTGGATCTTGAAGAACAAATACCCTGTTAGCACCCTTCTGCCCAGTACACATGGCCGTGAAGCCGGACAGAAGGGAGCCTGGAGATGAGGCTGGAAGCCGCCTTTCCTGGAGTCGCACAAGCATAAATGAAGCCGTTTCGTGGAGCGCTAACAGAGGGAAAATGACTGGCCCTGTCTGATTTATCTGCTCAGATGCTTTGTAGTACTTCAGATTAATAAAAATATTTAATAAAGAATCAAGATGGTTTATCTGTAATGCAAAGAGAATCACATTGCCTATATTTTTATTACTGAAAAATTGGAAGCAGGAAGAAATAATGATATAAGCTACTGTATAAATGACAAAAATACCCATTCTGGTTATGTGCTTCGCTCCGCCATCTCTCTCTGCCCTATAAACATAATCTATCCGCCTGCCTCTCGGCTGACTCCAGAGCTGCTCTGCGTTGTGGAGTTAATATCCCCCTGCTCTCTGCAGCACGGGGAGGTGATTAAATAAGAAATAAATTCGGCTGTCATTGCATTTAAAATCAAATCAAGGATCATTTGTTACCCCCAAATGAAGCCGCTCTCCTTCCCTGCCCGTACGCAGGCTGCCGTTTGCTGAACCATTTAGAAATGTACATACAGTAAACTCCGCGCGTAATGGCTTGCGCTACGACATGATCTTTATGGGGCTGCTGTGCGAGCTGCCGGGAGAGACCATAAGCAGCATTTGGCTTTTTTAATTTAAAGTTATAGGTATGAGAGCGTGCAGGCTTGTCTCAGATCCATCTGAGTCTCGTTGGCAGAGGCCCCTGGCAGAGGCCCCTGGCAGACCACCCCCACCTACAGCCCTGGGCAGGGGCTGGGGAGTGGGGCGGCTGTCCCAGGACCCCTACCCCCTGCATGGCTGCAGCCTGCCCACCTGCCTGAGAGAGGATGTGGTGGGGACAGAGCCAAATCAGATATTCTCTGTGCTGAATCCCCCAGTCGTAGCTAGACCCCACAGGGCGGGGGGCTGGACACCACCTGGGGAGAGGGTGGAAGACAGGCTCCCTGCTAGGGCAGGAGGGGCCCCAGCTCCCTGCAGGGGAAATGCCTGATGACAGGGCAGGCAGAGTGGGCCCCGGGCTCCAGCGCCCACCCCACCCCACCCAAACCTGGTGGTGGCTGAGAGGCCAGGGGTCTACAGGGGCAGCAGATGCCACCACAAGTTTGGCCTCCAGGCCTCTGAAAGTAAGAGAACAGCCCAGTGTGTGGTGCTTGGGGGCAGCAGACCAGGCAAAATGCAGGGTCACTGGAAGGGCCCTTTACGGGACCATGAGCCCCTCCTTGCTGGACACCTCACCTCTGGGCATGGAGTCCATTGAAAGCTGCGGTTGTCGAGTGGGTGACTGAGTGAGCACATTGATGGGTGAGTGAGTGTGTGGGTGAGAGAGTGAGTGAGTGTGTGAGTGTGTGGGTGGGTGAGTGTGTGTGAGTGTGTGTGTGTGAATGAGTGTGTGGGTGAGTGTGTGGGTGAGTGTGTGTGAGTGTGTGAGTGAGTATGTGGGTGAGTGAGTATGTGGGTGAGTATGTGGGTGAGTGTGTGAGTGGGTGTGTGTGTGTGAGTGTGTGAGTGAGTGTGTGGTTGAGTATGTGGGTGAGTGTGTGGGTGAGTGAGTGGGTGAGTGTGTGAGTGTGGGAGGTGTGAGTGTGTGAGTATGGGTGAGTGAGTGTGTGTGTGGGTGTGTGGGTGAGTGAGTGTGTGAGTATGGGTGAGTGTGTGAGTGTGGGTGTGTGGGTGAGTGGGTGTGTGAGTGTGTGGGGGGGTGAGTGTGTGGGTGAGTGAGTGAGTGTGTGAGTATGTGGGTGAGTGTGTGGGTGAGTGAGTGTATGGGTGAGTAAGTGTATGGGTGAGTGAGTGTGTGTGTGTGTGAGTGAGTGTGTGAGTGTGTGGGTGAGAGTGTGAGTGAATGGGTGAGTGGGTGAGTGGACAAGTGAGTGTGTGAGTGGATAGGTTAGTGAGTGAGTGGATGAGTGAGTGGGTAAGTATGTGAGTGGGTAAGTGTGTGTGTGTGAGTGTGTGAGTGGACAAGTGAGTGAGTGAATAGGTTAGTGAGTGGATGAGTGGTGGATGAGGAGTGAGTAAATGAGTGGGTGAGTGTGTGAGTGGTAAGTGTGTGTGAGAGTGGATGTGTGAATGGGTGAGTATGTGAGTGGTAAGTGTGTGTGTGTGAGTGAGTGGATGTGTGAGTGTGGGAGGGCTCCTTCTTCCTATCCTCTACTCCAGGGTCCCCAGGAGCCCGGCCCCGCCCAGCCCACAGGTGGCTGAGCAGGGAGTGAGTTCTGCCCTCAGGTCTGGGGAGCTGCTCCAGTTGGGGTCCTGGGCTGTGGCCCTGCTGCTGTCTCTAGAGTTGCAGGAGGTCCCTATACTGTCATTAGGCCTTCCCAGACCCAGGTGAATCCCAGCCCTGATCCCTGGACAGGACCAGCCCTCACCTGTGGGTGTACCATAAGTGGCACCTCCTGCTCCCTCTGTCCCCAGGGCCTGGGAAGGCCTTGGGATGGCCAGGTAGGGAGCTTACTGGGGGTGGCATTCAGCCCCTCTCCCAGCTGCTGGTCACTGGCCCATGGTGTCCAGCTTACCCAGTCCCTCTGGTCCACACTCCACCAGACCTCAAGTCTTCAACCTGCAGGGTCTCAGGTCTTCCAAGCTTTGCTACCACTGTCCCCTCCCAGGCTGCTGGACACAGGTGGGGTTGTCCATGCTTCCTGATCCCTGGGGGGCTTGGTACATCTTCACTGGGACCTGGGCAAGAGAGCACTCACAGGGCGGTAACCACCTCCCAAGCCGCCCTGCAGGACAGGCCTTCCCTCCTGCCTGCCCCTTGCCTTGGCGCCTGCCCAGTCTGTACCCATTACTCCAGAGCTGATCTGAGCCTCACATCCCTCACCAAGGCTCCCAGCTCACCTCGGGCGCTGGACACAGGGCATCTCTACCTCCCAGTCCGTAGAGTGGTCTGGAAGCCTGCAAGGCCTGGCTGGAGCAGCGCATGCCCGTCCCTGACAGCCCATGAGCCCTGGTGGTCCCCATCCCTGCGTTGCCTGGACTCAGCCCGAGGGCCTTTCCTCCTACCCTCCAGCCCAGCTGACTCCCTCTCGGGTGCGGTGCTTCTCTTTTTGAGACGTGGTTCTCACCTTGCTGCCCAGGCTGGCCTTGAACTTGTGACCCTGGCCCATCTTGGGCTCCCTACTAACTGGAAGTTACCATGTAAGGCTCCAGAGCACTTGAAGCTGGCCACAACAGTCCCTGTGCCCCTTCTCCCTGACCTGCAGATCCTGCAGGAAGGGTCTCGAGGGTACAGCTGGGTGTAGAGGGAATGTCGGGGGCAAGGCAGCCCCATGTGGCCCCCCTCCTGCCCCAGGGCCCTCAGCTGAGGCTGCAGCAGCTCAGAGAGCGGGGGTCCCAGCCAGCGGCAGGAGCCAGGGAGGCTGGGAAGGGGTCTAGAAACTCCCGCCCAACCCACAGCCCCCAGCTGGCTGGCTTCAGGGTCAGAGAGCGGGCAGGAACACAGACCTGCCCAGGTGAGCCGTGTTCCCCTGTGAGGTGGGGGTGTCTGCAGGCCCCACTCTGAGGGCTTCTGGAAGGAAGCACACAGGGCCAGCTCATGGGGGTCACACAGTGGGTGGCCAGGGAAGAGCAGACCTTGACCAACGGTAGAGCCATCAGACAGGGCCAGTCATCAACCTCTGGCAGCCAGCACCTGCCCCAGAGTAGCCAGGGGCTCTCTAGAGGGCCCTACCATCGGCCCAGCTCGACAAAGGCCAGAGCCTTGTCCCTGACCTCTGACCCCCCTCCAGGCCGAGCCCAGGCCTCTGACCTCAGCTCACACAGAGCCTCACATTCCACTGGTCCCTCAAGCTGCCCCCAGGTCATGGGAGGGCTTGTCAGCCCATCCCTGCCAAGGGCCTGGCCCAGGGCCCACCTTGGCTCTGTCCCTTGGGGTGGTCACCAACCTCCACCACCAGCCCCTGGTGACCTTGGGCACCTGTTGGCCCCCTGGCTGGGGGTGCTGGGGTGCAGGCCCTCCTGGCCATCGGGGCCACACCCACGCAGCCTGGGAGCCCTTCCAGAGAGTGTCCACAGCTGCTGTTGCCAAGTACATTAAGGTTAATGTCGCCATCTTGCTAATGGCCCACTGTGTTATAATGTGTAATATAAACTTAAAAATTAATTGTCTCACCTTCCAAAGCATCTTTTACTGCTTCTGGAAGGAATATGGCTAATAACCATAATTTTAACATCAATTCTTGTTAGGAGGTTGTGTTTGACCAAATTTCTTTTGTTAGTTCATGATTTCACATTTTCTTCTCTGAAAAAATCTCTTTATGTATGTTTTAGTCATAATTTTAAAAATGCCCAAAGGAATGTAAATCAGTCCTTCGCTCACCCTATGTTACCATGTCTGCACGTACCAAACGTGGTCGCAGGGGTGACCTTGGACCACCCTGTGTCATGGGGGTTTTCTGGGCCCAGCTGAGTTCTAAGATGGCCCCATAACCTCAGGACCCTGTGAGTGGCAGGTGGGCAGCACTGTCCCTGGTCCCAGGTGTAGAAGCTGGGTGCCCTCTTCCCAACGTTGGTACTGTCGAACAGACATGCTCCTACTGTTTGGGTCTCCCTTGGAGCCTCTGGGGATAGCGAGGTATGACCACGGTGAACTCTGCAACCCTCAGTCCTCTCCCTTGGCCCTGGACTGAAGAGGCAGCTGCCTGCCCACTTGCTCACTTGTCCTCTGGTCTGCAGGCCAGGTGGAGCACAGGGCCTTGGCCACAGACAGGTGGTGTCCCTTGTCCTCTAAGATCTGCAGCCTCAGGGGCTGCTCCCTGTGGACCTGGCTCAGACTAGGCATCCTAAGAGGCCATGCCATGGGATACTTGCCGGGAGTGGGCAGGGCCACAGGATTGGAGAGGCAGCTCTGGCCTGGAGCCTGGCCTGGAGGCTGGGAATGCCACAGGTCCAGTGGGTAGGCTGGGGACAGGCTGCCCATTCCAGCGCCAGCTCCGTGGACCCTTGCTCTTCGGATGTACAGAAGGCATGGGGTCCTTGAGAAACTGAGGCACAAGAGGGAAGAGTGGGGACCAGGCTCAGAGACCCAGCCCTGGAGAGCAGCAGCTCTGGGTCTTAATGAGCTGTGCCCAGGTGTTCCTGTGTGAGTGTGTGTGTGTGTGTGTGCGCGCCCGCGCGCACATGCCTGTAGGGGACAAGCGGGGCACAGCACCCTCAGATCTATCCACATTCTCCCGTGAGCCTCTGAGTCCAAGGCAGCCTGCCATTCTGCTGGACAAGAGCCCTGGGGCCAGGCCTTCTGCAGCTCTCCCCTCCCCTGCTTTTCTGGCAGCCCCCAAAAGCAACAAGAAAGTCCTGAGGCCACCTACAAGTCGCGAGGTGTTGGGCAAGGAGCTGGGCGGGGAGCTGACAGTGCTGCAGAGGGGCTGCCCACTTCCCCATGGTCCCAGCCACCGGCAGCCCCCGCTGTGGGCAGGTTGATTCTGTTGCCCAGAGGACAACAAATCTTTCTGACAGCAACAGGGATGAAGAGACGCTTCATTACGAGGCCACAAGACAGCACGGCCATCAATCTTGAATGCTGCAACCCAACCGGGTCCTGAAGGCTGTGCTTGGCGGCATCCTGGGGCTCACGGGGACCGGGGAGTGGTAGCTTCAGCCCCAGGGAATCTGGCAGGAGAGTGCTGGCCACACTCAGAGACCGGGCTTGGGGGAGCATGAGGCCGGGGCTCTGAGGGCTCCAGACACCAGGACTGGGGGTTTCTGGAGGCCCTAGGGGGACCTGCCAGTGGGTGGCAGGGAAGCAGGGGGGCGGGGCCCTGGTGCCCCCAGAGGCTGTCTGCTACAGGGCTGACGGGGGGGGGGGGGTGTGTGTGTCTAGGCCAGCCCCTTCCGTGCATGAGAGGGGATCAGTCGGAACCCACTGGAAGGAGTCCCTGCTGTGCCAAGAGCTTCCCAGATGGGCCCTCCCAGCCCATCCCCCATGGGAGGCAGCCCTGGGGAGCTCAGCCTGAGAAGGTTCCAGCCTGTGGACACTCCTCTACCAAGAACAGGTGTGGTGTCAGTGTCTGCTGGGCAAGGAGGGGACATTCCAGGGGAGTTCCTTGTGGCCCTGGCTGCAGGAGCAGCGGCGGGAACCCCAGGGCAGTCAGGGGATCCACAGGGCAGACTCCAAGTCCTTCAGCTTTTGCCCGGCTGCTCACCAGGTGCTGGGCTCTCACGGTCTGCACTCCAGGAGAGGCCTGTCCTCAGGCTCTGGGGTCCTCATACTCCCTCCAGGGTCCTCAGCTTGTCCAGATTCGCCACCTCCCAGAGGTCCCCAGGGCCTCCCTCCCTAGACCGCCCGGAGGTATCTGTGAGTCCAGGGGCCGGTCTCCTCCTACGTTTTAGGGGGACCCAGGGGCTGCAGAAGTGGCTAGGGGGACACAGCTCTTGACAGAACAGGACGTGTGGGGACAGGAGCCCTGGGGAGGTTGCCAGCTCTGAGGGGGCCGGCGGCGGCCGGGTGCCAGGCCAGGCAGCTCGTGTGAACCGCCTGCCAGGCAAGCTGGCGCTGTCGGCGCTTGGCAGGCGGCGGCGGGAGGGTGTTTGCAGACTGCCGCCGACAGCTTCGCAGCCGAAACCGCCCCGGTTAAACACAGCAGTGTGCGGTGCCCACGGCGGCCCCGGGAGGGCGGGAGGCAGGGAGCCATGTTCGGGGGTGACTGGGCCCTCTGGGTCTCCCCTGTCCAGTGGGCATCCTGCCTCCCGCCTCTGGGCTCTGGGCCTCACCACCCTCAGCTGTGGTGAGACTGGAGAGGGGTCTTGGGGACAGGGCTGGGATCCCTGGACGGGCAGACCCTCTGAGCCTGTCAAGCCCTGGGGCCTGCCAGGGCTGGGGAAGGCCCCTGTGGTCTGCTTTGGGTCCTTTAGGGTAGACTCTGGTCCCGCCTGCTCATCTCTACCTGGTACCCTCTAAGGAAGCCCCAGCCTTCATCACAAGGTGGGTGGGTGCCACCCTGAGAAGGGGGGGCCTGGGACCTCAACCCCACGTGGGGAGCTGATGCGTGCACCCACTTTGCTGCCCCCAGCTGCGGAGCGCTTGCTGTCCCTGGCTCACAGGGCCAGGGAGCCAGGCCTGGGCAGAGCTCTGCGGAACTGGGGCAGTCACAGGCAGCACCCTGTGGAGGGCCATGTAGAAGGCAGGGTGGGTGGCTCTGCTGTGGGTGGGGCAGAGAGGCCAGGAGGACAGGAAGGGAGGGGTCCTGGGCCCTGTCCTGGCCTTAGGCTCTGCAAGCACCTGCAGGGCAGGTCCCTCTCCTGGGACCCCCGGTCCCCACCCCGTGAGCGGCTGCCTGTTGCTCTCAACTCCAAAGGCCCAGTTCCACCTGGGGGCGGAGGCAGGTGGCCTGTGCAGGTGTCTGGCAGTTCTTCGAGGGGCAGGTCCCTCTACCTGGACTCTCCGGGCCCTTCTCAACCTCCCTGTGGCTCTGGGCCTGCACTGGCCCCTGAGGAGAGCAGGCAAAGGGAGCCTCTGCAGCTGAGCCCAGCGCTGGCCTTGCTGGCTAGTGCTGTCCTCCCCTTACAAACAAGGAAACTTGGGCTCAGAGAGGCTGGCGGTGTCCAATCCTGGGTCGTGGTAAACAGGGGACCTCAGGAGGAGCTCTGTGCCCAGCCCCGGGGACGACAGGGGTGGGTGAGGTCCTGAGCTCATGAGCTTGGAACAGGTGCAAAAGGCCAAGGAGAAAGTCCAAGTTCTGACCAGTCTGGATGCCAATGTGAGGATGTGCTCTGCCTGGCCAGCCAGACAGTCCGCCCCCGGGACAGCTGCGACTTCCCTGCAGGCTGCCTAGGGCAGCCAGAGCAAAAGGAAGGTGTTTCTGGCAGAGGGACCAGCGCAGGCCAAGGTCCTGAGGCAGGGACGATGAGGAGGCCAGAGAGGAGAGAGGGCACCAGAGAAGTTCCACACCCAGTTAAGGTTGAGTTTCAAATAAGCAATATTTTTTTCCCCTGGATATGGGGTCTCACTGTGCTTCCCAGGCTGGCCTCAAATTCTGCTCTGAAGAGATCCTTCCCCTCAGCCTCCCAAGTAGCTGGACAGTAGGCATGCCCAGCTAGTAAAAAAAAAAATTAGTCTGAAGTATATCCCCAAATTGCATGGGCCATACTTATACTCTGAAAATCACTTGTTGTTAGGATGAAATTCAAATGTGTATTATGTATTGTGATCGGCAGTTCCTTTGCTAGGTCTCGCAGCCTGTGGTGGGGATACATGCTTGAGGACATCCCCCTGGCTGCAGGCTGGACCCTGTCCATACCTACTGCTGCCCTGGTGGTCAGGGTGCTCTCACCAAGGTAGTTCTTCTGGCTTTCCAGCCTTTGTCCCGTGTCCTTCATGGGGATGACAAGGAGGAGTGGATAGGAGCTGAGCCAGCCCCGGGCAGAGGCTTTCTGTGGAGCATGGAGCCGAGGCCCCTCCTCCGTCAGCCTGACTCCCACGTATAGGTGGCCTGTCCTGCAGTGTCTCCCAGGTCACCACACACCCAGGCCGGGGCGGGGCTCCCTGCTGCACCCGCTGGCCATGCACAGAGACCATCCAGTCTGGGGCTCCGGGCAGTGCAGATGTGCCCTGCTACGGCCTGCCTGTGGAGGCCACTCAGCTCCCCCAGAAGCAGGTGATAAGTGTCCCCCACACAGATGGACGAAGAAGAACACAACTGCTGGTTACAGGAACTGGAGCGGGCGCTGGCCCTCTGCGGGGGCTGCAGTTTGGTGCAGTCTGCAGACTGGAGGCCCCTCCTTTTTCTGGAGGGACAACATGATCAGATTTACGGCTGGCACAAGAGATCATCAGTGCACTTAGCAGCTCCCGGCCTGGTATGAGGGGAAGTGGGCGGTGGTGGGGGCTGAGGTGGGCTGGCCTGCCTGAGAGCTGCAGGGGCTCCCGGAATCCTTCCCTTCCCCCACAGCGGGCAGCGGGAGGGAAGAGGCCGGGAAGTGCCCTCCCCCTGTCCCTGCTCAGCGGAGCTTCTCTCCTGGGCGGGCACTCACAGGGCCACAGATTGTCTCTGAGGCTCCCCGGCCCGGCCCTGGCCTCCCCACCAGGCTTCCTTCCCAGGCTGGCTGCTCCCTGCTGATGGGTGTCCTCTCTTGCAGTCCAAGTCCCTCCGACTGGGCTCCCCACTGAGCCCCACTACACCCAGGCCGAGGGCCTTCTTATCTCTGAGCCTCAGTTTTCTTTCCTGCAAAATAGGCCAGGAAGGAACTGCGTCTAGGGGACTCCTGCACCCAGCAGGCAGCCTGTCCCCTGGCCCAGCCAAGGGCGGCTGCTCTGGGCCCTTCTCATCCTGCCTGGGCCCTGAGTGCGCCACGGGGTGGAGGAGGGGCGGGGGCACCCTGAGGACAGCTGGAGGCGCACCCCCGCTCCTGCCGACCCGGAACCTGCGCTGCTGATGCAGAGGCACGGGGCTTGGTGCTGCTGGACCTCGGTATTCAGGAATAATCGATGGGCCCTTGATTTCCATACAGTAACTGTCTTATTAAATCTAAATTTAATGTGCATTTGGAATCCTTAATTCAAAGTGCTCCTGCACCCACCATCTGCTCGGCAGCTCTGCTCTCTAAATACAAAAGCAACGCGTAAGTGCCACTCGGAGCAGCTCCTCCAGCCACGGCGCCCAGATCGGCATGCCAAGGTCACTCCTGACCTGGGGCTGCTGGCAGTGCCCCAGATGCCTGGGAGGCGGCAGGAGAGGGGCGCCTGCCGCGCCTGGTGTTCGCGTTTGAGGTAGCAGAGCCGCCCAGCCCTGTCCAGGAACCTCTGGGTGAGGCTACTTGTGCCCCACTTTGGTTCTGTGTCCTCTGCCAGTCCTGCCCGCATCTCCCTCTGCCCCCACAGCCCTCAGGGCCTGTCTGAAAGACCCAGGGGAAGCTGACCCTGGACATTGCCCACTGATGTCTCCCTGCTTGGACGCATGTCAGGGTGACCCCAGAAGTCCCTTCCTCATGAGCTCATATTGGGCACCTATGGATCCAGCTGCCTCAGCTGGCGTCACCTGGCCCTGCCCTGGTCAGGCATTGGCTTCTGAGCACCTGTGTGTCCTGGGCCAGCCCATCTTCCCTCCCTGGGAAGGGGACAAGATACCTCTGGGGCTGGAAGGGCAGGAGGGGTCCACAGAGTGCCCTCATTTCCCAGCTTGGGAGGGGTGCTGAGCCGGGTGGCGGCGGGTACCTGCTGCTGCATGCCCCTTCCTCCTGCCCTCCACCTCTGTGGCCTTGCCCCTCCCCTGGGTTTCCAAAATGCCCCTGGGAGGCCCCTCATGACTGAAATGGTGGGAGTGAGTGGGTGGCCCCCTCAGCTCCTCGTTGTGAGCCTGGATGCTGTCTGCCGCCCAGGGCCGTCCCTTAAACACACCCATTACCATGTGGAAGCCCCAGCAGGGAAGGGCTAATGTGGCCAGCTCAGAGCTGCAGCCCGTCGCTGCGCGGGGAGGCCAGGATCCCAGTGTGCAGCGCACAGCAGCCAGCCCTAGGGAGGGCCCGGCCTGCAGGTGCCCAGCATGGCCCCCCTGGATCGTACTGGGTGGGGCAGACTCAGTTCTTATCACAGCCCCACCACTCACTAGCCATGAAGTGCCTCGGTTTCTGTTATCTGTGTGAGTGTGTGTGTGTGTGTGTGTGTGTGTAATTTTTGCAGTAAAATACTCAAAACATAATATTTACCATTTTAGCCAGTGTCAGTGGTACACTCAGTGACCTCAAGCACATTCCCAAGGACGGTGTGAAACTCACACCTCTACCTCGTTCCAGAACTTTCTCCCACCGTCACGCAGCAGCCACCCACCCTTCTCTCCTCCAGCCCCGGGCAGCTGTCCCTCCTGGGACTCCCTGTAGATGGACGCGAGCGAGCCCCGTGTCTGGCTTCTTCTCCGCTGAGGCCCCCAGGGTGCGTGGTGCTGACTGTGGTGCTTCCTCCTGCTCCCTGGGGCTCATGTCCACGTGTGGCTGTGGCCAGCGCGTCCCCCCTCCACTGATGGACACTAGGCGCTTATGGACAGAGCTGCTGTGAACACTGGTGCACAGGCATCCATCAGCTGTCACTGCTCACCCCGGGTGACTCCACACCTCCAAGATGACCAGGCCGATTTCCAAGCCTAACCGGATTCCCTTCTGACCGACTGGCCTGGAGATCTTGAGCAAGGCTCATGAAGTTTGTTTTCCCACCAGCTAAATGGGAATGACTTCCTGTCTGTTACAGAGCCCCCTGGCAGGTGGGAAATGTGAGGGAGGAGCCAGGAGGGGTGGTGCCCACATGCAGAGGGCACCTGCACCTGGCCATGGGACTGCAGAGACCGTGAGAGGCCAAGCCCATTCCTAGGTCTGAGCATGCCAGGAAGGTGGCTGTGGAACTGGTAGGGAAGGGGGTTCCTGCTGGGCCAGGAGGGCTGGCTGAGGTGCCCTGGAGCCACCAGAGGTATGGAAAGCCCTGGGCAGGACCTCTGGCCCTGAGCCCCACCATTCCTGTAGCACCCTCTGGTCTGATGCTCCTGGTGACTCGTTCTTTGGGGCCAAGCTCCTGCTTGGGGCACCAGAGCAGGTGGTCAGCAAACGCTAGATGGACATATGATTCCTAATGTCTGTGACACCTGGCAAGGTAGCATCTGTTTACCCCTCATTCACAAAATCTCAGATAGCTTAGGTGACCCCAAAAGTCCCCCAAGTCAGAAGATGGAATTGGGACCCCAACACAGGCCATTTGGCTTCTGAGTGCAAGGCTGCAGTGCACATGTGTGCAGGTTGCTCACTGCTCAAGCCAAGCTTAAGAGCAGAAAAGGAGAAACATCCAGCACCTGTTCTCATTGTGCCCCACCATCCTGTGCCCACCTCTGGCTGTGCCCAGGGGCACCCTGTTGTGACCCCTATAGAGGCCACAAATGGGCTGGTGAGGCCCACACTGTGCCAGGCCCACCCGGGAGCTGTGGGGCTGTCACCACCACGGGCAGCTGTAACGAGGGCACCACTTGTCTTTGTGGCTGGCGAGGGTGGAGTCTGGGGAGGGGACACAGCCTGTGATGGTGTCAGCCCTGGAGAGCGAGGGCTGACTGTCCAGATGCCCTCCATCCCCGCTGTTGGCATAGGAGGGACTGAAGGAAAGCCCCGGGACCAGTCCATGGCGGTGTCCCTCCCCCCGGCACCTGTGTGATTGCTCCATAGAGGAGGAGACTGGGGTCAGGGTGGCCAGGCCCGCATGCACGGCTCTAAGCCCAGGATCCCTCCCCTCCGTCTGCCTCTCGGGCATCTCAGCCATCACTTGTCCCCGGGGCTCTGGGCACCTGTGTTGGGGTAGCTGAAATTCAGCCTGGGACTTTACTGAGTGCACGTGGTAAACTGCCACTCAGAGCCCAGACCTGTGGGGTGGGCATCACGTGGTCCCATTTGGCAGAGAAGAGCGGCCAAGGCCAAGTAGGGACAGTGGCTGGTCCCCTGCATGCCTCCTGATGAGGCAGGGCCTTGAGTTAGGGCTGGGGACAATCTGGCCACAGGCCTGATGCCCTCACCCAGGCCCCTCTGGGGTCAGCACTTCTTCAGAAAGTCTCACGTATTTGGCGGAGTTGGTTTTCTGCCCAGATCACAGCCACGGTCTTGGCGGTAATTGCCTGCTCTCTAATCAAATCAGTCTTCATTCCGACGAGTCCTGCTGACCGCCTCTGTTCCAGGAAGGGTATTTCGAGAAGTCAGTGCTCAGTACAGACGTACAATCAAACGGCAAAATGCAGAGGGCACCGTGGGCCTCTGCCAATCAAATAAAAGCTAAATGGCCTGAGCTTTTAGGCCGAATACTTTATGTATTCCCCTGGGGAGGGCCACGCACCGGCTCCCTGCCATCTGAGGGGAGGGCCCTGCACCCTCTGCAGAGGGGCAAGGGGATATAACTTCCTGCCCAGCCCGGCTGTCCTCTCCTGGCCCTGTCCTGCAAGGCCGTCCGCCTGTTGCTACCTTCCACACCCGTGTCCAGGTGTCCCCTCTTCTGAGGCCTAGCCCATCTGTCCCATCCTCCCCCGTGCGGCCGGGCCTGGGACCCTCCTAGAGTCCCCACTCAGCAAGCCCTAAGCCTGGGCCCTGGCCGGGCTGGTCCTGGGTCTGTCTAATTCACTGGTCCTGAGGCTCAGTGATGGTCCTGGGGCTGATCACCCAGCACCCGAGCCCCTGGAGCATGCAGAGAGCAAGGTCCCCTGACACCTTTGCTCAGGACTAGCACCCCTTTGGCCACTTCACAAGCCCAAGGGCCCTCCTTGGCCTCCCCAGGTTCCTCCAGGAGGGGTCCTGCATTATTCTTTGCTTCTGCCCCCTGGTCTAGCTCCCTGGCCTGGGCCCACCAGGGCTGAAGCTGATGGGGGCTTGCCTCTCACCACCCTCTAGGTGGGAAGGGGGGGCCCCGCCAGGCACCCCTGCACTCACCCCAGCCCTGGACCCTGCCTGCGGCACTCCTGGGGCCAGAGCTGGGCGCAGTAGGAGAGCGGGAAGTCCTCGGGATACCGGGCAGAGCTCTGTGGGACTGGACAGGGGTGGTCCTTGGGGTGTCCCTCCAGCTCCAGGAGCCTGTGCCCCCCAGTCAGAGCCAGCAGGGACACTGGCTCTGATCAGGGACACTGCCATTGGGCCTCTGCCCCATAGGCACAGCCTGGGCTGCCTGGTGGCCTTGGACACCACTCCAGGGGGCAGGGAGAGCCTTCCCCCAGGAGCTCCTAGGAGCCCAGCAGAAAGAACTAAGCAGAGATGGGTGGTCACACGAGTGGAAGCCCAGGGCTCAGGAGCCAACAGTGTGGACGTGATGGCAGGAGGCCAGAAACAGACGGCTCACAGAGGGGCTGGCACCGGTGCCCAGGAACCTGCAAACATGCACTTTGTACGTGATGCTATCCACAGCCTACACTCTGCAAGGAAAAAGACAGGCCCAGCCACCAGGGGATGTGGGTCATCCTCTCTGGGACAGAGGGACAGCCCTTACAGTGGTATGCAAAGTGTGACCCCCCAGGCCAGCTCTGTATCCTCTGGGACCCACTTCAGTGACAAGTCCTTTGCCACATCTAGAACCAGACCTGCATTTTAACAAGATGGGCAGGAGCCTGTCCACAGTAGGGGTGCAGATGAGGGGTACTGTCCACAGAAGGGGTGCAGATGAGGGGTACTGTCCACAGAAGGGGTGCAGATGAGGGGTACTGTCCACAGAAGGGGTGCAGATGAGGGGTACTGTCCACAGTAGGGGTGCAGATGAGGGGTACTGTCCACAGAAGGGGTGCAGATGAGGGGTGCTGTCCACAGTAGGGGTGCAGATGAGGGGTACTGTCCACGACTTGGACACAGTAGGGTGCAGATGAGGGGTACTGTCCACGACTTGCTGAACTTGGGGAGACTGGGGCATGGAAATGCATGCTCTGGTGTTGGGGCATGCCCCCACTGCACTAGACTTCTTAGTGAGCAAAGCCTGAGGGAGGGGGCACCTGTGAAGCCCCATGGGGGAGGGGCAGGATGCCAAGGGTGTCAGCCAGGCAGGACAGCAGGAGACAGAACATGGGCCTGCGCTGGGAGGGATGTGGGGCTCACCGTCCAGGGGCATAAGGTCAGTGGGCTCCACGCCCAGGCTGCTTGGGGGTGCCCACAACACACAGGCCTCCGGGCAGGGGCTCGGGACTCCTTGCTCTCCTGAGCTCAGCAAGGAGCCCGCTGCCCTGGTCATCTGCCCCTTGCTCCCCAGCAGGGAGCTCCTTCTGCTTCCTAACCAGCATTTTGGGCCGATGGACCAGGCCAACTTGGATGGACACTCCCCGCCCTCGTGTGGGGCGGCCTGGGCTGTTGAGTCCTTCTTTGTCTGTGCAGACCCTGGGTGAAGCCAGAGGACTGCTGGGAAGCACAGAACACGCTGGGGGAGCCCCTCTCTGAGGCCAGAGGAGCTTGGCTCACTCCCAGGACAGACCTTGAGGCTGGAGGCTGGACGCTGGCCCATGGCACCTGGGGGCTGAGGCCTGGCCCACTCCAGCAGCAGGTCTGCATTGGTGTCCACCCTCTCCCCGTCTTTACAGGTGTGTCCACGTGGTCATGCTGCAGTCACATCTTAGCCCACATGCCTGTGCCCCGTGGCCCCATGAGATGGCACCCCTGGTGACGGGCAGGTCGCCTGGGCTGAGTGCACTCTGGAGCTCCCACCAGGCAGAACCAGCCAGCGACGCGTTCTCAGAACGCACCCCGTCTTTCAGCAACTCGTGGCTGCGTGTTTTTGCTCAAATATTCAGGGCATAACATGTTCAATTTTAACCCTCTTCAAGTTCAGCAGCATTAGGTGCTCTCATCCCCCCAACTGAAACTCTGTCCCCATAAACTGACTGCCAGCCCCTCCCCAGCCCCGGCACCCTCCCTTCCACCTCCTGTCTCTGTGGCCTGGTGGATCTCTCGGTACCTGTCCTCTGTGATGATGTCCTCGAGGCCCAGCCACCGTGCAGCAGGTGCTCCAGGCCAATCCCATGGTGGCTGGGCCACACACTGCTTACCCGCCATCCCTGGTCACAGGGGCTGGGCCACCCTTGGCCGTTGTCATTCTGGCTCTTCTGGGCCACATCTGAGCTGCTTTCAAGGGATCCTGATCCTGCAAAATTCCACCTGCCTGGTCAGAGCCAGTTTGCTGAAGAGCCCTGGCAAGGACCCTCCCTGCCGGCACCTGGCCACCTCGTACAGGGGCTGCTCAGGGAGCGGGCTGGGCGGGGATGGTTGCCTGCTCCTGCTCCAGGTGCCTGGGACAGGTGCCTTCCGGGTACCTGTCTTCTGGGTGTTCGAGGTTGGACTGACTGATGCACTGGCTCATGTCACCACCACTGCCCCCATTCTCCAAGAGCCTCTTCTGTGTGCCCTGTTTCCCCAAGGACATTTGTTCTTCCTGTCTTGCGGGAGGACGGGGGAAAGTCCCATGTAGTGAGGGTGGGGTGTGGCCTTTCACACTCTGGTTTGGCCAGGAAGAGGAATGGATGTGAAGCCCCTGAAGTGTTGGGTATTGCCAGAGGGACACACCAATCCCAGGCTGGGGTCCCAGTCCCTGAGCCACCCTGGGCCAGGAATCATGTGGAGAGACGCGTGTCCCTCTCACCAGCTCATAGGCACCAAGTCAGACTTGAACTCCAGGGAGGTCCAGCCCCTCAGCCCCGTCAGTGGGAGTCACAGGGGCCTCCAGGGGAGGGCCTGATCTACTGATGAAAATGGGACCATCAAGGCACAGGGATCCCAGTCTGCGGAGAAAGCTGCCTACGCGGCTGGGCCTCTGTCACTCAGGTCTCCAAGGTGGAGGAAGGGAGGGAGGGCTCAGGTCAGAGGCCCAGAGACAGGGCCTCTTGGCCATGCCTTGCAACCTCCCTTCCCAGTTGGGGTCTGTGGCTGCTTCCTAGAGAGGGGCTTACAAGCGCTGCTTGCACTGCAGGAGGCAGGCTGAGGGGGGTGGGGGGCTGCAGGCTGGATGCAAGTGGGGTCAGTGTGGGTGCCAGGGCGGAGCAGTCTGGAGCTCCCGGGGCCAGGCCTGCTGCTGAGGGGGACACATTTGGGAACCTTCCGATCACAAGGAAACCACATGGAAACATGGCTGGCTCATCCCCAGGTGGGTTCTGTCCTTACCTGGCAGACAGGATAGAGCCACACACCTGAGTGGCCCTAGGCCACCGGTCAAGCTCTGCCTCCCAGCACAGCATGCATCTGCTCCATCCAGCTGGCAGGCTGGCCACCGCTGAGCCTGCCAGGGAAGCAGCTGCCTTTCCTGGAAATCCAAGGAGCTGCACGAGGTGGTCAGCACAGTCCCGGGCACCCTTTGCTCACCCTTGCACAGGGCTCCTCTCCCCCCATGGGCTCCGGACCATTTGTGCTGGAGCACAAAGGGCTGGGGACAAAGCCGGTGTGTCCTGCTGACATGGCACTCCTCTCCCTGTAGGCAGGACAAAGGGTTCGGGAGGGCAGCTGGGGCTCAACCCCAGGGGCTGCTGCTGTGAAGCGGAGCCTCCAATGCTCAGCCAGTTTCTGTCAGAGGCTCCCAGGGCACAGGCCAGGAGCAGGGTGGAGGCTGGGGCAGAAGCCTAGCAGCAACTGCCCAGCAGCTGCCCAGCTCCCCACTTCTCTTGGTGCCAGGGATTGAACCCAAGGGTGCTTAACCACTGAGCCACATCCCCAGCCCTTTTTGCATTTAATTTAGAAACAAGGTCGCATTGAGTTGCTTAAGGCCTCACTAAGTTGCTGAGGCTGGCTTTGAACTTGGGATCCTTCTGCCTCAGCCTCTGGAGCTGCAGGGATTATAGGTGTGACTACCATGCCAGGTAGCTCCCTCCTTCTTAGAAACCCAGGGAAGACCATCACCTGGAAGGAGCTAGGCTGGGCTGGGCAGCCATCCCAGAGCCACAGGACTCCTGGTTCTAGCCAAGAACTGCCTCACAATCCTCCCTGGGCCTCAGCTGTACCTGCTACTGGGGAGCTTGGAAGCCACTGGAGACTGGCCACAGAGCAAATCTACATGCCCTCACTGAGCCCCAGTAGGTAGCTGAGCAAACAAACCCACCACTCACCTCCCTCCAGCAAAGCAGGTGCTAGGAAGCACCTCTCAGGTGGCAGAGCGGCCCCTGTGAAGACCTTTGAAGGACTGCAGGACACACAGACTCTGCACAGGTACTGGGGAAGAAGGGTCATCAAGTGCAGGAAGCCGTGTTCCAGGGCCTGAGGTGAGAATCAAGCAGCGGTTCCAGGATCTGCTTCCGAGGGGCATTTGAGCCAAGTGCCCGGCCTGGCCTGGTCCGGCCCAGGGAACCACTTGTGCGGCAGAACCATCAGCCCAGGCCCAGGGGCTCCCAGGCAGATCTGGGAGGAGCTCTGTTCACTGCAGTTGCCCATCTGTCCACCTGAGGGCAGCCCTGGATGAAGCAGAGGGGCAGGAGGGAACCATACACAGGTTGGGTGGCAGGTGAGCCCCACTTTGCTGACAGCAGAACCAGGACCCAGCAAAGGCCCTCCCTCCTGTCATGGTAGGCTCTGAGCAGGGCCCCACAGAAACACCCCAGGACACCCAACCCCTCCTGCTCCCCTCACTTATAAGACATTGGTAAGGTCAAGCGGCCCTGAACCCCAGCAGGATCCCTGCTCGCCTGGGGATGGCCCTCTCCTGTCCTCTCTAGGGGCTCCAGCAGCCTCGGATCCTGAAACCAGGACCCTCTTGGAGGGTTGGCCGCCTGGTCCCAGCAGCCCGCCCCCTCCCTGACTTCTCAAAGTCCCCTCAAACCCCACAAGTCAAGCAAAGCCCAAGATACATGGGTTTGAACTGACTTTATTATTCTGTAAATGTGAATTTTACAAAGCGCTTTACAGTTAACGATGACATCGTTTTGTCGTGGACTTCTGCCGTGTGACACGGCTCTGAGCACGCTCGCTCGAAGCCCTCGGGGTTCCCTGGTCGCTTGCGCACATTGCTGTCGGTTTAGTTATTGATACAATGTTGTCAGCCATGGCTACAAAGTAACAGTCTGGTCGCTAGGGAGAACAGCAGGGAAGGGCTGAGGAAGGCAGGAAGGACACAGCAGGCTCTCCCGGCCAAGACTCTGGCTCTGTGGAGCCCTGGACAGCACAACGAGTGACCTCAGTGCCTTAGTTAACAGTCGTGAGTTACAGTACTACTTTAACCCCCAGACAGATCCTTTCAAACAACTGTCTCCTCTTCAAGTCTTTCCTCCAAACATTCTGTCGAAAGGATGAATGTTCTCTTTGCACCCGGTGCCATCCAAACGTTCAAGTCAAAAATATTTATACATTTTATACTTAGTTCTTTTTTTTTTGTCTGCTAAAAATAGTATTGCAAGTTTTGGCTTCTTTTGACATAAAAATCACAATCGTGTGCAAAACCCTAACAACGGAGGCAACTGATCAGAACACAAGCAGGTCATCCAATCTGAATGCTTTAGATTCTGCATGATTTTCCTTCTTTTTTAAAACAACAAAACAAACAAACAAAAGCAAAACACCTTTGCCATTTTAGAAACATCTTGTAGCAAGCCCTGCGCGCTCACGCGGTGGCCGCACGGAGCTGGCTGGCTGACAGGAACAGGCAGCATCATTCTCAAACAGTAGTTAAAGCTGAGAGGCTTCTCCGTGCCCCCTTCCCAGTAGGACTGGCTGCTGACAGAGGCAAACAGGTTTCTCCCATTTGGGCAAAGATACTTCCATAAGAAGAGCCCCTGGGGAGCCCAAGCAGGACCCAACGGGGAGGCTGGGCCAAAAGACCAGCTGTTGAACAGGACCAGGCTTGCCCCAGTACAGCAGCTGGCCACCAGCCCCTCCTAGGTCCTTCCTTAGCCCTCCTCTGGCTCTGAACAGATACTGGGAAGCCAGGAAGGTTGGTTTTCAGTGGGGGGAGAATGAGACCACACGGCTGGTTCCCCTCTACCTGCCCAGCAGTCATGCACTGCAGGGTCCCCGGAGGGTCCCTCCCTGCTGGCCTCTCACACAGCTGCGTCCACAATCAGGGCAAAAGTAAGACACCAAATCAGATGCAAACTGAAGCGACCACAGAGAACTCGGTGAGCAGACCTGGTGCAGAAAACAAGACAGAATTCAAGTACCAAGGCGCCGGCCAGGCGGACGGCCCCTCCCAGCTCACAGTATCTGTCCCGTCTCTGGCCCCTTCCTCTGGACCTTTTGCACTTGTCCCAGCTGCCTCCAGGGTTGTCCCCTCTGGAAGGGCAGGGGAGGGCAGAGCGGTGGCTGGACCCCCAGGCTGGCCACCTGCCTCAGCAGCTCCAATGCGGTCCAGTCCCGACTGTCCTCCTAGAAAAGGCGCCAATATAACTTAGCTCTATAATAGACTCTATATAGTATATGCGTATTGCTAGTAGTCAAGCTTGGGAATAAAGGTGCAGACATCTCATAAATACTGAGTGGCTCGTCTCTGGTCTACAGGGTCTGGATGAGTCAGGGTCACGCGCGCAGGACAAGACAGCCCCCGATTCTGGAATTAGTCATCTTGTAAACAAAGGAGGGGGGAGGGTCCGGTTTTCTTAATTGGTTTTCCTTGGGAAAAATGATCAAAAGATGCTAAGGCACTCTGGAAGGCCCCTCCGAGCCCAGGCCCGCTGCCCGCCCGCCCGCCTGCCCCGCGGTACATTCAGGATGCGGAGGGAGCGCCCCCGGCAGGTACAGTCATCGGCCACGCACGTCTGCAAACGCTCCCGACCATGTCCCCTGTGGACACATTAGTGCAAAACACTCGGCCTGGCCCGCCTGGGGCACAGGGAGAGCTCAGAACCCATTCACATTTAATTATTATTATTTAAGTTTTACCTATAGCTCTTGCCTTCCTTACCCAGAACAAAACAGACGGCGATTATAAACAATTAAGGGACAGAGGTCACAGGACATTGTGCTAGCCCGAGCAGTGGTCAGGCATTCTGTGCGGCCACCACCTCCTCTAGTGGCCAGTGGCACCCTCCCTGTGCTGGCCCAGGGTGGGGGACCGTGCCCACTTTGGGGTGGAAGGGAGAGAGAGAGAGCCCTTCTGTCAACAGCCAGGACAAGTGGGTCCACCTCCCAAAGGTCCCCAGGGATGGTCAAATTAAAGTGCAAATCGGGGGGTGGGGGTGGCAGATGAAGGAAAAACTCAGAGAAACCAGGGCGAAGCTCAACCTCACCCAACATCCCTCTACTGCCCCCTGGCCTCCTCCCAGTGCCAAGAAGGCTTGGTCCAGGTTCTCAGAGGACACCCTGGAGACTCCAACCCACAAGAGCCCAAGGGGAGGAGACAGGCAGAGGGAGCCCACCTCTATGCCTGAAGGTTCTAGGTGCTGGTAGGAGTGGTCCTGCAGCCACCCAGCACCCCAGGAATGCAGGCTTTGGGTCTCCCTGGACTCAGGCCCCAAGGGGCAGGCAGAGGGGCCAAGGCCAGATCCCGTGGTGCCCAACCCTGGTCCTCCTGCTCCCTTTCCAAAGTCACTGGATCTCCATGGAGGGCAGAGACATGCTGGGCCAGTGTATGAGGGGCCCCCTGTGAGGTCTCCCCAAGTCCTCTCCACATGGAAACAAGGGGCCTGGTGGGAGGAGCCCCAGCTCCCCATGTGGGACCCAGTGCCCAGCACTGCAGCTTGGGAGAGCCTGCCCACGAGTGCATACAGGAGGGGGCAGCTGAGTTCAGGATGGACGGAGGGAGCAACAGACCCTTCAAGTCTGGGCATGGGGGTCCCTGGCCACACTGGGAGTGGCCTGGGTCTACAGGCAGTTCCTGGACAAGGCAGAGGAAGAGACTCCTGGGCAAATGGCTCTGTGAGCCCCACCATACAGAGGTCAGCACTTCAAGGTCAAATCGAGCACTCTAGCCTCCAGCAGGCCAGCTAGCCTCCATGGCCCTCTCCACCGCCCCCACCTGCCCCTGTGGTCTCTTGACCCTCCAGTCCACCTGGAATCCACACCTGCAACCTGCCCTAGCTCAGGTCCGAGCTTGCTGCCCACCCAGCAGCCTTGGACGCCCAGAGTCGCCCAGGGCATGAGTGAGGGGCATAGCAGGGGCCATTCCACCCTGGCCCTGCCCAGGTGGCTGTGCCTGCCCAGCAGAGCCCCCAGGACCCCTGAGTTTGGCCTCACACATTCTGGCTGCACTTACCTGGGGCCCCATCTCCAACAGGAGGAGACAGGACCCTGGCCCGGGCTGGGGGAACATGGCATGGACTCATCCCCAGTGAGCAGTAGGCTGGGGCTAGCGACACCGTCCCTCCCCAATTTTTTGCTCTTTTGGGTCTGAAAATTTCCAATATATGAAACAGATCTGAACTAAACAGAAACACTAAACAAGTAAAAATCCCAGAGTGGCTGGGGAGTCAGGGTAGCGAGGGCAAGACCAGCCGCGTGTGTCCCATGGTGGGCACAGGGTGGCAGCCCTACCCCATGGGATGGCAGGTAGCCAGGCTGAAGCCAGTGGTGCCCTGGGGTCAGCAGGCCAGCCCCTGGGGCTTCAGGTGAACCAAGGAGCCACAGGGCCAAGGGTGGGCAGAGGGAGGACATGGTGGTGGTAGTAGTGGTGGGATTAAGGGCTCTTCCCCCACCCCAGGTGACTAATAGCCACCTCTGCACCACCACCGCTGGTCCCTGCACACACACACGCTCACACACACAAGCACGCACACACATGCACACACCCATACAGGCGGTGTCTTAGGAAGAAGGAAAAAAGGGATTTTGGCCCCTGGGGGCCCAGTGCTGCCCCAGAGCCCTGGTGGGGTCCCCATGATAAGAAACGGAGTGTTGTGTGCCCACCTGTCACAGGCCCCTACTGCCCAACTTCCCCTTCTGGGGCAGGAGGAGCAGGAAGGTGGGCGAGGCAGGGGCAGGGCTGGGCATGGGGGCCTGGGCCTCTGGCCCCCTCCCCAAGAAGCGGGAGGGGAAAGCTACAATAGGAGACTGACCTGGCGGGTATCAGAGGAGCCCTGGGCCCTTCTCCCAGAGCGTGGCCAGCGGCCTAGCTGTTTACAGTATAACGATGCGTTTGTTTCCTTCATCCATTTAAATACAGGCAGAATAAAAATCACATTTTTGTCAGGCAGCAGTAGCAGTTCAGTAGGTAAGTGGCTTGATCACATTTGTCTGTATTAGTAATGCATGCAAGCAGCTCTAGTACTCGGTCCCTTGTGAGTGGCCACGCGGGCCCTTACAAAGTCCCTGCATAGGTGCCCTCCGGCCTTCTTGTGGCTGCGGCTGCTGGCGTCTGGGGCCTGCTGGAGCTGGTGCTGCCCTGCTCAAAGGGCTGCGGGGGGCTCTGGCCATCAGGGGGCAGCGGCTCAGGGGCCGCCACCTCCTGGATGACGGAGCCAGCCCCATCAGCCTCCTCGCTGGCTTCGAAGGCAGGGTTGGCGGCGGTGCTCAGATCCACATTCACAGCATCAGTTCTCAGAGCCACGATGGTGGCTGCGTCGCTCCGTCGCTCAGCATAGATGCGCTGCTCGAACACCTGTGCAGCGCCGGGCGGGAACTCGGGGTCCAGGGGCAGGCTGGCAGCCGAGGCGCCCATGACGGTGCGATACATCTCCACGCCCTCCGGCAGCATGGACTTGATCTTGGGCAGCCAGCGCTTGCGGACGCGGCGAGCGTTGGTGCACATGTCCGCAGCGATCACATTCATCTCGCTCTCCTTGAAGCTAGGCGCGAAGTTCTGACAGTACACTGTAGGGGCAGGGGCGGGAGGGGCATAAGACACCCTGCACGGGCCAGCGGCCAATCCTATGGCAAGCACTTGTAGGGACCATCCCCTGACTCAGTCCCTGCTGGCTGGGGACCAAGTGGCCCCAGAGACTCTCCTGATCTCAGCCATGGAAGCAGTGGTCTATTTTCTCCCTGGTTGGTCCAGGAGGCCCATGGGATCCTTGGGGACAGTCTCTGCCTGGTGGGGTGGGACAGCCCCCACTGCCCACCCAGATTGGACACCTTCAAGCTCTCCAGGTCTCCCCACCTGCAAATTGGGACCTGTTGCAGGGCCCTCCTCACAGGGCTAGCGGAGTGAGAAGTCAGTGCACCGAGAGTCTTCCCTGTCCCCATCCTCAGGAGCCTTGGACAGCGGCTGTTGCCACCAGTTTGGAAAGACTCTCCTTGCTCCACCAGGAGCCCCACACCAAGGCCAGGCTCAGGTCCCCCAAACAGCAGCAAGCTCAGGGCAGGTCCTTCTGACAAGCTCTGCTGGGAGCATCAGACACACCCCGACCCCACAAATTCCTGGGGCCCGGCTGTCACCCTGTGCTTTGGGACTATAACCACTGGCTGCCAAGGCTCCTGCTACACAGGGCCTTCTGCTAAACAGAATTAGCCTCAGAGGGATTTTTTTGGAGAAAGTGAGATGTTTCCTGGGCCACTGGCTGTGGAAGGCTGTGCCCTGGGCCAGTCTGCCTGCACTGGTGCAGCGGCTCCTTCCCCATCTGGGGCACGGAGCTGGGTGGTGTCTGCCACAGAGAAGGACTCCGCCCCGCCACCCAGGAGCGGGAGGCAGAAGCCGGCCGAACAGATGGCAAAGGCTCAAAATAACCTCAACATGTAAATAAGGGGTTTTGTTCAAAAAGGAAAATTAGATCTATTTCACATATTAAAATAGTTCCGCAGCTGAATTCATCATGCTTGGAAACCTCCCAAGGACGCTCACACCTCGGGCCGGCTCTGGTGCTGCTCTTTTCCTTCTCTCCCGGGTGCGCTCAGGGAGAGCCGGGTGCGGTGGAGGACCCGCTGCCCACCCAGCCTTCTGGGGCTGGGATCTGAACCCAAGGGAGCTTCCAAGCTCCCAAGAGACCCTCCCAGAAACCCCAGGGTCCACTCACACTTCACAGCATTCAGGACCCGGCTGTCCAGTGGCTTGCGGCTTGGGTCACTGGTGGACGAGCGGATACCTGTGCCGCAGCTGTTGGCCAGAGTGTTCCTGCAGAAGGGTGGGGAGGGGACGGGTTACGGCCGGGCCAGAGGGGACTCGAGGAGCAGCCCCCTGGGACTGGGGTGCTGTCACAGGAGTCGGGTCCATGTGGAGTGCAGGCCCAGCCTCCCTCTAAGGGAGAGGGAAAGCAAAGACCCCAGGGCTCAGTGAGTGACTGATCAGCTGGGCCAGGAAGCTGATGCGCTGGTCCTGACCTCGTCTGCAGGGACCCCGGGGTCACCTGAGCAAGCTGCCTAGGCACGGGGGCAGGAGCTCTCCTGGCCCCTAGTGTCATGGGTACAGTGCTTTCCACTTCATTGGGGGGGGCACAAGTCATCTGGGAAACACTGGCCCCTCCCTAGACCAAGCCCTGGTCCAAGGCGACTGGTCACCCTCCTGGAGCCTCCCCTGTCCTGGCACTAACAGGCTCTGTTGAGAAGTCAGGAATGCACAGAACCTCCACTGCTGAAACCCACGACAACCAGACAGATCACAGCCACAGGAGACTCTAGAACCTTCCGAAGCTCTCCCCGGTGCCTCCCACTTACCTGTCAAAGAAGGTGGCCAGGAGTCTCCGTAGCAAGACCTTGTGCTTCACCCCTGCACAGAGGTGGCAGTTCATGAGCTGGCCACGTGTGATATAGACCCCGGAGCCTGTGGTCAGCAGACATCAACATGTTAGACCCATGGCCTTATGATCCAAAACCCAAGGCTCATGACCTTCAAGAGCCAGAAGAGGTGAGCAGGGCCCCAGGGCCCCAGGGCCCCAGAGCCCCAGGACCCCAGGACCCCAGGACTTCTGCTTTGCTAGGAGCCATCTCAGCTCCCACCCACTGGTCCCTAAGATCTGCTCCATGGAGGCCACCTGCCACCAGGTACAACTGGGACCCAGCAGGTCTTGAGAAAGTCACGGTGTCCACACCACCTGATGACACACCCTAGCTCCCAGCTCTCCCTGGTGGGCTGAGGCCCTGAAGGCAGGACGCAGCCACCACAGCCCTGACCACCTCCCTGGGTATGTGCTCTGAGGGGCTGGCTCTGTCCCTGTGTGTGCTTTCTGCCCTGTCCCTTCCCAGGCAGCAGATGGGGAGATAGACAGCACTTCACCTGGGCCAGCTAATGTCCCCCAGGTGCATCAAGGAGAATCCAGCCAGGGCAGAAGAGTGACCAGGGAGGCCCATGCTGTAACACCCCAGGAGCTCCCTAAGGCCTGGTGAGCAAAGGACCTCCAGAGAACTGACCCTGCCTGACCAGTGGGGAGGCTATGTGGACACTGGACACTGCCATGGCGAGGGAAGCTTACCCAAATCACTTGTTCACCCCACGGTGTGCAGGAAAAGCAGGGTGAAAACACTGAAGGGCACACGAGCCCTTGCTGGTCCCGTGGCTCTGTCAGTGTCCTCTTATTTGGGTCTCCACTATCTGATCTGCAATGGGGCACTGAGGACCAGACTGAGTGCCCCAGGGGAAGGAGCCAAGGCCGTCCAGTTCTGGCCCAGGAGGAACCTGCTTTCACCTGGGGAACCTCGCTAGGTGCCCTCAGCACCAACTCTGGCCCTGGAAAAGGTGCCGGCACAGTTGGAGGAACCCTCCCAGCTCCTCAGGGATCTGTTCTGGGGACAGCAGTCTCAACAACTGTGACGGCTCCACTCCCTGAAGTCCACATGCCCAATACCCAGGAGCCCTGAATTCTCCCCCAATCCTGCCACAGACCCTCCTGTCAGAACCTGGGCCGGCCCAACTCGGAGGTTACTCCATCCTGAGCATCTCTCCGGCCCCAGCACCCCACACCTTAAACAGAGGCTGCCCGGAGGGTGGAGGGTGGAGGGCGGAAGGCACCCCTTCCTGGGACCACACACGGCCAGAAGCCTCCTGGGACCCTGTCCAGTGCTCATGATCCATCCGGCCTGACACCCACTCTCCCTGGAGCAGCTGTGGCTATTAGAGACAGCAGGGCAGGGAGTGGTGTGCCCCAGCCCCCAGAGCAGCTCTTGCCCACCACACACTAGCCAGGAAGTAGGGCTCTGGTAAGACCAGGAGTCCCTGTGAGCTGCCCCCCTGCAGCCCAGTGGTGAGGCCTGCCTCAGGCTTCACTTCCCAGACAAGGGACCACTGGGCAGAACCCGGAGCACAGGTGGTGACTGGGAGCCAGACAGAGGCAGACCAGGCCGTGGGGGAGGGGGACAGCTTGGTGCTGGGGCTGGGGGAGGGCACCCTCGGGACCCCATCCAGCCTGCATTTGGGACTTCATGGGCAAACCAAGAAAAGAAATGACCAGAAAATGGCTGAAGGGCCCGAGGTACTGACAGTGCCATGACTTTATATCCCTTTGCTGAGTAGCCCTAAAATCCTACAAGGGGCTGGGAGGCCAGAGGAATCCCAGCACTGGAAAGTCCAGGCTCTGGCGAGGCCTGCAGCCCACATGGGCTTTCAACCCCACTGTGTTCCCTGTTCCTGCAGAATTCCAGCCTGCACTGAGAGCTGCCACCCGGAACCTCTGGTCACCACCCTCTCAGGCTGGCAGTGGGCACTCACATGAGAAGGACAGTGGTAACTCTGGGACTTGGTTCAATCTGTGACCTACATTAACACCACGAATGCAGCCCTGCCAATCAGCAAGGCGGCCAGCCCAGGGGATTCAATTAAAATGCTAAATTAATTCAATTGAATAACTCCTCTTAATGACACATTCTTCTAAAAGGAAATTAGAGGAAATTTAAGATGTTCTTTTTTTTTTTTCCTTTGACTGATTGGTGATGAGTACATTGTTCATAGTTCTGAAAAAAATAAAGGGAGAGAGGACATTTGCATACAATAGACAGGGTGGAGCATCCTCACCTGCCACCAGCTCCAGCTTCTCCCCAGGGTCGCCCTCTGAGTACAGCTTGGGGTGGCAGCGGTACCCAATCTGGCTGATGAGGCTGGCGGGCAGCGCCACAAGGTCACGGCGGATGAGGACGCAGGAGCGGCTCTCCAGTGGCACCGGCTCTGGCTTCTCTTGCACTGCAGCACAGAAATCACCTGCTCAGGTGGGTGTCTGCTGGCCAGGCTAGGCTAGGCTGCCCTGCACCCACCCACCATGTCCCCTGATTCTGGGATTGGACCTGCTCTGTGCCAGCCTGTGCCAAGCCAGACCCACTCCAGCCGTCCTCCAGGCCTGCTGATTGCAGCAGGTTCTGCTGGCTCAGCCCTGCCCTGCAGGAAGCCTGAGCGAATGAGCAGAGGGAGTCAGTGAGGGACACCCACCAGGACCAGGACACTGAGGGCTGGAGGCAGCTCTCAAGGGGTGTCCCCCTGCAGGGGCTGCAGGCCAGGTGGGAATGAGGGCTTATGCTAAGCAGGAGGCCAGAGAGGAGCCTGAGCCGGAAGCAGGAGGCAGGACAGCTTCTCCAGAGGCACCATGGCTAGAGATGGGGCAGCAGCAGGGCCTACGCCTCTGAGCCAGGGGGAGTGCCCAGCTCCGCCTGAGGAGCGCTGGTGGAGGGAGAGGCCAGAGCTGCAACCAGGTGCCAAGCAGCGGCAGACCCAGGATCTCCCCAACCAGCTCCCTGGAAGAGGCAGCGGGGCACAAGCAGCCCTGTTTCATGGGTGAGGGGACCAGGGGACTTGGCAAACGTGAGGAGGACATGGCCTCTCAAATCACGTCAGCATAAGGGGCTGGTCAGGCAGATGCAGTGTCACCGCGGGCAACTCCAGTCTCCTGCTGCCTGGGAACGTTCCTGACAGGACCACTGCCGGGATGGGCAGCCAGGGCCCCGGGGCCACCTAGGGCCTGCAGCTCTGCAGTGTGCGCCCACTGCACTGCCCAGAGGAGGACATTTGGGACTTCATGGGCAAACCGAGAAGGTTACTCCATTCTGAACACCTCTCCATCCCCACCTCCTTCAGGGTCTGGAATCACCCAATGCTGCTCCCAGGTACCCAGGGCCCCTTGAATGTGCCTACACCATCCCCAGAAAGCAGGATGCCAGCCAAAAGCATCAGCTCTGTCCTGAGCACAGGTGTCCAGGCCCTCCCCAGGCCTCCTGACCAGTTTGGCCTGCCAGGTTCTCCAGCAGGACACCACAACTGGGATGCAGGGTCCTCTCCAGGGTTCACAGTGGGCTGGACCAAGACCCTGCATCTACCTACCGTTTGCTGGGTACTCCGAGTGCTGAAAGCCAAGGATGCAGCCTCACCCACCCCAAAATCCTGCCCAGTGCTGCCAACACACCCCTGAATGTCCCTGCTGCCCCTCGTCCCATGGAGCCTTGCCACGGCCCCTGCCCTGACCCCCAGGGCCAGTAGCAGGTCAGCAGGGCCCCAGTAGAACCAGCCTGTGTTCCCACAGGCCACCATGGCCACCAGGCTTGTGTTCCTGACTCAGAGACCTGGCAGGCCACACACACAGCAACCTGCTCATACAGGACGCCACCTCACTCATCCCGATGTCCCCAGCACACAAGGTGGTCCTGAGAGAGCCACCTGACCCTGGTCAGAGGTCCTGTTCTGGGCAGGCTCCTCACGCCTGGCTGGGCAGCAAGGCCCCAGGTGAAGGCCCAGGCCCATCCCTCCCAGACCCATGGAGGTCCGGGGGTAGGCAAAGGCCCTGCCACTGAGACAGTCCTTGCTCAGTAAGGGTGGCAGTTCCCTTGTCACCCTCAGTGGAGCCGGAAGCCCCCGTGGAGGAGGGGCTTGTAGGATCTGGTACTTAACACCCAGAACCCACTGGCCCTGAGACTCGAGAGTCCTGGGGGCGAAGGCAGGTGGCTCAGACTTGGACCCGCCCTGAGGCTGCTCCGGACAATCAGAGCAGGTCACTCCAGCACAGCCAGCACCCATCCCCGTACCACAACCCGCCTTAAGGGGCCCCAGGACAACACCTCAGCAGGGGC
This sequence comes from Spermophilus citellus, assembly GCF_964194105.1. Lineage (NCBI taxonomy): Eukaryota > Metazoa > Chordata > Mammalia > Rodentia > Sciuridae > Spermophilus > Spermophilus citellus. Next base: position 1,794,882 of record NC_138183.1, on the reverse strand, counting down.
AGCTGTGGAGGGCTCGACGAGGGTGAGTAGCAGGGGACCCCAGTAGGAATTAGCTGTAAGTCACCGTCCCATCAAGCTTCTGAGGGGGAGGAGTCAGGGCTACCCAGTCTCTGAGGGCCAACACCTGGGTAACAGGGTGACACCATCCACCCCAAAACCACAGGGAGCAGCTGCGGGAGACTGCGGGATGGGCTCTAGTCCCGAGGGTCTGGCGGGAGTGGGTGGGGTGTCCAGACCACTTGCAGCTTAGCGTCTACGTCCAGGGTCTAGAATCACCCAATGCTACTCCCAGGTCCCCGGGGCCTCCACCTGTTCCTGCATGGCTTCAGACCCCTCTGGAGTGGCTACCACCCAAGCTCAGAATGAGCATGCTGAGACCTTAAGTCTAACTGTGGCTGAATTCCAGGGAGAAGGGGAGATCTCCCAAAGGTAAAAGACACTCCAAGTAAGCACAGAAGCCAGGAAGGTGGCCGGCTGCAGGGGTAGACCCAGAGTCCCTCCTGCCGCTGGAGGGTCAGCAGGGTCAGATGGCACTTTCCACCCAGTGGAGCATCGGAAAATCCTTACAGCCTGGAACCCCCTGGGGGCTCAGGGAATACAGAAAACAATCTGGGTGATATTTTAAAACATAATTACCCGCCCCCCGCCCCCCTCAGCCCGCAGTGATTACACATGCAGAGGAGCCGGCCAAGCTGCGCGGTGGCATTTACATAGAGCGCTCCCATCCACAACTCCCCTGCCTCGAGATGTTTTTCTCAACAGCAGAAGTTGTTTGTGCTCAGCTCGCATGCCCCTCCCCAGCCCCAGCCCAGCTCCCCAAGAGCCAGAGCCTGTCAGCACCAGAACACCCGAAAAACCGCTTCTATTTCTGCTTTGCCGAGTGTCGGATGCTGCCGTGGCTAAAAATACCCTGAACTGAGTTGCAGCTCATCTGCAAAGGTGTCTGAACTTCTTCTGCACCCCACCCCTTCCCCAGGCCTCCGATCACCAACCTGAGGGGCTGCAGTCACCACCTGGAGCGTGGAGAGCTGAACTGCTCGCAGGGTGTTAAAGGAGCACTGGAGATGTGTTCAGAGGAGAGCTGGGCAGCTGGTCCCTGCAACCCCACAGGAGGACCTGGGTGGGCCGTGAGCAGGGCAGGGACCCTACAGGTCACACCAGGTCTCTGCACCTGTGTCTCAGGTACCAGGAGGCCCCCAGGACTAGTGGGGTCCCCAAGAGGAGCTGCTGCCTTCACCATCAAGGGCCTGTGGACCAAACTGTGGTCTCCAGGACTGCACTGCAAGGAGGGGGCCACCAGCTGTGTGTACAGAGAGGCGATCAAGTGCCCTCCACACAGCGGTCACAAGGGAGAGACCTGGAACAGCAGCTCAGCTAGGCAGACAGGGCGCCAGCCGGGAGGGTGGGAGAGCCCTCCCTCTGGGTATGTGGCTGCACCAACACATGGGGGCTCCTCTGGGCTCCTGACTCAGGATCAAGGGGCCCTGTCGAGCCTCCAAGGCCCCACAACTCCCAGCCTGAGTGACTGGCACCACAGGGACCCAACATATGGTGAAGGAAAGGAACCCTGGGGACCTGGAGCTGAGGGACATCAGCTGACACCCAAGGACAAAGCCTATGGGACTGCACCTGTGTGGGTCCCAGAGTCACCTGACTCCTGGAGACAGGTGGGTGTGGGGGCAGGGTGGGGGTCTGTACAATGGGGACTGAGGGGCGATGGCTGCACAGCCCTGAGGACGTGCTCGGTGCCGCAGTGCACGTAAGACGACTGTCACAGTCCGCCTGACAGTCTGCGCATCTTAGCACAACAGAAACACTTTAAAAAGGAGGAAAAGAGGGGCCTGGGTGTTGCTCTGTGGTAGAGCATGTGCTTAGCCCACGTGAGGCTCCAGGTTCAATCTCCAGCACCAGAAAAAAGGACGAATGGAAGAATGAGGGGTGCAGGTGGACGGGAGCCCTGGCCCCCCACAGGCCCTCTGCAGTCCAGCGCACCAGGCCAATGCATGGACTCTGCCCAGAAGGAGGCCCCAGACTGGTCCAGTTCCAGCCTCCCATGCATGAGACATCCTTGGGGACCCAACGACAGGCAGCACAGGCAGCCCCCATCCCAGGAGCCCCCACCAAGAAATCCTAGCCGCTGTCCTAGCTGCCATCAGTGCTGGCCACCCTGGTAAAGGTCCTGAGAACCCTGGGGCAGGGGAGGGAGGAGGAAGCAAGCCTGGCCCCACAGAGTATATACCATCCCTGAAGATGCAGAATAGGAAAATGAAGCCCTAGTTCTTAATTATAGAGAAATAGACAACATAAACCCAAATTGATGGGAAAGCGCTGACTCACACTCTGGTTTTAAGACTCCCTGTGCAGCGATAGTAATCAAGGCCACGCGGTGCTGGTGCAAGGACAGACACGCGGCTCCACGGCACAGAACAGAGGCCCTCAAGTAGACTCCATGGGGTGCTTAGCTGCGTTTCCACCCAGGGGCACAAGTCACTCAGTTGTGGTAGAGACAGACCCCTCAACAATCGGTGCTGAGCAACTGGCCAGCCATGTGCAAACCAAACCAAAGCTGCCCTCCACTGGACCTCGCACCAGCACAGGAGGCACAAAAGTGAATCTCACACCCAACACCAAACAAGAACCTTTCAGAAGAAACACTCTTGGGATAACAGAAGTAACTGATACCGTGGACCCCACCAAAGTGGAACACCTCCATTCTGCAAAAGAAGGTAAGACAAGATAACCACAGGCTGGGGGAGAATGTCAGCAGAGCCCACATCTGATGAGGACCTGCATCCAAAACTGTAAAGAGCTCTCAACACGGAACAGAAGAAAACAGCCCAGATTCATGAGAGAGACAGAGTCACAGATGGAGCTCGGCACTGAAAAGATGCTGCGTGTTGTCGGCCAGGCGGGAATACAAGTTGACCCCCGCGAGCAGCCACCCCCGGCCGCCAGAACGGCTGGACCAAGTACATCAGCATCACCAAGGGCCGGGGAGGAACGGGCACAGGCACAGCCCTGCACGGCTGGTAAGAACGTGGGACGGCTGAGCCGCTCTGCAGGAGGCCTGGCCGGTTCTGTAAAGTCACAAACACTCCACATATGACCCCGCAGCTGACCCACAACTGCGCCTCAGGTTCACCCAGGAGGAGTGAGAGGCGGAAACTGCTGCAGAGAAGGCCGAGCGGGGCGGGAGCTGGCCCTGCAGAAAGGCCTTAGCAAATGGGCATGGCATGGCCACCCCCAAAAGGGGCTGTGGTCAGCAGTGAAGAAGAACAGACGGTGGGTACACAACTCGATGAGTGCGAGATTCTTCCCGCTGGGCAGAGGGTGCCAGGCTCAAACTACCACGTACTCATCACCGTGTGGCGTGATCCAAGACAGACTCCAGGCTCAGAGTGCAGACCAGTGGCTGCCAGGGCTTGGGGTGGTATGTGCACGGCCCTCTAGGAGCAGCCTGGGGGGATCGGGGAATGCCAGGTCACCTGGGTGGCCTCCCAGCTCTGGGCCACAGTGGCCTCGACTCACACAAACACACACGTGGTGCACAATCGAGCACCCATAGCCCACCTGGGCAGCTGCCAGCCTGGCGTGAGCCAGACTCTGGTGATGTGCAAAGGCCACACCCCTGACCGGCATCCAGTGGTGCCTGGGTCCTAGGAACAGGGGTACAGGGACACACAGGGCGGGGTGGGGCAGGGGCCATCCCTGGGGAGAGGCCTCAGAACGCTGGCTGTGACCAGAAGGGGGGCGTGGGGACTCTCCAGGAGAGCCCCATGCTGAGATAAGGGGAGCCCCTCTGTGTCCCTGTGTGCCACACAGGACTGTGCCCCACCATCTGCGCACAGCCCCTGAGCCTCATGGTCCAGTGGGCTCTGCTCTGGGAAGTCTTTCTCCTGGCACAGGGTCCCAGCTGGCCAGGTCAGTCTGTCCCAGGACCTGGCATTTTCTGTTGTACAGAGGCATCCAGTAAGCACTTAATATGTGCAGGCCTTGGTAGTACCAGTAGTTTCTAAAGTGGTACTTCCTCATGCACAGGCTCCTAGAGCCCTGCCTTGCTCCAGAAAGGGGCATCAGGCTGCACCCAGTGGAGCAGAGGTGCCACTGCTTGTAAGACGCCCCTCTTCTATGTGCCAGGGGACAGAAATGCCACCAGCATAACCACGCCCTCCACAATCACTGGCATCCAGTCCTGGGCCTGGCTGTTGCTGAGAGTCCTGGTGTCATCCTGGGCACCCAGAACCCCCGCTGGTGCCTCCATTCACAGGTGTAGAACACGAAGGCCGAGATGGGCACGTCGGGTGCAGACGAGCACAGGCCAGGCACAAGAGCCAGGGGAGGAAGGACGGGCAGAGACAGAGCTGTCACACATCCTGCTCTGCGTGCCCTGGAGCAGGACAGCAGGCACACAGGCCCTGCAGCCACCGGCCACACACCGGAGTGAGAACAGCTGCGGCGAAGGCAAGGGCCCATCCTCCACACACCCCACGCCAGCTCGGCCCTCCAGCTCTATTCTTGGCACCTGGGGCTCCCGTGACTGACCCAGGCCAGCTGACATGTCCCTGCAGCCTGATGCTCACAGCCCGGCCAACACCCTCCCAGGAGCGGGGTCTCCAAGCCCAGCAGCCATGGCTGCTTTAGCCCAGGTGCATCTCTGCCGCCTACTCCCAGGTGCCCAATCCAACCTGGAGGCTCCCCATGGTCCCTATGGTCTCTGGACCCTCAGGCGGCCATCCTGGAAATCCTTCTCATTGCCCGTCCAGCTGCATGCCTTCTCTGGCTCTCCCCACAAATTTCTATACCTGTCCAATGACATCCTTGAACTACCTTCACAGCCTCCTTGTCCAGCCAGGGGATAGTCTGACCAGGGGCACTGGTCAGTGTGGAGGCACAAGCAGGGTTCTGGGTGCCCGGGATGACACCAGGACTCTCAGCAGATAGCCAGGCACTGGACTGGGCACACACACATGGGGTATGGACAAGACCGGGGCATGGCGTGCTGTGAACGCCTCCAGGAGACAGGCAGCGCTGTGACCAGGTGCTCCCAGGGAGACCTGTGTACTGTCCTCAGACCCGCTGGCACCAGCTACGCAAGACCAGATACAGCTGCCTGTAAAACACCCCAGAGACTCCTGGTGGGGTGGGCTGGAGTGGCCAGTTTTAGACTAACCCCTTATTGGACAATGGTGAGAGCCTCTTTTAAAAAGGGCCCCCAGGTGGCCAGGATTGAGGGGCTGAGACCCTCAGGAGAGGGAGCTAGGGCTGGAAGCAGGTGCCCAGGGACCTGGATGGGCATTCTGGTGCCAGTCCACGGCTTCCCCCAGGGCAGCTGCAGAACCTAAGTGGCACACGCGTGTGCAGGACAATGCCGAGGAAGCAGCCACCTGGACACCAGGAACCAAGTCCAGGACTTAGTGTCTCCTGTACCGAGGAGGACCTGCCAGGGAGCACCAGGCTCCCAGCTGGAGACCCAGAACAGGTCTGGGACGGGGCTGGGGGGCTGAATAGACTGCAGGTGGCCTTGATCCGTGGGGGAGGTCCCTCAGGCTGCAGCCCCTCCAGGGGCAGTTCCCAGGCTCCCCGGGAGCATCCTGCTAACCCCTTCTAAACTGAGCCTGGTAATCAGTAAAGCAATGTCAGGAATGCCAGGAAACAGTACCAAATTAGGGGGGCAGGGGGGGCAATCTACAAAGAGACACTAGATACAGACCAAATGATACAAAACCAATTTGCAAAAAAGACATTAGATAAGACAATTAACAGACGCCGACTTTAAAACAACTGCTCTGAATATGAGCAGGAACCGTAGGTAACAAGATGGAGACTCTCACAGGAAACTAGAATCCATAAGAGAGACCAGAGCCCAGAATTAAACAAAAATACAGTAACTGAAATTACGAGTTCAAAAGAATGGTGAAGAGAGAAATTAAACAGAGCAGATGGGGAGATTTGTGAACTGGAAAATAATTCAACACAAAATATCCAGACGGAAGAAGAAAAACCAGGAGGCCAAGGCACAGGAGAGAGAGGCCTGGAGAAAAGGGGCGCGGGCAGCCTCGCGGCATGCACCTGGGCCCCGGGAACCCGGGGAAGGAAAGTCTCCAGACGGAAGGGGCGAGGCCGGAGAGGTGAGGGTGCAGGAGAGGCCCGCGGCCGGGAGGCTCCTGGGATGGAGCACAGAGGCGCGGCCGCGGGCTGGAGGGCGGCGCAGGCCCCAGGACAGATCAGGGCCCATTCCTGTGAGACAGTGCATCGCAGAACAACTGCCTCCTAATGGAGGAAGCATGAGCCGAAGCCAACGAACGTCTGGAAGACACAACTTGCCAAAACCAACACACAAAGAAATGGAAATTCTGAGCCTGTCCCAGCACAAGTGAAGAAACAATCTAAATAATTGTCTCCCTGCACAAAATCCAGACAGCATTCCACAGACTCTTCCAGATCATTAATAAAGGGAAGCAGCCAGGTACAGTGACCACACCTGCAATCCCAGCTACCCGGGAGACCCAGGCATGGAGATCAATTTGCCTTATGAGGGCAGATAACCATGATATCAAAACAAGACACGTCCCTCAAGGAAATGAGAGGGCAACGGTGGGAAAGCAGGCCCGGCCTGCAGTGGGGGGCTGTCACGTAGAGCCAGGGCCTACTTGGCGGGGGGTAGGGGGAGCGTGTACAAACCTGGTTTCCCAACACTCAGGCCAGGACCATCCTCAGCAACACCTCTGGGGCTGGGGGCTCAGGTCTGGCCAAGGAGAGGTGACTTCCCTTGAGTTAGCAACCCCTGGATACCTGGCACTCCACTGGTGGCTTCTGCCCAAGGCCCTCTTCTAACAGATCAACTCGGGGGCAGGAGTACAGAAGGACACTATCAAAACTGGGTTGCATTTACTAAAGGAATACAAAGTTGCTCCAATATTTGAAAAACCAACCAATGTAACTAAGCACATTAACAGTACAGGAGGAAATCCGCCCACACGAAGACAGCCCCATCCAGGTGGTCCCAAGAAGGCACCTTCACTGTGTGCAGACGCACCCTGATGGTCCCACACGTACCCCTATGTGAGCAGTGCCTGACTGCGTTTAGGGAAAAAACTTGAGTGGAATTTCAACTTACTTGTCGGGGGAGCCTCCTAACCTAGCAAGAGAATGACCTCCCGTAATGTGATAGAATGTATCACCTCAAGGCCCTGAAGGGACATCCCACCCAGACCTAACATCCCGCAGCCAGGACTGTGCTCGGCGCCCAGCACTCCTAGCCCAGGGCCTGCGTCCATCCCAGGGCGGCAAGAAAGAAAGTATCAAAAGCTTTTCCTGAATGTGGAAAGGAGACCAGGGTGTACAAGAAGTCCCGCCAGTCCATGAGGCAAGAAAGCAGAGCAAAGGTTAAGGTTGGGATTAAAGCTGTCCTTGTGAGTCCACGGGTGGTTACATAGACAGAAAATCCAAAGGCATCTGCAGGCGAAAGATTAGAGCAAACAAGTACATTTGGCAAGGTGACCACATGTGTGAAGTGATTCTTTTTCTGTATTTTAGAAACATTATTTAAAAGGGAAACTTAAATATCATGTAATTAGAACCAAAAAATGAATTTCTAAGAATAAATCTTAGAAAGGATGTGCAGAGAACTAGCACATATCCTCCCAAAACTTGAAAAAGAGTAAACGGAGGGATACACCACATCCAGGGCCTGGAGGACCCAATTCTGTGAAGATGTCAGATTGCCCTGGACTGACCTGCAGAGTGGACACAACCCCCAATCCAGCTGGCCAGTGTGGCAGGATTCCACAGAGCACATGACAGTGCAAAGTATGGCAGGGCAAGACCCCGAGAGCCACAAGACAGGGACGCCTGGGCCTCACAGGGGGCGCCAGGGGCAGGACTGGGGTCAGGGCAAGCTCCCAGCACAGATATCTGGAACACCACCAAGGGGCGCTGTCCTGCCAGGCAGAAGATGCCCTTCCTGTGACAACGGGCAGGTGACAGATGGTGACAAGGGTAGAAGGGGGCTGGAGCCCTGTGTGGCACCACTCCCGTGGGTTCCAGGCAAATGCAGGAGAGCCCAAACCCGACCATCGGAGGACAGCACACACGTGGAGGACAGCACACACGTGGAGGGAGCTGGCCGGCTTTGGACACTGCAGCTTAAACTCATGCTTCTGAGTGTTTGGTTTTGAGGTGGGGTCTCAGTATGTTGCCCAGGCTGGTCTTGAACTCCTGGGATGGAGCTATTCTCCTGCCACAGCCTCCCAAGGCGCTGGAGCTGCAGGTGAGCACCACCATCCAGATGTGAACTCGTGATCTGTGTGTGTATGTGCTGCGGTGGAACCCACGGCCTCTGACATGCCAGGCAAGTGCTCTACCATGAAGCTGCATCCCCGGCCCTCACGATTTTTAAATACGTAGACCTCAAGCTCCAATTCTAAAAGAATATAAAAACAGACACCTCCACAGCAATGCACGAGCCCAGCACCCAGGGCTTGGTTTGTTCTGTGGTGCTGGGGATTGATCCCAGAACCTCACACGCACCAGGCGGGTGTTTAGCACTGAGCTGCACCCCAGCCCCAGGTCCTGGGTTTTAAAAGCCACTAGGCTGGGTATGGCTTGGTGGTAGAGCACTTGCCGGGAGTACAGGAGGCCCCAGCACTGCAGAAATGAACGAGTAGATGAATAAATACACTCCCCACTGAAAGGGAAGGAACCGATTCTAGGGATGGGAAGGGAAAGTGTAAAAGGAGCCAGGGAGATTTTGCTGAGCAAGGCAGTAAGAAAACGCTTAAAAAAAATCTACACTGATGGTAAATAAATCATCACAACAGATGAAGGAATAAAATAAATCAGCAGGCGCTAGCGGTGGGAAGCTCTGTGCTACAAAAGACTGCGACCAACCGGCACAGCCGTGTGGGGCTGGAAGTCACCTTCCTCACAGCCTCAGAATGGACTCAGGGAGGACCCCAATGCCAGGACCGAGGAGGTGACTGACGCATAGGGCAGCGACCAGCCCCTGATGCCAAGGGGGAAGCAGAGGCTACCCCACCAAATCCCAAGGTGACACCACCATATTGACCCAAGCTGTGTGGCGGTCCCCCAGGGACGTGCAAATCTGTGGACCGGCAGCCGTGCAGCACCCAACACCTTCCTGGGACGAGAGCCGAGCGCCCAAAGGAGGGGTGGTCTTTCCAAGTAACTAGACAGGGCTCTAGAAGAAAGTGTCAGGAAAGACCCAGCCGAGGGATCAGCCTGGAGAAGGGGCGGCAATGACCACCCCGACCCAACCCAGGCCACGCCGGACCCCGTGTGGAGAGGTGCTGCTGCCCAGGACAGCACTGGGGGCTGCACGAGTGGACCGGAGCTTGCACCTGAGCCAAGGCTGGGCTGTGCCCGCGTAACAGGCTGTCAGGTTAGAAGAGGCTCTGCATTAGGAGATGGGCAGAGGGCAGTGAGATGGGGTGCTCACCCTCCGGAGACCCCAGGGAAGGGTGTCCACAGCACATCTCTAAACTGTTCTTGAAATTTTTTTTCAAGTTTAAAATGAATTTGAACAACTTTTTTCTTACAAATGGAGATTACATATTGATCTCAAGGTGAGAAAAAGTTTCATTAAATAGGATGTAAAAGCTGCTATAAATTCAAAAATTTAATAAACTTTACATCAGAGTTCTATTACGAGGGGCCGGGGGCATAGCTCAGTGGCAGAGCACACACTTAGCAGGCACAGGGCCCTTCGTTCCATCCCTAGCACCCAAATAATAATAATAACAACAACAGCAGCAGCAGCAATAGTGATACAGTTATAGTAATAAAATGAAAAGTCGCCATGGAGACAACGCCCGCAGCAGGTGTGCCTGGCACAGGACACCGAGGAGAACACATGGCACATACATTTGGGGGAAAAGGACAGAAAAGTTACTTTGCAAAATTGGGGCAAAGCATTTACACAGGAGCTTCACAAAGGAGAGCATCCAAACGGCCAGTAAACCCTCGATGGCGTGTGGCACCCCACACACCCGAGCTTCGGTTCAGTGCCACTGTGGAGCTCGAGACAAGAAACCACAGACACTCGGCCACCTCACGTGCTCCAGCTCTAGCATCGAGCTAAACACTAACAGACTGAAGACCACAGAGGAGTGATCCTGGGGCGGGGACACCACTCGGGACACCACAGGGAGACCAAGTGGTGGCACAGCAGACAGGGCATCACGCTGGCTCTTCCAACAGGACCGAGCAGCAAGGACAGCAGAACAGGAGCTTGAGGGGGCAGAACGAGAACGTGACACGGGGACGAGGTGGGGCTCCAGAACAGCTTCTCCCAAGAACACAAGAAACACAGGCCAGCACCCGCGTCCCGGCCCAGAGGAGAATGCCTGAGAGTGGACGGACGGTGGAGAGACTGGCACAGGTCTACCTGGAGCCCGGAGGCAGTGCCCCAGGACAACCTCTCAGGTCAGAAACCCGGGACAAGCCAGAGGCGTCTACAGCACACAACAGAGTGATGGCCAACCCACGATCCACATCCAGCCACAGCACCCTTCAGAAACGGGTGTCCACATGTGACCTTGATGCCCATCAGGCAGATTTTTAAGAGAGGTGCTGTAAGGGCGGGCTGTGGCTCGGTGGCAGAGCACTTGCCAAGCATGTGGGAGGCACTGGGTTTGATCCTCAGCGCCACATTGACAAAAAGCTTTGTTTAAAAAAAAAAGTGCTATAAAGACATTTTCAAGCTCTTCAGAACCCATCACTGGTGAAACACAGGACATGAGAAAAACAGGGCAATTGCAGGGGAAGGAGACCACACAGCGAGACGGCCCACCAGCACAGGCTCCACGGGGGCAGAGGAGCCGCAGGCACCTGTGTGCGTGTTCGGAGGGGCTTTCCCACAGAGCAACCCTTCTTGACGTGGTCCAAATGGGCCACAGACCTAGACGTGAGACCCCAAGTCAAGGACGGGCAGAGACACATGTGAAAGACACTCAACGTGGTGAGCGCTAGAGAGATGCAGGTTGCACCGCCGTGGAGTAGAACAGACCCCCTACAACGGCTTAAAGAAAGGGAACCCCGAGTGCAGGGCCTGGATCCCCCCCACGGTGGGATCGTGAATGGACGACCACTCTGAAAAACAGCTGGCGGCTCCTGGGATGCGGATGCACACTTGCTACACACCCCCAAGGCCAGCCCACCACCACCCGCTTCACTTACCCTCCAGAAAAGAAAATGAAAGTGCGTTTGAAAACCGGCTCGCGGACGTTCACGGCAGCTTAGGTCACCCCGTCAGGAGCCTGTAGCCCTCTAACAGCAGTGGACACATATGCCGAGGCCCCACCCACGGCACAGGACAAGCCCAGCCACGAAAAGAATGAAACCCTAAAGCACACGCATGAACGGCTCTCAGATGCCAAGACTCAGTTCTAAAGGCACAGGCTGCGTGTGACTCCATCTACGGGACCAAGACAGAGCTGTTGCTGCCAAGAGTAGGAAGAAGACATGGTGACTGTGGGGCGGGGCCAGTTGGGAGTGGAGGGACTGTCGTGTCATAGCCAGGGCGGTCACCAGCTCCTTGCACTTGTTTTAACTCAGAGAACTCAGTCTGACGGCATATAAGTTCTTACAATGACAAAAGGTAGGAAAAAAGATAGCAGCTAGAAACGATGACCTTATAAGGCTTCCTGAACATGAAGAAGTAAAATGGGACACCAGGGTACAAAGGACCAGAGGAGGCAAAAGAAGACACTGCTTTAGGAGTCAAGTCCAACAAGAGGGGTTAAGATAAGACCAAGATGCAAATGTCGACTCTAGAGCAATCCCAAACTGCAGGAATAACTAATAAGTCAACCGTGGAGTTTTAAAAAATGCCATAAGGTACCCAGTGAAGGGCGGTGGAGGACAGTGCCAGAGACGGGAGAAGACAGCAACAGCAAGTAAAGAGCCAGACGGCAGGCTGGACCTGAGGCATGGGAATCACATCTGCACCCGGGCGTATGGACTCCAGATACAAGGCGATGGCCAGCGTCCAGCCCCTGCTGTCTACAAGAGGTGGACTCAGGATGCAGGCAAGTGAGAAGCAGAAGCCTTGGAAGAGCCAACAACAAGCAGACACTAAACCCAAGAAAGCTGAGGCCGGGGCACGGCTCTAAGTGCCTGCGAAGTGTGTGCAGCCAGGTTCAACCTCAGAAGGAAGGGGGGCAGGAGGGGGAAAGGAAGACAGTGAGACAGCAAGTGGACCAGCTGGACAGATACGGAAGTAAACTGCCCAGATGAACAGATCCCGTGGGAGACCAGATGACCGCAGCTGGAACAAGTCAGAAGAGGGAATCTGAACAGCTCTGTCTAGTGGGACGTGGGGACTAGGTGAACTGCAGTCAGCAGTGACACTGGTGGCTGAAATAAATGGGAAATTTAGAACTTCCCCACAGGTCACACACTCCAGGCCAAATGCCTTCCCTGTGAACTGCTTCTCTCAAACACCAGGAAGAAGCAACATCACACTTGCAAAATTCTCCCAAAGCAAACACAAGGACTCGAGGGCTGGCATCACCTGGGGCCCAGACCAGACGAAGACGCTGAGAAGCTGCAGATGAGGAGCCCAGGAACACGCTGGCACACCTCCTGCAGAGAAGATCAGCACCCATGAAAGCAGGCCTGCTGCAGGGACGCAGGGCTGGGGGCTGGGGGACACGCGGATGCTCCTGGGACAACTGCACGCCAGCCTCAGTGCAGACCCACCGTCGCCTCGAGGAGGGGGGCGCCCATAGGCTGGTGAACAGCACCATGCCAGACCCCGGCAGCCCCCGCACCAAGGAGGAGCAACAGGCTATCCCGCTCCCGAGACCGAGGCCACAGTGCGACCCCTGCACTCCCTGCTCCCACCCAACCTGGAGTGGGGGTCCCCATGGAGACGGCCACGCTGTAGACGGAGCAGTAACGGCACAGATGCACAGCTCCAGGGAGCCCGCAGGGGACCCGAGGCCTCCCCGCCCTGAGAACCCTGGACAGGGCGCAAAGTCCACGCAGAGTCCAGGTCATCCCCATGGACACCTAGAAGTGAGACAATTAACAACCTGATTCACAAAAGCACCAACTTAAGCAGAATCTGAGAAAGAGACCCACATAGCCCCAGCAATCCCGCTCCGGCTGCACAGCCTGACCCAGGGTCCCAGTCTGTCTGCAGAGACCTGGACGTGCCAGCTCGCAGCACACGGACCCCGGTGGTCAGGCAGCAGGAACACGAGTCGCCCATGAGTAAGGAACTGGCAGATGGAAGGCAGCACATCCATCCAGCAGGAAAGAGATACAGAATCACCTGTTCTCCAGCACCTGTGACCTGGAGGTCCAGCGCAGAAGCCAGGGGCAGAAGTCCCTTACTCCAGGTGACAACTTTGATCCGCCCAGATGGGCCATCGATGGAGACAGTGACTAGTGACTGCCTGGCTGAGGGCAGAGAGGGTGAGTGGGGGTGGCCACCACAGGCTTCTTTGGGGGAGACGGAGTGCAATGAAGGCTTTGTGACTCCGAGTGCTCTGGAGGGGACTGGTGGGGACTGTGGGTTCCACCTCCATAAAGCTGCCACTCAAATGACAAGTGGAGAAATGGAAGGAAGCACAGCAGACCGCAGTGACAGGCGCTGCCGCGGCCCCCACACTCTAGGTTGAACCCACACCAACTGAGCGTCCGCAGACATTTCCAAAAAACCACAGCAGGAGGAGCCATGCAGCAGGCAACGCAGGCAGCTGAATGCCGCCTGGGAAGAACAGACCCGTCTGCACGTCTGGTGGCTCCTATGGAGATAGACCACAGAGCAGAGCAGAGCACGCAAGAACTCCACACCCCGGGCCGACGAAGGCCTCTTCAACAGGCTGCAAAAAACACTGACCAGAAAATAAAACAAAGCAACTGGTCTTCATCCAACTTCTTCTGGTCTTTGAAACAAACCAATAAGATGATAAAAAGTCAGGTCAGACAAGGAAAAATATTTGCAATATACATTGACAAAGGAACTCTTAAGACACTTAAGAAAAGCAAAAACGCGGAGTCCCAGGCCCCAGTGGATGTCACAGAGTGAACACCTAACAGGAGAAAAGTCCCACGGCAGGACCCACTGCAGGGGTGCGAGTGGAGCAACGAGGGGGTCCTGCCGACCACCCCCTGGGGTGGAAAAGGCTGAGCTGGTTAACAGGTGGCACCCGCGCTGGCCAGAGTACGAGCATCTGAGCTCTCCAGTCTCCTGGGAGGACCACGTGGCAGACAGAAGCCGACACACCCAGTACCTGAGCCAGCTGTTCCACAGAAGCAGACATGGGTCCACACAGACCTGCCTGGGGACATGCAGTCTGCCCTGGTGGCCCCACCACACCATGGAAGAACACGCAGCTGCGACAAAGCAGGAAACAGGTACGTCCGCCACATGGGATCCCAAACACGGCCAGGAGAGCAGATGGAGTCTCCGTGCTGGGTGGTCCCACTCAGGCAGATTCTAGGAAGGCAAGTGACAGTGACAGAAAGCAGGTGGCAAACCTGGGACACGGCGGAGTGGGAGGACCGCAGGGAAGCACTGGGGGGTCCAACTGCCCTGTGTGGTGACCGTGAGGGCACTCGAACTGAACACTAGACCTTGCACCTGCACGTAATGCCTCAGTAAGGAAAGACCCAAAGCGCAAAGGGAGGAGGACACAGCCTCGCAGGCCTGGCGCTGGACGCTGGCGAAGGCCCTGCTCCTTGCGCAGGCCCGCCCCGCCCCACCCCGAAGCTCTGACAGCCAGGCTTGCCCAGGCACAGGATGAACACCTTTGGCCACCGGACAGCGAAGGGGAAATGGCTGCGGAGGATGGAGAGCCTCGGGGGACAGGAAGGCTCTCTCAGGTGGCGATGGTGCCCCTGGAGACTCGCGTGGGTGTTCTGCCGCAGGTGAATCATTGCTCACCCAAACTGGCTCAAGTAGAAATCTCTGGGTGCTCAGGGGCTTGGGGAGTAGACAGGAAGCTGCGTGGACATGCTCAGCCCTAGACCTCCCCCAGAAGAAGCCAAGGACAGGGTGGACAAGGCAATTCTGGGAGGCCACCAGTGGGGGCTCCCAGTGAAGACCACAGGACAGTGCTTGGGGTGTCCAGGGACCCATAGGACAGCCACTTTATGCTTGGTAGGACAGACACACAGGGACTGGCACCTCCCCTGCCTGGCCAGAGCTGCCCACTTGGTGGTCATTTAAAAGGAAGATGCACTTAAAAGCTGCCCATCTGTGCCAACGGTTCTTGGCCTCACCCCAGCCATGCAGGACCCAAAGCACCCTGCTCCCTGGAACAGGGAGATGCCAAGGGACTACAGGTCTCACTGAAAAGGGACAGGTGGAGCGGGAATCTCTGCTGCTTCCCTCCAGAGCCAGGGGCCCTGTGAGGTCACACTGGGCAGGCAGGTGCACCACCACGCGTGTCCAGAGCCTAGACAGTGGCTGAGGGTTCGTGCAGGGCTGATACAGGCCCTGAGTGGTTCTAATTTGCCCTGGGTTCAGGCAGCCCTCACAGGCCGGCCCATGAGGCTGGACACTGGGCTCAGCCATGAATACCAATTTGCTGTCCCACAGAATGGTATGCAGGGGACTGTGTGGAACCCCGGAAGCAGCAGCCCAGGGTGGGGGACCGACAAGCCGCAGCCCCCTTGGGAAGGGGCTGACACCGACGTGTGTGGCTGGCATAAGTACCAAGGCAGGCCCTTGCCTCCGACATCAGAGAGTGACAGCTGCCAGCCACAATTAAACATCTGCCGCCCGGGATGGCTGGCCCATGTGTGGGCCTGTTGAAGGGCAGAGACGGGGAGGCTGCAAGGGCCCCGTGGGACCCAGGAGGTGCAGAGAGGCTGGGCGGCCCGCCCCAACTCTAGCTAAGGCCAGGACAAGGAGGGCAGGCTGGTGTGGTCGGGCGTGCCCTCCGTGGGCTCCTCCCCATGCCCGGCCTGCCCTGCTCCTAGCCTCACGGGCCAGGGTGACACCAGCCCCAGCCACGCTCGGTAGCTGCTCAGGGATCTGCATGCTGTCTGTCTTCTCAATGGCAAGGCAGGGGCAAGGCAGCAGCGTGACCTTCTGGCCATCACACTGGCCTGGGAGACCAGGTGGGCCCAACTGGGGACAGTTGGAGTCCTCCATCCCCACCATCCCAAGCTGACCCAGGCGCGCAGCCTGGTGGGGGCAGCCAGCACTCCTGGGTTAGCCATGGGATATGCAGACACCTACCTGGCTAGAAGCCCTGGAGAGTTCAGGTGACCCTGGCCCTGTGCCCCACCCTCTAGGGAAGGGCGGGTGAGGAGTGGGGTGGCTGTGTGGGCCAGGACCAGGCTCTACCTGGGCGCTGGGGCTTCACGTTGGGATGGGCGCAGGCAGACTGCGTCTCTAGAAGGGGACACCGTGTGTGTGTGCAGCCATGTGTGCTGTACTCTGAGAGCTCCCAGCAGCCCAGGGAGCTGTGCTGGGCACAGACACTCCATCCCTGCGACACGTCCCCCTGCCTGTGGGCTCTGGCCCCTCTGCGCCTTGCTCCTAAGTGCCCTGGCCACAGGCTGGAGTGGCAGGTAGACCACAGGGCCAGAGGCAAGTTGCCCTGCCCACTTAGTGATGGCAACCTCCCAGGGGGGTGGAGAGGGATGCTGGCGGGGGGGCAGAGGAGAGGGGCCTGGCCAGCACCTGCAAGTGGGGACCCAGCCAGCAAGCATCACGCATGGGGGCTCCGGTGTACCCCCCAGCTTCCCAGTGGCATCATTAATGACATAAATTGAAAAAAAACTAATGTCCTTTGAGGACACTAGATAAATCAAGGGTGTGACTCTGCCTGGTGGAGGACAGTATGGGACATGAGAGATGAAGAAGGCAGACACGGGTGCGGCCAGATGCACAGCTGGGCTGGGGTCCCAAGGCAACTGGCAGGCTGTCCCCTCATGACTGTTCATTGCACAGGGCTGCCCGTGCTCTCAGTGGGGGGGATGTGGGCCTCCACAGAATTTCAGGCACACAATGGGCACTGGACCAGAGATCCCCGAGGTTACCCTGACCGACCTCTCCCTTGACAGTGGAAGCTGAGGACAGGGAGAAGGGAAACCTTACGGGGACACTGGGAGCACTCCACATTCCACCAGCTCCGTGACGGGAGTGCTGCCCAGCCCTCGGGGGGCCCAGGCAAGGGGCAGCAGACTGCTGGCCCCACAAGCTGTCCCCAGAGGAGGCTGGGCCCAGTGCTGGAAGCTCAGGGCATGGGGCCCGGCTCCCCAGGGGCAGCCCTCCTCTCCTGCCTCCCATGGCCTCCCTCCCCCAGCACACCCTGATGCCAGCAACGTCACTGCCAATAACCTAGATTTTAACCAAGAAATCTCACACCCCCTTCCTCTGCCCCACTTATGGACCTGCTGAAGAGAAAGCCACAAGAAAACCCAGACTGTGGCTCCGTGAGCCACGCAGGACAGGGCCCACAGCACCCAGCACATGGCCCCACTGCCAACACTGCCCAGGTCGGGCAGGGCCAGCCAGGGCTCCCTCCCCCACCTGTCACCAGCCCCTGCAGGGGTCCCCTGGCCCCAGAGCTCTATGTTCTATCTGAGCACTGGGGGAGCTGGAGAGAGGCCTGGCCTGGGCAGCGGGCCGCTCGGAGCAGCGCAACATCCTGACCCCCACCCTGCACATGCCAGCTCTGGAAGCCTCTTCGTGGCCACGTCCCCCGGCTCCTCAGAAAACCCCTGGAGGCAGGGGGGTTGTCCCTGTCCCTGTCCGGTGAGGGCTCTGGCTGACCAGGCATAAGGGACAGGGGACTGCACAGGCTGTAGGACCACACCGTGCTCCCAGTCATCCATTTCCCACCATCCCAACAAGCCATAGCTAAGGTCACTGCAGGAGGCAGGACTGTGAGGGGCAGGAGAAGACCAGAGACCTGTCCCCAGCTCTGTGGTTCACCCCCGGGCAACACCAGTGAGGCCCCCTGCCACCGGGCCCCGGCACCAATGCTCCCCTAACCCATCCACAGGGCTGTGTCCAGCCACCAGCACGGTGAGTTCTCAGGACCACAGGACACGCAGGTTGGCCGGGATCTCCTCTGGGAGTAGATCAGAGTGACAGCCCCATCCTGTGCAAACCCCCAGCCTTGTGGGCCCGGGAGGGGGATCAGGGCCCTTCTGTTCCTTGCACAGGGGCAGTCAGCGGGCGCAGAGCACACTGCACACAGGGCGAATTCCCTGAAGTCAGAGGCTGAGCGGGTGCCTGAGTGTGAGGCCCGCACATCCAGGCCAACTCGGGCACTGCTGCGCTTCTTGATTTCAGGAAAAAAAATCCACCCTGACCCTGCCACAAGAAGAAAACGCATCCGGCCCCGGCCTCAGCAGCCTGAAAGCCACTGTTCTGAAGGACGTGTGCAGAACGACACTTTCACACAGAGACGACGCCACAGGGTCTGGGGCCAGGGCAGTGGCTTCCCCTGCAGGCTCCGAGAAGGAGTGGGGTGGCCCCAGCAGAAACTGAGACCTTGCCACCCAGTCTGCAGCCACAGCTGCTCCAGAGGCAGCTGGCCATCCCCAGAGCCCGGGCTGGGCACTGCTCCCGACTGCCCCAGCACTGATGGACCCCTGAGGCATGAGACAAGTGGCAAACGGGGTGGAGAGAGTCCCCGTGCTGCCCCTTGGCCCATCCTCCCACTGCAGCACCCTGTGCTTGGGTCCAGGCCACCACACATGGCCCTGCATGCAAATCAGCGCAAGCAGAGACCCAGTCACACTACAGGCTTTCAGGGGACGCCCCAGCCTGGGCCCCCATGGCTGGTCCCTCTGCCTAGTGAGCCCTGTGGTCTCCAGGATGTTCTCCACAAGGCCTGCATCTCAAACTAGGGCATCCTGGGCTTACTGGTCCCAAAAGAGGGAGCATCCCCCTCAGCAGCAAGAATGAGAGGGCACTCACGCAGCTCTCAGAACTTTCTGGTCTGTCCGCTGGGGCAGGGCCCAGGGAGGTGGGCAATAGATAGGAACCTCGGGATGAGAGGAAGTAAAACCTCACAGAGGACAAAGACACTGAGGTGGAAGGGGAGGGAGGCAGGACCTGTGGGGTCCCACACTGGTGCCGGGCACTTCACACACAGGGACACCAAGGCCTTGAGCTGGCAGCAACTGTTCTGTGAGCCCTCAGGAGGTCACTGGGCCATTGAGACCCTTGGTTTCCTCATCTGTCCAGTGTCAGGACCCTTCCTGCATGTGCCACTGCAGCTCTGGCAGAGGCTTGTGACCTGCCATCTCATCAGCATCGAACCTGAGCTCCTTGGTGGCAGGGACCCTGTCCACCTACCACTCGGGCCAGCTGCTCCCATCTCCTCCAACCTCTCTCCCCGTGCCTGCAGCACAGAGGCCTCCCCAGTCAGGCTGCAGTGCCCCGTGCCCGCAGGCCTGCCGGCCTGTCGTTACCTGCATAGCTGCCCGTGGCCTTGATGTACATCTGGCCATACTGCTCCTCCACCATGGTGTCGTAGGCCTCGTCGTCCTCCTCCTCCTCCTCATTGTGGTAGGAGGTGGGGCTGTCGGTGGTGGGTAGGCTGCTGGCCCCCGGACTGGTCCGCTCCCCCTGGGGGTAGGGCACCTGCTGGATGCTGGGGATGAGGGTGGCCAGGCTGGGCACCCCATAGTAGGAGACTCGGGGCAGCTTGAGAGGGGCCGCGCCAGCCGCCACCGCCACGCCGTCCCGGGGCCCCGTCTCCAGCGGGCGCTTGGGAGCTAGGCCTGGGCCTGCAGCTGGCGGCAGCTCCATGGCTTCATGCTTTACACGGGTCAGCAGCGGGATGGGCACAGAGGGGGACACGACGTAGGGGGTGGCGGAGGTGGCAGCAGCCGGCTGCAGCTGGTTGCAGGGACTCTGGGGTTCGGAGCTGGCGTCCTCAATCATGGTGGTCTGCGAGTCGCAGTGGGGCGAGCTCACCTTGAACATGAGGTCTGTGCCGCGCTCCACGATGTGCTGGATCTGCAGGAAGCCGGCTGTGTACATGACCACTAGCTGCTCGCTGGCCGCCATGGTGAGCTTGCCTGTGTAGCAGAAGGACAGGATCTGCTGGAAGCAGGCAGGTGGCACCGTGCCTGGCAGCTCGAATGCACTCTTGCTGTTGCCACTAAACAGGTCGCGGAAGTAGAGGCTGCTGGCGGCCAGCACGGCCCGGTGGGCCTTGAAGGCCTGGCCCTTGACCACGATGGACACATCGCAGTAGAGGCCCAGCAGCCGTTGCTCGTTGAGGCAGCCAAGCACAGTGTTCCCGAAGTTGGGGATCTCGATGTGTAGCATCTGAGACATGGTGGACGGCGTGTGGATGGGCCTCAGACTCAGCGCGGGGTGGCCCGAGTGGGGCACATCTGTGGGGGGACAGCATGGTCAGTTCCCTGTCCTCACAAGTGCTCCCTGTCCTGCCTGCCAAGCACCCACCTGTGTCCCTGACCCCTACAAAGGGCAAAGTACCAATGTGCCCTCCTGGCTGGAGGAACCCCAGAGAAAGGCTCTGGGGGTCTTATGGTCAGGACCCTGGCTGAGGGACAGGGCAATATGATCCAGAGCATGGCACACAGGGGCAGCTGCTTACCCACCGGGCAATGCTGCCCATGGCACCCCTGGACTGCTCCATGAGATCCCCCAGGGCAGAGCTTCAGACGCCAGTCTTTGCAAAAAACACAGGGCAGAGGCTGAACCCAGGGAGAGCACAGGACAGGACTGGGCTGGTTGGGACAGGCAAGTCACCCGCGGAGGGCTGGGGGAGGGGACAGGGCCAGTCTGAGAGTTGCAGCAACTAGCAACTAGCGGTTTCAGGGAAAAAGTTCCCTGCTGACAAGGAGCCCCTCCCTGCGACCTGGGGAGGGGCCCATCTCAGAGCCCAGGTCTTCCCAGGCGTCAGTTTCCTGTGGGCCTTTCCCTTTCCCCTCAGAATAGCCCTGCGAGAACCTTGGGGAACTGGGTTGGGCAGCTGTCCCCTCTCGGGTTCCTGCCCAGCCCCAAGCCTCCCTGGGATGGTGGGGAGGCGCAGGGGGCGCCCCGGGAAGTGAGCTGAGTTCGGCCAGCTGCACCCCCACTCCTCCCCCACGGAGGGGCCTCTGTCCGAGCAGAAGGGCTCTCGTGTGCCCGTCCTCCCGGGCAGCCCCCAGCAGGCGCGGACCCTGACCCAGGTCCCCAAGCGCAGCGGCGGGCGGTCTGGAACGCGCAGCCGGGAGCTGGAGTTGGAGCTGCCGCAGCCCCGCTCACAGGCGCCCTCCCTCCCGGCCCGCTTCCAGCGCTGGCCAATCCCTGCTGGCTGGTCCCAGCCCAGGTAACCGGAGGGGTCTCGGGAGGGTGCGGGGGCTGGGCAGGCGGGGGGGGGGCACAGCCACTGTTTACCGGGCGCCTCCGCGAGGGGGGCGGGGGTGGCCGGAGAAGGCGCCGGCCCAACTCCAGGGCCACACAAAGGGCCGCTGTGTCCCGCGGAGGAAAGTGCAGCGGCCGCAGAGGCGCCGGGAGGAGGGCGGAGCCACCCGCGCCAGGAGTTGGGCAGGTGGGCGCCGCCGGAGGCCCGCAGTGCCCCTGCTGCGGAGAAGTTGCCGGCGCGGCCCGGGGCACCCGCGGTGGGGACCTACCTTCAGCCGCTGCGGCCGCGGCCGACGCTGCCCGCTCAGCCCGGCAGGGCAGGCTCCCCACTCGCCCGCCCGCCCGCCCGCTGCTCCGGGAATGCAGCAAACGGAGCCGGAGCCCCGGGTGGGGAGGGCGGGAGCCGGGAGGGGGGGGCCGGCCGGGCGCGGGGCTCGGCGGCCGCAGCTCAGCTGCACCCAGGCCGGCCCTCCCGGGCAGCGCGCAGCATCTCAATGAAGCGGCCGGATGCAGACGAACATTCAGGCAGCTCTCAGGAATGAATAGCCGCCTTTGATTTGGGAGCTGAAGTAAATGCCAGCTCCCAGCCCCGGCTTTAAAAACAGTGGCGCGTTGGTGCCAGAGGAATGCACGGCTCCGGGTGTTGGTGCAAGACAGACTTTTGATGACTCACTGCAATGCAAACAAAGATGGCAGAAATACTGTACTGTACGTGGAGAAATGCTTGGTGGTGCCACGGCAACTGAGACAGCCTGGAAATTTATAGTGCAGTTTTGCATATGAATTACCCAGTAAACTGCCTCCCTGCCATCCAGTACAGCCCCAGTGTCAAAGCATTTAAACTATTCCAAACAGTCTGCAGGGCTGGCACAGCCGCAGCTTAACTCTTCCAGGGCAGGCTGGTGGCTGGGTGGGGGGCTGGGCAGGGGCTGGGGGCCGGATGGGCTAGGGGACAGCTGGGTGAGGAAGGGGAGCAAGCTTGGAGGGAAGAGGGAGGAGGGAAAACAGCAGTGGCCCCGGAGAGACACAGATCAGGGCCCTTGGCTCCACCTCCTCCCCCTCTCCTTGGGGCCTCATAACCATGTCCCCTGTGTGGCCAGTGGGTCCCAAAGCAGTAGACCCAGCCAGTCCTGTCCCAGAACCCTCTCACCCCAACTCTTCTCATCCCTGCCTGGCCCTTTAAGAACAACTTTGTGGCCAGGCGGCTCTGCTCCTGCCCACAGTGGAGGTGAGCACCTGCTCCTCTGTACACCCGGTGGTAGCTACAGGGTCTCCCTGCACACTCAGTAGTGAAGTCTAACTGTCCAGTGCCGAGGGGTCCTCAGCTGTGCGTCCCTGGGGCACTTTCTGGGGATGGGCAGCTGTGCAGTGCTAGTGTAAAAGGAGGCACCTCCTTCCTGGCTCACAACACCTGCTAAACCTCGAGGACCCTGGGGCACACCATTGGAGAGCCACCTAGGTTACCCACCTGCCACCAACAGTGTTCCCCAGCAAGAACATATTCTACCAGCAAGAAGACAGACTGGAGTGGGAGGTGGTGAGGTCTGCGGCACTCCAGCCGAGATTCTGCCACCTGCCACTGTCACCCTTGAAACCACAGCAGGAAGTAGGCCTGGTGGAGGCGGCCACACCACCCAGCCCCTCAGCCCAGCATCCCCTCCAAGCCATCCCAAGATGAAAGGAGGAGACATCTGCACCTCCCTGTCTACACACTGTGGGCTCCACTTCCAAACACCAGACAAAAAGCCGGCACAGGGGAAGAGGAAATGCAGTGGGGAAGTCACCCGCGGGCCATGCAGAGGGCCTCTGGGGTGGATTTTTGCCTGGTCTTCTTTGCCTTCCAAGGAGATTAGAGATTAATGACAACTCTTGGGGTGACTGTGAGAGGCACTGGGATGGTTGCAGGATGGCTCAGCGGCTCGAAGAGCTGGGCTCGTGAGGCAAGGAGGCCTAGGGCTCAGTCCTGTCTCCCTAGAGGCCACACCTCTGCCCTCCGGTTGCAGCTGTCGCTGCTTCCTCCAGGAAGTCCTTCAGGTACCTGCCTCAGGAGGCCCACAAGGGCAGGGCCAGGTGTGCCCAGGGCCTGGTGGGTAGTGAACTGGTTGCTTACTGCTGGATGGAGACTCTGCTGCCCAGCAACCCACAGCATGAAGGGAAGGGCCCTACAGGCTCCCTTCACAGAGGCCTGGGCACCCCTCACCAGGGCCTCCTGGTCAGCCTCTGCTTCTGTGCAGGCAACCTCAGCCAAGGGCAGTGAGGCAGGGCCACCTGAGCCAGCAGGGCTCTCCTGCCAGGAGAGGTGGCCTAGTCCGGCCACAGGTAGACAGAGGCCAGCACCCTGTACACTGTCTCAGAGGGTCCTGGCGCAGCCAGGTGCAACACAGCAGGGAGCAGAGCGTGCTCCTGGGCCTGTCCCTTCCAACGGAGCAGGCCCTGGCCTTTCAGCTAGGTTGAAAGCCCAGGTCCTGCTGGCACCAGGCCCTGTGTCCTTCCCATGACACTGCAGTCTCAGGTGCCAATTGTGAACCCAGGGTCAGGGTGGACCCTGGGACAGCCACTGAGGACAGAAAGAGGCAACCTTCGTAAAGCCTTCAGCTTGAGCACAGGGCATGCTGGCAATACCCATGACTCGCCGTGACCTGGGCAGGTGGGCACCTGCATCCACGCCTCAGGGCCTGAGCCAGAAAAGGGGCCATTACATCCCCAGAAAATGATGAGGCCAACTCATCCCTGGGGACTGAGGACAACTGGTGCTTGTGCTTCCCTGTCCTCAGGCCACCTGTCCTGGCAAAGCTGCTGCCCACACCTGGCCTGCGAGAACTGGATAGGAGCTGGTTTTAGGTTGCTTTCTTAGAAGCCTTGCCTGGGGCAAGAACAAAGCTGAACTTTAGGAGGAAAGAATAGGTGGACACTCTCGGGGACTGAAAGCAGGACAAGCCAAGGGCTGCCCCTCAAGCTGTAGCTGGAGAGGAAAGGGCCTCTGACTAAACAGGCCATGGGCTGCAACACAGCTGCCCAGGGGAGGGACTAGGCCTGGGTCTTGGAACACAAGGGCCACCTCACCACTCCCCACACAGCAGTGGTCAGTATGCTCTGTGACCTCTCCCTCTGTGACTCAGTTTCCCCATCCCTTTGCTGCCCCGGCAAGGCCTGTTTCCCCTGGGTGTCCTTTGCTCACAGAAACTTCTCAAGAGTTGAGCAGAAAGTGCACCAGCCACCTCCTCAGCAGGGTGCCTTTCAGAATGGAAACCGCTTGGGAAACCCATGAAAATAACCTAAAGCCCAGGTCCAGGCCCACTACGGGCCTGCCTGTGCCCTCACCCCACACGGACACATACAGAAGGCTCCTCTGGGCCCACAGACCCCTCCCAGAGGGAGAGAAGATGGTTGGGAGGAGGGGAGGGGGGTCTTCTCTGCAGGCACTTCCCCAGATGAGGTGGGATCAGGCAGCTCCCAAAGGCAGTGTGACCACAGAAGGACCACAGAAGAAGGGTGGGTACAGGAGCAAGAGCTGGACACACACAGGAGCTGGCCGGTGTCTGACAGAAAGGACACCCCTGCCAGAGTCTGGTCCCAGGAGGGATTCAAATAAGGACACCAAGTCCCAGGAGGGGGCCAAGCCAAGGCTGGCCACATCGGACTCCAGGTGCGACTGGGGACAGGTGCTCCAGCAGACACAAGACCACCCAAGAGCATCTCCCAGGCCAGGGTGTGGGGACAGGGACAGAACGGCCAACCTGGAGGGCCACCTTCTTGGAGGGACGTGCACTTGGCTTCTGCAGGATCACTACCAGCAGGGAAAGCAAGGTGAGATGATCAATTAAATTACATTACTTTGCAGGATTTAATTTTACCAACTAGTAAGAGGTCCTGGCCTCAGCAGACACGCAGCCCTCTGCAGTCGAGGAATGAGGGGCGGGAGGCACTGGGAGTGCCTGTGGAGAAGAGGGAGCCCTGCCCCATCTATTCCAGTTAGAAACCCCTCCCCAGGAAGCCCTGTCTACCCTGTCAGAGGCCCCTCTCCAGGGGCTGTCCCCGCTGCTGTGTGGCCCCAAGCCTCACCACCATGGAGAAGACAGCCCAGCAGTAAATAGCAATGGCTCCTGAAAGGCCAGTCCAGGCGCTCCAGGTGTGAGGCGGCCATCCCAGGGCATCACCCCAGCCAGCAGGAACACAAGACGCGGGGGACAGCCTGTTGGGGCTCCCCAGGGACGGTGCCTGCACAGGCTCTGGGGATGGGTCTCTTATGTCCCATCCCCACTTCACTAGGGGACAACAGGGACAAGCATGGCCCCAGGTCCATCCTTCCTGCTGGCTGGGGTGTGCCCAGGTCCCACAGGCACCTGGGGGGGGGGGGGGCACCAGATTCGGCCCGAGGTTTGCATTAAACCTTTAAGATACCGCACGGCAGAGCCGGGCCACCCGGGTCTCACGGCTAATGGAACTGCCAGCCGCCAACAACTCAGGCAAGCAGAAGCAAGGGATGTGGGGCGGGCACAGCTTCCCCAGCCCCCTCCCCACCGTGCCCAGACAGCCCGCCAACTGTACATGCTATTTATCTGTCCCACCATGTGGTAGAAACAAGGAAATCAAGGCCCAGAAAGGACAGGCCCCTCCCAGGAGCCACTGGGGCAGGGTAAGTCCTGGTCCCCATCACCACCCTCCTGGCCTCCTGCTTCTACACACAGTGTCCCGGGGTCTTCAGTCACCAAATGACAAGAGCAAGAGGGCATGCCTGCCCTGCTCAGCACACCTTCCTGCACAGTGAGGTCCCCAGGACTCCACTGCAGAGAATCCACCTTGGACTCTGCGCTGGGAAAAGAAAAGCAGGTACCGACCGAGGCCTCCCCAGCTGCAGGTCCTGGGAGACGGGGCTGTCCAGCCTGGGAGGGGCTGCGCTGCCGGTAAGGAGCCAGGCGGCAGGGCAGCGGCCCCTGGGCAGCCTCCACCCGACCACAGGCCTGGACCAGCGTCGACCGTAAAAGCCGGTTCTAACTGCACCAACAAATGTCTGCCTGGAAAGCTTTTTTTTTTTCTTTTCTTTTTTCTTTTTTCCAGAAGGAGAAGGGCAGCCTGCCAGAAGCTGTAAATTCAAAAATGTGCTTATCAATCTTCCCCCTGGGTCTGCACTCGTCTTCAGAGAGAAGGGACACAACTGGCCGGGAGGGGACATGGGCATGTGGGTGTTTTAGCTGCCCCAGCACAGGGCCTCTGGACAGTTCCATCACCGGCCCCTGCTGGGTGTCAACAGCCCCAGGACAACAGGCTGGGCCGAGACCCATGGATGGCAGCATCTCAAATTCAACAGCACTTAGTCTCAGGGGTCAGCTCTGTTGAGAGTCCAGTCTGGCGTGTGTGTGGCCCAGACAAACTCCATGCCCATGGAGAACAAGGCAAGCAGGTGGCACCTCTAGGCAGCCACGTCTCGCCCAAGGCACACTCCCTGCCAGGACACCTGCCTGAACCCCTCACAGGACTCTGGCTTTCACACAGGTGGGTGGGTGGGAAATAAGGCCCAGTGGGACCCGCAGCAGGAGGGCAGTGGGCTGGGGATGGCCACAGGAGCCCATGGCCCCCTGCCACGACCCCCAGCCCTGCCGGCCCAGCCCTGTGGGACCTCGGAGTCCGCATGCCATGAGGAATCCCCCGAGCCACAGAACCGCTCAGAAGGTTTCCAAAGAATTAAGCAGTGTTTTGAGAAGAGCCGACATCTCCCTCACCCGTATTTGTAATTTAAATAACATAAGCTTGAAGAGTGTCTCCCTTGGGCACAGTTTAATAACTTAAAAAGCCAGCACCAGCCCCACGTGCACACAGCCCTGCCGCCCTCACCTGCTGAAGCGGGTCTCCAGCTCCAGCGGGCACTGGGCAGAAGGGCAGGGGTGGTCCAGGCTGAGGAGGCCCAGGAGCTCGCCCTGCTCTGCCCATCTCTTGTAGGTTGCAGGAGTCCCAGAGCAGCTTGTGACCTTGACCCTCCCCATGTGGGGCCAGGAGCCAGGTCCCAGGTGCTGCAGGAGGTGGGCACAGGGAGGTGTCCGGCCAGTGTTGGCCCTGGGTCACCACTCATTCCCCACGGCTTCCCAGCACACCCCTGTTTAATATTCATGGCTCTCCCCATCTGCATATCGTGCCATAAATAGTCAGAGGCGAGGTAAGACACAAAGATCCCTGCATTTCTAATTATGCTTAAAAATCTAATGTAAATCAGACCAACACAGGAGCACTAAATCAGCCACTGGTGGCGGTGGAGGGGGATTATGCTGAGACAAGGCTACCACTCAGGAGCCGTCCCCACCCCTGAGCCCCTAGCCAGGTGGCTGCTGCTGACAGTGGCCCAGATGAACCAGGTCCCAACCCTGGGTACACCAACCTCACCCTTGTTTCACCCCTGAAGCAGGAGCCTGCTGGAGAGCAGAGCAACGTGAATGTGCCTGAAGGCCACCTGCCCTCACCCCCATCCTGCCCTCACCCCGGGGCTCCTGGCATCAGGCCTGTGAGGAGCACCTCCCCCATGTAGGTGCCAGGTGCTGGCTCAGGTGGGAGCCACAGGCAGCTGCCCCAGGACGTGTCCACAGGACCCAGGCTCCCCACCTCCAGGACTTGATGCACAGGCAGCAGAGATTTGGAATGCCACTTCTAGGCATTGCCCAGCTCCGGGTGAGGAGCCAGGCAGCACTTCTGGGCACAGCGCCAAGCCACTGAAGGCCACAGGGGCTGTGGCAGGTCAGTCACCTACCCTGCCCCACCCCAAAGAGGGCACTGCCCTGCAGGGTGAGAGCCCTGCTTGGGCAGGAGGCCTGGTGCCCTGGCTCTGGCCCTTCCCTCCTGCCTACGAGGAGACATGATGAGCACCTTCAGGATGGAAGGCTCCAGGACAGGGACGGGCCAGTCAGCATGCCCCCAACATGTGCACAGCATGTGGCACCAACCCGTGGGTGGCACTGGGTGTCCTGGGACCATGGACACATCTGAACCCTCAGGCCAGAGTAGCCCAAGGGGCCAGCAGAGCTGAGGCCAGGAATTGATGAGCTCAGTGTCCACACACCCACCCAGGCCCAGTGCCAGCAGGGCCCCGAGGGGTCCAGGTCAGCAGCTCACAAGAGCAGGGAATTCGGGGCTGTGCACGAGAAGCCACGCCCACTCCTGAAGCTGGGAAGAGTTGAGGGGGCCCAGGGAGGACAGCCTGCAGGTGTGGGGGGACCTTTCATTGGGGGAGTGGCTCAGAGACCTTAGGGGAGGGGCTTGTTGGAGTCTGCGCACATTAAAAACCGGCCATGTCTCTTCTCCAGCAAATGCCAGGGGTCTGTGCCCCAGGAACACCCTTGTCACACCACGGCCAGGGTCTTCAGCTGGCCATAGGGACAGCTCCAGAAAGAGGTCTAGCTCCTCTCCACGTGTGTCCAGGCCTCCCCAGCCCTCTGCTCAGCCCCATCCTGTCATAGTCCCCTGGGGACTGGGCCCCATCTTTACCCCCTCCCACAGACCCTGACCAACCGGCCCTGCTGCCCACCTTCAGGGCACTCCACACACTCCTCATGTCCCACGCTGTCCCAGTCCCTGGGCTGCAGCCAAGACCCAACCTGACTTCCTGTCCAGGAGTGGGGAGCTGCACCTGCCCCCTGGGGTGTACGGGCGGGCCACCTCCAGGGACTTGCAGGAGGCATGAGTGACACGGGGGTTACCCCACTCGCCACTGGAGAGGGAAGCGCAGAGATGCCTGCTGCCCGCATCTGCCCTGGCAACATGCCCAGAACTATTTTTAAGCCCATTTACTAGAAATCCCACAAATTAAAGGAAATACGGATAATGCAGCAAGAATCCTAGGGGCCAAATAAAAGCTGCACATAATCGTTCTCGTGCTCGGGCATGGGAGTCTCAACCACAAACCCCAAGTCTCCCCAAGTGCTCTCACAACAACCAGGACTGCAGGGGAAAGGGCCAGGGTCTGCACTTGGCTCTGGGATCCCGGGAGCACCTGGGGCGCCCTGGCTACTTTAAACAGGGGACGTAAAGGCTAGTTACTGACATGAAAAATAAAGTCCATAAATACAGATGCGCGGCTTTCACGGCCTGATAGTCCTAGCAGCGGACAGTTCACTCACGGTCCTCTCCCACGGGGTCAGGCCCAGGGCTCAGAAGACCCTCCCTGGCCTAAGCCTGGCCCAGCCCTGCTGCAAAAGGACCATCGCATCCCCACTGCCTCAGCCTCGGAAGGGCGAGGGCTGAGCCCCAG
The DNA here is from genome assembly GCF_964194105.1 of Spermophilus citellus. Lineage (NCBI taxonomy): Eukaryota > Metazoa > Chordata > Mammalia > Rodentia > Sciuridae > Spermophilus > Spermophilus citellus. Next base: position 1,765,330 of record NC_138183.1, on the reverse strand, counting down.
CCCCCACTCCATGTGGTGCTCACAGGCGGGCAGCAGGGCCGTCACACCCAGGTCCCCAGAAAAGGTGCAAGAAATGACTTGGCAGGGATAAGCAGGCCACCAGGATGGGCAGAGCAGCCACAGTGAATGGGAGGCCTTGTGTATGGCCCCTGAGGATCAGGTCCAGGCCTGCTGGCCTCCAAGGCCAGTGACCTCGTCACCAGGGCCAGGACCTGCAGAGACCCTGCCCTGCCACCAGGCACTCACAGTCCCATCAGGTTTCAAGGGTGCAAGAGGGGGCAGGACAATATGGCAACTAGTCACTCCTGAGTGAAAGGAATCAAAGACAGAGGAGGGGCTCCAAGTCCCTGCAGTCCCTGGGGGACTCCTCTGCAGGACATCTCCGTCTGCATCTGGAAGCCTCTGCAACTCAGCCAGCCCCTGAGACCTGGGCCCAGGAGACTGGTGGAGGGCAAGCGGGGAGCAAGGGTCTGCCCAGGAGGCATACAGAGGTCGGGAGAGGGCCGTGTCCCCAGGCCTGAGGCCACACACCATGGGTGGGGACAGGGCCCTGTTACCATCGCATTCTAGGATGGGACAGACCTTCCCCTCAGGGGCTGCAGGTGTGGGGGGATATCCCCTGGACAGTGTCCCCTCCCCTGCACACCAGAAGCTCAGCCCACCAGGTCCCTTTGGGATCAGCCCTTCTCCCCACAGAGGCCAGGAAGGACCAGCCTAGAATTCTGCTGGGCCACAGTCTCCTGGAGGAGAGGCATTGGGCTGGAGGAAACAGAGGGGCCTGTGCAGCACCTGGATCTAGGTGCACCTGCAGGCCCCAACCCTCCAGCTCAGAAAGACAGAACAGAGAGCTCTACTAGGCATGACTGGCCCAAAAACATTTCTCATGTCGACCCAAATCCCTCCAATCTGAAAACACAAAGCACCCAACACATGAAGATGCTCACGCAAGCTAGACATGATGCACACGCCAGCATCCGGCTCCTTAGGAAGCCGAGGAAGGAGGATCGCTGGAGCTCAGGACCTCGAGGCCAGCATGGGCAACACAGACCATGCTGAGACCCCCATCTCAAAAACAAAACCCCCAAAACACTGCATGTGAATGCCCTCAGCAACTGCATGAGGCCTTCCCGATCTTATGGGACTGGACCTCAAGCTCCAGCAAGAACAGACGTCTGCCCCCCACCTCACCACACCGCCCCACCCCACTTCACTGGAGGGTAAAGGTGGATGGGAGGGCCGAGTACCTTTGAATAGGAGCACTCCCCAACTATCTGCAGACCTGGTGCCACCCCCCTCGAAATGCCAGCCAACTTCTCTGCACATAGAGACCACTGAAGCTCAGTACATATGGAGATTCTGGGATCAGGAATGGCCCAAGACTCCTGGGAGGTCAAAGCCTTCACACTTCCCCATGGGCCACAGCGACCAAGATGGCACAGGCTCATATAAGAGCAGACACAGCTCAATGGGCTGGAGCTGCTCTATGAATTGGTTCACATGTCGCCAGTCAACTGACTGAACAAGGAAGCCAAGTCCACCCAACAGGGAGAGTCTTCAGGACGTGGTCTCGATGGGACCAGAGGGTCTCCACATGCAGAAGGGAAGGAGGACCCACACCAAGATCAACTCAGGACAAACCACAGCTCCAAATGGAAGAGCTGAAGCCACAGAGCTCTTACAGGAAAACAGAGGGTGAGTCTTGGCCCTGGATTCTGAGACTCACCACCAAAAGCACAAGCCACAATGGGGAGGAATATATAGATCAAATTCCATCAAAATTAAATAAGGTTCCTTGATGATGTCAAAGGATACCATCAAGAAAGTGAAGAGAGAGGCTGGGGCCTTACACGTGTGAGGCACTGGGTTTGGTCCTCAGCACCACATAAAATAAATAAATAAAGAAACTGTGTCCATCTACAACCAAAAAAAATATATTTAAAAAAGTGAAGAGACATTTAAAAATGGGAGGGAACATCTACCAATTATGTTTCTACATCCAGGCTGACGGCTGACGTCCAGGACGCATAGGGAACTCTGGACAGCAATGAAAAGACAGATGACCCTACTTAACACTAAGCAAAGCACCGGAAGAGATATCCCCAAAGAACACAAGGATTTCCAAATGCACAAGGGAAATGCTCGACATCACTAGCCATCAGGAAGACTCAGTCAGAACCTGAGGGCCTCTGGAGGAGTACTTGGCTACAGTATTCAAGAGGCCCTGGCTGTATCCCCAACATCCCGCAAAAGAGACAAATTGGTAGAGTAGATTTAAAACTATGAGCTGGGAGGCTGGGGTGGGGATCACTTGAGCTCACGAGTTTGAGAGCAGCCTGGCCAACAGAGCGAGATTCCCCATCTTCAAAATAAAGAAAAAGGAAAATGAAAACTTCATCAGAAAAATCCCATACCAGTGCTTTCCCCTTCAGACGGGAGTGTGGCCAGGATATGCCACCCACTCTACCAGGAGGGGGCTGCGCCTTGTAGCTAGGGGCCAGGCAATGCGAGGGAGCAGAGAGTTGCGGCTGTCCCCAACTGCAGGCAACACAGAGGCCTGCACAGGAAACCCTAGGAACCTGTGAACACTCCTACAACTGACTGCAGGTTCGTCTCTCAAGGTCACAGGATACAGGTCGAACTGCGGTGTTCCTCGGGTTAGCAAGAACCAAGATTAACAACACAGAGTTCTACAATCACTTCGAAAAACAAAGAGCAAATACCTCACGTAAAGCAAAGCGAACAGGTCTCGGGCTTGTATGTAGGAAGCTGCACAGTGCTGAAGAAAGAAACTGATATGTAAATCATTGGAAATGCACTATATTCATGGACAGAAGACCTAACAGAAGATGCCAGTTCTTTCCAAATTGATATACAGGTTTAACACAACTCCTGTCGGATTCCAACAAGACAGCCAGCTGTGGCGGCTGGTACCTGCAGTTCCACTACTCGGGAGGCTGAGGCAGGAGGGCTGCTCGAGCCCTGAAGTTGGGGGCCAGCCTGGGCAACACAGTGAAAACCTGTCTCAGGGAAAAAAAAAATCCAGCAAGGCTTTTTGTAGATATAGACAAGATAACTCTAAAATTTAGCTGGGGGTGCAGCTCAGTGGTAGAGTACCTAGCATACATGAGGCCTGGCACTGCAAAATAAATAAATAAATAAAATAAACCATATGATTCATGTCCCTGTCCAGGCATCAAAAAATTAAAGAAGTAAGTAAATAAAGTTCTTTGAAAAGGCAAAGTGATCACAATGACCAAGACAACTGGGAAAAGATTGAGATGGGAGGGACAATGCTTCTGATTTCAAGATGGATCATGGCCGCAGTAATCATACAGTGTGCTCTGGACAGAAGGGCAGGCACATCTGGGGATCAGGACAGAAAACCCCAGAACAAACCTTCACAAACATGCCACGTAGGGACAGAACCCAGCACCCGGGCACGCCAGGCAAGCACTGCCCTGAGCCATGCCCCAGCCCCAGCTGAGTCCTCTGCAGGGGGCAACAGCGGGTCAGGAGCAGAGGGCTGGCTCGGCAGCATCCAGAGGCAGACAGCAACACATCCTGGCCCTGGACTGCGCACTGCCAGCACTCATGAAAACGGACTCACAACGCGAAATGTGAAATGTAAACAGACCAAAACGCGAAGCTTTTGCTCAGCAAAAGACCCAGTTAAGAGAATGAAAAGGTAAGATACAGCCTGAGAGAGAAAACAGAGCTAAGCCACATGACCTGAAAAGGGCTAGTGTCCAGGTGACATGGGAACCTCAAGCCTGACCACGGACATACAGTCCAGTCAGCAGACGGCAGACAACGTGAGGGACATTTCACAAGAAAGGACCTACAAATCTGGCATGGTGGGCACGCCTGTCATCTCAGCAGCTTGAGAGGCTGAGACTGGAGGAGTGCAAGTTTGAGGCCAGCCTCAGCAACTCAGCAAGACTCTGTCTCAAAATAAGATAAAAAGGGCTGGGGGTGTGGCTCACCAGTAGAACCCTGGGTTCAATCCCCAGAACCAAAAAGAGAAAAAGGAGAGAGAAATAAAAAGAAAGGACCTGCAGGCGGCAAATGATGGTGCTGGCACGCTGGTAGGCAGGAATGCAGATTCGAGCCACAGTGAGACGCCACTGCACACCTAGAAATTAACTGGAGTAAACACCGCTGTGGGAGAGAATGCCCTCTTCCCTCTCTTCCCCTCCCGTGCCTTCCTCTTTCCTTTCTTTAAAACAGCTTCAGTGAGATAAAACCCACACACCATGAAACTCACACCAAGGGCTGGGGAGTAGCTCAGGGCAGGCACAAGCCCTGGGTCCCCCTGGCACACTAGGTCACAAAGAGCAATTACCACTTCCAGTGCCCAGCCCCGTGGTCAGGGAAGACTCCACTGCATGGACACACCACTGTGTCCGATCTTTCCTTTTGTTGTTGTTGTTTTAGAGAAGTACCTGTCTACTCTGTGGTGGGTCAACTTAAAATAAAATTTTCAAGATCCTTATTTAGTTTAATAAGCTGCTCTTTCCCTCCTGCCCTGAAAGCTGGGCCTAACACCCCAGAGGTATTGGTTCTAGATCAATAATGATCAATGTCTACATACCTGGGTGATTTGTAAGTGCGGGAGCACACTGGTCAGCAAGTCAAATTTTAAAACCAGCTTTTACTTATTTATTTATTTTATTTTATTTTTTTTTAAAGAGAGAGTGAGAGAGGAGAGAGAGAGAGAATTTTTTAATATTTATTTTTTAGTTCTCCACGGACACAACATCTTTGTTGGTATGTGGTGCTGAGGATCGAACCCAGACTGCACGCATGCCAGGCGAGCGCGCTACCGCTTGAGCCACATCCCCAGCCCTATTTATTTATTTTAAATCACAGATGAGATCAACATGTTTCTGGTCACTCTTACAAGATTTAAAGGTTGCCTGTGTGGCCTGTGAGTGCAGGCACACGTGTGTTGTACATGTGCGTCCTCAATTCCCTTGCATGTGTGCACATGTGGGCGTGTGTATGTGACATGTGTGACTTGCGTGTGCATACACAGTGTCCTGTGTGCACATTGGCAGACACGTGGTGTGTCTGCACTGCGTCGTGCGTGCATGTGCGTGGCATGTGTGTACACACAGCTGGGGTGCATGTGTGGCATGCACGTGTGCTATGTGCACACGTGAGTTCTCTGTTTTTGCAGGAGGGTACCGTGTGCAGTGTGCTCCCCGCGTGCCCGCGTGCCCAGGCCCCGCTGCGAGAGAAGCAGCCCCAGCACCTTCCTCATGCCACCTCACCCCTCTTTCCAGAGAGGTCAGCTGGGAAGTTAAGAAGTTAAAAGGGATGAAACGGGGCGCTGGCGGGAGCTGCAGGGGGCGGCCGTGCGCCAGAGCAGCTCCAGAGCAGCTCGGAGAGTCGCTCTGCTCATCAAGGGGAAGAGGTGCTTTGTCCTCAAGTGAAGCCAAGGGTCGTTCCAAACGTGAAAGAGCCTGCGACCAGATGAGAGGCTTGGCGGTGAATGGGAAGCCGCAGGCCTGCCGAGCGCGCAGCCGGGTTCACCGCACGAGGGACAAGGGACGGGTCTGAGGAGGACGTGGAGGGTTGGGCAAATGCCATGGCGCTCCCCACGACGGACACGAGGTCTCCGCTCCGAACGACTGCTGGCCTCGGGGTTCGCAGCCGGCAGCGACGGGGCAGCAGGTGCTCTTTCCCTCCCGCCCTGAAAGCTGGGCCTGACGCCCCAGAGCGGCTTCTGCACCAACCACATGACAAGCTCAAAGTCCTCGGCCAGGCATGGGCCACAGCGGGATGCCTGGGCAACTGGGTGGGGGCAGCGGGTGTACCTTAGTGGTAGGGCACCCCGGGTTCAGAAGTCAAGGTTAAGCTCAGGTTCGGAGTCCTCGGGCTCCTCAATACTTACCGTCCCTGCCTGAGGACGCAGGCAACCTAAAGCCACTTGCTGGTCTTGGCGGATGGGACTACCTCCCCACCTCAGGTCTCTCCGATCTCCATGCGCCTTCCCCACACAGACGCTAGACACTTTGTGGACAGGGCTGGACTGTGCCTCTCACCATCCTCTGTGCTCCCAGAGGAACAGGAGCACCAGCTAGGTCCCGGTCAGCCTCGCGAGACCCACGCAGAGCAGGAGCCGCGAGGGCTGCAGAGCCTCCTAGGCGCGGGTACCCCCAGGGCCACTTGTGGGACAGACACTGTGTGCCCCCGCGCTCACTCTGGGGGGGGGTCAGCGATGGAATCCTCCGTCAGCTAAGGCAGGCCCTAGCTGCAGACCTGACTGCCTCCACCCTATCCCTGGGAGATGAGATGAGTCCCTCCTTCTGTCCACAGGCAGAAAGCAAGGGAGGGCCCTGGGCCTCAGTGGGCGGGCCACATCAGGTGTGCTGACCTGCAGCCTCCACCCGGCGACACTAGACAACTGTCACACAGCACCAGGGAAGGGCACAAGGTCCCCAGGACACCTTCTGGTCCAGGCCACAGCCATTCCAGGGGCTGCTGACCACAGCCAAGCACTGACCAGGCTAGCTGTCCTATGGATGCCTGTTTTTGGAATAATGGGGAAGAAAAGCCAGACTTTTCCCTCTAGACCATCCCTGGCCTCCACGAAGCAACTTCACTTCCAAGACTAAATGAAAAGTTCTTTGCCCAGCGCCCTGTCCTCCTGAGCCCCAGAATTCAGAAATGAACCTTCCTGGAAGCTTTTGGCTCTGGCAGCAACATGGCTCTTGGTGGAGGTGCACAGAGAGCCTCCCCTCTTCATATCACAAGCAGCTGGACAAACTGCTGGCACAGTCAGGACCGCACCAGGGCACCACGATGATGTGGTGGAGCCCTCTCCCCTGGCCCCAGTCCAGGGTGTCCACATTGCACTGGATCCCAGCACCCGCCTTCCAGCAGGCAGGAAGAGCCACCTGGGAGGCGCACAGGCTGTGGGGGGCCAGCTCAACCACACCTGCAGCCCGTTGGTGAACCCCGCAGACAGTTCTCCTGCCTGGCCTCCCACACTCGGGATGGAAGATCCAGTAAGAGCAAGAGCACTGTCCCTGGAACAAGGGGCCACTGTTGGAGCTGCCCCAGCCACCTTGTGTCACAGACTAGACAGATACATGTCCCAAAACTGTACCTGGAGATCATTTATGACCATGAAGAGTCACTGCTAAAGAGAGTTATCAAAAATGTGAAAATGAGGCCCAGGGCGTGGGTGCTGTCCACTGTGGCTGCTGGATGGCTCCACTCCCCAGGGACTGGCCTCCTCAGATTTTGCTCCACACTCTTAGATTTGTGCCCAAAAGATGCAAATGATTTCTGTTTACTCGCAAAGTAAACTTGATCTTCCCACTCTAAGGGACACTGAGCAATTTAGTGACTAACTGAACACCCACCTTTGCCCACATTCTTTCTTCAACCACCTATTTCCATGATGCTGAGGCTGAAGCTCCTGGCCACATGCCTCTGTGTGAGCCTTTGAAAAACTCGGGGTGATGCCACGGCCCACCTTACAGGGGAGGATATGGGCACGTCTCACCCACGGCCCTGGAACTGCACCGGCGGGACTCTGGGGAAAGCTATCCTGGGCCAGCAGACACACCACTGCCAGAGCACAGGACAGCAAGGCACAAGGAAACCTGGAGGACAGGTGGGGCCTGCGGGGTCAGCCACACAGGGAGGCACTGCCACGGCCCACTGCATGCACCCCTCCTGGACCCGGAGCTCACAGCTCACAGGGTGTGGCCTCTCCTCTCCCAGCAGTACCATAAGCAGCATGGAGCCCTGGGTGGCTCAGGCAGGAGCACCTGTCCCCATGGGAGCTGACATCCCCGTCACTGTCGCCGGTGCCACAGACGCCGCACCTCTCCGATTCCCTAACAGTTCCCAAGGGAGCACTCAAGGTAAATATGTTAATTTGACTTCAATCATGGCTTTAAAAAAAAGCAGACGCTATATTAGTTTAGGGTACAGAAAGCCACTCAGGTGCACGTCCTGCCTGGGGCAAGTGAGATCCCAGGTCCTGCTTCTCTGGAGGTCCGAGCAGCAATCAGAGCCCTGGAATGGGGTGGTATCACATAAATGGGGGGTCTCGAGCCCCCCCTTTCTGTAGCTAGGAAGAGGGAAGTTACAGAAATCTTGCAGCTCAAGGCCACTGGGGGATAGCAGGAAGCCAAGAAGTTCTACAATCCAAGCTGGGCACGGGGGCCACACCTGCGATAACAGCACGTGGCAGGCTGAGCAGGAGGATCCAAAGTTGGAGGCCAGCATCAGCAATTTAGCAAGGCTGGGGACGTGGTTCAGTGGTAAAGCACCCAAGTTCAATCCCCAGTAACAACGAAAGAAAAGAAAAGGAGAGAAAGAGAGAAAGAGAGAAAGAAAGAAAGAAAGAGAGAGAGAGAGAGAGAGAGAGAGAAGAGAAAAGAAAGAAAAGAGGAAGTCTAAAATCTAGGCTCCCAACAGAGCCTGGGCTGGGCCAGAGCCAGGCTATGGTGGGGCCGCTGGCTCCGCGTGGTTCCATTTCCCTGGCATCCACTTGGTGCCGTTTCTTTCGGTAGGCCACAGAAGTGGGGGCTCTACTGGAGAACTGCAGATGGGCACCCCAGCTGTGGGGGCCTCCCAAAGCTGGGGTGCTAGGAAGGACTGCTGCCTGGGGCTGCAGGGACAGCACTTCACAGGTGCCGGGCTGTTTGTGCATCACATCACCTGCAGGACACCCCGCCAAGCCCTGCGAAAGCCAACAACTCGACCATGCGGACCCTGGGGTGCAGCCAAGCCGCAACACGGGGTGGTGCCTGAGCTGAGTTGGGCCCTCTCCGGAAGCCTCCCCAACACCACATCCATGTCCGCTCCTCTCTGAGCCTGGGCCACCTCACTGCAGGACATCCAGAACCCAGTCCAGGTTCCAGGGCATGGAAGAGGCAGCCACTGCAGTAGGTCAGCAAGGTCAGCTGTCTGCCAGCACACCAGCTCTACCACCCTGCCCACGGCATGGACGTGACCCTCAGCAGACAATTTGTGTGGTGCGCTTACCTGATTTGGGGGAATTGGGGGAGATCAGATAGGTGTCCCAGGGAAGAGTACCTGAGAGTCAACCTTGGATCCCAGTGGAGGCACAAGGAGTGCAGGAAAGAAACCGAAATCACCACAGACCCTGTCCATGTGCCCAGGCCAGGAGGACATGGGCCTGGGACAGACCCTGACTGTGCCCTCTGCCGCAAGGGCATGGGGACACTTTAAAACACCTCAGGGCCTGGGGTCAAGGAGGCAAAGAAACAGTTCATATATCCCAGAACCAAAGAGGGGCCCAGGGAAGAGTCCCCAAAGGAAGGAGGCCTGGGCAAATGGGGACCTTGACGGCCAGGCCTGACCAGCACCTGGCTCTGCAGGCAAGGTAGGCGTCCTGTGCTTGGCTGGAGGAGTCAATGGAATGACCAGCCCACCCCACTCCCCAGGGGAAGCCAGCCAGGCCAGGGACAGGTGCCTGACTCGCACAGCTCTTCTGCTCCGCAACAGTGAGAGAGCTGGACGCTCGGCTGGCTCCCCCTGCCTAGGCTGCCTGGGCAGCTGGCACGAAAGTCCACTTCACCTCGAGCTATACCGGACCTCCCTCGTGATGCTTCCTGGAAACCAGTGGCTGTCATCAGAGCTGCTGCATCTCTGAAAGGGCTCAGCCTCTCCACTCTGTCATGGTTACCAGACTTCAGGTGAGGAGGAGCCTAAGCCTGGGGCAAGCCCCAGGACTGCAGGAGCTGCAGGCCCCAGTTAGCCTGTCCACTAACCCTGGACCTGCCCCCCAGGCTGAGCACACATGGCCCCTGCTTTTCTGTCCCGAGACAGCTACAGAAGGCCTATGGCCCTGGCCCAGGTGACCAGGCAATACCAGGGCATGAGGAGGGCTCAGAGGGTGGCCAGCAACCAGGCCACAGCCTGTTGGACTCCTGCTGCCTTTACGGGACCTGGCTCATCAAACCACGGCAGGGCCTGGACTCCAAGGCACCTTCAGAGCTCCAAAACACCAGGGGTAGAGCCATCTCTAGAGCTGCTCTGTTGCCCAACTGTGGAGCCACCCGACCTCTCAGGGCGTTGCTTCCCTTCCACGAGATGCCAGAAGCAGGTAGCAGACATTCCTCCAAAGACCGGTGGCCTGGTGTGGCCTGCAGAGACTCTGAGCCAGCTCACCACTAAGACCGTGAGTGCTCAGGACCCTGGCCATGTCGGGGACGGGGCTTGAGGAGGTCCCCTCTGCCTGCCTCCCTAGGCCTTGCTCCTCTGGGGCATCAGGGGTGGCCAGGCCCTGTGGCCACATCCCGAGTTCAAGTGTCTGCTTCGCCCCTCTGCTCTGTGGCCTTGAGCCAGGGGCTTGGCCTCTGAAGCTTCCTCCCGCCATGAGGAATGGGGGCAGCATGCACAGGGTGGGACTAATGCTGAGTGTCACCGTCACCCAGGAGTGTCTTCCTTCACTGAGCCTGGGCCCAGCCTCAAGTTCCCCCCAAACATCAGGAGCTCAGGCACTTTGGTGGGTGCTGCCGAGCTGCGGGAGACCCCAGCACCCCAGGCCCCACTGCTACTGACCAACCAGGTTGGTCTGCCCACAGTGCCCCTCCTGCAGCCGCAGTGGAAAGGCCTAGACCTGCCCTGACTCCCAATCGGGCACCTGTTAGTGGCCCAGCGGTCAGCACAACCCTGGCTTGCACCCCTCCCTCTCCCCAAAGGAGAAACATACCACTTCCCGAGCAGCTGAGCGGAATTCCCTCATTTCCCTCCATGCACAGCCCCCTTCGTGATGAGGATCATACGGGGCTCAGTCCTGTCCAACGCCAGCACCAGGGAGACACCCTCCTCACGGCTGAGCAACAGTGTCCCCGTCACACATGCAGGCTGGTGTGATGTCAGTGGGCTGATCCTCTCCTGGTAGGTGGACATCATGGGCAAAGAGCCTTTCAGACCCTGCCATGGACTCTCAGGACCCCTGTCCTCCGTCCCTGGGTCCCATTCACCCCCCAAAGAAGCCAGTGGCCAGCAGGTGGGGCTGGAGGGGTCAGAGGCCATTGGGAGCTGTTCGCCCAGCCTCAGGGCCTGGTTACCTTTGTTTGGTTTTATTTCCTTGAGACAGGATCTCCCTGTGCTGCCCAGGCTGGCCCTGAGCTCCTGGATTCAAGTGATCCTCCTATCTCAGCCTCTCTAGTAGCTGGGACTCCAGGCACAAGCTACTGAGCCCAGCTGTGACCTTATTTAAAATCAGGGTAACCAAGTGCTGAGTTGGTAGAGTGCTTGCCTTGCATGCACAAGGCCCTGGGTTCAGTCCCCAACACCACACACACACAAAAAAAATGAATGAATGAATGAATGAATGAATGAATAAATAAATAAATAAATAAATATAAACCCAGGATAACCAACCAAGTTAAGCTGAGCTCTTAGCAGATAGAGGGTGGGGCCTGACTCCAGTGGACAGCATCTTGCAAGGGATCCAGATGAAGGAGACCAAGTCCCCTGTGCAACCCCAGGAAAAGGGGTGCCTGTTCCAGGGCATCCCAGTCTAACATTCTAAGACCCTCAGAAGTGATTCTTAGAAGCAGCCGGACCCTGGGTCTCCTGAGCAGCAAGGGCAGCTGCCAGCCTCCCACACTCCCAGGAGGGGCCCTGTGCCAGGCAGCAGGGCTGGGATAGAGGGGCACCTCTGGCCACCCCAAGGCTTCCCAGGAGGACCTGTGGGGGGCTTCCCACTTTCCCGGTCTTGAAGGATTGATGAGTGCCCAGAACTAAACCCCAGGGCATCCTCCCAGGACCTCAGGGGCCCCCAGCTTCAGTCTTTCACCAGCTGGTCGGCCGCATGGGTGTGGAAGAGCTGGGGACCAGGCCTGCCATTGCTCCTCAGGTGTGTGGGAGGAAGGGCCTACCCCTCGTCAACACCACATGCTCAGGCAGGTGAGGCTGCCTGCTGGCCCGGACGACACCCAGCCTGGCTCTGGGGTGCCAGGACCAGACTGGGCTTCCCCACAGACCAGACTGGTTGGGCCCAAGGATATCACATCCTCTGGCCCTCCCTACAGCCACCTGCCTGGAAGTTGTGGCCACAGTCCACTGCCTGGCCCTGAGCTGCCACGGTGCCCAGGGCTCTACTGTGACCCACACACTACTGGCTTCCAGGCCACTTCAAATGACACAGACTCACATAAACTGAGTCATGACGATCAATACCACCCCTGCCTCTCCCATCTCAAAACTTACAAGACTGGGCCCCGTCTCCAGCCCACAACCCCTGGCTCTCCCCAGCCGGGTTCCTAAAAAGTTCCCGCCCGACTACCCACCCTGCACTGCCCACAGTGGCCTGGCAGGGCTTGGCAGAGCGGCCCCATCACCCATGTGTGGCTGCAACACCGTGACGGGCGCCAGCAGCCATCCAGGCACTAAAGTTTTCTGTCCCCCTCCGTGATGGGTTGAAAAGTGTCCCTAGAACTTCACATCCACCCAGACCCTCCAAATAGGATCTTACTCAGATACACTTGAGTATCTTGAGACAAGATCCTCCTGCATCAAGTGTGGCCCCAAATCTGACAACAGGGGTCCTCATGAGAGGGATCTGGCCGGTGTGTAGCTCAGTGATCGGTCTGAGCAGGTGCTGGGTCCAGTCCCAGCACTGAAGGCAAAACGGAAGAGGGATGTGGAAACAGCGCAGGGAGAGGCCTGGGACAGTGCAGCAGAGGCTGCAGAGAGGCTGCCTCAGCCTGGGAGCCCAGGATTGCAGGGGCCTGGGAAGCTGGAGAGGTCCCTCCAGAGGGCTCCGCCCTACAGACACCTAGCTGGCCTTCTGGCCTCCAGGACTAGGGGAGTCCCTGGGAGATCAACGTTCTGCCCCCCAAGGGTCTCAGCTCTTCACCCCAGGCGTTCACAATGCCAGGGCCCTATCACAGGTCATGTGCACACACGCAAACCCCATGGACCTGCAGAGTGGGCAGACCCCATAGTGTGGGAACACAAGCCACAGCAGGAGAGGAACGAGCTTGCAGGACTGTGACATCCAGTCAAGTTGCAGCAGGGAAAAGCAGGTTGGGACACCCTCATGAGAGGACACAAGGTGCTGTCCCCACAGCCAACTGTGAGTCAGCCCCAGCCAGTGACTCTGCTGCCCAGAAAGTGGTCCGAGCTCATGGTCTGCTTGCCCACTGCACAGGTGGAAGGACTGAGGCTCAGGGGCCACAGCAGGAGGCCTTGAAGAGGACCCTGGCTCTGAAGGCACAGCCGCCCAGCATAGGGCAGCCCTGGACAGGAGAGCAGGATCCATGCCAAGGCTCTGGTCAGCCCCAGCTGCCCCAAGAGCCCTGTGCTCCCCATCTGAGGTATACCAGGGAGAGGGGGCCTTTCCCTTCCTCCCTGCCAGGGGCTGCAGCATCCCAGGCATGTCCCTGTTGTCCAGGCTCTGGCCCAGCCAGGTGAGTGTACCTGGGGACTATTTGGCTTTTATGGTCACCAGGTGGACACTATTCCTGAAAATCCATAGACAGGTCCTCCTGCTACACAGAGTCAGGGCCTTTGGGCCCTGAACTTGTTCTGTGGGACTCGGCTGGCACAGGACAGAGCTCTGGGAAGCAACCTGCTAGTGGGCAGACTGCACGACCCACCAGGACCAGCTGGAAGGGCTGATGTGGGGGACAAGTCCACCAAGAAAGCAGTCCAAGCTCCCACACCAGACCCAAGCCACAGCCTGCTCTTTCCTAGTAGGGGCCCCTGAGGCCCCTGGAAGCAGCCAAGCCCAGATGGTCAATCGGCCAGTGGGATGCGCACTGCACCCAGGCCAGGCCAGGTCCCTTCTCCAGGGACTGCCAAGCACTTGGGGCTCGAGGGCCCAGGTCCAGTTACAGTCACAGCCATCATAATCACAGGGCATGACTGTGGTCCTGCCGGGTCCCTAGGACAGTGGGCGACGGCCTTGGATGGTCTTCAGCACACAAGGTTCCTGCGAGGCCTGGAGGACACAGGCTCCCCTGCTCCCCTGGCCTCTGGGGGCCCATCTTGCCTGCTCCCCCAGGTTCTGGGATCCGTGCCACCGACGAGGGCCCAGGCCTGGGTGCAGAGGGCCGGTGGGGAGGAAGGAGGACCCTGGAGGTCTCGAGCCCCTGGGAGCCAGCCTGGGCCCGCATCCCGAGAGGATTCCCAAGCTGGCGGGCAATTTGCATAATATTCTTTGCAAGTTAATATCAGACTCTGATAATGATCTCGGCATCTAGGAGCTGAGGCGCTGTTACAACACTAAGTAATCATATTTTAAATTATGTTTCCCTTTATAGAAAGGTGTTGCAAAAACACGCAGACGTGAAATCTGTCTGTTGCAGCCCACTGCCAGCCACCTGACCAGCTCCGGCGCCACCCCCTCCCTGTCTGTAGCAGCACAGACCCGGGAGGCAGCCACAGCCCCCCTCCTGGCCCCCACCCAAGTCTGAGGGGCCCCTTGCTCTGCAGGGCCAGTGGCCTCAGAATCCTGAAGTGCAAGGGCCAGGGAAGGAGATCGGGGACACCCTGCCGTCACCCCCCCCAGTGCCCACCAGGGCTGATGGCCAGGGTTCCTGTGAGACAGGAGGGTCCTGGGAACTCCCAACCCTCCAGGCTCAGCTCCCCTCAGCCAGCACCACAGCGCCCCCTGTGGCACGTGCCTCCACCCCGGGCCTCCTGGGCCCCCCCCCTCCTGTCCTGCACAAGCACACCCCAAATACACGTCCCACAGCCAAGGGCCAGGGGGCCTGCCCCTCCCAGGCCTCTTCTCCCTGGAGGGGCCGTCCCACCACTCAACCTCTATTTTCCTGAAAGCTTTTTTTCCTTTTTATTAAAAAAAAATCCAATTATAGCACCAATCTCTCAGCAGGGGTCAGTGTGGAATAAGAATAGCCAAAGTTAAATGGACAGGACACAGGCAAGATTAATGCCTGCAGGGCTTCAAAAGTTGTATGATGCGGATTTCATTAACATTTTAATTGTAATGTATCTTTTTAATCTTCTCTCACCCTAATGGCTTTATATCCAAAAAAAAAAAGGGAAGAAAAAACTGCTGACAACAAGAAAAAGTATCAATATACAAAATTTAACAAAGGCGCTCAGCAGAGCGGTGGAAACGAGATTAGAGGAGCAAGACTGTGTTCACATTCTGATTCCTAAGAGCAGGAGTCGGAAGGAACGGGAACGCGGCAGGGCGAGTCTTCCCTTCTTGGCACACAGCAGCAGGAAGGGAAGGCCAAGGACGAACCCCGGGCAGAGCCCAGCCGGCAGTGAGACTGTGGCCAGAGGGGATCCCAACAGACCAGAGACAAGAGGGGCCGACCTCCTCCAAAGAGCACCAGAAGCCCCAGAGCCTGCCTGGTCTGCAACTCCAGGCAGTGGCCAGGAATGGAGGGGGGGCACTTCCAGGAACAGACACCAGGAGTGCGAGGGAGAAGGGGACACCCAAGAGTCACCATAGTGAGAGGGACACTGTCAAAAATAGGGGTTTTCACAGTGGGCTTGGCCCTGACTACAGAGGGCCCAGATTTTTATTTTCAGTCAAAAAACACTCCTGGAGGCCTGACTAATGAAGCAAATGCTTTGCCCCAGACCCAGCTGCCTTCAGACGGCCACCCCTCCCCGAAGTCTACCCAGGAAGCCACCCCCACCCCAGGGCCAGGCTGCCAGGCCTGGAGAACGCCCTGCAGGAGCGCTCGCGCTCACCCCAGTGACTATATAAGGGCACTTTCAGGTCCCTTTGTTCCCCGCCCAGGCCCTGCCTGCTTCCCAGGCACAGAGGCAGGCACTGGGCGGGCCTGGAGCTGGCAGCCCATCCATGGCCATGTGCCCTCCTGGATGCCAGGGCCCAGCGCTGGGGGGGAGGGTAAAGATTCCTTTAGAGAGACCCGAGCCAGCCTGTTCCCCTGGGATCTGAAAACCAGGCCTGGAGAAAGTGCCCGGGATCCTCCCAGGGGACTGGCCCAGCCTCCCCTTAAAGGGCCAGGAGCAGCTCAGTGGGCAGGACTATGCTCTGCCAGCAGCCGCAAGGCAGGGGGACCTACATGGGCAAGGAGGCAAGGGCCTACAACCCACAGTGGACGTTCCTTAGTATCAGGGTGGGGCCCAGGGAGGGTAGATCATTCACCAAGGTCACACAGCCTGGGTGACCTGACACCCCCCCACACCCCGTGGGGCCCAGGCTCAGCACACAGACCCCTGGGTGGGCAGAGCCTGAGGTTAGGGTCCCGTTCCCTCCCCTGCTCACACCAGGGCCCGAACGCCATGCTCACAGATGGCAGACACCTGTGCCGCTCATGGCCTGTGGAGCCCTGCCCAGGGTGCTGCGTCCAGACCTCCACTCTAACTACAATGGCAGAAAGGCCACAGCTGGGCTGCTGCTCTGGCCCCAGCAAATGAGCAACTTGCAGGTAACACTGGGAGCCCCGGCCAGCTGGGAGGCATATTTTGCAAATGACCTCATCTAGAGCCAGGCCTGGTGAGAGTGAGAATTTGCTAAAAAAAAAAAAAAAAAAACAGAGGTCCACACGTAGGGCAGGGGACCATGGCCCGGGCCAGTTCATCTCATGCCCCAGCCAGGAGGACATGATCGTCCAGTCACTCAAAACCAGGGCTGGCTGCAGGCACTCACCAGGGACAGCTCAGAGCCCACTGGACAGGCCAAAAGGTCTGAGAGACAGCGAGGGGCACGTCTCTGAGTTGGGGTGGGGTAGAGACATGCGGGCCCAGCTCCCCTTCCACCTGGAGGTTCCTGATGGCCACACTGCTCACACCCCAGGGAGGAACAGGGGTGCCCAGAAAAACTGGGCAAAAGAGGAATGAAGTGTGGCGACAGGGACCCCGGGGGGAACACAGCACCCGGCCAGGGGAGGCCACAGGCAGGGAGACGCCCGAGTACCAGACCCACGGAGGCTACCCCTTCCTCGGCCATCCCCGGCCCCACCAGACTCACAAACTCAAACCCGGGGCTGGCTGCAGGCACTCACCAGGGATAGCCCAGAGCCCACCATGCAGACAGGGGCTGGTAGCAACGTCCCCTGCCCTGGAGAGACTGCCCACCCCAATGGCATCACCAACGGAGCAGGCCTGGAAGTCCACCCCAGGTTCCCTCAGCCCAGGCCACACCTTGGGGAGAAGGGGCACGAGAGTAGTGTCCAACAGAAGGTGGTCCATCTCAACCAGACAGCCCAGCCAGGCGAGGCCAGCTGGGCCACAGACACTGGCACCAAGGTGAGGGTGGGCAGAGAGGGTGGCACACTGAGGGAGCTCCACCGTCAAGTTCCAAGAGTGTTCTTTACACTGGGGACCGCAGAAGATGAGGGCTGCAGTCTGCACCTGGCTCAGGGTCCAAGGACCCAGCAGACATTCAGCACCCTACTTGGGGCAGCTTTGGCCATTCATTCTGCCCCACAGACCTCACAGCCACTACATGGAGAACGGCCAGGAAGGCACCAGACTTGGAGAGCAGAGCCCAGGAGAGAGGGGCTGAGAGGCAAGGGGCAGGCTGGGGCTGGTGGGGACTCCGTGCCCTGTGCATTCTGGGAAGAATGAGGTGGAGGCACAGACCTAAAGAAGAGGCCAGTGAATCCCCAAGTTACACCCTGTCAAGGACAACACTGCAGTTCTTAAGTTGTCTCCCATGAGCACTGAACCCCTTGGCCAGGACCACAGCAGGCCCCGGAGAGCACACCTTCTCTGCTTATGATCCTGACCAGGCACGCAGGACCCCAGAGGCCAGGCCCAGCTCAGCGCTTGAAATCACTGTTACAGGAATCATGTGGGCTCATGGGCTGGTTGGAAAATACATTTGGCAAACTTTGTCAAAAGTCAGCCACTAGTCCCCTTCCCAGGATAGCCACTCTGAGTGTCCTGCATGTCCCTCCAGCAGTCCCTCATACAGAATTGGGTGTCCCTGCAGCCAAGGTATAGCCCGGTGGTCCCACTGTGATGGCACAAACATTTTCTCTTTGAATGCTCTTCCCAATGCTCTGAGTGGCTGTGAGTTCACAGAACCAGTGTGGCGCCCACACGTGCCACAGTCTTTGCAGGGCCCATGTCCAGCATGAGCCTGCCCTGGGTGTGACCACTGAGAAAAGATCCCTGGCCACCAAGAGGTGACAAGTGATATCTTGTTCTACTTTCTGTGCTAATTCCAACCAGCTGGTTGAAAGGCCAGGGGGGCCAGCTGCTTTGGGCCTCGCCACTTCTATTTCCCTTCACTTGGGCTCCA
Organism: Spermophilus citellus; assembly: GCF_964194105.1. NCBI lineage: Eukaryota > Metazoa > Chordata > Mammalia > Rodentia > Sciuridae > Spermophilus > Spermophilus citellus. The sequence goes on along the minus strand of NC_138183.1, from coordinate 1,747,131 downwards.
GCCGAGGTGCCACCCAACAGTGGAATGACCTGCCGAGATGCCAGAGGGCCTCCTGGAAGGAATGGGCAATGAAGGGAACCCAGGCAGACAAGAGGGGTGGCTCTGTAGCCTCAGGAAGATGACTGCTAGAAGGTGAGCGCTGGCCGCCTGGCCCGAGCCGCCCAGGCCTTGTGTCCTTATCTGTGCAGTGTGCATTGCAACCCCCCACCCTGGGATGTCCAGGGGCTTACAGAACATGCAGAGAGTACAGCACCCAGCAGGAGGGCCTACTTTCATCACCTGGCCAAAGGAGAACAGGAGGGAACAGGGTGGGAGGGCCATGTGAGGAAGGGAGGAGGGGGCAGAAAGGGGGACCAGAGAGGTACTGGCAGACAGGCCAGGAGGCAGGGGACTCAGGGCTGCACAGGGGCTCCTGGGACACCGATGTGCACACAGGGGATCAGAAAGCCTTCCCTGGACAGCAAGCCCAGGGAAGGCAGGAGAGAGGTGGCCTCAGGCCTACCCCAGCCCAGGGCCACCAGGACAGGCTTATCCAAAACGCTCTTAGGGCTGTAATGCCACTAGAAAGAGGGCCAGCAGGGGCTGGGGATGTGGCTCAAGCGGTAGCGCGCTTGCCTGGCGTGCGTGTGGCCCGGGTTCGATCCTCAGCACCACATACCAACAAACATGTTGTGTCCGCCGAGAACTAAAAAATAAATATTAAAAAAAAAAAAAAAGAGGGCCAGCCACCACGTGCAAAACATCTCTAAACCCAAGGCCCCAAGAGGGGCAGGAGGAGGACAGGACAGTGCCATGGCCTGTGAGGCCAGCTCCTGGGAACAGGACCTCAGATCCAAGGACCTGCAGGTCTAAGTGGCACCAGAACCCGAGTTCGAGCTACCAACAGCCCAAGACCAACCGCTCATAGCCTGGAGAGGGCTGGGAGGTGACCTCTGGCCTGCCGACCCCAAGGCCTTCGGCGCAGGAGAAGCAGGACACCAAGCAGGCACCCTTAGGAGTGGTGCCACCTGAGTTCCTGGAGAAGGGCGTGAGTTCCAGACCTCAACTCTGCAGACACAGAAACGGTGACGGCGGGAGTCCCCTCCCACTGCAGCCCCAGGTCGAGTCCGCACCCCAGGGAAACAGCGAAGAGGGGTGCACCTGGCCCGGGAGTGGGGCGCGGACCCGGCCCCAGCGCCGACTCGCGGCCGGGGTGCCTCGCGGGGCTGGGGAGGGGTGTGTCCCCTCCGCCCTGGCCCCGGGCCAATCACGCCCCGGGCTTCCCCGCTGCAGTTCGGTCCGGGACAGGCCGAGGGTCTCCGGCGGCCAGAAGAACCCTGAGGGAGGGGAAGACGCCCGGGCGCCCGGGGCTGGGGTCTCCCGGGAACACGCGGCCCGGCGCGGGGTCCGGCTTCTCCGTTTGGGGCCCGCACCCGCCTCCTGCGCGGACGCCGCGGGCCGCGCCGAACTCGGCCGCACCCCGCGGCGACGGCGGGCGGGCACTGCGGCAGGGCGGCCGTGCGCGCCAAGTTGGGCGCCCGCGCCCCGGAGTTTGCGGGAAGTGCGGGCGGGGCGGCGGGACGACCCCGCCCGCGGCGCTCCAGCGCGGCGCGCGCCAAGTTGGCCGTACCTGCGGGCGCCCGGCCCGGTCCGGCCTGGGCAGCTGCGGCGCGCCGCCCGCGGCAGGAAGTGCTCCAGCGTCCCCGCGCTCCGGCGCCCGTGGACTTTCTCCGACCTCGCCCAGCACCGGCGGCCGCACCGCGGCGGGGGCGGGGCAGCGCGGGGGAGGCGCCCGCGGGCCGTTTAAAGGGACAGCGCGCCGGCCGGCCGCGCGCGCGCACTCGCCGCCAGGTGGGCGCCCGGGGGAGCCGGGGGTCCCCGCAGGTTTGGGGGGATCCCGAGCGGGAGAGTCCGGCGCCGGCCTTCCGGAGTGCCAGGCGTCCGACCCTGCGCCGGGCGCCGGCGGGGGGTGGGGGGGGCGGACGCGATAGCGTCCAGCCAGTGCGCGGAGGGCCGGGCTCGGCGGCCGGTTAGGACGGGAACCTGGGGCACGCCTCCCCGGCCCACCGGTCCTGGAGCGCCCCCACCCCGCGGCGGCTGCGTTTGCTCTGGCCTCGGGTTGCGGGCGAGAAGATCCCTGGGCCGGCGGTGGAAGGCGTGGTGCGCGAGCAACCTTGGGCGACCGCCACGGGGCGCCCGCTGGCGCCTCCTTGCCAGTGGCCGCGGAACTGCTGGCTGCGTGGACGCGGCCCAGGCTGCATTCAGGCCCAGTGTGATCCAGGCGTGTTAACAGACACGGTCCCATTTCCTTCATTGGCCAGGGCCATGCTCTTGTGAACAGAGATCCAGTTTTAAAAGTGCACAGAAACAAAACTGGGCGCACACCCCTGAAAGGACCCGGAAAGCCTTCGCAGTTGCTCCTCCCAACATGGGACCTGAGGTCAGGACAGGCTGCAGTGGTCCTCAGAGGCCAGAGCCATCCTGATCCAGCACCCACACAGGGGTACTTAGAGGAGAAAAGGGGTGGCACCATGACAAAGGTCGTGAGAAAGGTCACTGGGAAGGGGGGCCAAGTGAAGAACAAGCTGCTCCACCAACCACCTGGACAGAGACCTGGGGCTAGAGCCTTCCTGGCACAGCTGGCCAAGGTCATTCCTAGGACAAAGGAGCAGAAGCTTGGCCTGTATCCCTGACCCCAGCCTCAGGTTGCACCTCCAGAACACAGTGTCCCCCCAGAACCTCAGAACTCAGGTGTGAAGTGGGCCCCAGGTCCAACCCCAGTCCAGCCACTGCCAACCACTTCCAAACCTGCAGGCAGCCCATGTGGCCAGGGAAGGGGCAGCCTACACGAGGGAGATGCTTGGTGCTGGTTATAGGTCCCAAGGTCCTCCAGTGGCCAGGGCTGGGTCACTGTGTAGACAGGCAGGATGCATGGAGGGTCCAGATGGTGGCACTGCACACACTCCTGGTGGGGAGCTGGCTCACTTACCTATCTGCCCATTTGTCTTCATAACTTTTATTTTCAAAACACTAAAGACATTTTTTTTCTTTTTTATACTGTTGGGGATCAAACTCACACATGCTAAGCAAGTGCTTCACCACTGAACTACATACACTCCAGCCCAAAAAGCTATTTTGTAATGAAGGACATTTGGAAAACAAGAAAAAGTTTTTAAAAAGTCATCAGCTGTCCAGAAAGCTATTTCCCCGGGATGTCTGAGCTCTGTGCCATTTCTGGGTGCATGTGTGTATGTGCCAGTCTATACTTGCACATTTTAAATGCAGATAGGAGAACTCACTGAGTATCAGGCCTGCGCTACATGTTGTGAGCATGTGCGTGTTGCCTAATGTAATCTCCACAATGATCCTGAGGCTGGCTCTCTTTATTCCTGTTTTACAGATGAGAAGTATTTGGTTTAGGGTGAAATTTCAGCTTGGGTTGGGGCTCTGCAGAATGAGACCTACCCGTTGTGGAGGTTTCACTTTCCCATGTGGCCCCACGGCAACTTCTCTCCTTCTCTGCATTTGCTCCTTACAGGTCATGACCTCTGTAAAGGGCAGGGGTGCAGCTCAGTGGTAGAGTTTGCCTGGCATACACTGGGCCTGGTTTCCCTCCCCAGCACTGCAGAAAGAATCATGCACACAAAACATGCCCACTGTGAAGGGCGGGTTCGCTGCTGGCTGACCCCTAGCAGCTGCAGTCCTGCCTCCAGGAATGTGACGGCACCACTGCCTCTCTGAGACGGGTGCCAGCCTAGGATCTGGCCCTCAGTTTCCAAGGCCTGCAGCCTGATTTTCCCCTTTCTATCCAGAGAGCACCAGGCTGGGAGGAAGGGGAAGCCACAGGAGAGTCTGAACAAACCAGTGAAGCAGAGGTGGGCCCAGGGGCCCCCTGACAACCACACGCCTAAGCACTGCCTCCTGTTTTCCTGAGCTCCAAAAAGCTGGGGGCTCACACCCTGAGCACTGTGGTCCTGGGGAACCTACGTGCAGGCTTGGGGGCGGGCGGTGCATGCTCCACAGGAACCGGGATGCAGACGTGAGGGCCTGTGCTCGGTGCCCAGGTGAGGCCTGCTTTCCTCCATCCAAGCTCACACAGGGTGACCGTGAATTGCCCAGTGGAGACCCGGGTCTTCCCAGAGCTGCTCTTCTCCCCTCCACTCACCCAACAGCAGCTCCACCCTCTGGCAGTTCTGGCTTCTCACCGCCTTCCTCACACCCAGATCCCTCTACCCCAATCCTGATACCTCTCACCATCCCATCAACATCCTCCTGGTCCAACACCTCATTCCCCAGGAGGGTGCAGTAGCCGCCTACCTGGGCTCCCAGCTCCCTCAAGGCCCTGCTCCAGTCTGTCACTATGGGCCAGTGCAGAGACCAAAGCCACGGCTCCCCACCTCCTAGGACTCAGGATACAAGCCTTTGAATGACAAGGCCTGGCTCCCCACCTCACAGTGCACCCCTACTCCATCCCTGCTTTGTGCCAGCTCCCTCCAAAGCTCTAGAAGCATTGACTTTTGCAGGGACCCTCCAAGTGCTGACGTCCTTCTGCCCTAGGGTCCTTGCACCTACTGTGCCCATGGCCTGTGCCTTCTTCCCCAGTGTCTTTGAGACTGACCTGTCACTTTCTTTGGGTCTCTGCCCAAAGGCCCCTGGCTCACAAGCCTTCCAAACTCTCCTATATGAAAGGACCAGAAGGGCTGGGGCGCCCCCTCACCCTGAGCCCTTGCAGGGTCAGGCTCCCCATTTGTCCCCTGACTTCTCTCTGGGGCTCATTGGAGGGCCTGGCCATGCCCAGGGTAGGAGCCTGACTGTCCATTTCCACCCTGCTGTCAGAGGCAGCTGAGGGATGCTGGTCCCTGGCTGGTCAGAAGCTCACTGCCTCCTCCCACCCGCCTGAGTCCTGGCACCGGTCCTCAGGGTGCTGGTCGACAAGCCAAGCCCTTCCCCAGGTTATGACCCCTCTGGCCTGGGGAGGACTGGGCTTCCCCACAGGCCCAGCACAGGTGGCCCAAGGCCAGCTCCCCCCTGCAGGGGGACAGCCAGAGGTCTCCTGTCCCCTCTCCTGCTGTGATCCCCCTCAACACAGAAGGGAGAGGCAGGGACCTTTGGTGTAGGGGAAGCGTTTGTATCCTCTTGGCAGGAAGCCTCGGGGCCTCTGAAGAGCAGGGACAAAAGAAACCACCTGACTTGGGGGCCCATGCCTACGGAAGTCCCCCCAACTGTGCTTCCATGGCCCTCACCTTCAAGGGGGAGCTCGTGGCGGCTGGTGGACAAAGTACTCCCAACAAAGACTTCCACCCAAGCAGGTCGGTCTGTCCGGAAACTAGTGTCCTGCCTCGGGCTTCTGTACAGGGGACCGTGCATGGACGGCCCAGGGCGGTGAGACAAGGGTTCTCCCCTCAGGCCCCATTCTGCAGCCCACCCTGGTAGGGATGCCCCCTTTCTCAGAAGGTTGCCTAGTACCCCAGGGTGGTGCACAGAACCCCAGAGAGGAGCATGGGCCTGGGGCCCGCAGAGCAGGGGGCAAGGGCTGCACATCAAGAATGGCCAGGGGACCCAAGCCACCCTCAGCCAAAGCCCAGCCCTGGAGACAAGTTTGCTTTTGTTCTGGGCCCAGTCCCTGGACGCCCAGCTTTGCAAGACCAAAGCAGCCTGGTCAGCTCAGAGTGTTGTGGACACGTCCAGCCACCTGCAGGACAATGGGGGGTGGCTGTGACTCTGAGGCCCCCCTCTCCTGCAGAGGCTCCGTAAAGACTCCACACCCTAGCTGTCCCCTGCCCCCCCATCTCTAGCCCGCAGGGCAGGCTATCCCTGTGGGTGGGATCCCTGGGTGGGACACAGCCAGCCCTCCAGCCCTCCAAGTGTCTTCCATCCTATGTGGGGTCACTTTGGACCAAAGGGCATGTCCTTGGGCTGGAATATTGAGGTCTTCGGTGACTCTTTTGGGGGGTCTCTGCTGTGATTACTGCTAGCTTGGTGCAGCCCTTGCCCTCCCTGCCTGACACCTGTCACCCCTGCGAGACCTGGGTCCATGCCGGGCACTACCCTTGCTGGGAAGGGGTGGACAGGCTGGGACAGCCGGGACGGACAGGCTGGGACAGCTGGGAAGGACAGGCTGGGACAGCCGGGACGGACAGAGCGCCCCCTGCAGTGAAGCTGCTACAGACTCCTGGGGCTCAAGCCCGCCCCCTCCCCAGGCAGTCCAGGCCCCCACATGAGAGGGGCTCTTAGACTTCCAGGCCTCTAAGGCAAGAGTCTGGGTGTCCTGCAGACACAGGTGACAGGGACAGAGGTGGCGTTTGACTGACCGAGGTTCAGGGTGGGCAGCGGGGACAGTGGGAAACTCACCCACTCCCCAGCCTGCCCCACCCCCACAGCACACAGGCGCCTCGCTGTGACCAGCACAGAGGCTTTTGCTCCTGTGACCCCCACATTTGAGAGGACCTTCTGGGGACCAAGAAGGACTGCTCTGTTGAGGAGAAAGGAAAGTCCTGAAGCCTCCCCGGGCCTCTCCAGGGGCCAGCAAGGGTTGAGGGTGTCTGGAGGCACCCAAAGGTGGAGTCAGGGAGGCTGAGAGAGAAGGAGCTGGGAGCTCAGGACACCGTCTGGGCAGCGGGGCTGTGGTGCCAAGCAGGGCCTCTGACAGGCAGGCCAGGCAGGGCCACCTCAGCTCTCTGGGGACAAACTCAACCATGCTGCTTGAGTTTCCAGTGTCCAGGGCATCCAGACAGGTGGGCTGGGGGTCAGCTACATAGGGCAGCGTTGGACAAAGTCACCGGAAGCCCCCATGTCACCTCTGGCCACCACTGCATAAACCCAGCTGTGGTCGGTTCCTGGGCTTGTCTTGACCTCTTGCCATCTGGCCATTCAGCCAACACCTCTCCTCCTCAAACACCTCTCCTGGTGCCTTCTGGGTTTATCCTCCCTGCCCCTCCCTTGTTCCCCCAGTCCTCAGGCTCCTGGTGCACAGAGCAGGCGCCCACTGGAATCACAGGTCTCCTGGCCCTCCAGGCCCACTGGATCAGGACCTGCATTTAACAGGACCTCCAGGTGACGTGAGCCCAGCCATGCTGGCATCTGTGGGGGGGATTCCAGGCCCAGGCTGGCCTCCCCCACAAGCTGCAGGACAGGGGCTCCATGCTGGCCAGTGACCATGGGCCCTGGAATCCAGGGTTGGAAGGGAGAGTGCCTGAATGATGTCAGACTGCCCAAGGGGGTTCTGGGTAGGAATGGGTCTGTGCAAGGCAGCCGCTCACTGGGGCTTCTGCCCGGTATGAGAGCAGGTCCCTGGGAGCCCCATGGATCCAGCTCAGGGAGCATCCCAAGGAAACGAGGCTCTTGGTTGGAAGTCACTCTGGGGCTGAAACCCACTCGTAGGCTGTACTGAGGGTAGGCAAGGGATGACCGCAGACAAGCGTGCACAGGCTGCAGGAGCACCTGCAGGACAGGAGGGACCAGGGTGCGTGGGCACAGCCAGCTACAGGTGAGGCTGGCGCTGTGCAGCTCTCTGCAGAGCCCTTGCCTCCAGGTGTCCTCCGGTTGGGCCACACTGGCCTGTTCACCCTGGCATACCCCAGCATGCCAGCGCTGCCCTCCACACCCACAGGACTCAGTGGTGGCCAGGAGGGGTGCACTTTGCAACCATCAGCTGGCCCCATGACCCAGTCTGTGGGCTCCGGAAATGAGGCAGGAAGAGCTGATGAGGAAGCAGAGAATGCTGCAGGGGAGGCCAGGCCTCCAGCACAGGCGCCTCCCAGTTGACCGGAGCCCCTGCGAAGGAGCTGGTGCCCCCCGCGAAAGCTGGGCTGGGGAACAGGGGGCATCATAAGAGACACTGGTTTGGATACCACAGGCAGTGCAGGGTCAGGCAGCCACCACTGCCGAGCCTGCCTGGGTGCTGGCAGGGGCCACGGTCCTGGAGCTCCAGCAGGTGCAGTGGACACCGTATATGCATGACCTGCGCCCGCAGGACTAGGAACATGGTCTCGGAGAAGCAGGGGCTGGCACTTCAGGCTCCAGGGCTGGCCAGTTGCAAGGTCCATCCCACCCACAGCTCAGGATAAGGCAGAAGGGAGGCCCTGCCAGATGGAGGACCAGGCCGCCTCCGCCACCCGCCAGGAAGCTGCGGCCCTGCTGCTTAGACGCATCCAGGGGCATCTAGGCTCTGGGAGGCCTTGGAGGGGCCGGAGCTGGGTGGGCTCCTTCCCCCACTTGCTGGCCTCTGCCCTGAGCCTCCTACACAGATGCCCACAGTGCCCTGCAGTGCTGGACTCGTGGTGCCTGGGGCGCATGTGGGTTCCCATGGTCCTCAGGGGAGGCTGGCTCTGCAGACCCCGAGGACATCTGTGCCTCACCAGGCGAGTCTGGGTCCCTTTCCCAGAAGGAAGCTGGATGAGTATTTTGGTTTCTTGTTGGCGGCTGCAGAGCCCACAACTCCCTCCGCTCAGGAATTAGGGCAGGACCATTTTGGTTTCTGTATGCCTCCCCCCGGTTTAAATTGGATGCTCGAATCTTCCTCTTTTGTCCTAAATTTCCCTCTACCATTTAGTGCAGCTGTTAAGCAGCTGCTGCCTCAGTGCGAAGGTTGAGGGTCGAGCAGGCTGCAGTGACTCACCTCCTCCCAGGAGGGATGGCAGAGTCTTGGCCAACTCTGTTCTGGGTAGGTGTAGCAGCTCAAGGGACAGCCAATGTCCTTTGCAGGACACAGGAGAGAGCTGGACACACTTCCCAGAAAGGTGTCCAGGCTGGGTCAACAGCTAGAAATTCCTGGGTAAGATAAGTGGAAGAACTTCCAGGGCCAATAGTGGGGCTACCTTTCCAGGATGGGCAGCTACAACACAGAAAAAGGCGAGCACCATTCCTCCCTCTGAAGCATGGCATCCTGCCTGAGAAACCAGCTTATGGAGTGTGGGAGACCAACCTTGCTCGTGACTGAGTCACACTCCCCAGTTGGGTGCTGAGGCTCGCAGTCACAGAACTGTGGCAGAGCTTTCCCCATCCTTCTTGGGTTCGAGGGTCCGTGTCTCATGCATGGGTGTGTCTTGCTACAGCCCCATGAGTGAAGCTACGCTCACCTGTTCCTTTGTAATCTAACCCCTTGCCCTTGGATAGAATCTTCCAAGGAAGTGCCTTGTGTGTGTCCCCTTCTCTAACTGTGCCCTTGGGTGTGGCCTACCCAGGTGTCAGTCAACCTGCTGCTAGTGGACATCATGAGGATAGACTCAGCCCCCTGAAACCTGACCCCTTGCCTCATTTGAGTAGCTTCTCCTCAATAAAAGGGGTCAGCGCATGCTCTCACTCTTTCTCTTCCTGCGGACCCTTAAGGTCAGAGGAGCCGTCACAGTGACCCCAAAGAAAAAGGTATTTGTGTCTCTTGTGTGGTTATCTCATGCAGCCCAGTCAGCCCAGTTTACCTGGAGTGACCCCTGAGCCTTTTAGTCACGAGAACAGAAATCCGGCAATGGAGGTCTTGGTGACCCTCCACATGGTCATTCAGAAAGTGGGCGTTGAAGGCCCATGTACCAAGCTTCAAGGACACAAGGGACAATTGTGTGTCTTCACTCATTCATTCACCAAGAGTCTCTCAGAGGGTTGGTGTGTCAAAAGGCTGGCATCTTCTTGCACGCTGACCCTCAGGACACTAACCCAGGGACACGTCTCTGAGGACAAGACCCAGGAGTGGGTGTGCGCTACTGAGGGTCATCAGCCCCAGGAAGGCCTACAGCCCCGGCCTCCACCTTCCCTGGGGAAGTGTTAGCGGAAGGAGGGGAAGGGACAGCCCACAGTGCAGCTCTGATCCTGCCCAGCCCTGGCAGGATGGTGCCCTACCCTGGTCAGCCTGGCCTGGGCCCTGCCCACAGCTCCTCCTGCAGCTGTGGTCCAGCCTCCCAGTCCCTGCCCTGGCCTCCTGGGGTTAGCTGGTCCTGGAGGCTGCACCTCCTGCTGATCGGCTCCAAGACAGCGGCCAGCCGAGTGCGGGAACAGCCCCGGGGGCACTTGCCTGAGCTCTGTAGGGCAGACCTGTGTTGTGCAGGAGCTCAGGAATAAGGCTGCTAGTGTCACCTAGGGCTTCTAGAGCCCCTGGTGCTTTTGGAGAACACCCAGAGGGAGCACAGGACAGAGGGAGGCACGGCGGGTAATATGGTAACACACACGGGCATGACGGGCACACCTGGCTACGGCAGGAGGGGTGAGGGTCACATGAGGCTGCAGCCCCCCTAAAGGGCCCCGCGGGCAGTGGCAAAGGCAGGAACTGCCTCCGGACTTCGTCCAGAGGGATAATGGTGTTCATTAGGACGCCTGTGCATTACGGGAGCTGGGCAAACAGACGGGGTTATCGCATCACGATTTGAAAAACACACAAATAATTCATGTACCTATGATGTCATGGTGCTGCTGTAAATAATGAGTCCACACTAATACCTGGGTCTCATTGTCAAAGGGCTCCGCATCCTGGCAGGCAGGCGGGGGGCAGAGTCCCCCTCGGTCCGAAAAGCACAGCCAAGCCCACAGCCCGCTGCCCCGCTGAAGCTGAAGTGCCACCCCTCATCCACAGCAGGGAGCTAGGGCAGCAGCCCAGCGGGCAGCAGCGCCCACGCCTGCACTTGAGGCAGGACAGGCACCGGCCGTGCCCACAGGAAAGAGCCAGAAACCCACGTGCTCTGTCGTGTGAATCTGCTCAGGAGAGCACTTAGCTGCCAGAGTAGCCGGGGGGGGGGGGGGGGGGGGGGGCGGTGAGCAGGGGACGTGCAGGGACTCCAGACCAACCCAAGGTTACCTGGGGGCTCCCAGGAAGACCGGAGTCCTCCTGGCGCAACAGGCTGCATCTGCCCAGGGCCAACTCCCACCTCTTCATCTGGGCTTCATGAGCTGGTCCTTGGCTCCAGACCCCAGGAAGGCCTCACTCAGGCCTGGCTTCTGAGGAGGCAGTACCCACTGCAAAACCTGAGTCTTCCAGGGGTCCCCAGCTCCTGGCTCCCAGGCTCAGGGTGGCCGTAGAGCAGGGATGTCCATCCAGACTGTCCAGAGAGAGGAGGGACCCCTACCAGAGTGGCAGGGACCCCCAGCCACACCACCGTAGAGTGCGGGTCGGACCACCTGGCTGAGCCAGCCATCTCCAGGTGCCGTCGGCCAGCCTGGACTTGATTGATCTCTGGATGAATATTCATGTGGCATTCAGCAGGATGTCATTAATATTCTGAGAAAGCAGAAAGCCTATCCGTGAATGGCGGTCGATATGCAGCTGATGGCCAAGGTGGCAACTCAGCGGCCGCCTCAGAGCTTGGAGGGTGGGGCAGGACTGCCCTTCCCACCCACTGCGCCCCCTGCTCTGCTCCTGTGACCTGACCCCACCTAGCCACTTCCCCCTGAGCCGCTGCTGGCTCCTCCAGCCTCCCACCCCCAACCCCCCCTGCTTCAGCCCCTCACCTGGACCCTCTCCCACCTCTGTCTAGGTGTTTGTCCCCTTCCCATGGCTGCACTATGACAGGGGCATTGGGGCCTCACATGGATGCTTCAAGCCGGTGACAGGTTCCACTTCCCAACCAGAATTGGCCTCTTCCTTCCCCAAGCCCTGGCTTGGGTCAGTGGCCCGTACCAACACCCCTGGCCTGACCCTGTGCCCACAGTTAGAAGTGAATCCAATCTGCGGCAGACAAAGCAGCGTGCAGGGCCCTTGGCTCGTTCCTGCTGCGCTCCCACGCCCTGGGAGACCCCTGGACCCCAGCTGCTGCCCTGGCTAGCTCAGGATGAGACTCAGCACAGGGCACTCCTGCCTCTTCAACCCCCAGCTGTGGTCAGGAGGGCAGGTGGCCACAACTGTCCTAGCCAGAGATGGACAGAGGACCTCTGCCCAACTTGACCAGGGCTCTGGAGACTGGCCCTGGTGGGGGCTGGTAGCTGCTGAGAGCTGGATTAGGACTGTAGCCAGAGGCCCCCAGACAAGCTCCTGCCCCGGTGCCCACCCACACCCTGCTTCCTGGCTGCTCTTCTGCAGGAGGCTCGGGATGACAGTGTGAGGGCCATGGGGGGCAGGGAGCAGGCCACAGGGAGCGGCACCTGCAAGCTCTGCAGCTTTAGGCGGCCACCCCACCCCCAGGCGCAGCGTGGGCCACACACCTAGAGCCACACCACCCAGCCGAGGTCCCGTGTGACACAGCTGCCAGCAGCCCAGGCACACTGCCCAGCTGGGTGGGGGAGGGGCACAGGGCCCTGGAGATGAATCAGCGGCTCCCGAACAGTCCCAGCCCGGGCAAGGATGCTGGGGGGCAGCTCCCTCTTTGGGGAACTGTCGGGAGGCAGCCAGACTGCTGGGGATTCCTGGACAGTTGCCCCTGCTGCGCACCCGCCTGGGAATGCTGCTTCCCAGGAGCCAGTGCCCAGCTCCGAGCCGCTGTGGGAGGAGGAGAGGGCCTTCCTGGGAGGAGCTGGTGCAGAGAGGGACCCTTCTTCCAAACAAGGCCAAAAAGGGAGAAGAGAAAAGCAGGCTGGCCACTGTGGACCGCTCAGTTCCCCTCCCCGGGAAACGCTGAATCAGCACTGGAAGGCACGCTGCCACCGCTCCGCCCTCCCCCCTCGCACACTGGCAGGGACAGGGCCGTCCCAAGGTCAGCTCCTTGACGCTGGCTCCTCAGTGCCTGCAGCAGCACTGGGGGTGTTCCTGGGGGGCTGTCAGACCAGGCCCCCTGCTCACACCCCCACCCCACTGAGACTTTGCCCCTCCACCCGGGAAGGTCACCTCTTGCCCCGTGTTTGCTTTGGGTCTCTGCCAAGGGCTGCAGACAGGGCACAGAGACGACTTCACCATCCACCCTGTGCCTGGGGACTGGGCAGCCCCTAGCCTGTCTCCAGTGAGCATCTCATTTCTAGAAATCCCCAAGCTCCAGCCTTCTCGCCACCCCTGTCCTCTGCTGGCTCCTTGGGTCTGGATTTTCCTCTTCTCCAAAGACCCCATGTCCTCCACTCCAGGAGGTGGGTGGGTGAGGTTGTCCTGTGTGGTGGACAATGGAAGAAAGCTAGGCTTGAACCCCTGCCCATGGACCGGCTGGAAACCAAACCCAACACAGTCAATGGCAGGTGGCTGTGGCCCTGGCCTCTCCTCGTCCCCCCCTCCACCCCTCATTGCTGTCCTCTGCTCCTCCTCCTCCTCTGCTGGGATCCTGTTCCTCCCATCTCCTGCCCAGAAGCACCTTCCCCAGAGCCCCAATTCCACCGCCAGCCCCACAGCTACCCGTGGACCTGGGACCTCTGCCTTGGTTGGGTATGTTCTTGGTGGTCTGGCCCCGGGCTGCTTCCTCCCCTCTGCTCCACACGCCAGGAAGATGGCTCAGGCCTCAGCGCCTCTCCCACACTGCTCCACCTGCTGCCCACCCACCACCACTGCCGGGCTGCAGTCACCGGCATCCTCTCAGCCAGCACCTGGGTTGGGCAGGTCTCCCTGTGGGGTAGCCTCTTGGTCTTCATGTCCCTGCTCTCCCACCACCTACCTGATAGCAGGTGGCCTCCTGCCCACTCCCTCCCTAGCCTTGGAGATGTCCCTCTGCCTCTCCTGACCATTTCTACCTCACGGGCAGTCTGGGCCACTTGAGGGGGTGGGGAGGCAGCTGGATGGACAGTTTACTCAAGTGGGGTCAAACCTGTCCCCTAAGCCACCTCCCTGCAGAGCTGGCACCACTGCCCTCCCAGGCCAGGTCTGTTTCAGCACCTCCCCTGCCCTCTACTCCTCCCCACCCACTGCTGTGGCCTCCAAGGACGCTGGCCATCCCCATTTTTTCACAGGGACTTGGAGTCCTTAATGAGCAAATAGATTTGCTCTAAATAAGGCATTTCAGATGAATTCCCAGGCCCAGGGACATAGCTCTCGATTGTGTCCCCACCGATGGAAGCACAGCCATTGTTGGGGGTCCCTGGTCTGCCCCCCAGGTGTGCTTATCCAGTCCTACAGCACTGACAGGTCTGTGTGCCACACGGTGGTCAGAGGCTCGGGGGCAGTGCCTCAGAGCTGTGGTTCTGCAGCCCCAGGAGGCTCCTTGAAAGGGACCTCAGTCACCTGGGGCCCACATGCTCAGTGGCCTCATGGGGCTGCAGTGTGGATGGAGCAGCCCCTGTGCAGTCTGGACAGAGGCAGCCTGGTTAACAGTGGGCACGAGGACAGGGCTCAGGGCTTCAGCACCTGCCTGTCCTGTGTGCAAGACCCCGGGCTTGACCCCAGCCCCGCGGAAACAGCAAGATTCCCCAGACCCGTGGAAGACAAGGCCGGCCAGCAGCTGCTGGGAAGGTGGTGTCCCCCTGGGCATGTCAAGCAGCCTAGCAGGGTCCATCGTGGGCACAGCCACCCTCACGCCTGGCTGACCCGGGCCCAGCTTCGACACCCCCAAGATCCTACTGCATCTGGAGCCTGGGACACACAGGGCAGTCAGAAGCCCCGATACTCAAACCTGGCCCCTCTGTTCCCATGCTGCCCCGGGACAAAGTTGTCTCATCCAGAAACAGTGGGAGGGTCTCTCTGTCACTAACCTGTTCCCTTCTGTAACTTTCTGGCCATAATGGCTGAAATCAGGTGTGGTGGTAGCCTCAGAGCTGTAAGAAGTCTTTGTGGGTGGGAGGACCGGAGTGTGGACTTCCACTCCACAGAGGCCAAGTTCCTCACGAAGAGAAACTCCTGTAGTCTGAGGTCTTTTTGGTTGGTGATTCTATCCTTAAAAGCAGATAAATATTCTGAGCTTTAAGCAATCACTCCATCAACGTGTTAAAAAAATAGGTTTAATGCAGGTGGCTCATCTCATTAAGACACTGGGCAGCGGGGTGCAGCACGCAGCGGTCCTGTCGCCCCTGGCATGGTGTTTACATTCAAGGCAGCACAACCAGCCCCTCCTGGGTTCTGGAGCACCCACCTCCTCCTCCTATGCCCTGGAGGGGCTCTGCCCATTCTGTGACAGGAGTCAGTGAGCGTAAACAAAGCGGCTTGAGGAAAGCGCATGACCTAGTGCAATAGATTCTCTGCAGCAGGAGAAAAGCGGGTCTGGGAAGCTCTGCGCCCGCCCTCCGGCTCACAGGCGCCCTCTGGAGCCTCCCTCTGGAAGAGCAGTGGACGGAGGCTGGCTACAAACTACAGCGCCATCTGTGGCCAGGAGCTTCTGCTTCCCTAAGTTGCTCTTCAGGGCACACAACTGTCCTCACAGATCCCCGGCCACTGGTCTGTCTGGCAGGGCAAGTTTAAAGGGGCCACCACCCAACCCAGGAAGTGGGGACAACTTGGGGTGAAGCAAGTATTGACCAAGTAGCCATCCTCAGGGTCAGGCTAGTGTCCTACACCTTACGTAACTGACCAGAGCCCCTTCAACACAGGAAGCTAGATCAGGGGCCCAGGTGCTCCCTGCTCCGAGGACACCCTGCCTGTCCCTCAGTCACACTCTCACACCTGGATGCTTCAACAGCCACAGCAGGGTGGGGACAGCGCTGGGGGAGGCTCTCTGTGGTGGGCCTGGCCCACCCCCGGAACCTGCTCCAGAAAGGCAGGTCTCAGTGCTGGGTGCTGTCTCACAGGAAGACAGGCCAAAAGCCTGTTCCCAGACACCCCACGCTCGCAGCAGCATGCAGTACAGGGAACATTCTCAGCAGGCCTGGCCGGGTGGAGGTAGAAGGAGCTCTACCTGGCTCCCACACACCCTGGGATGCCCCTGAGCCAGGGACCAGCCAAGGCTGTCTGCACTCCAGCCAGACTGCATCTGAGCCATCCAAGGGGACCCACACAGCCCCTCAGGGTGACAGGCAGGAGGGAGGGAGTGGGCAGCTGTGAGACAGTGCAGTGTCTGCCAGTGGAGGCCAACACTGACCAAGGCCAGGATGGGCTGAAGGTGTGCAGGAAGAGGGCCAAGCAGCCAGGGGGTACCCTGTCCAGATCTGCTCCTGGGCAGTACACCCATGTCTAGGGTCTCCCAAACCACCGGTAGGGCCTAACTGTGGGGTGTGTGTCACAGAGACTCTCAAAGTGTAGAACAGACAGAAGCCACCCCACAGGACGACCTGGAAGGAGGTGAGCAGACCACCACAGAGCCAGAAGCCCAGCCAGCAGGGGACACAGAGGCCAGCAGAGGGGCAGTGGTTCCTATCACAGAATAGTCTCAGCCCTTTTCTCCCCCAAAGGGGAGCATGTTCTGCAGTGGTCGCCTATAGGACGCCGGTGCACAATGCCCTGACCAGCCCACCCCATCAAGTCAGGCGGAGGCCACGCCCTCACATGTCCACAAAGACCATAAAGCACCAGCCCAGGCCCCCGACCAGCAGCATGGTCACGTGGATGCCGTAGATGAGCAGCTCGTTCATGAGGCGGAAGTCCACCCGCCGGCGGCCCAGGAGCAGCAGCAGCACCGACAGCTTGCGCTGGAAGCGCAGCAGCACTCGCACGCCCAGGTACTGCAGGCAGAAGAGCGCGGCCAGCGCGCCCCAGAGCGCCGCAGTGAAGAGGCTGCAGCTGAAGTAGAGCAGGAAGCGGATGAAGCCGTAAAGCCAGCGCGTCTTGACGTACACGTCGAAGTTGTTGTACTTGGTGCGCGCCAGGTGCGAGGCCCTCACTGGCCCGCAGGCTGCGTGCAGGCAGGTGGTGTGCGGGCCGTGGAAGGAGCGCACCCGTCGTGGGATGGGCATGACAGGCATTGGCCCCGGCGGCAGCGGCGGTGGCGCTAGCTCGTAGTGGCGGTGCAGCCTCCAGGAGGCAGTCAGCATGGGTGTCATGGGCGCCTAGGCCTTGGAGACCTCAGAAGAGGCGTGGTCCTGGGGGGAGACACAAGGAGGGCATCAAGTCAGTCTGAGGACATGGTGAGGGTGTCTCTCCCTGAGAAATCAGCCCGCCAAGCAGGCTCAAATGCCAGGCCTGGAGCTCAGGACTGGGACTCAGTCCCCACCTTTCCTTTTTACAAACCCTCCTGAGGATTCTTCCAAGGGACCCACAATGTAAAATCCAGAAGTGGCACTTTACCCACAATGCTGAGCAAGGCCAGGAAAGTGACCATGGCCCCCTCACCCAAGAGGGCCTCCCTGAGAGCAGTGACAAAACAGTTGGGGTCCAGACAAGCAGAGTCTGGCTCAGCTCACTCCTTTCCAAAGGCTTCTCACAGTCACCGTTCTCTAGATTTGTCTTGCTTTAATTTTGTATGTCTACTATTGCTCAAGACTTCCGCGGATTTCAGGGACAACAGTCCTTGAAGGCCATTCCACAAGGAACAATAAGATTAGGATGAGGAACAAGATGCAGATAGATGGGGACTCTGGAGTCACCTGGTGGGGCCTGAGCCCTGGTGGTGTTATTTCTTAGGAATGTTCTGGGGCAGGTTACTTGAGCACAGGCTCCTGCTCTGTAAGCAGGGGGGGGGGGGGCAACAGCTCTATCCTCCCAGGGTTGCCTGAACCAGGGAGGATACCTGGGGGTGTCATGGCAAAGCAGGGCCACAGGGTTGGGTCCATGCTGTTTGCCACGGGATGCAGCAGCCCCTCAGACTGGGCTACAAAAGAAAGGAGAAAATGGCACATGGCTCTCTAGTTGCACCTAGTAAATGCCATTTACAACTTGCTTCGATAATCTGTGGAAGGAAACAGCAAATTGAGAGTTCAGGATGTAGAAAATCCGATAACGAAAGTTAGTAACAAGGCATTCAAAAGCTTCCACGTCCTCAGATGGACTTCAATCTAGCTCCCCCTCCCGGACACAGGTCCAGAGCAAATGGCTGCGCAGCCAAAGGCACTCAGGGGGCGGATACCCTGATCCGTCCCGTGCCCAGTCCGGGCGCTTCTGCAAAGCTTTACCCAGTCTCCAGTCGCTGCGGGGATAGGACAACGCCCTCGTTTGGGCGTGTCACTGTACCCCGCGCAGAAGGCTCCATTCTGCTCCAGCCACCCGGTGCCTCGGCAGGTGCACTGGTGGCTGCGAGACAGCACAGCGGAGCCGGCAGGTGCATAAGGCTGAGCGCCGGGTGCCGGGTGCTCCACACCACGAGCCTCCCTGCAGACCACGCTCGGCCCGCGGACCACCACACGGCCACCCTCCCCGTGCCCATGAATGCCAAGGGGCGCAGGGGGCCACGCGCAGGCGCGTCACACTCGGAAGCCCCGCGGGCCGCGCGCGACCCCGGCCCGTCGCCCAGGGCATCTGCGGGCGCCACTTCCGGGCGTCGGCGCCGCGCGTTGCCCTGGAGACGGCCCGCGGCCAGGTCCCGCCCTCCCCGCCGGCCGCTCACCCGGTGCCTTCTTCGCGGCGGCGCCGGCGTCCTGGACCAGGAGGCAGGCCGGCGGTGTTGGGGACTGGGCCTGCGGGCGCCCCTCTCGCCCGAAGCTCCGAGAGCAGGACGACTGCATTCTGCCGAGAGTTCCGAGCGCTGGCGCGGCCCCTCACGCGTCCCCGGCTGGGGCAAGCCCGGAGGGGAGGGCGTGCCCGGGCCCGGCCGCCCGAGGCGTTTGGCCCAGCGTGGGAGCCGTAGCGCCGTCCCTCCGCGGCCACCGTAGAGCGGGCTTCCCGCCCCCTCCGCTCGCGCCGGCACGGCGAAGCCTCGCTGTGCTCGTTTTGGCCTCGCGCGAAGCGTCCCAGAACTCGATTCTGTCACGGCGCGCGCGTACGAGCCGCGAGCGGTTGTGACGTCACCGCCCAGGCGCAGACAAGGAACTGCGCAGGCGCAGACAAGGAACTGCGCGGGCCTGAGGGCTCGGCAGTGCGCAGGCGCGCTCATGCGTTGGGCCGCACCCCCACCCACCCCACTCCCCCGGGAGAGTTCGGCGCGCGCGTCCTCGACGCTGCGGGGGAGCTGGGCTGACCGAGTATGAGCTGCTCCCCGGAGGCGGGAGACCCCCCCGGAGGCCGGAGGCCGGGCGGCGGTGGGCAGTGCAGCAGCCGAGCGGGTTTACCAGGGCTGTCGGCGGCGAGCTGGGAGTGACACCGCGCGGGGTTCCCTAGAGCCCCAGAAGGAAGTTGGGTCGGGCGTGGTGACCCTAATTGTAATCCCAGCGGTTCGGGATGCTGAGGCAGGGGGATGACTAGTTCGAGGCCAGCTTGAGCAATTTAGGAAGACCCTGTCTCAAAATGAAAAGGGCTGGGGATGGAGCTCAGTGGTAGAACGTCCCTGGGTTCACTCCCCAGTAACACAAAAAATATAATGAGGGTGGATCCTGCAGGCCAGCCAAGGCCCTGCAGGCGACAGAGGTCGCGGACAGGGGTGTGCTGGAAATGTCCACAGGGTCAGACCACCCATGTGAGTCTGGAAAGCTGTGGCCCTTCAGAGTTCCCCCATTGACCCTCCGGCCCACTGCGGTCCAGTCACAGGGTGCAGGCTGTTCAGGTGGCAGAGCTGGGTGACAGGCTATTGGGTGGAGGCCCTTGAGATAAGGGCTCCCAGCAGCTGGAAGAGCCATCTGGGGCTGGGGCCGGCTCAGTCTCTACTGTGCAGGAGAGGGCGAGGCCCCTCTGAGGACCAGAGAGCCTTTACCCAGCCTGAGCTGGAGTCTAAAAACTGACTGGACTAGTGAGGGCCCCTGGGAGAGCACCGGGAGCCGGTTCTTCAGTGACCAGCAGAGCTCTCCCCAGAGAAGCCTGGGCCATTGCTTCCCCACACTGTACACATGTGAACACAGAAACAGTGAAACAGGGCCCTGATGGCTGGGTTTAATTGTCTCTTTTAAGGGCCTGTTAAGATCAGACCAACCAGTGCTTGCCTCTCGTGCAGCATTGGGCTGTGTCCCTGGCCTGGACGAGGCGTGGGCCAGCAGGAGGCTGCCTGTCTGCCACTCTGGGCTTCGAGCACACTGGAGGCAGTCACCCTATGGAGCAGCAGTCACCCTGTGGAGCAGCTCTTCCCCTGCCCTGTGCCTTCATTTGGGGCTCCCTGGCTCTCCCTTAGTGACCCCACAGCCGTTGGCTCCAGCCCTTTCAGCCCCCCACATCCTGTTGTGCATAGTTGGGGAAGAATACAGGGCTGACTCCAGAGAAGGTCGTCCACCCACACTGCCCCTCGGTGGGAAACATGAATAGAACAACCTGCTGGAGGTGCCCACCATCTTGCAGTGAGGAAGGATGAGGGTGGATGGCAGGTGGGTGGCAGGTGTGCAGACTCACCATAGGCCAAGGCCCAAGGCGGGGTGGCACAGACTGCCCTCCTTTCAGATGAGCAGTACTACCTTCCAGGTGTTGTGAGGGTCTGTTGAGGGCTGTGGGTGGCATCAGTCCCCAAGAGACTGATTGACCTAAGGATGGGTGAAGTCACTGCCATCTGCGCCCACTCTTGAGAGACCTGGGTGGACTGCACAAGCCAGGTGAAGCAGGCCTTTGAGGATGGCCCACCAGGGCTGTGGGTGCATTATTCGGTCGAAGTCCTGAGGCAGGGGGATGTCTGCAGAGCGTTTTCATTTACTTTAGTTTCAGAGGTCATTTTCACTTTTTTTTTTTTTTTTTACACATTTCCGTGCCTATTCTTTTCACTGTTATAAAAAAGCTTTTGGGAGAGAAATTAAGGAGGCATGTATCACTTGGAGCAGCCACAACATCCCCTGCATTAGAATCTCTTCAAGGAGACCAGGACCCTCCCCAAGGCCTCCAGGTGGGGACTTCAGGTCCCCTGGTGTGCTTTCCAGGGACGTGGCCAGTTTGGTCTTGCTCTGAGGTCTGTCCCACTACCCTGTCACCTTGTCTGTAGCTAATGGCCCTGACTCTCCTGTTAGGCATCTATCCAGTTGGCCCCAGCCCCAGGTCATTGCCAGCACCACCAGCGTGTGTGGCCAACCCCTGCCCATCCTTCTCTCAGAGGTCCAGGTGTCACTTAGGGCTGGAGGGTGGTGAGAGCCCCAGGAGAAAGAGACTGGTGTGACCTGGGCAGGGGTGTTGGGTGGGGAGCTGCAGAAGCTGCAAATTCCTCCACCTAGGACTAATTTCAGGCCTGCTGGTCCCTGTGGAGCCGATGCGGGCCTTCTCTTATTGTCCTCAGGACTGACTCTGGCTGTGGCCACTCCTTTGGCACTCTTCCTGGCTGCCCTGCAGAGCCCCAGCCTCCCGTAGCTCCCTCCCTGTCCCATGCTCACACTGGCCCCTGTCTTGTGGAAGGGTCTGAGGAGCTTGGTGGTATGTGGCCCTGGTCCTCCTGCCACCGTGGTGGAGCTGAGCATAGCCAGGAAGCGTTGGAAACTTCCCAGCAGCAGGTGAAGGGCGACGGGTTTTTAAGAAGCCTCTTAAAATGCACCTCTTCCCTGGGCTGTGTGTCTTCGGCCCTCGGGTTGATGGTTTTGGGGGCATTTCTGTCTCCCCTCCAGCTGCCACACATCCTGGGGTGGCTTGTCCCTGACTTGCCCCTTCATGCCTTCCTTGTATGAGTCTCTGTTCCTCCTCCACCTGCCAACCTCTGCTCACCCTTCAAGACCCCTCTGGAAGATCCCTGCCTCTGCGAGGTTGCCTGCAGCCTCCCTGTCACCACCTCCCTGGCCCCCAGGCTCCCTCGGTTCCTCTTCTATCCCAGGAGGTGAGCCAGGGAAGCTCCAGGAAACGCCCCCTACCTTTACCTTGTGCCCTGCTGTCATGACTTCACTCCTGGGAAGTTCTGGAAGCCACCTACTGAACTGAGTCCATGACCTCCACCCCAGGACCTGACCACAGCTGGGCCCTCCCAGTGTGCCCTGTGCAGCTCAGCGGCCTGCCCGAAAGGCCCTCCAGCAGCTTATCTTGCTGTGGAAAGGTAGCTAGGGTCCCCATCTCGGTCCTCACTCCTCCCAGTGTAGCTCTGAGCGCCGGCCTGGCGCCACCTGCTGGGATGGCCTGAGAAGCAGGGATGGGGCTGGGGAGGGGCGCCAGTGCAAGGGAGGCCTTCAGCCTGGGCTGGGAACTCGGCACAGGCGGGATGGACGCTCACATGTGCAGGGCCTGTGGCTACTTAGCGCCTTCGCAGCAGAGTGGCAGAGGTGAGCAGCTGCCTCAGGGACTCACTGGCCCCCTGTGCCTAGAATACCTGTGGTCTGGCCTGGCTTGGCCAGGGGCAGCTGCCAGTCCACAATTTGAGCAGCAGTCCCTCGCTCCATTGGTACACAGGTGCTGGGCAGGCTTGCCCACGCCTGGGAGAGCTGAGAGGAGGGGTCCTGCCTGCCGGCCTGGGAGAGCTTTGCACCTGCCCCCATACCATCTGCCAGCTGGGGGTAGGTGCAGGGATAAGGACACCTGGCGCTTTGCCTAGCCAGGTGACTTCTGGGCCTGATATGACCAGCTCTTGCTGCTAGATCAGTTGTGACCCACTGAAGGGCTTGTGAGGGGGAGGGAAAGGGAGACAAGTGACATCTCCTGGGCCTTTTTTTTTTAAAGAGAGAGTGAGAGAGGGGGACAGAGAGAGAGAGAATTTTAATATTTATTTTTTCTTAGTTCTCAGCAGACACAACATCTTTGTATGATCGAACCCGGGCCGCACGCACACCAGGCGAGCGCGCTACCGCTTGAGCCACATCCCCAGCCCCCTTTTTTTTTTTAATTGGTGATGCTGGGGATGGAACCCAGGGCCTTGCACATGCGGGGCAAGCCTCTGTTGCTGAGCCCCATCCAGAATCTCCCAAAGTCTTTTGTGTGTGTGTGCTGGAGTGTGAACCCAGAGGCACTCTACCACTGAGCCACACCCTGCCCTTTTTAGTTTTTATTTTGAAACACAGTCTCAATAAGTTGCTCAAACTGGCCTCAAACTTGCCAAAGCTGACCTGGAACTTGTGATCCTCCTGCCTCAGGCTCCCAAGTCACTGAGTTCTCCAGGGTCATTTTCAAACTGACCCTCCTGGGGGAGGCCCAGTGTGGCTTCAAGCTCAATGATAATCCCCCTCCACCCCACCCCGCTTCCAAGAAGTGCTGAGGAGCCCAAGACAGGACAATGTGAGGGACACGCTGTCTTCCTGCACAGCCACCCGTGCCTCTTCTGCAGCCCATCCCGCTTGCCATCAAGGTAGGAGTCTACTTCCCCCCCCCCCATGGTGGTCCACCTTAGCGACTGGCCTGGAGTCAGAGGAGGCCCAGAGGACTGTGCTGTGTGGTTCTGGGCTCTCAGAGAAGCCGGCTGTTCTCTCAGCCTCCTGGGCACTGCTCCCTCTGGGCACCAGCTGCTATGCTGGGAAGTCTCATGGGGAGGCCATGAGAGGGGTGCCAGTGGGTGACCAGCCGGCCATCTGAACTGTAAGTACAGGAGTAAGGCCCTGTGGGTTCAACCCCAGTACCAAAGAAAAGTGTGGTGGATGGGGTGTGGCGACTTCTGAGCTGGGCCACAGAATGCCTGGGTTTCCGCCTCCCTCAGCTGCCATGCTGGGTGGGTGTTCTAGCAGTCCTGCTCCCGGCCTGCTCAGGAGGAGCTGAGGCCTCCACAACAGCCAGCCATCTGGGAACAGACCCTGAGCCCCTGCGAGGCTGCATAGGGCTAGCCCTCGGGCATCCTCTCTGGAGCTTCCCGAGAGACCTGAGCCTGACCCACCTTGGCATGGGTCAGTCTGACGACAGAACCGGAGACATTCAAGGTGCTGCTATGGAGTGAGTTGTGTCCCTCGTTCATGTGCTACAGCCTGACCCTCAACACGTGCAAAGCTCCCTAGGATGGGCCCTGCTATGGTTGATCTGTGATGTCCCCCAGAAGCTCATGAGAGACAGAGCCGGGACGCTCCAAGATCAGATGATAGCCTGTGAGAGCCACGGCTGCCTCAGTGGGTCATCCCCTGGACTAGACTAGCTGGTATATAGGGTGTGGCTGGAGAGGCTGGGTCCCGGGGATGTGCCTTTGGGGTTATATTTTGTCCCTGGCCTGTAGCTTGCGCTCTCTCTGCTTCCTGGCCACCATGAATGACCAGCTGTCTCTGCCAGGCCCTTCCTCCATGATGCTCTGCTTTACTTCAGGCCCAGAACAATGGATCCGGCCAGCCATGGACTGAGCCTCTGAAACCACGAGCAAAAATGAACTTTTCCTCCTCTAAGTTGTTCTACGACTTTTGGTCTCAACAATGAAAGCTGACTAAGACCGTGATCCACTAGTGTGACGAGCGGTTGTTAGTGTCTCAGTCTAAGGCACAGCTGGGTTCCATCAGGTCTATTTTATTGATGCTCATCACACTTCAGACACACATCCTGATTCTGAGTCCTAACTGAGGCTACCCAAGGGTCCCAGATGCTCACCTGACATGGGTCCTAAGTCGGGGTCTCTGGAACTAGATTCAAGCTGGAGGAGTCTGGTGGGGAGACAGCAGCGACGGAGACCTCCCTCTGTCCAGGTCCTGTTGGTCCCATTGCCCCCCGGAGTCTGGGTTTTAAGTCCTAGTTCAGTTGTGCTTGCAGCAGTGCAGACGCTGACATCACTATCTAGGTCTGCCTGGGCCGCAGTTGGCCTCGGTTCTGCCACTCACATCACATCAGGGGCACGTTGCTTATGGTCTTTCCTCCACACACACTCGAATTAATACAACCAACAGTAACCCTGTGCATTCCTGGCACTCAGGTCAACTAGGACCAGTGGTCAGGACAGAGGCACACCACAGGGTGACCGCGTGAGGGCAGAGGGAGGAGATGGCTGTGCAGGGCCTGAGGGCAACAAACCTCTCGCTTAGACCCCTCCCCTGCGAGGGGGGCTTCCTCACTGCTCCTGGCTGCCTTGTCCTGGGGCGAGTGGCCAGCCTGAGAAGGGAGCACACCAGCTGTGCGTGTACCAGGCACTTGTTGGTCTCTGTGTCACTGAACCCAAGGGCACTGGGTACCACAGCTGATGGCTGCTCCTGTCCCCTTTTACAGGAGACCAAGGGACTAGTAACTTGCTCAAGGTCACAGGGTCGTGAGGGGCAGGACCTGTGCCAACGCTCTGTGCCTTGCTGGCCACAGCACAGGCCAGAGCTCTGCTCAGAGAGCCCTCTTGGTGACCAGGAGCTACACCCACAGCAGCCCCCTGCTTCCTCGGGTAGAGGCCCGAGGCCATGGACCCCCTCCTCTGCACCCCACCTTTCCCTCCATGTGATGGCTCACCTGTGCCCCTTCTTTCCAGTGGCCTGAGCTCCTCCCTGGGACAGAGACCACCTGCCGCAGAGCAGCCCCACGTGTGCTTGGCTGTTGCTTAGAGTGCGGCCTTGTGCTGGGCATTCGGAACGGAGGCTCCAGGGCCCTGGGGGGCGGCAGGCCTGGCCAGATCACAGACCAGCCCTGGTCCAGGGAACATCCCTGGGATCTAACCTAGGGCCACTCTTTCATCTTCCCTGGGGCTGGGGTAAGGCTGGGGGTAGAGCATTTGCCCAACATGAGTGAGGCCCGGGCTCCTCCTCAGCACCAAAAGGGAAAACAGGGAATCTATGGCAGGAAGCCCTCTGCCAAGGCCGGGGCCGGGACAGACTCAGTGCTACCCCTGGGAAGCCGAGAAACAGCAGGCCTCAGTCAGCGGCCCCGGAGGGCAGGGCTGCTCTGTCTCCTTGTGGTCCTGGCCTCCCACAGGCAGCAGGACCCCCCTTGGCTGTTAGGTGACCCAGATGTGAAGGGGCCCCAGGAGCTGGTGCTCCCTCTCCCAGGGCTGCCCGCGTCCCAGACCCAGGCCTGGGCTCTGATGCCTCTGTGCTAATTTCACAAAAGACTCGAGTTGAACTCCTGACTGAGCAGCTTCACTTTGACAGGACTGAAGATTTGTGACAAGGCTGATCATCACCCCAGAGCGTGGGTGATATGCAGGCTCCAGGGAACCGGCTAGCGGGTACATTTTATGGCTTGCTTGGAAGACAAACGCAGGCATTTATGTGTCACTTGTTGCAGTATAAATGCTAACTTGTACTTCTTTCAAAACTTTTAATGAATTGTATGCATTCTGGAGGATTTATAGGATGAGTGGGATGGCCCAAAATGTTACTTTAAACATATTTGTCACTTTGGAAACAGCACCAAAAAAATCTGGAAGATATTGCACTCAGAAATAAATCATAAATGGATGCATCTGAAAAGAGGTTTATTTTGGTCGTTAATGGTTGATGGGCCCCCCAGTGCAGGATTTAAAGTTAAATTATGCAAAATCAAAAACAAACCCTATAATACTTAATCAAACATGCATAAAACTGTCAGGCCCAAATAAATTCTCTCAATTAACTCGCTTCAGATTGTGATTGCATTCACTAATTTAATCAGCCTCAGAGTGAGGTGGAGGCCGGGAGAAGATGGACTCGGTGAGCATGCCCCTCAAGGGGCCAGGGCAGCAGGCTGGTCCTGGCCACAGAGAATGCCGTTCTTTTACTTTTTTCGCATTGAGGCTCGAAGCCAGGCCAGTGCTCTGCCCATAGGCTGCACCCCAGCCCGGGCTTTCCCCACTAAGGAGGCTGTTTCCTCTTCTCTCCCCAGGAGGCAGACTCCCCCATCGGGCACAAGGCTTCCCTCCACCCCTGCCTCCGTCCAGGAGCAGGCGTCCTCCATGTGGGTCACCTGGCCTGGCCAGACTTGGAAGAAGGCCACCATGCCTTTGCTGGCTCCTCTGGCCTCAGAACAGGAGTGTGCCTGCCTGCGCGGCTCCGTTCCCACCCTCTCCCCCTGCTCTCCCCCTGCTGCCTCAATTCATCCCGGGTTGTGTCTCTTGGGAGATAGAGGTGGTGGCAGGTGGGTGGGCACTCCAGGGAAGAGTGCTAGAGAGCCTGCTCCTGGGCCTGGGGGGATGTGGCCGTCTCAAGGCCAGGGCCCAGTGGTGGCTCCTGTGCCACCTGTGCTGTGGGCACTCGTGCAGCACCCCATGACCATCTGGCTCCCTTCAGATGCTGCAAAGCTGGCCATGTCCCAGGAAGCGCAAGTCCCAGCAGCCACGGCACCTTGAGACCTGCGGAGTGCGGGGTGCATGCTTTACAGATGGGGTTGGGGTCGCATGGCCGTTCTGTCTGTCTGGGGCCTTAGGGGCTAGCTCCAGCAGAGGCAAGTCTACCCGCACCCCCCCATGCTGCAGTCGGGGAGGGAGGAGAGTCCATGGGCGGGCGGACAGCGTGCCTGAGAGGCTAGACTTGGTCTTTCCTCCCAGCTGCTGCCTGTGTCTCAGGACCCCCATCTCTGAACCCCCTGGGGACCCCCCCCCACCTCATTGCTCTGGCCCCTGGCCCTTCCCGCGTTTTGGTGGAGGGTTTCTGTGGAACCATCAGCAGCCTCTGGCGATCCATGCTGGGCAGTAAGACGGACAGACCCTGGGGACATTCTGCTGAGGGAAGAGCCCAGACACAGGACAGAGCCTGTGTGATATATCAGTCTTGAGCGGAGGTGGAGTGGCGGGTGAGCAGCCCTGTTTGTGGGGACAGTGTTCATGGGGACCGAGTTTCAGTTTAGGAAGATGAAAAAGTTCTGGAGCTGGTCAGAGGTGGCAGCTGCACTGTGGTGGATGCACTCAATGCCACTGAGCTGTGCACTTAAAAAAGGACCAAAATGGTGGATTGGGGGATGTGGCTCAGTGGCGGAGTGCTTGCCCTAGGTTAGATCCCAGGATGGAAACAAAACTAAAAAAGTTAAGTTTTTCATATATATCACAATTGGAAAAAAAGGAAAGAATGTCAAAGGCAGCTGGGCATGGTGTGCACACCTGTAATCCCAGCAGCTTGGGAGGCTGAGGCAGGAGGATCATGAGTTTGAGGACATCTCCAGAAATTTAGTGAGACCAAACTTAAAATAAAAAGGGCTGGGGATGTGGCTCAGGGGTAGAGTCTTCATGGGTTCAATTCCCCGATGAAAGACAGAAAGAGGGCAAAGGGGGACTCTCAAGAGGACCCACAGGGTTCCAAGACAGAAAACGAGGAGGTGGAGATGGATAAACGGGAAGGGCTGGGAGCAGGTTGCTGGACACTGGGTCCCTGATCTCCAGCATCCCATATCTCTGGTCAGTATGAAGGAAATTGGAATAAAAGCTCTGCTGGGGCCAAGTTCTAAGAGGGGTTTCCAATGCCTGGGACAAATGGTGGCCCAGGAGTGGCATCCTAAAGGGTGGCCCAGTGGCCTGCCTCTGGGTTGGCCGGGGTGTCTGGGTCCCCTGCTGAGGTGGGCAGAGTGGATGGAGCTTGGCCACCACAGATGGGCTGCTGAGTGGTAGTGGGGCCCCTGACCATTCCCAGGGGTTCCGGGCAAGGTGTTGTGCCCTCTGCCTGTGGTCTGACCATGTCTTGTCCATTAACCCGTGCACCTGTGTCCATCTGTGGCCTCTGTGGGCAGCTCCTGTTTGTCTACCTGCCCCAAGAATAGAGATGGGCACCAGGACTTTCCCCCTCATCACCTGACAGCCAGTCTCACTTCCTTACCGTTTGTTGATTTTAGTAGGTGGGCTATTCCCGATTGAAAACCAGCTGCGGTGAACAGGGAGAAGCCTCCTACCTGGCCATGGTCAGGATTTTACCTTCCTCGCCTGTACTGTGGCCCAAACCCACGTGGCGTGAGGTCCGCTGTCCCACCTCTGTGAAAGGCCTGGTCGGTCGGCACAGGACAGACTCTTGCCTCTCCAGCTGTGCCCTGAGCCTCCTGTTGTCACGTTGGACGCCTGAGCTGGCCTCCCAGGTCTTGGCGTGGGTCCTCCTGCAGCTGCTCTGATCCGGACTCCAGTTCCTTCCTCAGTCTTGGAGACTCCAGCAAGGCCAGGTCACCTCTCAGGACACCGGGAAACCCAGCCACCTGTGGCCGCCAGGGCAAGCTCCAAGCTCGTCCTGCACATCCTCCCCTGCCCCCTCCCTGGCACTGCCTGCCCCTCTGCCAAGGCTCCTTTCTGACCTTAGAGGTTCAGCTCAGCCTCTGCCTCCAGGAAGCCCTCCTGCCCCCTGGCAGAGCTCACTGTGGTTGTGTCTTCCCAGAACCTGTGGAGGCTGTCTGTCTGTCCCCACCTGCTGGGACTGAGCTCCTTGGGGCAGGCCTGGGTTCAGTGGAGCCGTTTGTCCCTGTGTTGGGCCCAGGGCCTGCTGGCTGAAACGGGCCAGAACCGCTGGCTCTCCAGGAGCTCCGAGTGGACCTCCTGACAGGTGTGCTTGGCCCAACTGCCCTGGGGCTGGGTTTCTATTCACTGACCTGGTCCTCAGGCCAGGCTGGGCTCTAGGGCAGGTGGCAGCCTCCGGCACAGCTCAGGGACAGAAGGCAGGTGGGAATCGACCCAGCAGCCAGCCCAGGGGAGGAGGGCTGTGAGGGAGCCGCCCACACCCAGGGCCAGGGGCAGGGGGCCCCAGGAGGGTCAACTTTGTGCAGGGCTGGAGCCTCCAGGGCAGGTTTGGCACTGGCCACCTTTGGTGTCAGGGAAGAGAGCACAGGGGCCAGGGTACGGGTCAGGTGGAGGTGACATTCAGCCACCACAAACATCTTCTGTGCCTCAGAAAGGGACATTCCTGGCTCTGTTACCAGGAACTGACCCTGCTGAGAAGGGATCTGGAGCCCTGTCCTGGGGTCATCTGTGGGAACCCAGCTCCCCTCCACGCAGTGGGGTTGAGGCAGGCAAAGAGGGACAAAGGTGTGCACAGGCTCCCAGGCACCTTGTCCCACAGGAGACTCCACGTCAGCACATGCTGCGTCCAAAATGCAGCCCTCGAGACCACCTGCACTGCCCCCCTGGGCAGAGCAGCATCCGCAGCTGGTCCTCGTCAGGGCCTGCAGCTGGTTCCCCTGGGGATAAGAGGGACATAGCTGGGGTGCAGCTCAGCTGGGCTTTATACCCGTGGTGAGAAATGCAGCCCTGCCCCGTGCACTGGACAGGTGCGCGGCTCCCCTTCACATGGTAAGGAAGGCAGGGTGTGCACCCTCATGCCCCGCACAGGAGCCCGCGCCCAGGGCACCCCCATCCCACAGACCTGCCCAGGACACCTGCCCAGGACTCCACTGGAGGCTCAGGCCCAGCTTGGTGGGTGCACTGGGAGGCCAGCAGAGGGCGCTCTTGGCCTGGGGTGAGTGTCAGCACTCGGGACCCAACCTGCTTCTTCTGGCCAGCGCAGGTCTGAGCTCCTGCCAGTTGTCTTGCTGAGACTGGACAAGGGCAGCTGTATACCCACCACCCCAGCTCACCCAGCTCACCCAGCCCACCCAGTTCACCCCAGCTCACCCCAGCCCACCCAGTTCACCCAGTTCACCCCAGCCCACCCAGCTCACCCAGCCCACCCAGTTCACCCCAGCCCACCCAGTTCACCCCAGCTCACCCAGCTCACCCCAGCTCACCCAGCTCACCCAGCCCACCCAGTTCACCCCAGCTCACCCAGCTCACCCCAGCTCACCCCAGCTGTCTGGTGTTTCAGTTCACTCCTGGGGTAAGCCAAGCTTGAAATGGTCCCATGGGAAGTGCCATTGGACTGGACCTTGGAAGGATGGGGGCAGCTGCTGTGGGATCTGGGCTTCCTTAGGGGCACTCATGTACCCACTTTCAGGGGTGACAGAGCACTGAGCCCAGAAAGACTTGTACCCTGGTCATGGGGTCCCTGGGGAGGAATGGGAGGGGACGTGAGTGTGAGGGTCAGGGACAGCACCAAGTGGAACTACAGAATGATCTTGGGGTTGCTGCAGCACCATTGTGCTCAGACCGGGTATGCTGGGTCCCCACTCCCCCTGTCTGGCCCGCCTGCTCCCTGGAGGGCCTGTCCTCTCCCCAGGGCTCTGACCTGGTGGGAGTGCAGGACTGGGGAGTGAGGGGAGGCTGCAGTGTTTGCCATTGGCACCAGGGGGCGGCCTTGCTCTTCCTGGAGCTCCTGCAGGTGCATCAGGGCTGCAATGGTGGGGTGAGGCGGGCGCTGGAGGAGTGCAGGACTCCCCTCTGCAGCCGGGTCCTGCGGGTGGCCCCGTTGCTTTCCTCAGCACTGTCTCCTAAGGTTCATCCTTCAGACAGTAGCTGAGAGACCACCCACTTCCAGGTGGGAAGACGGCAGGCCACTGTGGACGGGGCTTGCCTGGGCCAGGCTGCCACCTGGCACCTGTGGTGGGGACGGGTCGGGTGCTGGGTACCCCCAGGATGCTCGCCAAGGCTCCTCCCTCCTAGTGGGGTGCACACCTAGGACAGGGGCATTAAAAGGCCTGTTCAGTGAGGTGGGTGTGGCTAGCCACACAGGCTGCTGGGCACAGGTGGACCAGGGGACAGGCATTGAGCTTTAGTGCCACTGGCGAAGCCATTGGTGTGACACAGTGCTGCCTTTGGGAGCCCAGCAGGTACGCAGAGGCCTCCTGGCCACCCGCCACTGCTGGTGCCGTCGTGTGTCAGGGCAGCTGGGGGCAGGTGGTCCTCTTCTGGGGTCTTGGGCCCTGCCTGGCCCTTTCTCCCCTCGGGCAGTCCTCCCCGTCCCCCTGCATCCCCAGCCGTCCCTCTCAGAGACCTGTGTCTAAGGCAGATGCCTGTTGGGCCAGTGGGTCTTCCAGGGACAAAGGGGGTCTGGGGACTATGAGGCCCCAATGCTGAGGGCTCTGGCACTGTACTGTCATCAGTCCTGGGAGTTCAGGACAGCTCCTTTGGGGAGGTGAGGGTCTGATAAAGCATTTAATAATGGCAAAAGGCTTACACTCTCAGAAACAGAGAAAGGGACTTTATTAATTTTATTTATTTACTTATTTGGCACTGGGGATTGAACCCAGAGGTGCTTACCCACTGACCCACATCCCCAGCCAGACCTTTTCATTTTTATTCTGAGACAGGGTTTTGCCAAGTTGCTTAGGGCCTCACTAAGTTGCTGAGGCAGAACTTGAACTTGTGGTCCTCCTGCCTCAGCCTCCTGAGCCACTGGATCACAGGTGTGGCCACTGAATCCAGCAGGCACGTTAGTTCTTACAGCAGTTTCAGGTTCACTCTTGCAAGATTATCAATGTCTGCAGCTTTCCAATGGCTCCCTCTTGGTGTGGTACATTCCGTGGGCTTTGGCAAATGGATGACAACATGTCTACCATGTGGCTCCCACGATCAGTTCTGCTGCCCTGAAGTCCCTGGTGCTCATCTGCTTGCTCTTGCTCTGGGTCTCGTGCTTTCTCTCCTGGGACCCCGGTGAGGCCATGGGATCACGTTGTCCAGACAGGGAGACTCAGGCTGGGGAGCAAAGGAACTCACACCCTCAGGGGCAGCCCACCAGGCTGAGGACAGGCCACCCAGGGGCTTGGCCATGTCTTGAGGGTGGCCCCATGGGCAGCTGCAGTGGCCCCTCAGCTTGTGCCCCCTGGCAGAACCACAGCCACACCGAGGCATTGTGCTGACCGTCATGAAAGCCTCAAAGAGCCAGGAGACAGACTCAGAAAGCCACAGGGTGGCATGGCGCCTGACCAGCTCTCTGTCAAGGGCTTCAGGAATGTCCTCTGGGGAAATCTCAGTGCTGATGGTAGCTTCCAGGTGGCCCATCACACCCATGGGCAAGCAAGGCAGGTACTTGCTTATGTAAGTAAAGGCTACTCCTTAGGCGTCCCTGCCTGGCCCGTACTGCATGGCCATTAGGCATTCACCAAATGGAAGAATGGCCACCACATGGTGGATGCCCAGGAAGGAAGGAAAGGGGACCCCAAGGCCTGGCCACCAGAGCTGCAGGCAGGTGGAGGGCTCCCCTGTGTGTCCCTTCCTGCCTGCCACTGGTCATTCATCTTCAGATCTGGTGCCCTGGGGACAGCAGGTCAGCCAAGTCTCCAACATGGCAGCCTCAGAAGACTCATCCATCATGTGCCAGCTCTGGGCACCGAGAGCCCTGCTGTGCCGGGGGCCAGGGCAGCCCTCACCCCGACGCGGGTGGGCGGGGGCATGGTGGTGGGTGTCAGCACTTGGGTGTTATTTATGAATTCATCTATTTGCCGGGACAAGGCACTCTGCATTCGGTTGCCATGGTAGCCTCAAACCCAGTATCTTATTAATTCTGCATGTTATGAAATAAATACAGATCAGACAATCACAGCGAAGGTTCTATTTTTTTATGATGCATTTGGTTCTCGCTCCTGGGGCGGGATGCTCTCAGCTCCCGGCTTCCCTCGACACACATCCATCAGACGGTGGGTGCCTGGGCGGCCGAGGCTCAGGACAGCCCAACACCACCAGCCTGAGAGTAGGTGGGGGAGGGATGGGAGGCGACATAGGGCAAGGGTGAGGCTGGCAGTGCCCAGGGGCATCAGGAGTCCCCACGCCACTAGGAGAGGCCAGTTCCCGCAGGGAGTCAGCTGGGAGCTGAAGGGCACAGTGGGTGAAAAGGTGGGACCAGGGGGGCTGGGGATGTGGCTCAAGCGGTAGCGCGCTCGCCTGGCAGGCGTGCGGCCCGGGTTCGATCCTCAGCACCACATACCAACAAAGATGTTGTGTCCCCGAGAACTAAAAAAAATAAATATTAAAAATCCTCTCTCTCTCTCTCTCTCTCTCTCTTTCTCTCTCTCTCTCCTCTCTCACTCTCTCTTTAAAAAAAAAAAAAGTGGGACCAGGTCTCAGGCTGGGGACAGCTTTGCTGTCCCTGGGGCTCCAGGAGGGTTGGGAGGCAGGGCAGGAGGACCCAAGATGGAGGGACCTGCTGGGCTTTCCTTGGCCTGGCCACTTTACAGGATGCACTGGGTCCGGCAGGCAGGACTTGTGCAGACTCAAGTCCCAGGCATGCAGCTTCCTGGTGACAAGGACTCCAACCCTCGTCTGCTCACTGCCCGTACCTGGCCCTGTGGACGCCTCCCCAGGCCCTAAGAGAAGCCCCAGTGTACCCTGAGCTCTTCACTCCCCAAAGCATCCCCAGACAACTTAGGCCTGCCTGCCAGCCTGGCCCCTGCCGCCTCCCCAGTGGTCAGCACCAAGATCAAGCAGGCGCAGGGTGGGCAGAGTGGATGCTGAGGGAGGCTGTTTTCTCCCCAGGCCTGCCCTGCCCCAGCCCGGGCTCATGGTCCCGGCACAGAGGCTTCTGTGAGAGGCCAACAGCCAAGGCCAGGTCAGGCCTTTGCCTCCTCTGACCAGAATGACCCTGGGCTCAGGGCCAAGGGAGCTTGAGAAGTGCAGATGGGGGTGAGCACAGGGGGAGGGGCCAGGAGGTGAGCTGGGGCTGAGCAGCCAGTCAGTCCAGCCAGAAGCAGGGTCCCCAGGTAGACTCAGGGACTCGGCCACCTGCAAGGGGAAGAAGCTGCGTGGGGGGGGGGTGCAGGTCTGGCCTGCTGTGACCCCACATGCCGCTGTTCTGTCAGGGCCAGGGCTCCAGGCTGTCCTGGCAGCCCCTAATTCTGAGTCTGGGGCTTGGCCACCCCCAGCCCACCTTGCTCTGCCTGTCCTGCAGCCAGCCCCTGCGGGCAAGTGGCCCATCGATCCCTCCCGGTCAGCAGCCAGCATGGGCCATTCAGATGCTTCCCGCCCCCAGGGCCCGATCAGAGCATCGACAGAGCAGAGCATTCGCCATTTAATTAAGCTTAGTTTAATTAAAAACCTGGAGTTCTTTATTAGACTGCGTAATTGATTTAATTTTCCATGGGATTTAGGAGTCAAGCACCTCTTTGGTGTGAACTCCTAAATCCTGGTGGGGTGGAGGCTGACGGTCAGGAAGGAGAAGGCCTCCCCCGTGGACAGGGCCAGCTCTGCAGCGCTCCAGGGAGCCTGCCTGCCTCCTGCCGCAGCCCAGTGGGGAAGGGGCCTCCACCTGGGCTCCTACGCAGCTGTCTCTGGGGCTGCCGGGTTGGGGGATGGAAGAGGTCTCCTCAAGTGGTCCCCACTGGATGGTGAGGGGTGGGGTGTGGGGAGCCCATTTTGTGAGTTATTTTCTGAAATTCTGATCTTGCCCAGCTGCCTTGGGAATGACAGGGCTGGGGCCCCTCCAAGGTGCTTCAAATGTCCTCCACAGGTCCCCAGAACAGAGAGCCAAGCAGCAGCCGTGCTGGGACCTAATGGCCCCGGGCTGCATCAGGACATAAAAACAGTCAGGCGTCTGCAAGTCAGAACCCCCCTGCCCATCCATCTTGGAGACGGCCGGCCCCCAAGCAGGAGCACCTCCCCGAGGTCACCGTGAGATTAAAACCGCAGCGCACCAGGACGGCAGGCGGGCAGCAATCCTTCATTCTTGCAGGCTCAGAAGGCCTGGGCATCCTCCTTCCACACAGAGAGGCTCCCGTCCACCCTCGGCTGCTCCCTGGGCCCAAGACCTCCATGGAGGAAAGTCCCCTTCCGTGGCTGAGGGAGGTCAGGAGGTAGATCATGCCTTTGACGGTTCCCAAACACTAACATAGTGACCGTGTGTGCAGACCCCAGAGACACTCACATCCACACAAGGACTCCTGGGGGCCCAGGGCGGATGCCCCCCAGGTTCCGTCCGGTGGCAAGTCTATGAACGGTAAGGCCACCAGGGAAGGAGCACACAGGTAAGACCGAGACCCAAGCCCAGCCGAGTGGAAGCAGCCGCACTGGACACACAGTGCTTGGCTCCCTTGACGGGGACGTCCCCTCTGCAAAGGCACAGGACAGGAAGGGGAGGGCAAAGCCTCTCCCTCCTCCCTCCTCCCGCCCTTTCTTTCTTTCAATCATAGTAAAAAAAAGAAAGAAAGAAAGGAAGAAAACACATTCCCATCTGAATTAGCCAGAGTCCTCCAGAGAAGCAGGACCAATGGGATCACATCTATCATGATAAATCTCTTACATATGAAAATCAAAATAAATCTCTTTATATAGTAATAGATGTGGATGTAAATGCAGATATATCCAGAAGAGATTTATCACAAGCACGTGGCTCACTTGACTCTGGGGGCCAAGAAGTCCACCTCCTGCCGTCTGCCTGCACCCTGGGGTCCCAGGAGAGCCAGCAGTGTTCAGCCAAGTTCAGAAAAGGGCCGGGAGCACCTGTGGTGTGGAATATTATTTGGCCATAAAAAGGAACAAAGTTAAGCAACTTAGTGAGACCCTGTCTGAAAATAAAAACTGAAAATTGCTGGGGGTGTGGCTCGGTGGTGAAGCAATTCCTGGTACCCAACACATGTCTCTGAAGGCATCATGCTCAGTGAAGTAAGCCAGATCAAAACAACACAGACTTATGCTTCCATTTTTACGAAATGTCCACAGGGCGAGAGTTAGAAACAGCTGAGCGGTCAGCAGGGAGAACTTGGCCTGCCTCTCTGTTTAACCAACCTGAGTGCTTGAGTGGACGGTACACCCACGCTGGGAGGCCCTGTTCCCCTTGCTCAAGGCCAAGGCCAGCCTCTTCCAGAACACCCTCCTGAGCACAGCTAGCAAGCACCTGGCTTCCCAGGGCCACCTCAAGTGGCAGCTTAGAGTCCAGTGGCATATTCTAGTGTCCTTTTATAGCCATGGGCGTCAGACACATCCTCATCCTGCAGCCACAGCCACTGTCCATCTCCAGAATTGTCCCTCTTCCTAGATGACAGCTCTGTCCCCATCAAACACCGACTCCGCAGCCCCAGCCCCTGCACCCCCTTCTACCTTCTGTCTCTAGGGACTGAGTCTCTGGGGACCTCAAGCGAGCCGGCTTCCCTGGCTCTTGTCCTTCATGCCGAGGCGTGCTGTTCCTAGGCTCATCCACGTTAGAGCAGGCGTCGGGGTCTCCGGGTTCCTGGGGCCACGGTTCACCATGGGTGAGTACCTAACAGCCTCCACTTCAGCCGGGCGCCTGCAGGCTGCGTGCTTTCGACCTTATCTTCTGTGGTGCTGGGGTTGGCCGCCGGCCTCGGCACGTGGGCAAGTGCTCTACCCGTGGGCCACAACGCAGTCTTAATGTCTTTATTAAGTTGTTGCCCAAATCAGAGCTTGGCTCAGGCCTGCTGCCCGCCTTGCCCTCCCACCTGGCCAGGGGTC
This sequence comes from Spermophilus citellus, assembly GCF_964194105.1. Lineage (NCBI taxonomy): Eukaryota > Metazoa > Chordata > Mammalia > Rodentia > Sciuridae > Spermophilus > Spermophilus citellus. Next base: position 1,710,463 of record NC_138183.1, on the reverse strand, counting down.
AAGTGATGGAAAACAGAGCTGGCTGCGCGTCCAGCCAGGCCTACCGGCCAGTGCACACAGGGCTGTGCAGGGCTGGTACAAAACTGAGCCAGGCATCTTCCTTGCTGGGACCCACCCTGTGCCAGCAGGGCCCTGGGCTGCCTGAGGCCGTCCCCGCCGTCACAGGGCTGCCACTCCCTCAGCTCTGCCACCGCTGGCACAGGAGCTTTCCGGAGCTTTCCAACACAGGCCCGAGGTCCCCTGAGCTGAGTTCTGCTGGACCCTGGATCCAGCCTGACCCGTCCTCCAGCAAAACAGCAATCACACCAGCCCTGGGGATGCCTGGGGAGGGGACTGTGTGGGCAGTGCCCATGGGGACACCTAGGGAGGGGACTGTGTGGGCAGTGCCCATGGGGACACCTGGGGAGGGGCTGTGTGGGCAGTACCCGTGGGGACACCTGGGGAGGGGACTGTGTGGGCGGTGCCCATGGGGACACCCAGGGAGGGGACTGTGTGGGCGGTGCCCATGGGGACACCCGGGGAGGGGACTGTGTGGGCAGGGCCCGTGGGGACACCTGGGGAGGGTACTGTGTGGGCAGTGCCCGTGGAAACACCCGGGGAGGGGACTGTGTGGGCAGTGCCCATGGGGACACCCAGGGAGGGGACTGTGTGGGCAGTGCCCATGGGGACACCTAGGGAGGGGACTGTGTGGGCGGTGCCCATGGGGACACCCGGGGAGGGGACTGTGTGGGCAGTGCCCATGGGGACACCCGGGGAGGGGACTGTGTGGGCGGTGCCCATGGGGACACCCAGGGAGGGGACTGTGTGGGCGGTGCCCATGGGGACACCTAGGGAGGGGACTGTGTGGGCAGGGCCCATGGGGACACCCGGGGAGGGTATTGTGTGGGCAGTACCCGTGGGGACACCTGGGGAGGGGACTGTGTGGGCAGTGCCCGTGGAAACACCCGGGGAGGGGACTGTGTGGGCAGTGCCCATGGGGACACCCGGGGAGGGGACTGTGTGGGCAGTGCCCATGGGGACACCTAGGGAGGGGACTGTGTGGGCAGTGCCCATGGGGACACCTGGGGGGGGGACTGTGTGGGCAGTGCCCATGGGGACACCTGGGGAGGGGACTGTGTGGGCGGTGCCCATGGGACACCTGGGGAGGGGACTGTGTGGGTGGTGCCCATGGGGACACCTGGGGGGGGGACTGTGTGGGCAGTACCCGTGGGGACACCTGGGGAGGGGACTGTGTGGGCAGTACCCGTGGGGACACCTGGGGAGGGGACTGTGTGGGCGGTGCCCGTGGGGACACCTGGGGAGGGGACTGTGTGGGCGGTACCCGTGGGGACACCTGGGGAGGGGACTGTGTGGGCGGTGCCCGTGGGGACACCTGGGGAGGGGACTGTGTGGGCGGTGCCCATGGGGACATCTGGGGAGGGAACTGTGTGGGCGGTGCCCATGGGGACACCTGGGGAGGGGACTGTGTGGGCAGGGCCCATGGGGACACCTGGGGAGGGGACTTGTGGCATCCTGTGGGAGGCTGGTCAGACCTAGTCTGGGCAGGGTTTCCACCCTGCCATTGCCACGCTGGGCCTCTCACCCCCACCCCGCCAGAGGCCCACATGAGTCTCCTGTTGGCACCATCCACAGAGCTGGCCACCCCCCTGAGGGGCCGGCAACCCCACAGGCATCCTGGGTTCAGATTAAAGTCTCCAAATGTGCGGAGGGCGAGAGGAGAGGGGCGTGGCTGAGACCCTCTAGGCTGGGGCGGCTGCTACTGCGGCATCCCTCTGCCCCCGACCCCAGCTCCATGCTCCCCTTGGAGACCAGCAGGACCTCCAGGCAACCTGTCCACCGGTGCTAGCCAGGGCCCTTCCCCAGGGCAAGCCCTGGGCTGTGATGGGGCGGACGGCTGTGCTGTGTCCTGGGTGTATTGATTTTGCTGTTTTACTGGTTTCAACTTAATGACTAGAAACCCCAAACAAATAAAATTTCCTTTAAAAACCAAGGGAGATCAATGAGCATGGGCCAGAATCACTATTCTATGAGCCGGAGGGACAGTCCCCTGGGCTTCCTGATGTCAGGGCTCATGGCCAGAGGTCCCCCAGGGGCTCAGGAAGGGCCCGTGGGTGGGGTGGGGGACAGCCTGCCGCGTGCTTGGGCCCACCCACTGCCCTCATAAAGCCAGACCCCATCTCGCTGGCTGGCGAGGTCATTTACAACCTGTCTTCAGGTTGTAAAACCAGAAAAATTTAAAACATGTGATTCGTCTGTTTCCACACGTCCCAGGCGGCCTCGGAGTGGACAGGGGCTCTGAGGCATGGAGCTGTCCAGGCCTGGCTGCAGCCCCAGGCAGGGTCACCCATTTAAGTGGTCTCTCCTGAGCCCCTCAGGCAGCTCAGGTGGAGTTGTGGAGGAAGAGAGCCCTTAGGGATGGTCAAAGAGCTGGGGGTCGGACCCCACTGGACAGGTCCTGGGGCAGGGATCCCCAACCCAGCAGCTCTGGCCCTGTATGTGGGTGCAGATGCCACAGACCTGGACACAGCAAGTACCAGGTCCCCCAGCCCAGTCGGCTGGGGCCCCATCGTCCCTCCCTGATGCTCTGGGTGACTGGGGAGTTTTTGTGGCCCCCACCTGTCCTGCAGGACTTTCTGTGTTGCCTGGAGGCTGCCCAGAGCCCTGCCACCTCCTCCTCCCCAGGGTTTCCCAGAGGCCCTGGTGCAGCTGGGGCACATTGCACTTCCTGGGCAGGAATCCTGGCTCTTGTCTCCCCCTTGAGAGCTCAGGCTGAGGCTGGGAGGTCAGAAACACCCAGGCCACAGGAGCAGGAGGAGGGGAGGCCAGACCAGGCAGGAGGAGGACAGCTTGGCCTTCCTGCTGCCCCTGCTCAGAGGTCCCCAAGTCCTAGGCCCAGGAAGGGGCCCTTTTGTAGCCTCTCCCCAGAGCCCCTGCCTGAGCTCCAAATCCAAACCACATTAGCCAAAGGCCTAGGGAGGGTGCTCACCGAGGGCGGACACTCACCTGGGGCTAATCAGAGTCACTGGGGAAGGGTTCACAAACACCCCAGCCAGGACCAGTGCAGGGAACCCCGAACCTGGCTGGGCGAGGCTGGCAGGTACCTCTGAATACCTCCTTGGGCTGGGCTGGAATCTGCCTGGGGTGGCTGAGTGTGGCAGGGAAGGGGCCTCTCTGCCTGCCCACCCGGCCCGCCCGTCCTTGGTGTGGCCCAGGGATCAGAGTTCAGCACAGGACATCAGTTTCTGTTTGGGAGCTGAATGAGTTCTCCCTCAGACCTCTGTGGGGTGCCCTGGGCTGACGGGACCTCACGCCCCAGAGATCTGTCCATTTCTACACCATGGACAAACAGGTCAGCCAGGGCTTTCAGCTCCCAGACCTTGGTTTCCCCTTCTGCCCCAGAGTCCAGGGTGAGGTGAGGACTCACCAGGGGACACCCTCTGAGTCCCGGTCCAGGCGCCCGGTGCTCAGGAGATGCCACTGTGTGTCAGGCTTGCTCTTCACAAGACAGGCCACCGACAGACAGGAGCGCCAAGGCCCAAGCGGCCTCACAGCCAGGAGGGATACCGTGGGGAAGGATGTGGCGCCAACCTGCTCCCACACACAAGGGTCATAGCTCTGCCTGGGGTCCAGTCAGCAGAGGTATCAGACAGGGTCATGGTCCTCTCAGACCCCATGACCTGGGCATGGTGGAGGGAGGCTGTGGTGGCCTTGCTGCGACGCAGGTTGGGGGCAAGGGAGGGGTGCCAGTGTCACCTGGACAGGTCCTGCGGGACAGTGACCAGGGAGCCTCGAGTGAGGAGCTGCGTGGGGGCTGGGGTCCTGGCAGTGGGGAGGGAGGGCCTGACCAGGGCTGTAGGCACACTGCCCGGGAGCACTGTGGGGTCCACCCCAGAGCCCCGCACGCCCGGGCAGCGGCTCCCCTCTGATCCTGCTGACTGTGAGGAGCTGCCAGCTGCCAGCTGTCCTCCAGGGCCAACCGCTGACCAGGCTCATGGATTATTCAAGGGCAGAGATCCCTCGTTTCTTAAAAAAGCAGCAGAGCAGGCGTGGCTCAGGTTACCTGGGCAGGTGACGGGGCTGGTCTAGAGAAGCACTGGGATCGCAGCACTGAGGTCAGTGGCCCCCCAGCAGTGGCCCTGTCCAGTGAGCCCAGGAGGCCTCTCAGCTGGAAGCCCTTCCCATGCCCTCGCAGGGGCCCTCAACCCTGAGGACCACAGTGCCTTGCCATGCCCCTTGGCCCCCTGGGCACCTCTCCAGGGAGCAGGTTAAGGGGCTTGCTTACGTCGCTCCTGGGCCTGTGTGGCCAGGCCCGGGAGCTGCTGGGACTGCCTGGCAGCAGGGCCCCTGGAGAGAGGTGACTGAGCCACCTGGGTACCATGCAGCCCTAGGCGGGGCCAGGAGGGAGGCCTCACTGCCCCAACTTCCCAGGCTCTGGTTAGCAGCAGGGGGCACCAGTCCACTTTATGGAAAGGTAAAGTGAGCAGGGCCCTGGTCAGGGAGTCCTGGCTCTGCTCTTCCCATGAGACCTGGAACAAATCCCCCTTCAAAGCCTCCTGCCCCCAGAGTGTGGGCATGGTGGCCATGGCACAGGCCCGTGGCCCACGTGAGGCTGTGGGTCCCTGTCGGTTGGTGCCAGCCAGGGCCCAAGACCTCATATATAGAGAGTATAGAGTCCAACAGGAGAGGCCACATTCGCCTCTGGTGGACAGAGGGCGTGGCCTGCAGAGGGCATCCTGGGGTCAGAGCAGACTGGCCACACCCAGGTGAACTCCAGGACTCCAGCCCCAGCTGACCACTGCCATGCTGGGCCTCCACAGGCTACTTGGTGGTCAGTCCCACTCCAACTCCAAGTGGCAGGTGCTGCCCTGGGTCCTCTCACAGATAAGGAAACTGAGGCCTGGGGGCTGGGGGTGTGGCAGGGGCAGAGCTGGGAACCAAGCCCTCCAAGGTCCACCGGGCCATGAGGGGCTATGGCAGACTCAGGCCAGGACCACCCACACAGTTCCCTGCTTGGCCTGACTCACGGAGAGAGGGCAGAGGGACACGTGTCCCGTGCACCAGTGTCTGGTGTCACGACATCTGAACAGGCCATTCCGCCCTCGATGCCGTTCACTGGGGCTTCTCTAGGTGCCTGAATTATGCACGAGGCTGGGCCACCCGGGTGGCAGATGGCGGAGCAGGCAGTAACCAGAGCCTGGGTAGGCGGGCACCTCCCCTCCTCCTGTCCCTCTCCCAGGAGGCCAAGGACACACACAGGGATCCCCTCCTGTCCCAGGGATTCCACTGCAAGGGACAAAGAGCCTGCATAATCGGGGTCCCAGGACCATCCCCCTGAATTGCACGTGTCCTCTTTGACCTCCAGATGGCTGTGCACCTCGCTGTCTGCTCTTGGGTTCATCCGTCCTGTCCTGGGAGCCGCCCGGCCCTGTGGGGCTCAGACTCTGGGGAAGGAGGTGCCTGAAAGTGCAGGGCCCAGCCCAGCGGGAGGCTGCAGGAGGGCCCTCCCAGCAGGGTCACCGCCCTCCCAGCCCTGGGAGGCTAGCAGAGCCCACGGGCTTTCAGGGCCCAATAGGCGATGCCATCCCCCGTCCCCAGTCCTGACCCACTGGCAAGGCCCATCTCTCTGCCAGCGGCAGCGTGTGTGACACGCCTTGGGGGCTACAGTGAGCTGTCCCAGGGGGAGGGCCTGGGCCTCCTTGAACAGCCCTTAGGAGGGCAGCGCTGTGGACCTCCCGGCCTAGGGAGAGCACAGTGGTGGACGCCCCAGACGGGGGCCTGGGGCAGGGCTGAGATGGGTCTCCTGGGTCCCCCGGCATGGCACCCAGAATGGCCTCTCTGGTCCTCGCGTTTGTTGAGATCGCAGCCACACAGACCCCACGCACCCCTGGCTCAGGCCCCCAGCAGCCCGCAGGGCAGACTCAGCTCCGGCTCCCTCTGGCCTCTCTCTGCCCCCCATCCCGGCCTGGCCACTCATGCTCCAGCCTGGAAGCACCAGGCTAGAGAGAGGGTCCTTCCAGCCCCAGGCTGGAGATACCAGAGCCCACCCACCCCACCGTGCCGCTGGTCCCCTGGGCAGGGCGGGTCTAGCGAGCGTCAATCCGAACAATGATTTATTTCAGAATTAAATGTATTACACCGAGATCTTGCCAGTTCCGTCCTGCCAGCGTGCAGAGGAGATCTGGCTAATTAAATATATTATGCAGTGTAGCCTTGATTGTTGGGAATGAATCAGTTTAATTATGGTGAGAATCACGCATTGTAATTAACATTATAGTTTTAGATCAGATGGGGGAGGAGCTTCCTACCTGGCACCAGAGACTCCAGACTCAGGCCCCACCAGAGAGGCCATGTGTCCATCCATGAGGTGGCGAGCCGGGCCCCAGACCCTCCTACACCTCTGTGGGGCCTTGGACCTGCCACACCCCACAGACTGGAAACCTCGTGGACGCGCCCGAGGGGCTGTGGGAGCCTGCCGAGGACTCGCAGGTGGAATTCTGGGCAGACGCTGGCTCAGATGGCACGCAGCTGATACTGGGCACTAAGCTCTGCTCTGGACCCAGCCTGGCCTCCTGTGCCTTGGGAGACAGGCCAATAGCTCAAGGAGGAGGACGAGGAAGGAGGAGTGCAGAGGGAGGCTCCGTGGCAGGGCGACAGGCCCAGGTGCTGACCCGGTGGCCATTAGGACGAAGAGGCCTTTGGGAGGTCTGCTGGGGGCAGGAAGGAGCTGCTCAGGATGGGGGTCAGGAGCCAAGGCCCTGGGCGGCGGGAGTGTGCAGCCAGGCTGGAGTCTAAGCTGTCCGCAGGCCAGAAGACCCCCCACCCAGCTGAAATCCCACCATCCTAGGGCCATCCTCTGGGGTCCTGAAGACCACCCCAAAGGCCCTTCTGCCGGCCGCGTCGGCCAATGGGGTCCTGAGATCCGGTGGCCGAGGTGTCAGCAACTGTGCTGGGAGCCGTGGAAAAGCCCCTCTTTGGTCTTGGTTGCTGAAGACAGCCCAGAGAGGGAAGAGGGTAACCTGGGGCCGTTTGGTGGACCTAGGCCCCCAAGGCCTGGAGGACTTACTGGGGTCCCGCACACCCCCCCAGCCCCAGCCACACCTGCACCTTCCAGAAGTTCTCAAGGTCGGGCTGTCCAGTGGGAGGGGGCTCAGGGGCCAGAGAGCCGCCCTATCTGTCCCCAGAATACCCAAGCAGCTGAAGGGCACGGGCCCTGGGGAGCGCTGGGGCAGCCCAATAACCCCGTTCCGTTTTAATTTTATTTCCCGATGAACACGGCAGGATCAATCCCGCTGACCGGTTAGCGAGTGTCGCCATTTGCATACTTAAGAGATGCCGAGGGGGAGGGGAACCAGTTCCAGCTGATTGAACGGTGGCGGCTCCAGGGCTGGAGGGAATTTAATTTCCAGGAGCAAACAGCACATTGCGGTGCCTGTGCCTACGCCAGCCAGGATGCCCGCCCAGAGATGCTGGAGGGCGCCAGGAGTGGTGGCCCTCCGACACACTGGGGTGCCCCCACAGGGAGCTGGGAGCTTTCAGCAGGCCACAGTGCCAGGCCATGTGCTGCTGCCCAGGGCTCAGCCACTTGGGGTGAGGGGGTCTACACTGCTGCCCTCTGGCCCTGGGCCCACTCCCAACCCTCAGAAGGGGGGTCCCTGGTATAGGAAGCCTTTAGGGGAGGGTTGGAGGGCTAGGGTCCTCCCTGGGGTCACCACAAGCAACACAGGGTCCTACAGAGAGAGGCCTGCTGTCCTGCAGTAGTGAGGTGACCTTGGAGCCCTGGCCTAGGCCGCAGCCTTCCCTCTACCCTTCTTTTTCAGGGCCAGGGCTCCACCTGGGGTTGGGGGCTGGGTCAGAGAGCGGTCTGTCAGGACCAGGAAGGGGATGGATGAGCAGAGGCAAGGTGGTGGGAGGTGGGAGCTGGGAAGGTAGGAAGGTGGGCTGAGGAGGTGGGAAAGCCCCCGCTGGGCCTCAGCCGCACTGTGCCCCCCTCAGTGGAGCACCCTCACTGAGGGGCAGATAGCACCCTCCTTCTAAGGCTGGTGTCCCGAGCCCCGCGACCCTCTGGGGTGAGGCAAGAGGTGCCCCCACCCACCCTTCAGGGTCTGGCAGCCCAGCGGCTCCAGACATGTCCTGGACTGGGTCGCTGTCTCCTCGGTGACAGAGCCCACCCTTCAAACTGTGAGGGCCCACACAGCAGAGACCCCCAAGCTGGCCCTAAACCTCAGTTTTCCGAAGGGGAAAGAGGCCTGAGCCAATGACCAGCAGGTTGGGGCGAGCAGAGCTGGCGAGCAGGTGGTGCAGGGTAGAGGCCGGGTGGACACAGCTGGGCGGCCTCTGGGCCCCGGGTGGCTTTGCCTGGCTCCTCTACCCTTCTTGGCACCGCTGATTGGGACAAGCGTGGGCCTGACTGATGACCAGGGAGCTCATGGAACATGGAACGTGGGGCAGCTTCTCCCACTGCCCACAGCCCAGAGACGCCATGCGGGATGCACCACCCATAAGATCATGTCCACCAGGAACGGGCAGTGTCCACAGCAGCACTGTCCCCAGCCCAGGGGAACAGCCCACGTCCACCCCTGCTGAGCAGTACTAACGGTCCTTCGTGGCGCTGGAGCTTAGGGAGAACTGAGGCGAGACAGGAAGGAGCAGGTCTATGGGCTGAGGGGAGGTCAGGCAGCAGGGACGGGGGTGAGGACATGATTGACAATGTTCTAAAATCGACCCTGGAGACTGACGGCGGCACAGCCCTGAACATGCTGGAGACCAGCTACAGCGCTTTCTGCCCTGGGCACTTGATGCTCGTGGCACTGGAGGGGACCCAGGGTGTCCACTCACTGTACCGCCGAGCCAAACCCTGCCCTGAACGGCACGTGTTAAGTGAGTGGCCTGGCAGCATGTGAGGGACATCTCCATCAAGCCGTTGTTTCAAAGCTTAGCTCAGCTGAGCAGAAGGCAGCAGGACTGCACAGGAACCAACCCTCTCCTCGTCCAGGGGCAGAGCCCCAGGGGACAGATGGCATATTCCCTGGGATGTGGCTCTCTGGTCCTTGTGTCTCTGCTCCATGGGGCCCCAGGGAGCTGGTGGGGCGTCACCCTCACTGGTGACGGGGAGAAGCCAGATGAAAAGTGCTGAAGGGACCTCCGTGGGTCGAGGTCAATAAATCTCAGGGCCGCGCGGCTCCCCCTCTCTGCTCAGCAATCTGTCCGGCTGCCTCCGCCCAGCCCAGTTGCTGCCCATTACCTCGGGGGGAGAGCTACAAATCACTGTGACAGACCAATCAACAGGCCAGGGACTTTACACACGCTGCCTGGTGAAGGATGATTCACCCTCCGCCACACATCAGAATAAATCTCTTCAAAAACTTTCCCCAGCGCCCACCTCCCTGAGCCCCAGCCCGTCCCTGCCACTCCCCTTCCTGCCACCTCTGTCCCTGCCAGACACCCACCCTGGTCCTTCCCAGTGCTGGCCACAGGCCGATGGCCCCTGGGGTTCCCCCTGGCTGAGAAGCCCTGCCAGCCCCTCCTAGTGCCCAGCGGCCCTCGGCCACAACCCGTGGCGTGAGGCCCTCCTGCAGGGCTGGACCACCTCATCCCAGCAGGAAGAAAGAGCTTTGTAAAATAATTCATAGGAAACTTAAAACACTCAGACACCAAGAAATTGCAAATGGGGAAATATGATGGATTGTGAGTTGAAAGAAGGCGACTTCTACAGGGAAAATTGATCCCGTGGAAAATGTTTTTGTCTGCTGTGAAAAATGGGTAATATCTCGCTGGGGCTCAAGAGCTATGATCCCGAAAATAATTTGCTTTTGATTTCCTCTTAGCTCTTCTCGCTCTCTCCCTGTGCGGGAGCCTGGGCCGGGGGTGTGGGGAGGGGAACGGCCCCCAGCCGCCCCTGCTGGGCCTGGGGGGCCTCCCAGGGGTCTGCTCTGCTCAGAGCTGCCTGCCGTGGAGGGTGAGCTCCTGCGCAGCCGCCTCCCGGCCCTCCAGCCCCACTGTCTGCTTTCCCTGCCTAGGACCTCCAGTAAACAGAGCCAAGGAGGAGGACTCCCCGGATGTCCCCGTGGGGCCTGTGGAGGCCGCCTCCCACTGGGCACCCTGGAGAAGGTTGTCAGGGGCTGTCTCAGTCGGGTGGCCCCAGAGAGGCCCCTGAGGGGGAAGCTGAGGCCAGACTCAGGGGCAGGACCCACATTGTCCCTGTGACCACCCAGGGACACCTCAAGACCCCAGCTGCCAGATGTTTCTGACCTTTTCTAGCCTCTGCAAATGGCAAGCTCTGAGCAGACTTCAGTGGCCCTGCTGAGAGCACCCCAGGCCATGGGGCCAGGGCTGTGGACACAGCCTCAAGGACCAGGGGTCCGGAGCAGCGTCCCCAAGGTTTAGTTCTACAGCAGCTGCCCGGTCATCTGGCTGGGGGGTGGCTCATGGAAAGAGCCCCAGTGAGGGATGGTGGGGCCCAGGCTCCCGGAGGATGGGCCTGGAGGCCACTGGTCAGTCACCTAGTGGTTCCCCTCTCAGGTGTCTCCTGAGGGCATGCATCTGTCCACTGTTGTTAACTGTGGCCCTAGGGGACAGCAGCCTGACCAGTCATGGGAAGGCAGAGGGCTGGATACTGCCTGGTGCCGTGGTGGAGGCCAGCTCTTGCTCAACGGCTGCCTACTCTGTGCACACCTCCCTGTGGGTGCATGGAAAACCCGCTGGTCAGCTGGTCCCAGGAAGCGCTCACATCTGCGGGGTGCATGTAGCTGAGGGGAGAACCCCAGAGAGCTCTGTCCAGCTGTGAGGCCCTGCCAACTGCCTCCTCAGGCTGCCGGTTGGCACCTCAGTCACCCTGCGCAAGCTGAACGCACAGAGCCTCGTGACTTCTGGAAGGAGGACTCCAATCTTCCCGAGTCGAGGCCACAAGGCAAGCACAGTGGGTTTGGACCCTCAGGCTGGTGCAAAACTTGACACTGGACTTGTTGACTGATTGATGGACTGACGGGACCTATTCTTGGACCCTTTCTCCTCCTGCCACCACCACAGAGACCCCACCCCACCGTGACCCAGCCAGGCCACTGCAGAACAGCAGGGGCAGTCCCTGTGTGGCAGCTCATGCCCTCCCTCGTGTTTTCCTGGACGTCAGCACACCCACTGCCTCTCAGGGCTGCAGGTGGCCCCCAGGGCTGGGGACCCAAGGCCACTGAAGGTGAGATTTTCGCACTCAGTGGAGGTAGACGGGACGGGCACTGCGTGGAGACCTAGTCCTTTCCCTGTGGACGTGGACAGGCAGCGTGGTGGACCTGGCCGCCCGGGAGCGCCCTGCCCATTTTTCAGACAACTGATAAATTCCCAGGGACTCTGTGGCTGTGTAGATCACCCCTGCTGCACTGGTCGACTGCCTCCCCCATGTTCAGCCTCACTGGAAGCCCAGAGGGGAAGGATGGCCTGCTCCCAGGGCCATCGGTCAGTTATTTTTAGACAACTTAGAAGGCATAAAGGGGGACTCAGATAGCAGCATGTTTGCTGGGAATGTTGGGGGTTGAGGGTCACTCCGAGTGACCCCTGTCTCCCAGGACCCCTGAGGGTACCTGCAGCAGGATCCACCTCTCTTCTGATCGGTGGCGGGGCCAAGCCAGGCACTCTGGGGTGGTCACACCACACTGGGCCAACCCTCCGGTCTCTGGGGCCTGGAACCAAATGGCCTGCCAGAGTGACGACCAGGTGCAGCCCATCCTGCTGCTCTGAAAACAGGCCTCAGGGGGCTGCTCCTGGGGGACCTGAAGTGGGAGTCAGGGCCTGGTGACCAGTGAGGTCAGTCGCCAGGACACCAAGCCTCCACGCAATATACTGGTGATCCTACCCTGGTCTCAGAAGAACTGACCCTGGTCACCTACATTCCAGCAAAGACCCTCCAAGAGCCCAAGGCAGGGTGCAAGGTCACCTGGAGCTTGAGCAGGGGTGGCCTTGCTGGGCTCACAGGTCAGGGGCAGCATGGCTGCCAGGCATGGCCTTGCCCCGGTGGAGCCTAGAGCCCTGCAGGCCTTTCTCCCCACCAGTTGGCCCTGGCCTTGGACAAGGCACTCATCTTTCTGGGTCCCCCTGGGAGGGGGTAGCTGCCCAGGGGGGAGCCCCTAGAGGCCCAGCAGCCACAGATGGACTAGCTCCCTTCAGCATCCCCTCCGGGGTGAGGAGGGGCTGGCGGCCTCTCTGGGGGCCATCATCTGGCGGGGCAGGCTGGCCAGCTGATGGTATTAGACAGCCTGCTATTGATCCAGCTCCGTTTACCCTGGTGCCTCATTTCAATAAACAGCAGTTTGGAGGAATTAGCCAGGGACCGGCTCCCTCCGAACTCTCCCTGGCCTCCTCTTCCTGTGGATTTGTCAGGAGGGAAGATTTATGAGGATTCCAGAGAGATTCTAATTTGTTCCTGAGCTGGCGGGACAGAGGGCGCGGGGAAGTGCTCGGTGCCGCTCCTGTGCGCTCCAAGTCCCAGGTACCGGGGCAGGAGCACTGTTCAGCACCAGGCAGTGTCACCAAGGCTCTGGGTCAGCCAGGAGAGAATCCATCTGGACGCCGCCTGAGTGGCCCTGACCTCCCCGGGTCCCCCTGCCTGTGAGGGTGTATGCTCTTGTGTGCACATGTGTGTGCAGGGGGGCCCAGGGCCACACCCAGCCCTAACCACCCCCATACTCTTGGCCGCAGAAGCCTCAGGGGGTGGGCTGAAGCAGGAAGCCCTCCACTGGGTCCTTCCCCAGTCGGGAGGCTTTCTCCAGAGCGGCAGCCCCTGTGGTCCTCTGGGGCCCTGCCCGGAGCTCTCTTCTGCTGTTCTCCCAGCCTTCCTCCTCCTCCTCCTCCTCCTCAGGGCCTGTCCTGCCAGGCAGGCTCCAGAGGCGGAATCCAGGGTCTCCTGTGCGCGAGGCAAGCACTTGACCCCTGAGCTGCACCCTGCAGCCCTGCTCCAGGATTTTAAAAATAGATTCAGATCATTGTTGCCTTAAAAAAAGCTTTATTGAGATATAACTCATACCATACAATTCCCCATTTATTCACTAAGAGACAGGGTGGCTGAGGGTGGTGGCCCACATCTGCAGTTTTAATAACTTGGGAGGCTGACACAAGAGGGTCACAAGTTTGAGGCCAGCCTCCATAACTTAGTGAGACCCTGTCTCAAAATAAAAAATAAAAAAGGGCTGGAGATGTAGTTTAGTGGCAGAGCCCTCCAGGGTTCAATACCCAGAAATGCAAGAAAGAGAGAGAGAGAGAGAGAGAGAGAGAGAGAGAGAGAGAGAGATGAGGTCTCACTATCTTGCCCAGCCTGCCCTTGAACTGACCTCAAGAGATCCTCCTGTCTCAGCCTCCAGAATGGAGGAACTACTCATGTGTGCCACCGTACCCCACGACACCACCACAAACAAAACATTTCAGTTTTAAAATCCAATGGATTTTGGCACATTATGTTATTAATTTTTAAAATGTTGTTATTTTTTAATATTTATTTTTTAGTTATAGTCACCTACATCTTTATTTTACATTTATGTGGTGCTAAAGATCTAACCCAGTGCCTCATGCATGCTAGGTGAGCGCTCTACCTCTGAGCCACAGCCCCAGACCAAATGTTATTAATTTTTAAAAACTGACCCATATGACATACAATGTACCCTTTAGCCACGTTCAAGTGTGCAGTCCAGGGGTATGTAATGCATTCACTTGGTGTGCGTCCATCACCACTATTTCTAAATCTCTTCTTTTTTGGCACTGGGAGTTGGACACAGGGGCACTTCACCACTGACCCACATTCCAGCACTTGTTTTAAAAAAGTCTTTTATTTTCATTTGCTAAGTGGCTGCGGCTGCCTCAGATGGGATCCCTGCCTCAGCCTTCCCAACTGCTGGCATGACAGGCGTGGCCACCACGTCCAGATATTTCCAAAAATTTTTCATCACCCCAGCTGAACTGTGCACCTGTCCCACGCCTCCGAGACCCCGTCTCCCTCTCTGTGTCCAGGACCTGGACCGTGCTGGGCCCTCCCCTGGGCGCTGCTCCTTCACTGAGAGGGGTGCCGGTCTCACATGGTGGAGTGTGGGATGGCCCCCTACTTATGGCTGAAGAACGCGACCGGTGCCCCGGTTTTCGTTTGGATGGGAGGTGACCCCACAGCTCCTGTGTTCACGCAGGAATCTTCAGAGGTGGAGACTGGATTGTGAGAGCTGTGACAGCACCAGTGGATTAATCCATTTGATGGATCAAGAATTCGAATGGAGCAATTGGGTGGTGACTGTGGGCAGGTGGGTCAGGGCTGGAGGAGACGGGCACTGGGGCCGTGCGTGGGGCGTAGGTCTGGTCCTTGGCTCCTGGAGCTCTCTCCTCTGCTTCCCGGGGCCAGCGGGCTCCTCCACCAGGCCCTTCCACCGTGATGCTGCCCAGGCCCACCTCCTCCGGGGATTCTTGCTGGTGTCGGTCCCAGCGAGGCACAGCGGACCAACACACCTTCTAGCGTTTGGACCATGGTCTCTGACATCACAGGGAGCTGGCTCTCTGTTTTTCCTGTTCTTTCTTCCTTTTCCTTCTTTTTCACCCTTTTCTTATTTTTAGGGTCCCGTGTGTCTGTCTTGTTAGGAATGACCCTCATTTTGTGTTTTAGTGGTTGCTTTGGGGATCAGCCTCTTGAACTTGGCCCACCTGTGTCTAAGTTGGTGGTCCCACTCCCCTAGAGTGAGGGGCAGGCAGTGAGCATGCCCACCTCTGCCCGTGGCCACTTCCGCTGCGGTGGGGTGGCCACCGCACACCCCCGTTCCTGGGCATTCTCCTGCACCGGTCAGTCGTTGTTATTGCACTATCTTTGCAGGCCTGAGCCCAGGGCCTTGCACACACAAGGTGAGCCATCTGCCACCCACTATGTCCCCAGCCGCCCACTACGACCCCAGCCCCCATTATTTTAGAAGATTTTAAAAAACAAAAGCAGGGGTGTGTGGGTGGGCCAGGAGGCTGCCCATCTGGCTGCCCCTTCCCAGCAGGCCCCGCTTCTCACCCGTGGGATCCTCTTGAGTGTGAGTGTCCCCCAGCGTTTCCTGGGTGAGGGGGGTGAGTGTGCCTGGCTCCCAAGGGATGGGACACTCTCCGGTGGCCTCCCTGACGGAGGCTGTCTGTGGGTGGTTCTGTCCTGGAGGCTCCCAGCACGAAGCTCGAGTTCTGGGCTCTGACCCTGAGGCGCTCTGTCCCCTTTAGTCTCAGTTTACTCCGGTTTCCATCCTTCGGTGCTGCGTGGGCCGGGGCTCAGTGGCTGCAGGTTCTCTCCATGTTTTCCTCCCACCTCCCGGGCTCTGAGGAGCGTCTTGGACCTGAGGGTCCTAGAGTCCGCCCAGTGCTTCCTGTGAGTCTGCGGCCTGTGGGGGCCCGGCCTGCCCAGGGCTGTCCACTTAAATCCAGCCAGCCTCCCCCTCTGTCCCCAGTGGCTCCGGCCTTCCTGGGCCTCACCTGTCCCCCACATGCTCTGGTCCCTCTGGGACAAGGGCAAGGCCACCCTCCTGTGCCCGCCAAGGCTCCGGCCTGTCAGTTCCGAGTGGTTCTATGACGTTGCGGATTATCTTCCCCCTGTTTTGAACACCTGCTGATCTTTACTGGGTGCCGGACGTGGTGGCTCTATCCCGTGGGTGCTGGAGATTTCTATGCCCTGTAAAGGTTCCTGGGCTTTGTTCCGGCAGCGGTGCCTCCTGGGAGGCCTGGCCTCCCCCAGCCCCAGGCCCCAGGCCCTGACTCTGCTCACTGACTGAGATGGCCTCTGTCCTGCAGCACTTCAGGCCTGAGGCAGCCCGAGCCCCACCAGGGCCACGCCAGGTCTTCTCAGCCTGCTTGGCAGGAACGCAGCCACTCCCGCCCTCGGAGGCCCAGGCGTCCTCCGGCTGCGTCCTTCGGCTGTGCTTCCTCTCGGGGACCCTCTGTGGCTCTCTGGAGCTGCCTTTCTGTCACCCTGTCCTCCCCACCCCCAGCTTGCTGCCCTAACCTCCGTGGCCCTCTCTGGGTTCCCCTGTGTGGTATCGTCCTGCAGGACATGGGGCTGCCTCAAGCCCCACACCCTGTCTCCTCTCTCACGGACCCTCCCTGGGGGCACCTGGCCCAATGTCAGAAAGCTGTGGTTCTCTGTGCGTGTGTGTGATGGCACCAGGGACTGAACCCAGGCAATTGACCACTGAGCCACACCCCAGCCCTTCTTAATTTTTATTTTGAGACAGGGTCTTGCCAAGTTGCTTAGGGCCTCCTTGAATTGCTGAGGCTGACCTTGAACTTGCGATCCTCCTGCCTCGGTGCCCCAACCATCACTGGATCACAGTGGGCAGAGCGCTCCTCCCCCCTGGCAGCTCTCAGAGCTAGGGTGGGCTGAGCCTCTGCCCCCTTGTCCTCAGTGCTGGTCATCAGAGGTGTCAGGGCTGCCTGGCTGTGAACTGACCCTGGACGTGCAGCTCCAAGTTAGCCATGGGCCTGCTGAGGCCGGCAGGGCTGTCCCCACATCCAGCTGCACTGCCTGGCTCTGGAGGGAAAGTGACCTGGTGGGGACTCAGCACTGTGCCCAGAGCCTTGGGAGGTGCGGGCCCTGCACCCTGTCCAGCTGCTCTCCCAGGGCAGGCGCAGCCCTTCAGGATGATGGATCGCGGCATCTGCCCTGATGCAGCAGATGTGGGCTGCACTTGGCCTCCATCGCTCCCCGGGGGCCCCGATCGATGGCAGCCTCGTGCAGCCCCAGCGCCTGTGATGAATGGCTCGGGATTGATTTTCACTTAATCGACAATTTGGTGAACCTGTTTGCAAACCCCAGGTTGGGCCCCAAACTGAGCACTGAGGTAATAGATGGCCAGGTTGCTGCTGCCTGGCTAGGGTGGCAGCCAGGGGGCAGCAGAGGCCTCCCAGCAATGGGGACACCCTGCTGCAGGACGGAGCCCACTTTGTAAGCCCTGCCTGGGTAGGGTCACGTGCCTGGGTCAGGGAGCCCAGGAGGTGGGCCTTGGCCACGGTGGTCAAGAGGGTTTGTGGAAATCTCCAGGTGGGGGTTTGATCCTGGCTTGGCCCCTGCTGGTTGTATCACCGGGGCACCGCCTGTGACCCTCTCTGACCCTCGGTTTTCTGTGAAACAGTGCTTACTTGCCTGCTCATGCCCCTATAGACCCATTGCAAGGGCCAGCCACCCACCCCCTCCCACTGACCTGAAGTCTGTGCTCCCCCGTCTCTGCTGCAAACCTGATCCAGACCGGCACTTATCAGGACCAGCTGATGCCCCTCCCCATCCTCCCATGGTGGCCTAGAGACTTGCCCAGTTAGGCCACTCCCTGCCTAGACCCTCCACCTACCCCACGTGAACCTCAATCCCTGACCTCCCCTCCCCTGCTCCATTCCCCTGTCTCCTCCCACTCCTGGACCTGCCCAGCTCTCCCCTGCCCCAGGCCCTGGGCACTGGCTCTGCTCACTGACTGAGATGCCCACCCCCTGTGGCAGCTCCACCAGCACCTGGGTTTGAATGTGCCCTTAGGCCAGGCCTGGTGGCCCATACCTGTGTCCCAGCCACTCTGGAGCCTGAGGCAGGGAGGTAACTTGAACCAGGAGTCCCAGAGCCTGGGTCAAACAGTGAGACCTCATCTCTTAAGAAAGAAAACGAAGTTGAATGGCTAAATGCCCCCAGTCCCGGGAGGCCTTCCCTGAGCCCTGCTCAACCACCACACCGCCAGTGGGCCCCGTGGCTCCTCAGCCTCTAGGCGGGTGGGGCTCCTCGGGCCCTCTCGGTTGGACTGTCCAGCCCCCCAGATGTAGAGACCAGGAAGCCCCTCTGAGTGGGGGGCAGCCTCTGGCTCACCTTGGCCACCTGCCCTGAACGCCTCGAAGCCTGGAGACTTGGGAATGTAACCGGACCCCAGGGTAATCCCCTGTGCTTCCCAGACAAAAAGTCGGAGACCCGGGAGGGCAGCGGAAGGCAGCGGGAGGGCAGCGGGAGGGCTGGCGGTTACCGGTTACCGGGGCACAAAGGCTCTGCCCTTCTCAGCTGCTGGGGTCTGATTTCCGTCCTGTGCAACCTAATGCTACGCAGGAGCCCCCTTGCCAGGTCTGCCCTCTCCCTGCCAGCAGGAGCGCTCAGGCTTGGTCCCCAAGGTTCTTGGCATGACCACACCTGGCTGGGCCTCATGCCCCGCCCAGCACCCACACCTGCCCTGCAAGGAGCCGGGCATCCAGGGGGTGAGCTCTGCACCCACACCTGGGCAGAAAGTGTCGCCTGCTCGCTGTGCTGGGGGTGGGGGCTCTGGGCCCACTTCCCCCGGCCTAGGAGGTGTTCTGGGGAGGCTGGTGGGCCCTCTGGGGAGGCACAGGCCCCTGGGGCTCCTGCTCTGCTGGGGAACCTGTGGGCAGGGCAGATGGGCCCGGAGAGAACAGGCTGGGACACCCAGGTGTGGCCTGGATCTTCTCCCAGCGACCACATGAGCTTGAGTAAGTGGCCTCCCAGAGAGGAGGCCACTTTACTCATCTGCGCTGGGTGACAGTCCCCTGCAGAGTGCTGCCCTGAAGGTCCTGGGGGTCTTGGCACCAGGACTGTGGTCATTGGCAATAATGCTGGGGCTGGGGAGCTGGGTAGCGCCCTGTGTGAGCAGGAGGGTGTACGGGGTGGGGGTAGGGGTGGGACCCTCACCCACACTGGCACTGAGGAGGAGGGACGCTGAGATTCTCTTCTGGTCTTGTTCCGCGGTGACCAGTTGGCCTCTAAACTTGCAGAGTGTGCAAGTGTGGCCTGCAGGGGGTCAGAAGTCCCTCTGCCCACAAGAAGCACCCTCAGCTGGGCACAGCACCCCACGAGCATCCCAAGACTTCTCCAAGATCCTGTGGCACTGGGAAGAGCTGGCCTGGGGCCTCCTGGGGGCTCTGCGTGGCTATTGGGTGGGACTGCTGCCCTGAATGCATGCACCCAAGGTCAGAGGCGGCCAGGGCTCCTGGGGACCCCAGAGCAGGGGCCTGCCGTGTTCCTCCAGCCAGGAGGCCATGTGCAGCCTCCAGGGAGAGGACTGGCCCAGAGGCTCCGGGTGGCACCTGGGACCCAGTGTGCCAGGCAGTGCTCCTGAAGGTGTGCCCACGCCCCGGGCCCCAAACCTGTGCACCTGCCCAGTTTGGGAATAGTCCCTGAAGATGTGATTCAGAGAGCCATCTCCAGAAGAGGGCCCCGGGGTGACAGTGGCCCTAGCCCATGACAGGCATCCTATGAGAGACACAGGGCAGGGGTTGATGCTGCCACAAGCCAGCCCCACTAGGAGCTGCAGCAGATGGGGAGGGTCCTGCCTGCAGCCTCCTGAGGGAGCCCAGGGCACCTGTATTTCTGCTTCCGGTGCAGAGAGAATTATTTCCCTTTGTTTTTTAAGCCACCATTCCAATCGGGGTCATTGCTGTGGCAGTCCCACGACACTCCTCCAGGGGCTGGGTGTGGGACAGCAAAGCCCAGGTCTCTGTGTTCCTCGCTCCCCTTGAGGAGCCCACTCTGCCCTCCCGCTCCTGTCCCAGGACACAGGCCTGCCCCATGCTGGGGAGATTCCAGGTGGGGCCGGCCACCAGGTCGGGGAGGCCTGGGGAAGGGGTGCACAGAGAAGAGGGGGACGTGAAGGAGGCAGCGGTGCGAGGCCTGGGCTGGAGACTCAGAGGGAGCCAGTCTCCAATAGGGGATGGCCGGAGGGGGTGCAAACCCAGAAGAGTGGGCGCTGGGGGGAGGTGCGGCAGGGACACCTGCTGCCAACTGTGGGTCTCACAGACCGGGTGGGCCTGGCCTGAAGCCGCCCAGGCGGGACAACTGTGTGAACGGGGCTCCTGAAGCTGGGTGGGCGGCTTTCCCAGGGTGCCTCGCTGAACGCTCCCAAGCAGCTGGGCCTGGGCTCCCGAGTTCCCCGAGTTTTGACCGGACCCAGCCTCTTCCTGTCTCCCCTCCTGTCCCTAGCACACCACAGACCGGGACCAAGGTGTGCTCTGCCATGACTGTGTGAGAATCGACACTGATATCACCTGGCAGCACTCACCTGCCCATCAGCCTCCTCCTCCCATGCCAGCCCTCCCCCGCCCAGGGTGACCCAGGACAGGACGGCTCTACACCCCTCCCCACCAGAGCTCAGTGGAGAGAATAGATGGGCCTCCAGGAGGGGGCTCTCCCCATGCAATCAGCCAGAAAGGCCAGAGCTTCGCAGATGCTCGATTCATCAGCCTAATGGCTTTGCAACCCGAGTCCAGGAAGCCCGGGGTTAGGCCTTTTGTCTCTGGGACCAGCACCTAAGCCCCTGCCCGGGCAAGAATGTGGGCTTCCGGGACCCTGGCCCAATCCCACTGAAACCCGAGCACTGGCGGGCCCCACGTGAGACCCCGTGTCCTCAGGCTGCGGGGTGTGCTCCTGCAGAGCAGCTTCTTGGGCACTTCCCTGAGATCAAGTGTTGGCTAGGGCCATAAATCTCCAATTCCAAAATGCAGGCCTCATTGCTTTTGGTGCTGACAGATCTGCAGTTATCAAATGGGGGGGGGGACAGCTGGTTCAGAGTCCTAAATGATTCTGTGAAGCCCCCTGTGGTCCCCACTGATGGCACCATCTGCCGAAGGCGGCACTCTCTGCCCTGGCCTGGGTTTCTCTTGGTGCGAGAGAGCACTGGGTGAGACCTGCTGCCCAGGGCCAAGCTGCCCTGGGCACCAAGCTCCACCTTGGAGCCCCGAGTGGGGCAGGCAGGGGGACAGCTTGCTCATGGGTCCTGGAGGCGTACAGGTCCAGGTGGTGTGTGGCCTGGCTTCAGAGGACAGCACTTCAGGTGTGGTCACCACCTGCTGCACCCGGGCAGGGCGGTTCTTCCGGATGGTCATGTCTTCCTTTCTCAGACCAGAAGCCGAGGCTCCCAGAGTGGCCAGGGAAAGTGTGAGGGCAGAGATGCTGGAGCCCAGCGTCTGACCCCGGGCCTCTGCCTGCCCCACGGGTGACACATGCCACGCAGAATGCCACATTCTTTCGGAGCACTAAGGCCACTCACAGGCAGAGCTTCACCGCACAGCCCCCAGATGTGTGGGGAGGGCAAGAGGTGCCCACCTCTGTACTGGCAGCCTCTGGAACTTTTAGACCAGCAGCCAAAACACGCACTTGTGGGGAAGGATCCTGCATCAGGGGCACGCCGGGGGCAGTCCCCTTGGAGGGCCCTTCATTTCCTGCCCTGAGACCGTCTTTCCTTCCCACAGGGCCAGGGAGCCAGCGACTGCTGGCTGAGGGAAGGCGGCTGGCGGGGTTGGCAGCAGGGGCCTGGTGGCTGGGTCTCCTTCTCAGCTACTTGCTTTGGACAAACACAGTGACCTGAAGCTGAGCCGGAGCACCAACCTTTTCATCGAGAAAGATTTAATTTATTGGGAGCGCAGAGTCACAAATCATGGGCCTGGAGATTTATCGCCTCCGGGGGAGGAATTGACCAGGGGAGAAGGCAGGCTTCCCAGGCTCCACCCGCTCCTGTAATAAAGTTGAAAATGTAAAACGTGCCTGTCCCACACCAGGGCGAGGGCTTGCTGCCGGTCCTCTCTCACTGAGCGGGACGCAGTGGGACCCTCCCAGCCCCTGCCAGGGACCCTAGAGTGAAGGGCTAGTGGCAGCTTGGAGCCACAGCGGAGCTGCAGGGCAGTGGGAAGGCCCTGGGAACCCAGAGGTTCCAGAGGCCTCACAAGACCTCTGCTGAGATTCGGGGCAGTGACTGAGGTCAGGCAGCAGCAGCCAGCCAGCCACCCTGGAAATGCCCCCAGAAAGGAGGTGACATCCCCAAGATCATCGTAGAGAAGAGAGGGCCAAGGGCAGAACCTCCGAGGCATTCAGAGCAGCAGTTCCTCTTCACGGTGGCAGTGCCAACCCAGCCCACACGGGCTCTGCCCAGGGGCTCACCCCTGCTGCCCTGGCAATGGTGGGTCAGGGTGGGGGAAGTCATGGACAGGGTCATTCTCAGGCGAGGAACTCGACTCGGGACACAGGTGTGCTTCTCCAGGCCGGCAGTGCTCGGCCTGCCAGGTCCCTGCAGTGCTGCTGCAGATGTTCAACACCCCGCTCACCAGGTGCCTTCACATGCCAGAGGTCTATCGTGGCCACAGAGGCAGGGACAGGGCCAAAGGAGTGCCGGCTGCCCCTCACGTTTGGTGGACAGCCCAGTGCCATGGGAGGGCAGGGAGGGTGCACAGAGGTCTCGGGTGGGGTGAGGGATCCCCTTTCCAAACCAGGGTGCAGGGCTGCTGTGCTCAGGAGCCATCCTGCTGGACACTTAGGCTGGACATGATGCAGGGGAGGACTTGGCACCAGTGGGCAGTTGGCAGGCCACATAGATGGAGCCCAGTGCAGGAGCGTGGGGCTGCTTACCTCACCCCAGGCCAGCCGCCCAGGGGCTGACCCAGCGCCCCACCACCCAGGGGGAACCCAGACCTAGAGGGGTCCCCCAGCTGCCGCACCCTGTCCGCAACCTCCTGTCTGGGGAAGACAGAGCCCCTTGGAAGAAGAGCTGACCTCTGCCAGGCTCAGCTGTAGCCTGCCCTGGAGATGTCTGCCCGGCCCCAGGCCTCGAGAAGAGGGGCAGGTGCAGCTGGTTCCTGGGGCCCACCTGGCCTCTCCCAGGTGTTTCCTGGCAGGGCTGGGCTGACCCCCATGGGAGGTTCCAGAAGGGGTACTGGGCTCTCAGACAGGCATGGATGGGCTATCACTAAGCTGCACTTTTGAGACTCAGGAGAGAGGGCTGTGCTCACAGACACAGGGACCTCAGGAGCCCACAGGTGGCCCAGCCAGTCTCCAACAGTCAGGTCCTTGAAGGACTCGAGGGCAGGTTCATGTCGAGCATCCAAAAGAGACCCTCTGGGTCCCTGGCTGTGTCCTCCTGGTTCTCTCCCATCCGCCCTGCTGTAGGCACCCTACTGGGAGTCAGGCTGTGGCTCTGTCCCGCTCTCCAAGTAGCACCCCACAGTGAAGCGCCTCCTTGGCCTGAGGGGGTTGTAAACAGCACCAGGCCCTGAGGGCTCCCTTGGACAGCCCAGGACAGGCATGACTCAGGCCCTTCGGTTGGGACTCAGGCCAAGACATTCTCCTGCAGGGACACAAAAAGGGTTTCAGGGAGAGAGGGCCAAGGAGGCAGAGAGGAGTGGGCTGGCACGTCTGCGCCTGGTGCACGTGTGTGTGCTGAGGGTTGTGCCCAGACCAGCTCTCAGCACCCGCCCTGCCCTCAGGTCCCCACCCTGTCCCTGAGCCTTCCCACCCCCATCAAAGGCTGCTGTCCCTTGGCTTCGGGACCACCCACAGGTCCAGCCCCAGCGCCCACCCCAAGCACTCTACAGAATGTCTTTCTCATCAGGAGTTTTAAATTATAAGCCTAAATGAGGTCTATAAATCTGACTCCATAAAATCCACGCACATCATTTTCCAACAGAAACGGCTCTCTAAGAAATATTTTCCTTGCGACCCCTCCGCCCCCACCCCCTGTGCAATATAACATTTATTCTAATATTAAAATGGCAGGTGTTCTATAAATCCTGAGTCTTCAGCGCCGCTCATTGATTTTCCCGCAGCCTGCGGCCCAGCGTAGAAGCCAAGTGTGAATATCAGTCTATTCGATTGAGATTCATACCCTATTTGGGGGTCAAAGAGCAAGACCTCGGGTGCTTGAACTTCTATCAGCCCAAAGCTGATCAATATGTGGAGATATATTAGGGGCCAGCCGCTCAAACAGATTAAGTGGCCGTATGTACAGGTGAGGGGCCCCTGGTAGCCCCCAGGGGAGGCGAGAGACCCAAGGGTCATGCTGCCCACCTGGCCAGGGCCTGGGGCTGTCCTGGGACCCCTGAGGGAGGGGGGACTGGAGGCACTGGCCCAGGTGGGAGATGGTACAGGGGCCAAGACGCAGGATCCAATCAGGGGCCTCTTGCTCACCTTGCCTGGCTGGGGGACATCACCGAGGGCCAGGGACACTGGAAACCCAGGGAGACCCTGGCCCTCAGTGGAGAGATGCTATCTCCGATGGCCCTGCGTCACAAGCCACCATTGAGCTTCTGTTTACCAGAACACCCTGCAGTCCAGAGAGCCCACCAGAGTAGACATTCCTTCTAGTCACAAAACGCCATCTA
Organism: Spermophilus citellus; assembly: GCF_964194105.1. Taxonomy (NCBI): domain Eukaryota; kingdom Metazoa; phylum Chordata; class Mammalia; order Rodentia; family Sciuridae; genus Spermophilus; species Spermophilus citellus. The sequence continues at coordinate 1,686,364 of NC_138183.1, read as the reverse complement.
GACCCCAGCTGCGGTTCCCCTCTTGGTTTCCAGGCTCTCTGCACCTGTCCAGGTGTCTGCCTGTCCCCTTCCTTCAGGCCTCCGCCCCTCCCCACCCTCCTTTCCCTGGTGGCACCCTCCTCCAGGTGGCCCTCCCGGGTCCACTTTCAGCCTCCCACCTGGTGCTCCCAGGCATCACTGGCCCCGGGGACTTTCCTGACCCTCCTGTGGCCTCCAGCTCACTCTGTGTGGACGCCTGTACTTCAAGCAGCCTAGGGCTCCCTCCCCCGCACCCCTGCACACAGCCTTCGTCCACATTCTCCAGGCACCTCCCCCCTCCCAGGCCCACACAGAAAGCCACCCTGAGCTCCCGGGCAGAAGCCACAGCACCCCCAGGAGCTCCTGTCCCCACCCCGGGTTTTCTGAAGGGCATCATGGGGTCAAAGCTCAGAGACCCCCACCTTTCCTGTTGTGTGAGTCAGGGTCCCCACTTCTGCAGAAGTGTCCTTGCTGTGCCCTTGTGGTGGGACCCCCTTCCCGCCTCCTCATAGATCACTGCCCACCTGGCACGAGGCCCGCTGGCCCTCGGCCTCTGGCAAGTAGCATGCATGTGCTCTGTTAAGTCGTTAGGGAGATAAATGATTTGAACTCTGGCCTTTTACCTTTTCCCCTGGTGGGCAGGCCACCCCCACAGCCCACCGCAGGCCCCCTCCCGGAGGAGTCATTTCATTAGGAGCATCCCCGGCAGCTGGCAGAGGCCACCCTGCCCAGCCAGGAACAGAATTTCTTTATGGAGATGAGCAATAGGAATATGAAAATTTAAGCCGGAGTGGATGTAATTTAACTTCGCATTATTTATCGGGGACACAAATCCTTTCTAATATTGTCAGATTTGGGAGGCCAGGGCAAGGTCACTGGGCCTCTAGGGGATGGCTGTGGGGTGCTTCCCACCCCTCAGTCTGAAAGGCTGGTGGAGAGCGGGGCGCTGCTGAATGGTGGGGTGAAAGCCAGGACACCCACATGAGCTGAGGGGCTGAGGGTGGGAGGAAAGGCCCCAGCTGGCGTGGGCAGCAGTGACCACTATCCACCACAGGACATCTCCTGTCCACCACAGGAGAAGGGCCGTCAGCCCTCAGAGACAGCAGGAGCCCCACAGGTGCCCAGGCTTGACCTGCTCTTATGCCAATTCACCCCAGACCAGAAGGGCCCCGCTGTCCCCTGCACCTGGCACTAAGTGGGGACTGGCGTGCCCCATGCCCATGTCCTGGCCAGGCCTCCTGGGCCAGTTAGCTCTGGTCAGGGACCAGCCTGGGGTGGAGCCCAGTGAGTCTGCCTTCCAGAGGGGGAGTGTCCTGGGCCCCATAAGTACAACTGAAACAGCTGGAAGGCATCTAAGTCCCGAGGCCCAGCCCGTGGGGCAGGCTGGTGCCCTCTGAGGCTTCGGAGGGAGACGGGCCAACTTCCTCCAGGCTGGCCAACTTCAGGGGTGCAGCCATCCTGGCGAACCCTGGCCTGTGGTGGCACCACCAGCCTTCACCCCTCAACCCACAGCCCTCCTTGGGCCTCCTGTGTATCATTGGCCCCAAATCCCCCCCTTACAGGACACCAGTCATTGGATCAGGCCACCAACTCCAGTGCCACCTCTCCCTAATGTGTCATGTCTGCCAAAGCCCTGTTCCCAAGCAAGTCTCCACTCAGCCCGGGCACTTAGGGCTTGGACTCACTTGCACCTGGGATGGGATGGGAAAGGAGGGGACAGCTGGGCACGAGAACGTGCTCTGGTGAACGTCCGGGTTTGATTCATGTCTGTGTCCTGAATGTCTTTATGTCTTTGTATTTTTGCATAAAAAGGACTGTTCACAGTTGGGTGTTGGAATGTTCAGTTAAACTCTAACTAGAGGCACTGCACTCTGAAGTCTAACTTGGAGTTTTGATTCCACCTGAAGCTTTGCTGCTGGAAGAATGGTGTCAGGACCCTCTGCAGCTCCGTCCAGCTCCCTGAGCATCCAGGCACAACCAGCCTCTGCCTGCTCCAGCTGTTACACAAACAAGGACACCGTGGGGAGCCCCTGGCCACCCAAGGAAGCGCGCAGAGCTGGCCAGCGCCAGACCTCCAGTCCCCTGGGATTTCCAACGTAGTTTAGGAGGCTAATGAGAGGCTGACCTAAAGGTGAGGCTGATCCCTTTGCTGACTGTTTAGTTGGCATCACAGGCTGACCGACAGTGACTCCTGGGCCATGCTGCTTTAACCAGGACAAAGAGTCCTTCGACCCAAAGCCAAAACTGTGCATTTTCCTAGGCTTAATTCTAATTTTTTTGTTAAATTACACCCTCTCAGAAAGAAGCAATAAGGAGTTGTTTTGGGGTGTTGTGTTTCTAAAATAGTATGGGATGGGGCTTCTCGGGATGGGGACGCAAGGCACCCATCCCCAGGCAGAGGGTCAGGAGGTCTGGGGTCTCCAGAGCTGTCACACCCTCTGCTGTCCTGACCTCTGCCTTGACCTCCCTGCCCTTTTCACTTCCTCAGGTCCCCATAACTGCTGGATAACGCCCGGACCCCAGGCTGCCCTGGTGGCAGCATGAAGGGATCAGGAACAGGTCCCAAAGCCTGAAGGCAGGAGGGAAAGAGGCAGAGAGATTCCTGGGTGTCAGCCGTGCTCCCAAGTCCCCTCCTGAGCACCCCAGTGCTCCTCTTCCTCCTGTGCTCTTCTGATTGGGGGTCCCTCCCCTCCCCAAGCACCTGTCCTCCACCCCTTCTCCAGTCTTGTGGGGGGGGTCTGGGGATTGAGCCCCGGATCTGGGCATGCGGGGCAAGCACTCGACCAACTGAACTAGGTCCCCAGCCCTCCCGTATGGTTTTAAAATGTCAATACCCCCCTCCACAGATGCCAGACACAAACCTGCCCACAAGCAGGACCCGTCCACACCTGCCCATCCCAAGGACGGCTCTGTGGAGCCTCTTCCAGGCCCTCTGCCCCCCCCCCCGCCAAAAGACCCCTTGAGTTCCCTCAGTGCCCCCCACATCCATTTCAATGCCCATAACCACACCACCCTTGCCTCTACCTGCCTGCCTGCCCGCCCAGCTATCACTCCTTCCCAGCTGGGCGGCCAGCTTCCCTGCTCCTGCCCCTCCCTCAGCACACTCAGGCCCATGCCCGCTCCCCAGCCAGTTCCTCAGCACCTTCTCTTTGGCCCTGGCTCTGCCACTTCACAGTTCCTGGAGGGACAGAGCTTCCAGGTGGGACCTGGCTAGATCCTTGTCACCCCCAGTCCTTTCTTGGCAGCTGGTCTGGGGTAGCCCTTGGTCACTCCAGCCCAGCTGCATTTCTGTCCACTACCACCTCAGAGGTCACACCTGGACCTTCTGTCACACAAGAGGGTGCCACACACAGGTCCTGTGTCGACACCTTCAGATGCTGCCTGGGAGCTTTAGCAGCAGCTCAGAGCCGGGCCCTGGCCCCACCCTTGGTCTCCAGCTCTCCAGGCAGTCCCAAGCTCCCCAGGGCCAGCAACCCTGCGGGACAGACCATTCCGCTGCAGGGCTCCCTGAGTGCTAGGCCCTGGGCTGTAGTTTAGGAGACCCCAAGTCACTCCTCCTGGGATGAGCTTGGGGGAAGCAGCTGGGGTTGGGTGGGAGCCAGGTCCCCAAAACTGCTCCGAGGCCCTATCAGAGACAGAGCTCTGTCAGGGAGGATGAGGAGAGACCTGGGAAGGGAACACTCTGGAAAGAAAGGGGAAGGCCCCTCCCCAGGATCATTCCTTTGGTTGGGGAAGTGCTCAGGGCAGGGCAGATGCTGACCTCCCTGTGGTCCCTGTGGTCTCTGGACTCCAGGCCACATGGAGAGTGGGCCCCATGAGCTGCCCCATCCTGCCCAGCTTGGACTTGATCCTCTGGCCAGGGACAGGCCTCCGTGGCCAGCCAGCCTCAGATAATTCCAGCAGGGCACCATCCTTGGAGGATCACCAATGGCTCTGGAAAAGGCCACAGGTGACCTTGGGAAAAGAAGAGGTTTCAAAGCAGTTCTGGGTAAACCACCCTGGGTGTGCACAGCTGGGGTGGCCTGGCCAACGGGGTCGTGGGGAGGAAGCAGGTGCATGGCAAGGGAGTGTCTGTGCTGCTTCCACACTTCCCAGACCATCGCTGCTGGTATGTAAATAACAACAACAACAACAACAAGCCATGCCGGTGGGTTACAAAGGTTGAGGCCTCCCTCTCTGTCTGTGCCCAGGCAGCAGGCGCTGGGCAGCCCGTGCCCCTGGGAGACTGGAGGGGAGGGAGCCCGGGAGGGCCCGGCACACCCGGCACACCAGCCACAGTCGCTCTCCCGCCCCCACCCTGTCTTGAGCCCCAGGGGGGGATGGGGCAGTTTGGCCTTTCAAAGGCTCTGGAACACCCCCTGGCAACACTCCCTGCGGGCATCCACGCTCCAGGCCAGGGTCTGTGGGACGGGCAGGTTCCTGCTCCGACAGCTCAGCCCTCTGACAGCCTCGGCAATGCCAGCAGGCAGCCCAGCTCTGCCCACGTTCTGTCCCCTGAAGGACACCTCACTGCAGCACGGCCCCACTCAGGGCAGCCAAGGCTGGGGGCTGGGAAAGGCGCCTCCCGCTATAAAACTCTGCGGTTATCCATCTCTGCCTCGGCCACACCAGCCCCTGCCCCCACCCCTGCATTTTAACTAATGGGACACTTAGTTTAATGAGCAGAGTTTGCATAAGAGAAACCTGCTAATTAAATTTTAAACCTTGTCATTCCCAAAATTAGCTTGAGCTCTGAACAAAGCAGTTGGGGGGTGGGAGGGCAGCCGCCCCTCCCCAAGGAAAGGGAGGGAGCTGCCCAAGCAGGAACCACCCCCTGCTCCCCCCACTCCCCTGCGGCTCACTTGGAAGGGGTTGAAGTCCCGGAGCCCCAGGCCCCTCAAGGCGGCCCACTGGAGGGGCCTGGCTGTGGGACTGCCCTGAGGAAAGGCTGCCCGAGGGGCACTTGCCCCACCCCAAGCGCTGGTCCCACAAGGGATGCGGCTCCCTCCCCTCTAAGGAGCCCTCTGAGCCTTCCCTAAGTGCCGGGCACTTGGTGGGGTTCAGGGAAGACCCGCTCCCTTCCTGCCCCATTCACACCCTGCTCAGAGCAGGTGGCCGCCTAGCTGAGCCTGCCAGAGGATTCCATGGGGCTGCCCTTCCGCCCGCAGCGGCACTGCTGGCCCGTAGCAAAGAGAAAACGGGCAGGGACGAGGGAAGAGGGCACCGCCAGCAGCACCTGTCCACCTTGCCCTGTCCCATGTCAGGCAAGGCTGGCGGTCAGGGTGCGCCGCTGGGGCAATGGCCAGGAGTCTCCCTGAGCCTCAGACTGGGACAGGACCGAGCCCCTTTATAAATGGCCCCAGGCCCCAGGTGGTGGGTCTGGGGTCTGGAAGCAGCCCTGCTGGACCCTCCAGGTCAAGATAAATCTGTCCCCACACAAGCCCTTCCTGGGAGAAGGGCTGCCGCAGCAGGGAGTGTCTTCCACTCTCCTGGGGGCACAGGGGACAGGAAACTGCCCACCACCAAGGAGTCCCCAGGTGCTGAGAGCCATAGCTAAGTAAGAATGACGCATGGCAATTTCCTTGTCAGCCTACCCCATGTTGCTTAGAGGGAGGACTCTCCATTGTGGAAATGGGCTGGCTTTGGACCCAGGTCATTTGCAGTGACATTGCATGAATGTTTGAGTAAGGTGACCCTGCTCAAGGACCAGGGCGGATCAGGGTTTAGGGCGGTTCCAGGCTTAAGGTGGACCCTGCTGGGAACAGGGCGTATCCTGCTGCCTCCAGGCGCCCACTCCTTGAGTTCCCATTGAGTTCTCACGGGATTCAGAGAGTACTTTGGGATGCAGAGCCCAGTGGAGAGTGTGGATTTCCCTAGAACATGCGTGTAGAGTGCCGGTGTGAGTTCCAGAATAAAGAATTGCTGTTTGAATCTACAAGGTTGTGAGTGGCTCTCGATTTTGTGCCCAGCCAGACTGTGGCACCCAGGTGTGAGGCTCACAGGGATCTCTCAGGACCACCATTAACCTGTCCATTAACCTGCCGTGAGGCAGGAGGCTGGGGGGTATTCCACCTCAGTGACAAAGAGCAGGAAGGGCCTAGGGAGCACCTCACCACCACAGACCTGTACCTGTGCCCTAGGAGGTATGGGGTGAGTTTGATGTGAGAACAGTATGAACTTAAAGAGTGTCAAATATGCACACGTGCGTGCGTGCGTGTGCGCGTGCGTGCTGGCCATTCCCAAGCTTTGCCACTGCACACCTCACCACGGCCCTGGCGAGGAGGTTGTCCCCTCTGCTCTTTCCTTCTTGGAGAGGCTGAGCGCCGCGCCCAAGGCCACAATGTGGTCTGTGAACATCACAGACAAAAGGCACCAGGTGAATGGGTGAGGCCTGTGCCAGTGCCTGGCCCTACCATCCCCTTAATAACAGAGCCGTGGGACAAGCAGGGAGCCTAGACCAGCCCGCTGGACCCAGCCCTGGCCCCGTTTGGCATCTCAGAGCCCCTCCAAGGACGGCCTCCACCCCTGCTGTGCACACTCACATACCTGCACGCTGACTGGGGGTCACAGGGTCAGGAGCTCCCTCCCAGGTTCGGCCTTGGGCTCCACCTTATGCCCCCTAGGACAGCTGCTTCTTTTTCTCATACCTACTTCCCAACACCAAGAGGGGGCTCTGCTGGTCTGGATGGAATTTTTTACAGTAAAAAATGAGTCACAGTTTCACTGCCTCGAGGAGGGTGGGAGCCGTCACCTAGTCGCCAAGGCAGACTGATGAAAATCCTGCTTATGAAGTCGCGGCTCCCCCATTAATTAGGGGGAGGGGGCGCTCCGGCACCACTGCGCACCTCTCCCGCAGCCAAAAGCTTGTCAACATTTTCCACAAAGAATGAAAATGTAAATAACTTTCAGATTATTCAATGTCACCAAGGTATGGAAAAAGGTGGCTATGCTGAGCGTCATTTATCTCATTGTGGATTTAAAGAGCTTTTTTCTATTAAATTTCTTAAAATTAATGTTTTATGTTGCTCAGAGTAATTTGAACAATTATGGGCTTAAAGAATTGATCATTACAGCCCCTGGGATTTAGTCCTCCAGACTGATTCTTTTGGAAAACCCTCTGATTTATCAGGGTTGCTGCTCCACAAGGCAAGCCCCCCATTTGACCCCACCCCCTCTTGTGCAGCCTGTGGGGGGGGGGGCTGGTCCTACTGGCAGATGGTGGGGAGGGAGACAGGGAGGACCGAGGCTGTGTCCCTGGCAAGTCCCCAGGTGGCCTCTGGCTGGCAGGGCGTGTGTATGGGGTGTCCTTTGGGTCCTGAAGCCCCTGTGTAAATTTATATGTAAGGCCATAAGCCTTTTATGTGCTGGTTGAAATTACTGTATCAGGCATGGTGGTGCTGGTCTGTATCCCAGCATCTGGGGAGGCTGAGGCAGGAGGGTCCAAGTTTCAGGGAGGCCTGGGCAACTTAGTGAGGCCCTGTATCAAAATTTTAAAAAATAATAAATTTTTTAATAAAAAATAAAATGCCTGGGTAAATAGCTTAGTGGAACAGCGCCCCTGGGTTCAATTTCCAGTATCAAAAGAAAAGAAGAAAAACAAATTACTGTTTGATGATGTAATACAGTCGCTAGGCTCAAAAGTGATCAAGCCCCAATAGGTGGAACCTTCCAGTCTGGACTCTGCCGCCCTCCCCTGCGGGCCCGCCAGCGGGTGGGGTCCAGCGCTGACCCACGCGGCCCCTGCACAGCGGGAGAAAGCGGCGACACGAGGTCTGGGCGCAGGATCCGCCGCGCTCCGGGCTCCTGGAGCTTTGCAGCGCTCTCTGGGCGGTTCCCTCTGCCCGCGGCGTCTTCAGGCCTTCAGGTGCGCGTCGGAGGGCCGAAGATCGCCCGCTGGGTCCCTCCCGCAAGGGCAGCCCCTCTCGCACCGCGCCCAGGATTCCCGCCTCGCCTTCCACTGGGGTCCCCAGCCCGCCTGCAGATCCGTTGCCCGGGACCCTGCATTCCAGACTGAAGTCCCCAGGACCCGGCTAACGCGCTCCTTTGCTGGCAATAAGTCGTACCCCTGCAACCCCGACCCGAATGTTGGGGCGCCGCCTTCTGGGGGCGGGGATCTTGGAAGGAAAGAACCTCGATTCCTCCGGGGTCCGGGACCCAGAACGTCGGGGTGCGACCTCCCGCCTTCCCCTCACCTCTCGGGCGCCTGGGGCCCGAACACCAGCACCACCCCCGCCCCCGCCGTCCAAGGTCACGCCCCGCCCGCCGGAGGTCTGCAGCCCTTACTGAGGACCTGGCCCCGCGGCGGCGGGTTGGGGACCTCGGCTGGGACCTGAGTCTGGGTCCAGGCGGGTGGGGCTGACCTGAGCCCGAGAAGGTGGGGGTTTCTGCCCCTGGCAGGTGCGGGGTGGTCCCCGGCTTCCTCAGTGGACCCGGTAATGCGGGAGCCCCCTGCGCTCAGCTCAGGTGAGGACACAGACCCGCAAGCACTCGCGAGGCGACATTGGATTCGTCACAGGTGGGCCCCCAGGGTCCAGGCCGCCCTGCGTAGGTTTCTGGCCCCATTTTGGGCGGAGCTTTGGATGCCGCGGGGCCCTCTCCGGCCTGAAGCCGCCCCACTCCTCCGGGTTATGGATGGGCCAGCTGGAGCGAGCCCGGCCTGACGGCAGACAGGAAAGGGCCCCGCGGGAACACTTAGCACTTCATTAACCTGTCAGCGCCTAAAAGGCCCCAGGGGCCTGGGGGAGGAGCTCTGGCCTGAGCCCCAGCGGCGGGGCCGAGTATTTGCACCGCGGGGAGGCTGCAGGAACGCCAGCCGCAGGCCCTCTTCCTGAAATCCCAAATATGACCTGGTCTGGAGTAGATTGCCCCTGGGGACCTCCCTCACGGGGGGGGGGGGGGGCGGGGGGGGATCGGAAGTTGTCATTTCAGAACCGGGTAGGTCTCTGCCTTCTGCACCCCTCCCAACCCTGCCCCCAACCAGGCAGGCCAGTGGGGACCTCTGGTGCTCCCGACCCAGGCCATTTCCTGCAGGGCTTCTGTCCTGAAACACCAACATCCAGTTCCTTGGGACTTCCCTGACCATCTTGTGGGGACCCTGGGGGCATGTGTGGCCTCAGGACCCTTCTCCCCTCTGGCATCTTCTCCCAGGGCCACTGTCCTCTGATAGCTGTCCGATTCTGAGGCTGCCCCAAGGGGATGCAGGCCTGGGGGCTCAGTCACATCCCCCTCTGCTGTCCTGAGGAGCTGCCCCCTCCTTCTGCTCAGCAGGTCCCCAGCTCGGGACAAGCCCCTTCACCCTCTGAGCCTCAGTCTCCTATAGGCAGGGCCCCGTGGGGTGGCACACAGCAGGTTCTGTAAACAGGTCCAGGTCCAGAGATGAGCCAGTCTGGGAACTCTCTGGACTCAGCCCTGAAGACCCCTGAAGGCCAGTGCAGTCAGCATGGCTGGACATCAGGCTTCCTCGGTGACTCTCAGAGTCCTTTGCCCCATTTCCACCACTGCCAGCCCCCGGGGCCCTGGGGGGGCAGAGTATTTCCCACCCGTCCTGCCCTCCCCTTCCTTCCCCCAACCAGAGCTTCCTCATTTTCAAGATTGGTGGGGAGGGAGTTGGGAAAGGATCTACCTGACAGGCCTGGAAAGGTGGCTGGTTCCAGCCAGTCTCCCCACAAGGACAGCTGGCCTTGGAGAAACCTGGGGATCCCAGGGAGCAACTCAGAGTGGGTTCCCTGGGTGCACCCCGCAGGCGGCTCCTTCCCCCACCCAGGCGGGGGCTGAGAAGGGGGAGGGTCCAGAACCCTGCCCAGGTCTCCTCTCAGAGGAACCCTCACTTTGGGGTGAGGGAATGCATGTGCCTAGGCTTTCAACTCAGGTCTCCCCTTTAGGGAGCTCCGTGGGGAGGAAGGCAGGACTCAGAGGGTGCCAATCACAGGCCTTGGGTCACACAGCAAGTTAGCAGGCCAGCTGGGATTGGAATCCAAGTTGGAGAGACCCCATGGACTGGTACCGGGATCTTGATCAGCTAACACCAGCTCCCATCCCCCACTCACATTACACTCCCCAACCCAGCTGCACCTCCCACCCTGTCCCTCTGTGGGACGGACAGACTATTCCCTGCCTCCCTCCTGTGCTCAGGAGCTTGGCCAAGATCCAGAGCAAAAGAGAGCTCAGATCTAATCCAGGTGCCAGCCCAGGCAAGGAACAGCAGCCCCTGGGGTACACCTCTCCCACTTTCAAAGGACTGCCTCTCCCCACCAGCAACCTCCTTGACCTGCACCGCCCTCAGCCTCACCGAGGCTACAGGCCTTCCAGCAAATGTAAATGACAAGTTTATTGAAGTCTTGGAAAGAGCCGATCACCAGAGAATAAATAAAAGTCACAGGACATTCACAGGACCAACAGGTATCGACACTCTGGTTTTCAGGAATGACTTTGACTTACACACAGCCATCCTTTGTGTGGGGCAACTGCAGGTGCCTCCCAGAATGTCTTTTTAAACATCTGATGGAGGAGGCCTGGTGGGCTCTGAGGGACCCTTGCCCCAGCCTCCTCCAGTGGGGGACAATTCCGTGTGTCCCCATCAGGCAAAGCCCCATCAGCGTGGAAGGGCAGCTGTTTGGCAACAGGCAGGGCCTGGACACTTGGGGTCCTAGGGAAGTGTGCAGTGGGCAGCGGGGAGGATGAACAAATCTGGGCTTAAAGACTGACTGTGGAGCAGAAGTGGCCCCAGGGATCTCTGCAACCTCCACAGTATTCAAGAACAGAAAGATCTGAGACCCTGGGGAGGGGTGCAGGGATGAGCAGAGAAGGTTGCTGGTAGCAGAGAGGCCCCCAGAGCCCTGAGGAGAGGAAGGTCCTTTCCAGGGTCTTGGTGGCCACAGAGGACACAGGCAGTGCCCCCACTCTGCACCCCCCACCTCCTGCCTGAACAGGCAGATCCCTGACCTACAGTGGGGGCTACAGGGTCAGCACTCAGAGACACGCGGTGCCTGGGAAATGAAGGGCAGTTAATGTTATCTTGTGTGTTTAGGTTTTGAAAGCACTGTCCAGCCAAGGCTGTGCTGGTCTGGGTTGGGCAGAGGCCTGGCCTGGAAGAGAGGCAAGTGCTCCGTTCACTGGTCAACAAAGGGGGAGAAATCTGCTTATAAAACATAGCCCTGGAGCCACTGGCTTGTGGGTGGCCACCAGGCAGGTTGCCCCTGTAGAAGGAGCATTGTCCTGGGAATCCCTCGGCCCCCAGGAGGGGCCAGAGGCGCAGGCAGTGGGGGAGGCTCTGCAGACACTAGGCCTCCCTGGTTGCCCTCATCCTGCTTCCCTTGGAGGTCCTTGAATGGAGAGTGCAGCCCCCGGAGCTGCCCATCCAGGGGCAGCACCACCAAGACCCCTCTCCTCTGGTACTGGGTGGAGCCGGGGGCCTTAGTCAGAACTGAGCATGGTCCACCTCATCCAGCCAGGAAGCAGGACTAGCAGGGAAGTCAGGGTAACCCCCGCTGCTCCCGGTGGACAGGTCAGAGCTGGGTCCGTTCCCTGCCAGCACCCTCATGGGCGGAGGGCCTCCTGGGGCTCCTGAGGGCACAAGGCCCAAGCTGGTATCTGGATACACCAAGCTGGAGAGGAGGGGCTGGGGGCCTGGGAGGCTCTGTGGGGCAGCGGGGGACGGGGGGATGCCATAGGGGCTGCTGGGGCGCAACTCTCGCAACTCTCGGTACTGCTCCGGGCCCGCCAGGCCTCCATGTTCCAGTGCAAAGCTGCCCAGGGCTCCTGAGGGCCGGCCCAAGGCAGGGGCAGGCTCTCCTAGGCTGCTGTACAGGCCATTGGCGGGGCCCATTTCAGCCATGGAGGGCTCATCTGCAATGGAAGCAGAGAGCCTGTCAGTCCTGTCCTTGAACCTTGGTTCCCCTCCGTGCCCATCCTGGCCCAGGCAGGGGACAATACAAGAAAGAAGGAAGTGCAGAGAAAGAAGTCAGGTCCTGCAGAAAAGGACTGAACTTATCCCCAACTCCAGAAAGCCTGGGCTTTTTTTTTTTTTTATAATTTTTTTTAAAATTTTTAATATTTAGTTTTTAGTTCTCGGCGGACACAACATCTTTGTTGGTATGTGGTGCTGAGGATCGAACCCGGGCCGCACGCATGCCAGGCGAGCGCGCTACCGCTTGAGCCACATCCCCAGCCCAAAGCCTGGGCTTTTTATCACTCACCCTGAAAATGGGTTGCTTATTCTAAAAATCATGGCAGGGGCTGGGACCTCCCCCCCACGAGGCAAGTGTCTGGCAGAAGCCCAGCTTAGGGACCAGTCAGGGAACAGGGGCTCTGACCAGCAGAGAAGAGCAGTGGTCCTGAGTGACCAACCAACAAGGCTTGGAATGGAGGGCCAAGGTCTAAACCAAGCCAGTTTGGAAAGTAAGGCTGGATTCGGAACCAGGAAATTCACAACTCCAGGCTCCCTGCCACCAATAGAACCAAAGTTCTTGCTCAAGCTCCCAGCGACCCCATTAGCAAGTACCAGTCTGCAAGGGCATGCAGTGTCTACCCAGGCCTACCGGTGAAGGAGACCTCGGCGTCGCTGTCCTGCCCCTCCTGGATGCTGTCCTTGTCCGACTTGGAGCTGCCACGGGAACGCTTCATGTTGCGGAAATACTGGCCCCAGCGCTGCCGGCCTGCGTCCTTTTTCAGCCTCTTTTCCTTGGCCCGGCGGTTCTGGAACCAAACCTGGGGGATGGGGTGGTGAGTGGCCGCGGGGCGGCGGCGCTTTCAGTCTCTCCCCTCCACCCCACTTCCCTGCTTTAGGAAACAGCTCCCAAGTCGCAGCGCGGGGCTGCGGCGTGAGCGCCTGCGGGGTGGGTCTTCCTGCTCTCGGGCGCCAGGGGACACGGGTCGCTTGGAAGCGCTGACCTGCACGACACGCATGTCCAGGCCGGTCTCGGAAGAAAGCTGCTCGCGCACGTGGCGCGCGGGTTTGGGAGAGGTGTTGTAGGCGCTCTTCAGCGTCTCCAGCTGCTTGGCGGTGATGGTTGTACGCGGCCGCTTGGCGGTGGCCTCGGCCTCTGCGGAGCAAGTGGTGAAGCCGGTGGGCCCCCTCTGGGCGCCCCCGCCGCGCCCACCCCTGACCGCCCAGACGTCACCAGAGGCCCCTGCTGGCAGGCCCAATCGCGGTAGCCCCGGGGACCCGACGGATTTCACGGACCTGGCGGGTGCCCAAGAGAGGGGATTACCGGTAGAGGGGGCTTCTGTTCCTAGTGGGCTCTGGATCCCGAACCCCCAGCCCGATGCCACCACACCCAGCAGCCTGGGAGGAGCCCAGTGGTCTCGTTCCCCTTTATTCTGAGTGTGGGTAAGGCCAGGTCTTCATGGTCAAGGTGACCAAATGCAGACCAGGAATGATAGTTCACGTAACTCAGGTAACCTCCCGTGCCCGCTAGAACGCACAAGTCGCTAAACCCCAGGCCAGGAACAGCCAGCGGCGCGTTAATTACCCCGGCCTCGCTCTTGGGCCTGCGGGTCCTGGCGCCCTTACCTCCCCAGTCCCAAACCGCCTCAATAGAGAGCCCTGGGGGAAGTGCTGGAGGTGAGGATTCCCCCCAAGGCCCACCCCAGGGATTGGAAAGAAGGTGGGGTTTGTGCCCTGACGGCGCCAGCCCGGTGACCACCCTCCAGTCCCACTGACCTCGCTGCTTGGCTGTCTCGTAGTCCGCCTTGCACACCAGCCGGCTGTCTTCCATGAGGTAGAACTCGTCGCCTGTGGCCAGCTGCCGCTTGCACACCACGCAGGCGAAGCAGTGCAGGTGGTATACGAAGTCCTGGGCGCGGCGCACCACCTGCGTGGGCGGGATGCCCAGCTGGCACGCGGCGCACTTGGTCCCGAATCGCCTGCGGGGCACATAGGGCGCGGCTCAGCTCAGCGGTAGCACCGCAGGCGCCTTCGCAGGGAGCGGGTTGGGTGTGAGAGTGAGCCAGAGCTGTGCCGACTGCCCTGGGCTTGGGTGTAGGAGGAAGCTCCTGGCCCAGTGCCTCCTTCAGGCCAGCAACCTGGGTGGGCCACATGTACTGATGAGCAGGGGACCCCGACTTCCTCTGGAGGACCTCCAGGAGGAGAATCTGCTCTCCCGATGGATGGGGAAGATTAATTTGGAGGGTCAGGACTCCAAGTGGGGCAGTTCCCTCAGACCCCAGAGGCCTAAGCTACCCCCCCCCCAATTAGGGACAAAACAAGCACAATTTAAAAGGGACTATAACAATTCTACCAAATTATCTATATCTACATCAATCATCTATCCAAACGCTGGGGGTTGAACCCAAAGGGGTGCTCTACCACTGAGCTACACCCCCAGCCCTTTTATATTTTTTTCTTTTGAGACAGTGTTGCCTACAAGGAGGAACCCCTGCTCAGCCTCCCAGTAGCTGGGATTACAGGTGTGGGCCACTGTTCTTGGATCTTTTTAAACAACTGCTTCCATGATTCACAAAATGAGTTATTTGTGGGGGGTACTGGGGATTGAACCCAGGCAAATGGTCTACACCACGCTACATCCTCGGCTCTCTTAATTTTTTAATTATTACTAATTTTGAAACAGGATCCCACTAAGTTGCCCAGGCTAACCTCAAACTTGCAATTCTCCTGCCTCAGCCTCCTGAGTAGCTGGGAATACAGGTGGGTGCCACCACACCTGGCTAAAATAAATTACTCAAAAAAATATTTCCTGATGTCTCATCCAGGCCAAGCCACCCAGGGAGCACCCCCTAGAACTTGGCAGGTTCCCAGGTATTCTGCCTGTAGTGACCGGAGGGGGCTGGAGGACACCTGGAGATGCAGGCTGTGGGGTGGGAGACTTGGTTAGAGTGGAGGGTGGTGGGTCCCAGTGTGGCCGCACTTCTGGCCTCCTTTCTGTGGGGGCAGGTTGTGGGTGCCCTCCCGTCGCCTCCCACAGGCAGTAGCGCTTACTTGAAGAAGTCGTCCTTGCAGTAGACACTGTCCCCCCGACTAAAGCAGCGCTCGGCCAGCGGTGTGTGACAGTCACTGCACTTGAGGCACTTGCTGTGCCAGTGTCGGTCCAGAGCCTTCAGGATGAAGCGGTCCAGGATGTGCTGATCACAGCCGGCACACAGGGGTATCTCTGTAGGCAGGGGAATGGCCCAGGTCACTGGCACCTCGAAGACCACAAGCCTCTTCACCAGTTGGAGCCAGCCTCCCATACATTGGTCCCCAAGACCCGGACGCTGCCTAGGGACCCCCTTCTCTGCACACCATTACCCTGCTAGCTCAAGCAGTTTCTTGGCCCCCCAAGTGCAGGGACCCAACAGGCACCTCATCCCACAGCCTGACAGCAGCCAAAGAAACAGAAGTAAGCTTAGAAACCTGTCTGGGAGCAGGGTGGCCAAGTCACCCCGTGAGGTCGAGTACTGTCAATTTACAAGATATTCAAGAAGATGCATGTTGAGTTCAAATGAAAACCATACCCCACGGCACTAGGTTCCACCTTTGGCACCACATAAGAATAAATAAAGTTATGTGTATTACAAATACACACACACACACACACACACACACACACAAAACATACCCCAGGGGGATCTGCTCTAGAAAGTAGGGCAGAAAATGGGAAAACTAGTCCTGCTAACCCTGGAGGTGGGCACACATGGGACACAGGTCCTGGGACACATCCGGGCATGGGGCACATCCAACTGAGCGTTTCCATTACCTTACACAATAAGCATCATGACCTCAGGCTCTAGAGCCCCCAAACCTGTGTGGCTGCCCAGCCTCAGGTCCCTGTTAGTCTCTGAGCCCTTCTCCTCTTTGGACAGTCTCAGGAGTATTTGTGAGTAGATTGGCTAAGTGATCTGCTGCCCACAGGCTCAGGTGTGGTGGCAGAGTACCCAATGGGTGGCTGACTCTCCCCACCCAGTGCTCGCCAATGCCATCCCCAGGAACCTGGGGCCTTTAGGGCAATCAGGCTGGGGTGGGGTCCGAGGGTGCCCTTCAAGAGCTGTGAGCCCAGGAGGAGTTATGAGAGGCTCTTCCTGGTGTTTGTGAGATGAGGACTTCTGGTAATTTAGAAAGGACAGCCATGAGAGTGGGGAGCGGCCAGCAGGAGCTGGCACCTACTCAGATGTGACCCACCTCACCAGCTCCCTGTCTACGGACAGGGCAGGGAGCAGGAGGGCCCCAGTGGCTGGGGAGCAACTGAAACCCATCGTGGGAAGAGGACATCGCCAGGAGGTCCGCTCGACCTCCCTCCCGCATTGGCGGGAAACCCGCGACAGACGGACGGACCGCGTCAGCGTCCCGCGTCTGGCAAAACCGCTGCCCTGGTCACCGAGAGGCAACGGCAGCCGCGAGGCCTGGGTCCTCACCGCCAGGGAATGAGCCTCAGGGAGCCGAGGACATCGGCTCCGCGCAGCGCGATTCAGCACCGCGGTCCGGACAGCGCCTCGTCTAAGCAGCCGCAAGAGCCCGCGTGGGACAAAAGCCAAACCCACATCCCCGCGCCCTGGCTAAGCCCCCGTGGAGCCCCCGCGGAGCCCC
Organism: Spermophilus citellus; assembly: GCF_964194105.1. Classification (NCBI taxonomy): domain Eukaryota; kingdom Metazoa; phylum Chordata; class Mammalia; order Rodentia; family Sciuridae; genus Spermophilus; species Spermophilus citellus. The sequence continues at coordinate 1,669,848 of NC_138183.1, read as the reverse complement.
CGCGACCTCGGCTTACGCTGCATGGCGACTCCGGCCCCGGCACGGTCTCCACCCCTGAGGCTGGCGGTCCCGGAGCCTTGGCGCCCGTCCCAGGGCTGGCTCGGCCAGCGCTCCCTGCCCTCGCGTGCCCAGCCTTCCCGCCTCCTCTCCCTGCGCTTCCCACTCTTCTCCAGGCTCTTCGGCCAACCCCTCCCGGGAACCGTCGGAAAATAAATGAATGAGTAGGGGATGGAGCGACCTCGCAGCCTGGTCGTAGCCCCCTTGGCCCGCTCCGTTCCTCCCACTTCCCCTCCTCAGCCTTCCCCACCCAGAGCTCTCGTCGGCCTGGAGCGCGCAGAGAGCAGCCTGGCTCGGAGAGCCACAGCGCCGGCAGGAGACCGGGGCCCCAGAGAAGCCGGGCTTTTCCTTGCAGAGGGTCCTGACAAACGGCGGGTGGCTCAAGAGACCCAGATTAGAGAAATTACACCGTTCAGTTCGACCCTGGCTCCTGCCTGATTGCGCTCCCCTGGAAAGTCGGGTCTGGGCGAGGGTGGCCCTCTGGGGGACCCTCCTGCTCCGTGGTCACTGGGCGGGTAACAGCCCCTACACCGCTTACACTTCAGGGGCGGCTAAGGACTGCCAAAAGTCCTCTTAGCCATTCCTGGACACCCGAGGGTACCCTGGACCGAGGACCACATGCCCGACAACAGCGCCAGGGGCCCTTCACACACCGCGGCCGTGATGCACTGGCTTGGTTGTGCCGGGGCCCTCGCACCCGCTCCGGCCCAGGTCCTTTGGCCTCCGTGGCCAAGAGGGAAAAAGCCCGAAGACCTCCTGGTCTCCCTGATGCTGCCGCTCGACTGGGCACCCACCTCGGCGCAGGTCAGCCCTCCGCGCGAGCAGCGCCAACAGCAGGTCGCCCCCCGCCGATTCCCGGGCCGGGTCCAGCTCCCCGCGAGCCTCCATGGCGCCCGCCGCCCGGCACCTCCGCTTTCTGACCCCGAACTTCCCCGGGATCCGGGGAGGCCGCAGACGCAGTGGCCCCTAGCCGGCGTCCGAGCGACTCGCCGCGTTGCTGGGCGCTGCGCCGGCGGGCCGCCCCGGGGCCCCGAGCCTCCGGCGGTGCGGAGGGCGGAGCGGCCGGGGGGCGGGGCCGCGGCGCGGGGCGGGGCCGGGGGTCCCGGAGACTCGCGCCCGGCGATCGCCGGCTCTGTGCGCCTGGCCCCGTACCTACGGTGCCTTCGCACCGCTCTGCGTTCTTGTCCCTAGAGCCGGGACGGCAGGGGAGGACCCGAGTCAAGGCTGCCCGCAGGCGCTCGCCCCTGCCTCGCAGCTGAACTCACTTGGGCGCTGGAAGGGCTGGGGGTTCTGGGAGAAGTTGGCAGGGAGGGAGCTAGGTTCTCCTGATGCTGAAATTCGGCCTCGAGATCTGAGCTGGGAGCCTTCGCGACAATGTCTGGTCCGCGGAAGCGCAACCGAAACCCAGAGAAGGTGAGCGTTGCCGCCAAAGGCCTCACAGTAAGAAGCTAGCCGCGACCCCAGACCTTCTACGCCCATCCCTGCAATTTCCCACTGGCGTGGGCACTGGAAGGAAGGCGATTCTTAGGAGAGAAGCAGGCCTCTGTCCTCCGCCTGGAAACCCATCCAAGACCCTGGTTTAGGAGGGACTGAGCTGGAAAAGCTACAGGATGTCCCCTCGCTTCTCTGCCCCCAGCACTCTGGCTACCAAAGAACAGTCCCTGCACCCGATTTTCCAGAATCCTGCTCCCAGTGCAAACAGGTGAGCCAACTGGAACCCATCCATCCTTTCGTGTACATCCCTTCCTCTGCTCAGAGGGCCCACAGTCCTAGGTCATCGACCAGGATTTTAGTCCTGTACGGTCACTCAGAGACAGAATACAGCATGGGGCCCTGGCAGCCAGCAGGATCCTGGATGAAAGCGCTGGGGAAGCAGTAGGTTGAACTAGTGGGTTGAACCTCCAGGTCCCTCTACCAGGGGTCAGATGGTGATACCCTCTCCACTCAGTCTTCTGAATTTCGAGCTCTAAGGGCACAGGACTGGAAGATGGGCATAAAAGAGCACAGCCCCTCCGTCCTAGCTCCAGCACACAGCATGCCTGGTTGTGAGCACAGGCTCACGGGCCACCTCTCTCTTGCTTTGTACTACACCTGTTACTCCAGAAGGGTCAGCACACACACACTTGTGTGGAGCCGAGTGGGTGCCTGGTGCACTGGGGTGAGGTCCGTTGAGTGTCAGCTGCTGCAGAGGCGGTCTGGCAAGGGCCATTTGTGACAGGACTGGGGAAGGGAAGGCCCCTTCTGCTGGGCATCTGGCCGGCCCCACCAACAATGCCTCCATTATTTCCAACGTCTGTGGCAATGGAATGGCCCTTGGAGAGGACAGTTGGGGTGGGACACCAAGACTGGGGTCCCCTACTGCAAGCCAGGGCTAAGAAGGGAAGTGAAGGGCTTCATTCTCTGGGGGACCTGGTGCCCCTCACTCTGTTCCATCACAGGCACCATTTGCAGGTCAAGCACCAGGCTCCCCGGGCCACCCTCGGCTTCCCTCCCAATCTGTTGCCATTTCAAAGTGCCTCCCCCGTCTCCCTGGACTTTCCCTGCAGCCCTCCCTGCTGCACCCGCGGCCCGCGGCCCCTCCACCCGCCTCGGCCGCCCTAGTTGCTTCTCTCTCCGCAGCTCTTACCCTGCGTCCCGACAAAGGTGCAGAGGGCAGCAGCCGCCGGAACCCCTGGCCTTTCTCGGTCGCCTTCGAACTCCGCTTCCAGCAGCATCGCGGTAACGGGTCGGGTCTGAGTGGGCGTAGGCGGAGGGCTGGAGCTCCGCAGAACCTGGAGCGTCGCGGGGCAGACTCCAGCACTGGGCCCGCGCTGTCCGCGGTGCTGAAGGAAGCATCCGCGCGCCCCCAGCCCTTTTGGCGCCTGTCCCCCGCCCCTCCCCTGTCCCCGCCTCCGGCCCCCGCCCAGTCCGGCGCACGTCCCTAGCACGCTGGGTTTGGCAGGACTGGACCCGGTCCCGGCGGCCCTCGCCTTGGGCAGCCATGCCGCCTGGCTCTGCCCTGGCCGGGAGGCTCCTCTTTCGCAGCAAGCGGGTCGAGGTGCCGCCGGGCTGGAAACCTCTGAACCCTGCCCGCTGGACCCTCAACAACCTTCTGGAAAGCAGGGAGCACCCAGGCTGGGGGGGACTGGACCTGGAGCGGAGGCTCTCTCCTACAGACATCAGAGGCCTTTCACTGCTGCGGCTGCCGCCCTCAAGGTACTGTCCCTTGCACCCAACATCCTTCTGGCCACGCAGGATCACAGACAGAAACTTCCAACTCCAGACTGTGAGCTCCAAGACCAGGTACTGGAGCCCTGAAGGCATTCCCGGTGGAGAGGTCTGCTCAGCACACACTGCCCGAGGACGGCAAGGAAGGGGCTGCCCAGGTCTCTCCGTGGGAGGGTCCTGGGAGAAGCTAGCCATGGGCAACCTGCGCGTCTCCTGCTTCACACGGAATTGAGTGTGTGGGGGGTGGCTGTGGGGTGGCTATGGGGTGGGCTGGGTCCCCCAGGGGCTTCCGTAAGCAGGAGTGCCCGTGGAACACGCTGAAATAGTGTCATCTGTATGTGTCTCAGGGTGCTGCTCTTAGCTGCTGCATCTGGTTCTGCTCTAAGCAGGTCATCTAAACTCCACTTTCCGGCTGACTTTTCCATCTGACTCCCGGCTCTCTTCCAAAAAGTGTCTTTGATTCAATACAAGCAATCCTAGAAATCCAGAGTAGAGTCCATAGGAGTGTAGATGGGAGCCCAGGTCCATTCTGTTCCCATTCCAGAATCTCACATTTCAAAAGAACTGTCACGGCTTCTCCAATGTCAGATTTCTTTATTCTTAAAATGTGCACATTATAATTTTTACTTAAATACAAAATGTCCACTTCCCTTGCAGGTAAGAAATTTCACTGACATTTCCATGTCAAATGGCTCCTTTTTAAACAAAATCTTTCCATTAAAAATAAATAAACATTTAAATTACGGAAATGTTATATTCATTAGTCTCAATACCTCTTAAAATACTTAAACTTTATAAAACCACCTCACACCTTGTGGCACCCTCAGAGCTGGCACCCAGGGGTGGGGCTGTTCTTTCCCTCCTCCAGGACACCCTGCGGGGCGCCTTAGTGACAAGCGTGTCCCCAGACATTGGTGGCCTTGCCCTGTAATAGGAGGGAAGCTGGAAACAAGCCCTGCCTAAAGCAGCTCTGCCAAGGCCAGATGAGCAGCGCACACTCCACGTTCCCGGGGAGATGCCTTGCACCCCCCCGCTGGAGCTGTGGGTAGACTTGCCTGGTTTTCAAACAAAGAGATATGACGTCTTCAATAACCAGGTACACACCAGCCGTGGAGGCAAGCTCCCGGCTTTTTAAAGCAGAGGATTCTAGAGGCTAAAAAGCATCATGAAGAAACCTCACGGCAGAGGAGTGGAGCAGGAGATGGAAGCTGCCAACAGCCCACCCCCACGGTCCTGCTGGCCTCAGGCAGCTGCCTGTGGCTCCCCTACCCATCCTCTGGTCATCCCAGTACTCCAGGACTGGACTAGCCACAGCCCAGGGAGGCAGCTGTCCATTTCCCTTAAGTGGCAGCAGTGACAGCAAGGTCATAGGGTCTTAAACGACATCCACGTGACCAAATGTCTTCAGGACACACTTGAGCATCAAATACAAAACAGCAAAGTAGAAAAGGTATTTACAGGCATCTGGGTCACGCACGTGCACAGAGATGGGCACACCAGAGCATGAGTCCACCATATCCAATGAAAGCTCGTGGGACAAACCAATGGCCCAGGACTCTCCATGAATGTCCCAAAGCATGTATCAGTTTGCTCCCTTTAAGTCTTCAGAGGCTGATTCACCACTAAGTGTTTTGGGTTTAATAATGTGTTTAAATTGCTAAATGGTTAAAAAAAAAAAAAAATCATTCCTGAGGCCTGGGAGACCAGAGCCCCTAAGAACCTTGTCCACAGCTTCAGGTCAGGGAGGCCTGTCCTACAGGGCCCATGGCCAGGGGCCTCTGCCTTCCTCACTGGGCCTGTCCCTGGCCTCCGTGGTGCCTCATGTGGGGCTGGAAAAGGACCAGAGTAGACAAAGGGCTCCTACAGAGGTCATCCAAAGACCATGCCCCCAAGAGCAGACGGGTCCTCCATTCCCCTCCTGTAGACCTAGTCTTCAAACCCACCACTGGGCCCAGAGCTCCCCCAGGACAGCCAGATTGGGATGACCCTCACTTACGTCTCTATCATCAGAAAAGCCACCCAACGAAAAGGCACTGCCACCACCCTGTCCCTCCCAAGCCCCAGGCTTACTCCCCAGGACCCTGAGTCATTTCTGAGATACAGCTCTCCCCTGGCCGGGTTCCTTGAGTCTCCACATCTGAACGGATCACCCTGCAGGGCACAGGACTGACTACACCCTTCCTTCTCTGCTCCCGAGTTCCCTGAGCTCCCACACAACTGTTCTTTTGCTTAAGTGGAGACAATCAGGTGGCCAAACAGGAGATCCCACATCACTGGAGCACCACGTCTACTCTGAGGGCTGCAGGGCACACTGTGTGGGGAAGGCTCCTCCAGCAAGGCTTCTGCCAACACAGAAGCAAGGCCCTGTAGAGCTGTCGCCTGCGATCACTGCGGGGCACAGGACAGCTGGGGCTGCTCCTCTTGTTCCTTGACCTCAATGAGGTCACCGAGTCTTCCTGCAACAAGAGCTGCGGGAGGCATGGACAGGGTTCAGACGTGAGCACGCCCACAAGACCACCCAGTCTCCACAGGCCTGTGAGGGGACCCAGGTGTTGAGCCCCTGATCATAAACAAGAAAGCTGCAGGTGGCACAGGGGGCAGGGCTTCCAAGGGCTTCCCGTGTGCTGCCAGCACTGCCTCGGGAGCACTCTACACAGCTGGGTGGTGAAGCCGGACTTTCCATCGCTTGGACCTCACTCTGAAGAAGAAGTACATCACCATCAGGAACAGAGAGGAGGCCACATACAGCAGCACGCAGAGGCTCATGTCCAGGCTGGAGAAGCCAACCCCAAGAAAGGGTGCGGCGGCCTCAGCCTCCTGGAGGGCCCCAGGCCCACGGGGACTCTGGAGCCTCAGGTCCAGCCTGTGCTGCACATCCTGGGGAAGGTCAGCTCTGGGGCCGAGCATGCCAGGCGGACGAAGACTCTCGGCATCTTGGTCTCTGCGGAACTTCTCTGGGGGAGTCAGTGCTTGGCCCTCCACCTCGCCCCTGCCCAGGGCTCTTCCCTCACTGGACTCTCCCTGGTCTGCAGAGTACGTGTCTACGAGGTTGCTGCTGCTATAGTACTGCTTCAGGAACACCAGCACCTGGCCCTCGTTCCAGCTGTCCAGGCCCTTAATTTCCTCGTGGCAGGCTGGGCAGAGGTCTGGGGTAGGCCATGGGACCTTCGGAAACTTGGGATCTTCACTCAGGTGGCCTAGGAGAAAAGGAAGGGGAGAATCAGTGCAGACAGGCCTTGGCCATGGATGCTGGGCCTGGGCAGGTGGCGGGCCACAGGGCTCTGCTGCCCCCTCGGTCCTTCTAGGCAGGCAGCATCTCTTGCTCCCTCTGGTGGGCCCCACGCCTGCACACACCAAGGAAGAACCCTGCACACCTGGCCCACCTGCCGTTGCCTGACCAAGCCCTAAGGCAATCCACCAGCTCTGCTCTGCCAGAAGGACCCAAAGGCCCCACCTCCTACCTTCCAGGAGGCCCAAGAGGCCCAACACCCCACCAAACACCGCCCACTCTGGCTGCCAGGGGTACTGCCCACCTCGTGGTCCTTTGAGAGACAGGTCCTGGGAGACCCCTTTTCTATACATGGCAGGACGCCGCACAGCACCTTCCTCTACTGTGGTGCCGCTCAGCTGCAACTGGCTTCCTGCTCCTGAACACAAACCTACCCCAAGCAGGGTCTCCTGCCACAGCCCTACTGTTCATTCCATCACACTTCCCAGTGAACAGCCAGGCAAGCACCTCTGCCACGGACGTCCACATACAGCTTTGCACACTTGCCTGAGCACTTCCTTCTGAGTGTGGACGTGGCTGCTCAGCTGCCCTCAGAAAGGCTCTCCACCCTCTCCCAGCAGCCTTGCCTGAGGCCTGACTCCTGCCCTCCCCTGGGATTTCTCCCTTCTTCATTCCTCTGATCGAAAGCCTGACAAAGGGCCACAGGGAGGCTCCTGCCAGCAGGGGACTCAGCAACACCTGCCTGTGTGACCTGAGATCAGGGATGCCCTGCACCCAGGTGTGAGCTAGGGTTCCCCTGGTAATAATGCTAACCTGGCTGCAGGGTCCGGCCCAGCTCCCCTGCAGAACCAACAAAGCTCCCAGACAAGCCTCCGTGGTGCTGATGACACCTATCCTGCTTGCTGTGTGCCATGTGCTGGACACAGAGCCAGGAGAGGACAAGGCAAAGGCTAGTCTGCACACCCCAGGAGAGGCCACCTAGTGGGACTTGAGGGTGGTCATGCACAGAGATACACCAAGTGCTGCAGAGTCAGAGCTGATGCTGGACAGGAGACTAGGCCAGACCCCTGAGGGCCTCTCAGGCTGGAAGGGGGACAGAGAGCAATGCATGGAGCCTCAGGAGTGGCCCCACCACATAGGCCAAGGGACCCCCACCGCAGCTGGCTGATGGGAACAGGCTGACAGCAGGGCTCCTGGACAGGGCAGCCCCAATTGGCATCTTGCTCCGGACGCCTCAGAGCTGAGCGCCCAGATGACCAGAGACCTCTATGGGGAGGAGGGAGAGGCCCAAGAGGCGCTGGGTGTGGAGAGAGCCCCCTGTGGCCTTCGAGGCTCACCTCGAAGCAGAGCTGACAGGGAGGGAGCAAATCCCAGGGACGCAAAGGCGCCCGCAGCCCTCAGTGCAAAGAAGAACCAATTTTCTTTAGTGCTCCAGTTGTAACGTGTTTTTATGACACAGTGGATTAAGTGAGCACCAAGAGTTCAGCAGCATTTTCTATTCATCTCTATTAAATTCATTTTTCAGTGGAATTATTTTTAAGCCTAATTCTAATCTGCCATTGATTTTGGAAGTCTGAATTACTTAACTCTGAGAAATTGCCTGTGCCCTATTTAGTTTAAATAAAACTACTCTGAGAGGTTTGGCTTACAGTCTGAGAACAGATTTTAAAGATACTAAAATTCCTTATAAAAATTAATCACATCCTTAATTTTCTAGTGTCAAAATTACTTGGAGAAGGGTGTGACGCAAGAGAGAGAGCCATATCAGTCTCTGTCCACCTTCATGAGGACCATGTACCCCAGAGTGAGAGGACAAGCTAGACAGCTTGGGACCTGGAGGCCTGCAGACCTGGCTGTCCCCAACATATGCCTCACCCATGCTGCCCGCCCGACCAGGCCCACAGAGCTGTCCCAGGGCCAGGAACACCCACCGGCCAGGCGGCTGTTGACTGCGTTGTGCCGGCTCCAGAGCCAGAGCACAGCTTGGTCCAGCGTTTTCACGGAATCCATGGACTCTTTAGCCATTGCCTCGAAATGTTCGCCACATTCCTTGCACCCAAAGAAGGTCTGAATGTACCTCCTCAGGGTCTGCAGCACGGCCTGGGGGTCATCTTCAAAACCTACAAGGGAACAAGAGCCACTGGTGCCCCAGGCCAACAGGTCACTGCTCAGCCTCGTGCCTGAGGCAATGCAGGCCAGCTTTGAGTCCCCATGGAGACTAAGGACACAAACTAGGGGCCACAACTTCCCCAGATACCCTGGTGTCCCAAAAGGTGCACAAGGCCTCGCAAGGGCATGAGGACGATGGTGCCCACACCTCAAAGGGGACACCTCATTGGCATGGAGTCCTGAGTTGTGTGCTGGTAGCAAGGGGGACCAACCACGAGTACTCAGTGCCACAAACGCCACAGCCCTTTAGAAGGCTGTGCTAACACCCCACAACCAGGCTGTCAGCTGCCTCTGCCCTTGGCCAAGCTCAGGACCCAGAGAGCGATAGGCGGCACAGGCCCCCTTGCCTGCTAGCCTCCCTCCTTTAGCCCGCCCCCTGCAGTACTGGGTGCCCTACCACATCGGCAGAAACCCACCCAGGAGCACAGAGCCTCAGGACTCGCCCTGCTGAGGACGACCTTCCTGAGAAGTGGTGGTCAAGGGCAGGCAGGTTGGTGAGGCTGAGCCTCCCGGCGGAGCAGTGGTTCCACAGGGAAACAGCCCAGTACCCATGGCCATGGCTAATGGCACAGGACGGGACAGGTACAGCTCAGTGGGGACACTGAGAAGGAGCAACAAACACCTCTACAGGCAGCCCCAGCCCGGGGGCAGAAGGGAGCAACCGGAAGCCCAGGCGTGGGGACGGGGCGGCCAGCAGCTCCGCTCAGACGAGCGTGCAAATAAGGGAACAGGATTAAAGCTGGCCGCACGCACGTCAGCATCGAAAGCCACGTGGCAAAAACGATCACCAAAAAGATGTGCTTGGGGGAAGGAGTCCCTCTCCACCACAGCAGGCCCACATGGCGTCTGCAGTCCCTGTGGAGGACAACTGTCCATAAGCCTGACCTAGGTGTCCACCTCTCGAGGACTGCAGGCTCCTGGGTCTAGGCCTTTGCAGTCAGGGTCTCAGACCAAGACCCTTGTTTGTTTCACTCTGAAAAGGCAGAATTCAGCCCGCTGGCTCTGGGCATGCTCATGGCATCCAGGCAGTGCCCTGTGACCTGGCCCGTCTGGCCCCCACTCCCTGCCGGGAGCTCTCCAGACATCTGCCTCACATCAGGGTAATCCCCCTCCTCTCCCTGCAGACGGCTGCACGTTCGAGGACCCTAATCTTTAAAGTGGACAAGAACCATAAACCTCTACCTGGGGAGGATTAGAGCGCTCGGCTGGCGCTTTAGTGGATGGGTTTAAACGTGCAATAAGGGAAGAAAACCTCCAAGACTTAATCCCACGCCTCGTCTGACCCAATTCCCTCTGCGGAGAGCTCCTCCTCGGAGACACTTGAGCTCAGGCAGGAGGGCGGCTGTGGCTGCGCTGCTGCCTCTACAGCCCACCCCTCAGGCGTCAGCTTTGTGCCCCAGCACCCGAGGGCCTGCGCCCTGGCCGTCACACTCCACAGTGCTCTGGTGTGACAGTGGGAGGACGGGTGCTGGCACGAGCCCCCTTCTCTCACCAGAACACCCCACCCAGGGGTGCAGCCTGGGTGTGAAGGGCCTCAAGTCACAGAGCACACCACTCTGATTCCAACATCTGGGTGGCTCCTGAGGTTCCCCAGAAACACCCTCCTACTTTCTGGTCCCTAAAGGAATGTGCAGGTAAGACCACACCCCAGCAGCAGCACTGCACGGTGTCCCTGGGGAGGTCAGTGTGGGTGCATCCAGACAGCCTGGTGGTGCCTCGTTCCTGGACATGGTCCTGACAACGTGGCCTGGCTCCTGCTCCTAGGAACAGGCAGACGCTGTTCCCAGCCCTCTGTCTGGCTGCACCAGCGGTGCTCCTGGCCCAGCTCTGGGCCTTCCTGGCCAGGATGCCACCTGGAGGAGGCCGGAGCTGGCCTGCAGGAGTACAGCCACTCCAAGGCTCCTTGGATTCCAGCTGCCCCCAGATGACCATAGCTACAGGGGTGAGACCCTCCTCACTGACAGAAGAACTGCCCAGTCGCGCCCAGACCAAGCTGCAGACCCAACACACTTCGGGCAAACAGAGGCAAGGTGTTCCACAGCTCAGCACTGGGCACTAGGCAGGGCCCCAAGTCCAGCCACCACTGGGCTTAGAGCGAGCGTCAGTGGCCTGGAAAGGCAGCCGAGAGGGCAGCCACCCCACGACTGCACCAGGCTCACGGGGAAGCAAACACAGTGCCCTAGCACAGGGGAGTCCTGCGTCCAGGCGCGTCCCACCAGAGGGGTTCATGGCAGGGTTGAGCTAGCAGTTTGTAACAACTGGACTATCAAACTCAACTTCCTATGGTTTTTGTTTTGTTTTTAGTTGTTGATAGACCTTTATTTTATTTATTTATATGTGGTGCTGAGAATCAAACCCAGGGCCTCACACAAGCCAGGCAAGTGTGCTACTGCTGAGCCCCAGCCCCAGCCCCTTCCTACAGTTTTTAACCTCGTAGCAGGTAGCCTCTGGGATGGCCCCTGGTGCCTGCTGCCTGCAATCTGGGGCCTCACAGAACACTCTCCAGGGAGTAGGTGACCCACCAACTCACTTGCAATGACCAGAAGATGGTAGAAAAGAAGAAGTGTTGCCAGAGACATGCTGCCTCTCCCAGGGCTCCCTCAGAGCCAGAGGCTGTGGTGGGTTGGCCCACGGGGTGGGACAGGGAGCAGAGCTTGTAGGCATGGCAAGAGCCCGGGGAGGATGGCAAGGAGGTGCCCAAGAGGCAGTGAGCGGTCTCTCCCCAGTGGGGCCTCAGAAGCCTCAAGCAGAGGACCCAAGTTAAGCCACACCCAGGTTCCTGACCCCTTGAAACTGAGACGATAAAGGGAGGCTGGTTTAAGTTGCTAAATTTGGGGGCGATTTGTTAGGACCCCCAAATTAATAACTAATATGCCCCTCCAAAAGGTTTTGCTGACCTTCCTGTTTTTTTCTGAGCACACACTGCAGAGAAATCCCTGGCCAGGGGGCTGGGGATGTAGTTCAGTTGGTAAAGTGCTTACCTCACAAGCACAAGGCCCTGGGTTCAATCCCCAGCACTACCAAAAAACAAGAAAGAAACCCCTGGCCAGCAGGCTCTGCCTCCCATTTCTTCCCTGCAGGTCTGCCATGCATGGGCTTGTAAGTTCACGAGGGGACTCAGGCTCATGGGTGGGTGCCGTCACGTGTGCATTCTGAGAAAATGTCACATCTGCCTCCTCTGTGTGGGCCCTAGGCACCCAGATGATGAGCTGCCTCACAGGTAGCTAAAGTAACCCTGATGCTTCTGGCTTCCCCAGTGCACAGCACGGTTGATGCATCAGGCCACCAACCAGCCACCACCGCAGCCCAGGGGGCGGTTTACCTGTGCCCACCAGTGCTTCTGGATGGGTAGAAGCCTGCACAGTCAGAGTGTGGAACAGCTTCCAGAGCGAACACGGGTAGCCCCTCAACTCTGGGCGGCTTCCTTGACATCCTACCCACTTCACATGGTTGGTAAGGAAGATTCCAGAAATCTGGGGAAGAAAAATGATGTAAAGAATGAGAAACAATTGTTGCCACAGCTGCTGAAGCCAGTCCACAAGAGCGGCACCGGTCGGCTGTCCTACCTGCAAACATCTGCGCTGTGGTCTCATTCAGTACTTGAACTTCACCCTGAGGGCCGAATGCCTACCTACTAAAGGGTCTTAAGATATGGGAGGTGGCCTTTTCCTTTTTGTCATAGGACAGAGGGAGCGTCCTCTCCCTTGATAAGTCAGCAGCATCAAACAGAAGACGCCACGTTTCCTCTTCAGTTAGGGTCAGCTGTGACGAAGACACTGCGAGTAAAACCCACCAACATCTACCAGCAGCCAAAAGGGCAAGGCGTCTCGCCTTCCAGAGCCAATGGCGGCCTAACGTGCAGCACGGCTCACAGGCACGCAGCACTGGCTGCGGGGACGCAGGCCCTGCACTCAGCCAAGGGGCAACCAGAGCTCCCAGTTCCATTCTGGAGGACACCGCTGCACCCAAAGATTGGAGAAGGACAGAGGCAGAAGCACAGCACTCATTCTCGAGACACGACGGCACGTGGCGGGGGGCCAACACCCGCAGCAGGGGTGCACACAGCACAAGGACAGGGCTGGCTGATGTCAGGGAGGTGAGGACAGAGGGGCTGGGTGACTTCCTGCCCTTGAACCTCTGGGGCCAGGAGCCGCTGCTCAGGCTTGCAGAGGGAAGGCCGCACCTGCAGGCACCTGGCCTGGAGGCCAGTGGGCTGCCCACTCACTGATGCCTGGCTGTAGGTGTAGAATTTACAGGAGTTTACTGAAGTTGAAACAAACAAAAGAAAAACAAGCCCTGTGCCACACGGCTGCCATCTCCACAGGATGTCACAGTGCACTTGTGATGAAGGGTCCTTAAAGTGACAACTTCAGCATGACTTGCCAGCACCACACAGGAGACATGCAGTTGTCACGGAAATAGGGCTCTGACACTGTGGACAGCAAGGTCCCAGGGGACCACCCACAGGCCGGTGTGGTTCTCCTCCCGCCAGTGGCAGGCTCTGGGTCCCAAGCCCTGGGCAGGAAGGAGGAAGTGTGCTGGTGAGCAGGACAACTGCAGTGCCCGGGGTACCCTGAGCCCTGGCAGGGGTCTGGACTCACCCGCATCTCATTGTTGACCAGGTCAAGGACGGCACTGTAGGGGATCCTGTCCAGGGGAAGGCTGGCCAGCCATTCCTGAAGCATCTCCAGCAGCTTCCTGACAGGTGGTCGGCCGGGGAACAGCTGAGCAAGAAAGGACCCATAAGAGCCTGTGGGAAGAGTGCTGCCCAGCCCCGAGTGCTTCCGGGGCCAGGTCTGGGATGCAGGTGGCGCAGTCTGCAGGACAGGACCGAGCTTGGCCTGACAGTCTGCCCTGCGTAGCTCTCCAGGGAAATGGCTCCATCTATTTGAGGGTTAAACTGGAATGAGGAGTTTGTGAGAAACTAGAGGTCCTGGGCAGAAGGGGCAGGGGTGGGAGTCTGTGGGACAGAGATGTCCCACCAGCTCCCTACCCAGCCTGTCCTATGGACTTCACCCACCTGGCCCCCATGCTGGCTCACACCAGGTGTCAATTCATGATGACAGACCATGGTGACAGTTTGACTCATTACCAAATTGTCAAGGGCTTGTTGGCCCTGCTGAAGGTTCCTCTAACTGTAGCCTGACCCCACAAGCCCCTTCCTGCTGTGTCTGCCCGACTGCCTCGACAAGGTGTCTGGGAACAATGACCTGTCCCGGTGGGTGATGCTGAGTTGTCACTGGAGCCTAGAGAAGCACTGAGCTAACCTGGTGTTCTGTACTCCTTTGATAAAGAACAATTGTAAACTGCGGAGCCAACCTAGAGGCCCTTCAGTCGATGAACGGATAAGAAACTGAGCTCTATATACACAACAGAACAGGACTCGGCATGAAGAGAGAACAGATCATGGCATCTGCTGGTCAACGGTGGAGGTGGAGAATAGAATGCCAAGCGAGGTAAGGCAAGCCCCAAACACCAAAGGCAGAATGTCCTCTCTGGTAAGGGGGGCTGATCCAGGATGGAGTGCACGTGGGGAGACGAGGAGCTCTGGACAAGGAGGGGGGCGTGGGGTAGGGAAGATGGTGGAATGAGATGGACATCATCTCCCTAGGTGCACGTATGACTGCACACGTGGGGCGACTCTGCATCCTGTACGACCCGAGAAACAAAAAGTTGTGCTCCGTTGGTGTAAGATGAACTGAAACGCCTTCTGCTGTCATGGATAACTGACTAGAATTAAAAATAAAAATAAAAGAACTTGGATGTGGACATCCTCTTAGTGCATGTGCAAAGTAAGGCTGCCAAAGACTAAAAAACCCAGCTGAATGTCACAGGCAGACCACCAACATCACATTCCAACACAGTGAAAAAATTGTCTATAGACGTTTATCAACTTACCTAAATTGTTTATTTTTTGACATTTAAAAAAAGTTTAGAAAAATTAAGAATGATTTATTATCTTGACTTCCAAAGGTGTGTCAAGCCAGAAGCACTCCGGCCAGCTGGTACGTGGGAGAGGAGGAGCTGCAGAGAGGAAGCCCATCCCAGGAGGAGGAGGAGGAAACGCAGAGAAAGCCCTCGGTGGCGGCCACGGGAAGGCACTGATGGACAGGCTGGCCGGGCGCTGCCGCCAAGGACCCACCCCAGCCAGCTTCCTCATCCCTGAATGGCACGGTGGGGTCAGCAGCCATCCAAGCAATTCTCAAGCAGGGCGTGGAGTGGCAAGCCTGAACTCCCAGAGATGGGGCCGGCTGAGGCAAAAGATACGTGAAAATAAAAAGGGCTGGGGTTTCCCTCAGTGCTGAAGCACCTAGGTTCAATCCCACTATTGCAAATGTATCACAGGACTCGTTATTTTTTAAAAGATTTTTTCAGTTGTAGATGGACACAATACCTTTATTTTACTTATTTATTTTTATGTGGTGCTGAGGATTGAACCCAGGGCCTCATGCTTACGAGGCAAGTGCTCTACCACTGAGTCCCAGCACCAGCCCCAGGACTCTTTTTTTTTTTTTTTTTAATTATAAGTTGTATTTCCTTCATTTTTCAAAAATCATACTACACATGTAAATGTTGACTATCCCAAGGCTGGAATATAAATTGCTCCTTTGGGGACCTTACTATTGGCAAGAAAAGTCCTATCAGATCTGGATCCTAGTCCTGCAGACAGTAATGGGGACACTGGATCTGGACTATACCTGTGACAGCAGCAGGGGCCAGGTGTAGGGGGACAGGCTTGAGGTAAGGATGGCCTCTGAGGTCAGAGAGTAGAGGCTGTAAGTCAGGCTCCCAGGGCACTAAGGCCAGGAAAAGGAAGGCTCAGACTGGTCCCCAGGGAGGGGAAGGCTGTGGTCCCAGCCGGCCCACACAAGTCTCTTGGCCCCCAAACCAACAAGCCACTGGCTCCCAACCATAGAGCCAAGTTCTTGGCAGGAGGCTCCCTGAGACACCTCTCACGTGTCCCACACACCAACACAGGAGCACCTGCCTCCTCCACCAGGGCTCGGGATGGAGGGCCATCGGCCCACCTCAGAGGCACTATGGACCAGGGCCACCCGTAGGCCAAGCTCTGAACAGCAGAATGCTGTCCTGACTCCTCCTTAGAAGCCCCTGCACCCTCAGCAGGACTCCTCAAGGGAGCCGTGTGACCCCAGCTCAGCACCTCCCCCCCAGCCCCCTCCCCCAGCCCTCTGGAGGCTCCTGTCAGCCTGGGTCTGGCCATGCAGTACGCTCCTGCCTCAGCACCCCCACCCCACCTTGCCACACAGCCTGGCTCAGCCACCACCCCACACCTGGAGACGAGTCCCCTCCTCTGAACTCCAGACAGTGTGGCCTCCCAGCCCCCTCCCAGGATGGGCCCTTGCAGACTGAACCTTGCCCAGCAGACCCAGCTCCACCAGGCAGGGCTCTCATCTCCCTGGTGACCCCGCAGGGGTTTCAGACCCTGTGTCAGGCAGGGATGGCTCAAGCACAGTACCCAGGCACCTCCCAGAGCCTGGCCTAGGAGAAGACTCCTTGCCTGCAACTACACAGCCCACCTGCTGCTTCTCCCTCACACCCTCTCCACCGCCTGCTCCAGAGCCCAGAGAGCCCCAGTCTAGTCAGGGCTGAGGGGGCTCCACGGCCCCCGCTGTCCCAGCTCCAGGAAGCCAGAGCCCAACCTTTCAGACAGGCTCATACCCCCACTCCCCCCAAGCCTGGACGGCGTCCCAGGGCCTGCACCGAGCACACGAAGGGCGACTAGGAGCGGAAGGGCAGGCTGGGCTATGGAGAGGAAGGTGGGAGGCAGCCGACCCAGGCCAACAGACGAGAGCCCTCAGCACCACCTGCTGCAGAGCCTGATGCCCGCACCTTGGAGACGACAGTCACGAAGTCCCTGAGTGTCTTCAGCTGGGCGCCAGCTAGCGACTTGTGGGCAGCCAGCTCTACCCTGAGCAGGTAGTGCAGGCAGGACTCCAGGTCCGCCATGTACAGCTTCGCCCTGGAATGGAGCACAGAGTCAGGTCCGATCCTTCCTTTCCTTGACCCCACCCTGACCCCCGGAGGCTTCCTGTGGGGCCAGCAGTGGGGAGGCATCCAAGTAGCCTTCCCCACCGGCCCACCCATGGCTTTGGCAGGAACACTTGCCTGTCGAACTCTCTCCAAACCACCACCTCTGAATTCTCTGCTTTGTTTGGTTTTTCAGGCAAGAAAAGCGATTTTTTCCTCACATCCGGCAATGACTTCAAATAAGAGGAGAAAAACGACCGGAGAGGCTTTGCGCTGTGAGGAAGGAGAGGGGAGAGGTGAGGACACTGGGCCAGGTGCTGCCTCCCTGGCCTGTCCACCTGGGGTTGAGGGCTGTGCTCTCCGGCCTCCCCAACCCCACTGTCAACTCTGGGCACTCACTGGGGCTGGGGACCAGGAGCAGCGGGCAGAGCCTCAGGGGCCCTCAGGCTGCCCTCCCACCTGAGAGGAGACGAGAGGCGGTGTGCAGACCACCGCCGAGGTGCAGCTGCAGGAGGACGAGGGCTCATCGTGCTCAGTGGGACCTTAAGATGCTCGTAAAGCTGCTTTGAGCATCTGCCAAGATCAGCTTTATCCCGACTCATTTCAGATACGCCTGGGTCTCACCGACATGCCCACAATCTGCCAACTGGCGGGCATCTGGAGCCAGGCCCAAGGGGCCATCAGCCCCTGAGCTCTGCGGGGCCAGCCACTGCATGGTGTGGCGAGCACACTTCTGGCATATGGTGGAAGCCGCCCGGCACATCCTCCGCAGCTCAGGATTCATCAGGGGCAGGCAGAGCGGCTTAGAGTTTCCAAAAGGAAAGCAGGAGCACTATTTGTACAAGTGCCAATGTGATTCTGTGATAAGAGGCTCTACATGTGACATGAAGCCACACAAATATCTGCCCCCAGGACCAGCAGCCGTTGTGGGAGCAGGTCTGCCATGGAGTCTCTGACATGGCTGGGCTTCCCAGGGGCTTGGAGCCCATCTGGACAAATGGGAAGACTTTCGAGTTCTAAATTTTCTTCTTTGTTTGAGGACAGATACATGCCCAAGGTATACGTGGGGCTTCTGGGCAGGGCCCTCCTGCCTGCTGACCTTTGAAGATGTAAGACAAAGCCCATGGGGGCAGGGAACGTGGGCTGCCTTCTTCTGTCATGTCCTTGGCAATCAGAGGTACCTGGACGTGGTGACCAACCAGAAACTATTGGATAGATGGGGCCATCTCAGCACAGGCTGGGACACCCCTGGCCCCAGGGGCCTTCAGGCTAGTGGCTGTTGATGTTCCCCAGGGCAGGGGACCCGTGCACCACAGGGCAGCCTAGGCTTCCTCCCGCAGCCTCCCGACCCTCTGTCCAGCTGCTGCTTCACTCTGGCAGTTGACTTCACTCAACCCTGTCTCTGGGGCGCCAGGCACACCGACACTCAGAGCAGGTCCACCAGGGCCTCTGGTGCCTTCCTCGAGGAGCTGGAACCTGCAGTCACCCACATGCTCACTCTGCAGAGGGGGCACCTGTGCTCACGGCCACAGCCAGACCAGTCTAGAGCCAGGAGCAGGGTAAAGGTGGGGCACAGGGGGGTGGTCAGTGGGCATTTGCTTGGCTTGGGGTTTGCTTAGAAACCCAAGGAAACATCCCAGAGGATGAACCCCCTGGAGT
The DNA here is from genome assembly GCF_964194105.1 of Spermophilus citellus. NCBI lineage: Eukaryota > Metazoa > Chordata > Mammalia > Rodentia > Sciuridae > Spermophilus > Spermophilus citellus. Next base: position 1,651,538 of record NC_138183.1, on the reverse strand, counting down.
CTGGAGCTGGATGAGAATAAACCCCGGGAGGCACCGCCAGACCCAGGGCTCTAGGACTTTGCCACCGGCTCTCCCTGTCCTGTGGACCTGCAGGCTCCATCCAGCAAGGTATAAGCTTCCCTGGGTCCCACTGAACACCACAAACACGCCTTACACCAACAGCACTTACACATTAACTAATCCACGAGACCCATTTGGGTAGATCAAGTAACAGGAGGGGACGGAGGAAATGCCAAGGGTCTCCAGGAAGGCTGTGTCCCCATCCAGTGCTCTGCTCACCACGACGTTTTCATACGGAATCAAGTCTAAGATCACCTGTGTGATGACAAGACCACACTTGTCACAGAGGACAGCAATTTTCTCAGAAAAGCTCCCAAAGCGTAGACCAACCACAAGTGACCCTTGACCCAAGAGCAGAGGCCCTGCTGGGGTGCCACCCACTTGCACCATGCAATGGGCACACAGCTAGGCAGATATGACAGGCAGCTGTCAACAGTCACCACAGCACCAGAGCGTCATCTGGGGCACATCTGCACTCATCCCCCCAGGAGCAAGGACACATTTACACCTCGATTGCCATCACATCTTAAGCAAGTCAATGGGACAATGCCCACGGGCAGGCTACAATCCCGTTTTGCAACTATCCAGAAGAATCAAAGATGACATTCACTGCTAAACTTCTACTTGACCCTTTGGAACTAGTGTGTCTTCCACAAAGCACATGTTAATTGAGTGGGTGCCTCATGTCCCCACTCCTATCTGGGCAATAGGGCCCTCAGGAACAACACTCCCTCCAGCCCAGCCACAGGCCTGCAGGCTCTGGACCACCCTTCCATGAACAACCTGTGTGGGTCCAGCTCTGCCTGCAACAGCAGGTCTCGGTGGGAGAGAGACCATGGCCACAGGAGTGGCACCTCGGAGCCCAGAAAACCCCTGCACAGGCACACAGAGCCTGCTGTACTCCTCTTAGATGTCGACAAAACCGGCCTCTTCTGGGAAGAGTGGGGGCCATATGTGAGCTGAGCGTGCCCTAAGTGCCCTGCACCATCTGCAGCCTCACTCGGGGAACTGCAGTCACCCGTCTACCTGTGCTGTGGGCACCCCTCCCTGGTGGGCAGAGCCCGCTGAGCCTGAAGATGATAAGGTGGGAACAGTGTGCCACACAGACTCTCTTTCTGTGTGTGTGAGTCGGGGGGCATGAGGCACTGCCTGAGAGCATGGTGAGCAAGGAGGCCCTGGGAACCAGCAGAGGAGCCGACAGAACACGGCTCTGGCAGTCCTCATCCCCACCACGAGCCCTGCCAACTGTGGAGAAGGCGGCAGGATACCACCAGCCAACTTGGAGGGAGGGCTGGTCAAGCACCAGGAGGGCATCCAGGTACCACAGACAGTGGCCACACCTCTCTCTGCAGCCTCCCTGCCCCTGCATCTCACAGGGCCGAACAGGGGCAAAGCTGGTTCCTGTGCCTCCTAGAGCTACCCAGATGACCGCTGGAGTCACCTGCCAAGTGCAGGGAGGAGGAGCCCGGTATCAGTGCTGAGCACCACAGTAGCCAGGATCCCCTCTCATCTCCAAGGGACCCTCAGCCTATTCCTGTTGGTTTTAGGAACATTTGGCCAAAGTGAAGACTTGGGAACCAAACAAGTGACATTTGAGTATGACAAGATTTCCTGAGAAAAACACGGTTTTAAGAATCCTGGATGTGGGCTGGGGATATAGCTCAGTTGGTAGAGTGCTTGCCTAGCATGCATAAGACCCTGGGTTCAATCCCCAGCACCACACAAAAAAATGAATAAATAAATAAAAATAAAAAGAATCCTGGATATGGCAAAAATGTAGGGAGTTCAGAACTCCTCAAAGAAGACATTGGCTGATGCAGAAGAGAGAAGGGCCTCAAGAAGGAGGCACCAGACGCCCCTCTGGGCAACCCTCCGTTCCAGCATTCTTCTCACAGACTGGTCACTCAGCTGAATTCCAACCAGGACTCCACAACTGTGAGCACTTGACCCACGACCCATGAACCCAACCAGGGTCCACGCAGAGCAGGCCGGCAGCACCCACAGGCACAGTACCTCTCGTCCAACGTAGGAGCCACTGCTCTCGAACACCACAGCTACATAATGGCCACCACGGCTGTCGAAAAGGGAGAGGACGTCACTGGGCCTTTCGGGGAGAAAAACACAGGTTCTTAGCACTCCGAGCCGCAGGAAGCTGCCGGCACGCGTTGCTTCCACACAGCGACATGCACATGACCGTGACCGTGACTGACTCACTGTGCAAACGTTGGGGATCCAGCACAGGGCCTCCCACTTGCTAAGCATGTGCCCTGCCACTAGTGACACCCCAAGCCCCATGTGCCCCCTTTTAATAGAGCTACTCACTGAAGAGGGTCCAGAGGTGGACAGGCTGGAGGCCAGGTGCCTTCTGTGTGGTTCTGCAGAAAGTCGATCATCGTCTGTCTGACTGTCCGCAGCTCTCTGTCGGGTCCTGCCAGAAGCACACCTTGATCACAGCCACATCTGTGCAAATCTGGCCCACCAAGCGCTGGCTCCATACCAGGTAACCCTGGTGGGCGCACTGATGCACACTGCCAGGTGTGGTTTAGGCAGAGGTGGATTCATACACAGGTGACCATGGGGCCCGTGAGTGAGTGTGAACCGCTTCATGGACGTGTGACAACAGATGAATCTCACAACAGGCACTGAGAGGAAGGCAGGCCCCTGGATCCCACCCACACAGTGGACATGGCAAGGCCGCCTCTGCACCCAGGGAGTGCCGGTGTCGCCAGGTCCCCACAAGGGTAACTTGAGCACCCCCCCTGGCCAGGCTCCCCTGGGAACCCAGTAGCCACACACGTGTCCACTGTGCATTTCTCCAAACCCTCTCAATAAAAAATGGACTTGAAAGAACTTTTCCAAGAAAGACAAAGCCGAAATTAAATTCTCTCACTGCAATAACTAAGGTCAGACCCCTCAGTGGAAGGACAGGCAGTGCTGGTGCAAACCCACCGTGGGCATACACCCCTGAGACCGACAGGCCTGGACATCGGGCTGAGATAAGAATACAGTGCTGTGTCCTTACCTTTAAAATTTTCTCCAGTTGTAAACGCCTTTGTGAATGCTTTAAAATACTAGAGGAAAAACACACAACAAATAAGAAACAGCCTCACGGGGGTCCATGTTCATGTTAACACACAACAAAGTGACCAGTGCCTTCAGAGGTCCCGGCCAAGTCCTCTGGCAAGTCGAACTGCCTGAGGACACGTGTCCACCTGGCCCTGCAGGAGCCAGTGCTCCCTGCCACGTTTGTGGGCAGGCTACAGTAAGCACCATCAGGATCCCATCATTCACGTTCTGCCCCAGAGGTCTGGAAGCAAGTCAAAGCCACAGGGCAGAGTCATAAAGGGCAGCGCCCCCAACTCCTGGCACCTAAGATGTCTAACTGGGGCGTATCCACAGAGGACGTAGAGGGAGAGTGGCAGTCAGGATCTGAGTAGAGGAAAAGGACTCTGCATCAGGAACTTTCTTCATCAAAGACATAGTAAGCAGTAACTAGATGAGGTCCACTCTAGGTTCAGATACCCCGGTGCTACGACGGGAAGGTCAGCGTGGAGAACATGAAAGGACCTCCGTCCGTAACCACCAGGGAAAGGACAATGCAATGGCACAAGCAGCCTCCTCACAGACAGGGACACGCAAGGGCCCCAGGGAAGAGAGACTAACCAGTAGTTTCCCTGTGCGCCGTTTGTGGGCGAGCGTGAAGGTGTGAGGGAAGGGCTGGCTCTGTGGGGTCTGCTGTGCACACCCCCAATCCCCCCGCCCTGTGATGCCCCCCAGGCCCACTCTGGGACCTCGTCACAGCAGTGCTGCTCGAAGCAGCAAAGCCTGCAGATCCAGTCACAAGGGCCAGTGCCACACAGTCCCAGGTAATCAGGTCCAGCAAACCACGGCGACACCCAGCACCACAACTCGGGAGGAAGGGCCAGCCTGGGCTGCTCAGCAAGGCCTGCCTCAGATAAAGAGGGCTGGGTGGGCTCAGTGGCAGAGCTCCAGGTTCAACCCTGTCCTGAGGCGGGCGGGCAGGCAGACGTCTACAGGCAACACAACATCACCTGTGTATGAGGTTACGAGAAAAAACCAAGTAGAATAGATCTTGATGCCATCAGACTGGGACAAAAAGCAGCAGGACAAGCAGCATAGGACACAGTGGTCCCTGAGCCTGGAAACCAAGCAGGATATACAGCACAACGCTGGCCGATAATAGAGTGGCCAGAGCCAGGCAGCAAGCAGGCCAGTGAGGGCACTCAGACAGCACCCCACACAGAACAGCCAGGATTTCTGGGCTCCAGGGACTGGCACCAGGAGCTCCTAGAAACCATCCCCACAGACGCCACATCTTTTAGGGACGTTCATGTGATTGTGCCACATGGCATTTGTGTGCATGCACATGGCCACACACCCATGCACTCATGGACACTGCCTGGGCTTTCAACAGGCCGTAGTGACCTCTGTCTGCCCCCTGGTGGAAAACACGGGGACAAACATCCTTCAAGGGCTGACTACAGCTGGGGGCAAGGTGCCAGTGTCCCTGTGGGTGCTGCCATACCCTGAGGAGGAGACACGAGGACCACAGTACATACACAAACAGGTGGGCAGCACTGGCCGTGCAGCCTGCAGAGGGCCTCTGTGTGTGTGGGCAGGGGCATCCCAGCCCAGCGGCAGGCCTCCGAGACCCCACTGCTGAGTCTCGGGAAGCAAGCCAGATCACTGCAGACCAGAAGTGAGAAGCCCGAGAACAGGGCAGGCCGGACGCAGCCCGCAGGCACCCGGGGCTTACCCGGAAGGTGGGGTAGAAGTGGACATCGTAGGTGCGGCACACCTCCTGGTTCTTCTCCTCCGCGCAGTCCAGCGCAGCCACTCGGATGGCAGCAGCCCAATCTGAAAAGCAGGAGTGTGACCCTCAGCAGGGCAGGTGCTCTGTGCTCACCACCCCACCCCAGAGGGCATGACAGCTGGGAGTCAGCTGCCATGATAAACCAGTCCAAAGCCTGCCTCCACGTCACCAAGGCAGCCCCTCCTGCATCCACCTGGGGAGGAGACGCTTCCTCCCTGACGACGGAGGGAGAAGACATTCTTGCCGAAGTGGCAAGTCACTCCGTGGCTTCCCACGTGGAGGTGTCCTAGTTCAGTGGAACCCTGACACAGATGTGCAGGGAACAGAGGGACAGGCAAGCGCTGCATGTGAAAGGGTGTGGGCAGCCAAGGCACATGCACAGAGCAGGCACTGCGCTAAGGGAAGCACCGAGCCACCACAAAGGCTTCCCGCAACCCTGCATGCCTCTGCTGTCCTGGGAAGGAAAATGGAGCTGCTCCAAATACCTTTCTCAACCTTTAAAGTTTTATTAATTATGGAAAATTTCCAACACACAAATAATAAGATAAAAATATAACTCCCACATGTCCCTCATCTCAGTATCAACAATCACCAGCTCATGCAACTCTGGCTTCACCGGATCCCCACCCACTTTTAGAACCACCCAGAGCGTGAGGTTTCCGCATCACACCTCCCCACGCGCATCTCTGAAGTGGAAGCTCTTTCTTCACAGGGCATGCTGCCCACACCCTGGCACATGCTGCACAGCACGCACTCCTTACACCATCCCAGGCCCAGCCAGGATGAGCAGGCCCTGTTGCCTCCTCTGCGCCCAAAGTGGGCTTGATGGAGATGTAAAGGAGGCTGCCTCCAGTCCGGGCAGACCACGTGTACATCACAGCACCCACACCCACTGGCAGAAGACCCCCACCTCTGCCCTGTGCCTTCCCACTCTCTGATCTTGCTGACTGGGCCCCTGACCCTGTCACCTGGCATGGGGACAAGTGATCCTGGCCTTCTCCCTTCTTACTGACCATGACCAAAGTACACCGATTCATTAGGGCCACGGCCACAAAGGGAGGCCTCCTGTCCCACTCCTCTCACTCGGGGGTGGGGACGGGTGCCAGGACACATCCATAGAGAAAGCTGCCTGTGGTGACCAGGGAAGTGCCCGGCCTCCCTGCCAACACCAGCATCAGGATGAGGGCTCCCGGCACTCTCTGATGGGGGCCTTTTTGATAGACTGGTGCCTTTTCTCTGGGTGGATGGACTCACACACATTTCATGGTGCCTGGCCCTGTGGGGCTCCTGTCCAGACCTGGGATGTGGTACTGGTGCTCAGCGAGTAGCCTCTGCAGGAAAACCCAGGGCTCTGCAGGTGGACAAGTCTAAGGAGCCTCGTGCTACCTGCTGCTGGAAGCCACATGATTTCTGGATGGAGGCTCACTGCCTGTTCTGGCCATTCCTGTTGTCTGCTAATGTCACATCACAATCTTCTCTGAGGGCCAGCTCTGCTCTGCTTCAGAGGCAGTGCTTAACGCCTGGGTGGGAGGGGACTGCCATCAGCAGTCACCCCAACACCCATGGAGATGAGATATCACACCTGCTTACAACACATACCTTTTCCCTCTTTGACTAAAAATAAATAGCACAGTTATGTTTTTCACAAATGGTGACCAGACACCTTCCTGCTGTGTTGGCTACAGAAACAAGTCATGTCCCAAGGCCACTATGATGCTTGGAGAACCCCAGCAACTCCTGATTGCAGGTCACATCTTCCTGGAGCCTCACCTTGCACAGACCTGAGGAAGGACAGTAAATACTCCCATCCAGCTAGTGCAGCAGAGGAGCAGATGGCAGAGCACGTGAAGGTGGCCACCCTGGCTCTGCAGCCTGCACCTGACACTCACTCTGCTCACTGGGAACTTTCCACGACACACTCCACCCAAGGTACAGAAGCGCCCTCCCACCGCCAAGCACAAGAGAATGAAGGACCCAGGGCCTAATGACAAACTCCTGTGTGAAACACCTGAGCCCGCCCGGAAGCAGGGAGGGAGGGGCACGTCCCAGGACACGCACATCTTGGTAGGTTTTGGGTCTATATTTTCTCAGGTTTTTCTCAAAACACGTCACTCATAAATCAAACATTAAAAACACCTACTAACCTGCGCACTTGTGGACATGTGTGCTGTGCGCCAGCGCTGCTGGCCACCTACACTGTGCTCCACATGGCTCTACCTTCCTGGAGTCGCCAACAGAGGGCGGCTCAGCACAGGCCCCCAAGGTACAGACCGCTTACCCAGCACTGTGGGCAGAGCTGCACAGCCCAAGCCACAGCCAGGCACGGCTGGCTCTGACGGCCCTCAGGCCAGCCAGCCAAGTGTGGCCGGGCTCCGCCTCACTCAACTCCTGACAGCCGGAGTGCAGAACCCCTGAACCCCTGGCGCCGAGAGCCAAGTCCACGAGAAACAGAGGCTCCGTGCACCCCAACACTTGTGCTCAAGCGATAAGAGCATGTTCCTATGACCCTTCCTGTGTCCTCATACATCTTGTCCACTGGAGGTCACCGCCCAAAACACAAGAGCAACCTCCCCAGCCCCACCATGCTCAGCAATCACATCCCACTGTCCACACTGCCCACTGCAGCACCCCTTCAAGACTGCGATAGGAATGTCAGGGCCCCAACTTGGTAGATGGGGACACTGAGCTCCATGTCACCACACACCCAGGAAAGAGACAGGGAGCTTCAGACCCAGCTCTCTTGCTGTTGGAAACGTAGCCCTGGGCCTTCCAACCCAGGAAGCGTAGGCAGACAGGTGCAGGCAGTGCCGCCCATCAACATTGCTTTCCCAACCCTCTCCATGGAGGTGGTCCAGTGTTAAGGGCGTACCACCCTGGCAGGATGGGGGAGATGCTTGGCCCACACAAGGCAACAAGTGAAGGAAGAGCAGGTGGAGCCCACGCACAGCAAGCATACCGGCTCAGGAGTGCGCCGTGCTTCCTGGGCACCTGCGTGTGAAAGGGCAGCAGCAGATGGAGACCAGGGGGCCTTGACCTAACCCCATGGATTCCCGTGGGCCTGAGAGCACCATAGCTCCACCATAGCCTCCACCTATGGTCATACGGCAAGTCTTCCTGTCTCATCATGCCACATCCTCAGTCCCCAGGGCCTCTGCCTGGACCCTGTACCACCCCCGTGCTGGGCTCCCACTGAGATGCCACTCACTCCAGGAGTCCCTTCTGGTTGCACACTAGCTCAGTCCCTACTGTGAGGTCTGGCCCAGTCTCTGCACTGCAGGCCCACAACTCTGCAGACACCACCCGACGGGTCAACCCCCTGCCCCAGAGCCAGACTGTTCAGTTTCCCCTTCTGGCCTGCCACTTACTGGGTTCTGAGAGTCTCTGTGCCTTAGCTGCTCCTCTGTAAAATGGTGACATCAAGTAAGATATACTTGCCAAGGAGCCTGGGATGGGACAGGTTGAGAGATGCATGCTGGCATGCAGGAAGGCCGGTAAGTTCTGCCATACAAGTGCTGGCCCAGCGCCAGCACACAAAGATGGAGAGCGGTGGCCAACAGCACAGGGTGCGACAGCACACTCTCATCAGCTCCTGCAGCCGACCAGTACTGCTGGGGAAACTGTGGCCCTACCAGTGACAACCAGAATCCCAAAGAAGGAGGACATTTTAGGTGAGAGACCAGCAAGGCAGGAGGAAGATAGCCAAGTGACACCTGAAGAGGTGACAGTTTGACCAGCGCACTGCTGTCATCACAGTGGCGAGGAGAGTCAAAGCTGCAGTGCCACAGGGTCAAAAGCCGTGCATGGCAAGTGGTTTCAGGAGTGAAGAACTCCCTTCTCTAAACCCTTCCCATGACAGCATCATGGTGCGATTTCCAAAGCCTTAAAAGCCATTTCTCACAAATGCAGAGAGCGCCCCCATCAGGCATTCTCCACTGACTCCCGAGGCGCTCTGAGGCGCTGCTGGGAGAGTGGGCGTGGGGAGGAGAGGGCGTGGGGAGGAGAGGGCGTGGGGAGGAGAGCGCCCAGGCCCTGTGGCTCCATGGAGTCCTTTCCCACTGCACAGAGGCCGTGTGCATCTCTGCAGACGAGGTCAGGAGTCCATGTGCCGCTCCAGCCCGGGCACCAGGGCCCCCTGCCCCTCGCTGCCAGCTTATTCCTGCAGCTACCTTGTCACTCTGTTTCTGCACAGTACTTGCTGCTCCCTCTAAAGAACAGCAGCCCCCGCTTGGTCCCTGCTGCCCTGCATGCCACTGCAGGGACACCAGCGCACACTCAGGTAGGCAAGGGACTCACACAGGCCCATGTCCCCGCCTGCAGATGCACTGGCCCCGAGGATGGTCCAGCTGCACCACTGCAGGAGCCCCACCTGCCCCGGCCTCTTGAGATTCCTGTCTCAACAAGTCACCTGTGGAGCCACTCCAGACACTGCCTCCCACCCAAATGAGGGCTGTCCTGCTGAAGGGGCAGGGCCCTCAGGAGGCCTTTGTCCGTCTTTGAAAACCGGTGGGCTGGTAACGCAGCAGACGGAAGAATTTCAGTTACACACAGTTACACTGTGGCACTGAGGAGGCACCAGCAGTCACTGGGAAGCCCTGGCAGATGGACGGTATTCACAGTGACACAAAAGATCTCACTGCCTATTCCACCCACAAAACACAGGCTACTGAAAAGGTCCTGCCTCAGGGTAGCGCCTCCTTCAATGCACTCCCCTCTCTGCTGCTCCCACCTGTCAAGAGGACACACAAAGGAGGGGACCTCTGAAGCTGAATGCAAATTGCCTGCTTTCACTGGACGCATGGGACCACCCCCCTAAACACTGGGGTTAAAGGGCACCAGCTGGGAGGCACAGGGAGGCTGTTCTCCCCAGGCAGCATCTAAGGCTTTCAAAGGGAAGGGGGACCCAAAGCAGCGTTGGCTTCTCGGGCCCGCTGGCAAGCATGGCTGTTAGTACTCTAGGCTTAAAAATACTTGTGAAAAAAGTGGCTTCTATGTACAGCTGACTAAAACCCAGTTCAAACTTGCTTGTTAGCTCTATTACTGAACCAAACAGGATTAAGCCTTTGCCATTCCTTGTCTTGTTATAATGAAAAAAATCTATATAAGTCCAACTTATGGTTAAGCACCAATTAGTTCTAGAAAATGATCACAGTAAAGACTAATTAGCCTCCAAGGTCTAAACGACTGTGACTGGTGGGCTGTCTGAAGCACTGAGCTCTACTACGGCTTCCTCCCACTCCTGACCGGTCAGGGCACCGTCACGGTTTCCAAGCCCACGTTCCAGACATGGAGAACACTCTTAGTGGGTGCAGGTCCCCTTCCAACAGAGCACAGGTCTTGGATAAGCTCAAGCTCAAGTCATAAAGCCTGGGCAGAGATTAAGGCCACCAACAGAGACCAGCACAAGGCACCTACCAGCTGCCACGGGCTGGCTTGGGAACACAGCCAGGTGCACTACTCCATCTCAGGTTGAGGGTGGCCTGGTCTCCATGCTCTCCTTATTTGGGTTCTGGGGACCGAACTCAGGTCCTATGGCACTCCAGGTCACACACCTGACTGAGATATACCCCCTAGCCCTCCAAGGTCTCTTCATCCCCAAGAGTTGGACATTTTCTTAGAACAAAACTGGATATGGCCCTCAGCATTCAAGAGTGCCTAAGGGTGATGTTAACAATCCCTGCTTACCATGGAAGCACCCCCACCCTCCATGCCACACAAGGCCCTGCAATGTTTGTGGCTGGGCCACCCTACTGAACACAGCTTTACACAGTGGTGAGTCTCTTGGAAGCACGTGGTGGACCATCCTCACGTGATGAACGACGTGAGCACTGGCCATAGCACACCACCACAGTGATTCAGGGAGGGCCTCCTGAGGCCTGGCTGGCACCTTGCACTGGTTAACTGTAAAACAGCCACACAGCTCTGACTGGGGCCTACAGGAGAGGGCCACTCCAGAACCTGGCTTCACTCTTCTTTCTACCCTCTCCTGCTCCTCCGGAGTCCAGGTGCACCCCACAGCCTCGGAGGTACCCACTTGTCCACCCCAGCTGCCACCTGCACCTCTACCTCCCAGGTCCTTCTCTACCTTTTTCCAGGGACAGATAATGACCTTCTGGGAAACACCCAGTAGTCTAATTCATCTCTAAAAGCCTCCATCCTGGTCAGGGAGACAAGAAAATCAGGTCCAGCAGGAGAGAGGGGCACCCTGGGAAAGGCAGACAGGCCATGGCTGCCACTTGGCGGCCACAGTAGCAGAGCACCCTCCTCCACCCCCAGGTGACAAAGCCTGTGCCTTCCACTCACAATCCCTACCCCCTTCTACAGGGTCACAGGAAGTAAGCTGACAGGCCTTGGAGACACCCGCACAGGGACCAGGTCCCAGTCTGTTCTCAGCCATGTGACCACAGTGACTCAGTCTCACTCATCCTTGGGTACAGTCACCTTAGACATGAGAGCATCAGTACTCTCTCAGAAGATAGTTCTAGAAGTGTCTCATTTCCCCTCCAAATTCCTCACTGAGAATTCTAGGGCCAACAACAGATCTGCCCTGTTACCCCAGCTCTCTGCTTTCCCAAATAAGGAGACAGGGACAGACCCCAAGGCCACACATGCTGCCTCTAAGGCACACACCTGTCCTACTCCATTTTCCGAGGCACACCAAGTGCAGGTGTGTCCGCTTGCATCATGGACCAAGATAACCATGACAGCTAAACGATTTTCAGGAACAGAGTGGGTTTTATTTTGCAGAGTACTTAGAAGCAACAGGCCTAAACCAGGTCCACATAAATACTGGAGTAATCTTTAGCTCCACAAAACAATAGACCTTTTGTTTGTTAAGCCACTGTCTCAGGAAAAACAATTATTTTCGAAACTTGAAAAAGCCAGTGAAAAGCCATGAAGCTCAACCTAACTCTTCTGAGGAAATGAAGATGCTCCTAAACTGAGAGGAGGGCTGGGAGAGGCTTCACCCCCCATGGACCACCACCTCCCCATCCTGCCTGTCCAGCTAGGGGTGAGGGGGAGGAGGCAGGTAGGCACAGTCCCTCTTCTAGCTTGGGCTCCCTGCCTGTGGCAACCTCCTGCCAGGGATGCTGGGGGGAGCCAGGTGGATGCTGTTTGAAGGGAGCCCAACACAGGTCTGCATGCCCAAGAGGACTAGCCAGATGGCCCTGTTCACAGGTGACTGATCAGAAGCACAGACAGGGCACCGTGATGCCGTGGGCAATGGGCACCCTCTCCTAAGCTAAACTGCTCGCCAAGCAGAGCGTGGCTGCCCTTCTCAGCAAAGGCAGTGAGGCGTGCTCCCAAGAGTGTCCAATGCATTGAGGCACAAGGGAGAGCGCACAACCACCTCTGGCCACAAGCCCATTCTTGCAGGGGGTCTTGCAGGGTCAATACCTCTTGGAACAGTGATCCTCCAGCTCTCCGGCTGGTGCTGACAGGATGCTGGGTGGGTCTGACAACATGCATTCTACCAAATCCCCAGTTGATTGCTTTGGGGACCACAGACCTAGAAAAAGTCCCAGGGACCCTGAGTGGGACACTGCTCAGTGCTAAGAGCTCTGTCCCTGTCTTGGGCAGCCTTGCTGCCAGTTTGGCCCTTTTCTTCCTTTGCTTCTGCACCCCACGGTCCCCCCCTCCCATGCTCTTGCCTGCAGCCAGGCCACAGCTGTCTTTTGCTTTCAGCCACATCTCAATTCAGGTCCCCTCTTCCTGCCCTGACCTGGCTGACAGCCAGTCCTTTTAAGCAACCTCGTTTAGTTAATTACACCATCAGGTATGGATTTTACTGTCTCACTTTCAGAAAAAACCTTCCTCCCAAGTTGCAAGGACAATTTTCAGGGCTCCATACATGCTGATTCTGCTAAACAACAGCTTGCAATATTTGAATTTGGCTTAAAACTTTTACATTTCAGATACTAAGTTGAAAAAGTTAAAAAAAAAAGGTGACAGAAGTTTTGCCAAGGCTACCTGCATTTTCATTTACATATCTGTTTCTGCTACTGAATAAAAACAAGAACTGAGGGCTGGGGACATAGCTCAGTTGGTAGAGTACTTGCCTTGCACACACAAGCCCTGGGTTCAATCCCCAGCACCACACACACCAAAAAAACCCCAAGAATTGAAAAACCTTCCACATTATCGAATGGCTTGTTTCCCCAAAAAACAAAGTTAAAGAAAAAAGGAACCCACTAGTTTTCTGTTTTTTTTTTTTTTTTCCCCAGTCTCTGGTCTTAGGTCTGCCTAGGGACTTATGGAAAACTTGAGATCCAAGAGAACAAACCCATTAGAATAAAAAAACCAACAGTGAAATAAGAGAACAAGTTCTAAAGACATTTACAACTGCATACTTGAAAAAGACTCTATAAATCTCATTTATATGAGAAAAATAAAGTAGGAATTGATATAAGACCCAAAAAGAAATATGCAGGAAGGAAGAGTAACAATTTGCCATGGCTCTTGCCCAGTGAAATCTGTAATTAGAGGTTAGCACAATAGTAGCAAGCTGGTCCCTGGAAACCTCAGCCTTGCTGGCGAGGAACACTACTGCCAAACCATTTAAATTCCACTTTATTTACAACGCGGCAGGTCTGCTCAAGAGGGCTGCAAATATCCTCTACTTTACAACCCTGCCATCTAAAGCAGGAGGACAACTTCAGGAGTGAGTAGCGATTAGCAGCAAGAAAGTGCTGAACAGTAAAGTACGGTAACAGTACCAGGAATTTGGTGAATGATTTCTCAAAAGCTGTGAACAAGGAACCCACCAACGAGACACCTGGTAAGACTTTTGCATTTACAAAGCACTCCCCAGAGGATCTGGGTTTCTAAGTTGTGGGCTTACTCTGAAACACACCACTTGATCAGCCATCCGAACCAGGAAGAGAATGGCGAAGATTTACAGGGAAAGGGTGGCTACAGGTCTGGAAAGGGGGTGTCCTCAAAACGGGGGTGCTAGGCTCTGAAACGGAATTGCTGGGGCTGGGGCTGTGGGTCAGGAAACAGCAAGAGAGACGGTGGGGGGCAGTGAAGCTCTCGCGGGCAGAAGGCAGGTGTTGCGCGAGGCAGGAGACTCCGCGGGGCCGGGAAGGGCGTTTCTGCTCCCCGGCGCCGGCGGGCTCGCGGCCGCGGCTGGCTCGCTCCACGAAGGCCCGGGCGGCGGGCCGGAAAGCGCGCCCGGCGCGCGGGACCCTCACCTCGCACGTCCCCGGCCAGCGCCCGCCAGGTGGGCGCGTAGCCGATGCAGTGGCCGCACCACGAGGAGTAGAACTGCACTAGCCACGCGGCCGAGCTGTTGGCCGTGGCCCCGCGCACGCTGCCGCTGTCCAGCACCCACACGGCGTCCTCGCCCGCGCGGTACAGCCGCGCCGCGCCGCCCGCCCCCGGCCCCGTCGCCGCCGCCGCCAGCAGCACCAGCAGCCGCGGCAGCCGCGCGACCCGAGACGGGGGCGGGCGCCGCGCTCGGGCTCCGGGGCTGCGCGGCGACACCGCCGCCGCCGCCGCCGCCCCGGCCGCCGCCATGTTGGGAGTGCCGCCGTCGCGACGACCTTTCACCTTGGCAACCGCCGTCATGTGGTCGCGCACGCCGGCTCCGCCTCTCGCGTCGAGTCTGGCCCGCGTGTTCGCTAGCCCTGCCCTCTAACTTCGGCCCCGCCCCTGCCCTCCACACCTCCACGCTCGCCCCGCCCCCGAGCTCGCCCCACCCTATCCACACGCTCTCCCCACCCCCTGGGCTCGGCCCCTCTCTCCTCGCCCCGCCCCCGAGCTCACCCCACCCTATCCACACGCTCTCCCCACCCCCTGGGCTCGGCCCCTCTCTCCTCGCCCCGCCCCCGAGCTCGCCCCACCCTATCCACACGCTCTCCCCACCCCCTGAGCTCGGCCCCTCTCTCCTCGCCCCGCCCCCGAGCTCACCCCACCCTATCCACACGCTCTCCCCACCCCCTGGGCTCGGCCCCTCTTTCCTCGCCCCGCCCCCGAGCTCACCCCACCCTATCCACACGCTCTCCCCACCCCCTGGGCTCGGCCCCTCTCTCCTCGCCCCGCCCCCGATCTCGCCCCACCCTATCCACACGCTCTCCCCACCCCCTGAGCTCGGCCCCTCTCTCCTCGCCCCGCCCCCGAGCTCACCCCACCCTATCCACACGCTCTCCCCACCCCCTAAGCTCGGCCCCTCTTTCCTCGCCCCGCCCCCGAGCTCACCCCACCCTATCCACACGCTCTCCCCACCCCCTGGGCTCGGCCCCTCTCTCCTCGCCCCGCCCCTGAGCTCTGCCCCGCCCTCATGAGCTTGGCTGCGCCCTCGGCCCTCCCAGGCTCACTTGCCACCTGGGCTCCTTGGGAGTAGGGCTGGTCCAGATTTTTTTGGTTTTTTTTGTACTGAGGATTGGCCTCAGGGGCGCTTAACCACCCAGCTACATCCCCAGCCCTTTTAAATATTTTATTTAGACACAGGGTCTTGCTGAGTTGTTTAGGGCCTTACTAAGTGGCTGAGGCAGGCTTTGAACTCAGCATCCTCTTGGCTCAGCCTCCTGTGCCAGTGAGATTACAGGCTTGCACCATCACACCCTGCAGGGTTTCCAGATTTAGCAAATGAAAATATACTACGTGTGGCACAGATACTATGGCAAGGTTAAATGTGAATTTAGGATAAACAGTATAAAAGGCGAGTTGAGCTTTTAGTCTAAAGGACAAATTTAGACATGTTCTTAGAAACTATACTATTTATCTGAAATTCACGTAACTTTAGCCTGGGGGGCTTCGGAGGATGCCCTAATCTGACCCTGACTTTGTAGCTCTTAGAAAATGTAACAGAACCTCAGCACAAAGGTAGAGGGTCACCTCTGAATTTTAGGATGCAAGAATAGACCTTGGCTGCAGTGTTCAGTCATGTCTCCACAACCCGGGAATAAAGTTCTGTGTGACGTTTTTACTCAAGTGGAAGAGTAGACCTGTTTGTTTGTTTGTTTGTAATTGTGATTCCTAACTTTTTTATTCACATCAACACTCCCTGAACTGTGACTGAAACAGAAAGGAAAGGACACAGGGGAGGATCCCATCAAGGGGCAGGACCTGGTGTGAGCCTGAGACTACAAGGTAGGTCTGCTTTCCTCTGCTGGACGGTTGGTTTTAACAAATGACCATTGGGATCACCTGGAAACACAGTTGCCAGTGCAGTCATCTCTGCTGGCTGTCCTGTGGCTCTGTGTGATGCTGTGTGTGAGGAAAGGGCTTTGCTGATATCAAGGGTTAGGAAACCCTACGCCTGATGGTCCAGACCAGAGGTCCTGCTGTGGCTGTCCCTATCCCTCATGTCCCTCTCTTTCCCTTCACTTATCCTTCCTGTGCTAATGCTCACTGGTCTCCATTCTGTGCCAACCCTTGGAGACAAATGCTGAGCTCTTGAGCCCCTGGGACTGCAGAGCAGAAGAATGGACCTCAGACAAAAGTGTGGAAGCCAGGCCTGAGGACAGGGAATGCGGTGGGGGCATCATGCATAGGAGGGCAGAGAGAGGCCTCTGAGTGGATAACGTGAGAGCCACACCAGGCAGAGGAGCCACATGTACAAGGGCCCTGTGGGAGAAGGTGGCACACTGGAGGGGTGGCAAGGAGTCCAGTGTGGGTGGAGAGAGCAACCAGGATGAGTGTGGAACTGAGAGAAGCACCGCAAGTGACCTGGCGGAGGGAGTGACAGGACACAAAGGCATGGGCATGGGGTCCCTGCAGCACTCCTAGTGAGAGTTGGAGCAGACACAGAGCACAGGCTGGACTTCAGCACCATTGAATGCCCACACTTCAAGGTGGGCAGCAGGCAGGGAAGAAAGGCTGGGCCCCGGAGCAGGCCAGATGTGTGTGTGTGAGCCACAGTCTGGCTTTGCAGACACCAGCCCCTGCTCTGCTTTGTCTTCTTGGCCATCAGGGAGGGCCTTTACTGGGACACAGGGAGATACTGGTTGTACAGAGGAGGGTTTTGGTGTTTGATGGCTGTCCCAGTGTGAGCAAACGGGACAAAAGACCAAGTAGACAGATGTGGGACCCACAGACATTCCTGGGGGTTCTGGAAGCTGCCTGGGGGGCCATCAATGAAGAGCTGTGTCATGAGCCAGCCAGGTCACCAACAGACCAGACACGTCTCTGTCCCTCCACTGCATCAGAACTTACTGAATGAGTTAACTGCAGGTGACACCACTCTCATCAGTGGCAGTTCAGTGGATACTTGTGGGTCCCTGGTGTCAAGCTGGGCAGTCACAGGGTCATTCAGTCTTGATTTCTACATCTGTAAGGCTCAAGTCACACACTCTACACAACTATATGTACAGGCTACAGAGAGGCTGGGAACCGTGCGGCGGCCTCAGGCTTCAGGAGGCAGATAGCAGGTACAGATAGGGTCCGCACAAGTGGTTGGATGAGATTAGGAACCACCGAGAACCTGTGCAGGGCGCAGGGCCGTCGGAACACAGGAACCTATTCTAGGCCAAGGTCCAGAGAGTGCCAGTCTCATATCAGCTTGGAGTGTCAGCCTGAGGTGTCAGCTTGCAGAGGGACTTGCATGGTCGTCACTGGCAGGAGAAACTGCTCTGCTGAAGCCTCTGACAGAGAACTGAAGGTTCATTGCTGTGGTGACATTCCTGGGTGAGGCTGTGATGAGTGACCAGGTGACAGGGTCAGCGTGCTGCTGTGTCCAGGCTCAGGTGCCCCTCCTTCTGTGGGTCTCGAGTGAGGGGCTGCATCCTGAGGTGGTTCCACTAGCTCCTGGGCCTGATTTTTCCAATATGAGTTTGATACACCCACACACTCATGTGCTTCTGATTAATCTGTAAGTCACAGGTGGTCATTTTGATGAGCATGATCAATTTATTTATCAGCATGTGCCTTATGATGGTGCCAGGCAGATGGTGGCTGTTGATTTGCACAAACAAGGTAGAGTTCTTGCCCTGATTAGAGCAGCTCAGGGCAAACTGGGGCTTTATGAAATGGGGTGACTCAGGGTTAGGCTGAAATCAGCTGTTCTGTCCACCATGGAGTCACAAAGGGAAGGGCGCAGCCTGAGAGCTGCTGTTCTGCACACCATGGAGTCACCAGGGTAGGCGCAGCCTGAGAGCTGCTGTTCTACACACCATGGAGTCACCCAGGGCAGGCGCAGCCTGAGAGCTGCTGTTCTGCACACCATGGGTCGCCCAGGGTAGGCGCAGCCTGAGGACTGCTGTTCTGCACACCACAGAGTCACCCAGGGCAGATGCAGCCTGAGAACTGCTGTTCTAAACACCATAGAGTCACTCAGGGTTAGGCACACTCTGAGAATGCTGTTCTACACTTTGTGGAGTCACTTTGAGCAGGCACAGCCAGCTCCAGCACTGTCTTCTGGGACCTGGTTTGGTTTGGACAGGGACTGGACAGGCCTGTCTGGAGCAAGAAGGTGAGTGAGCTTGCTCAGCCCTTGCCCATCACAACCAGACACCACCTCCTATGGGCAGGAGGCACAGTTGGGAGGGACATCCCTGCACTCCCAAGGTGGGTACCCTCACCCTAGTGAATTGCTCTGGTAGCTTCTGTGTGTGTGAGAGAGCCACTGTGGCCATGCCAGACCCTAGATGTTCACAAAGCTCATGACGGGTTAGAACACATGTACCAGAGGCACCATAGCAGGTGGGCAGTCTATGAAGGAGGGAACCAGGAAGCAGGATGCCAAGAAAGACAGGTCTCAGGAAGTTGAACGTGGGATTTAAGTGAGGAATACTCATTTCATATGAAAGATGATGACTTCTCCTGAAGCTGGTGTCAAGATTTATTGGCCCAAGTGTGGATCAGAGCCAGGGTAGGCACAGCCCTAGACCTTGGAGGGTGGGACCCTGCCCTGCCCAGGTCAACACATCTGAACACCAAGGCACTCGGCTCTGTGCACATAACGCTGGGGAGATGAGGTGTCTCTAGTACCTTCCAAGGATGTACTCCTCCCACCAGAGTCATTTTATAATCCTGGTCCCCCTCCGGCCCCATCAGTCATTGGGAGGTGTAGTCTCATCTCATTAGTTCCCGGTGACCAGCCTCCCTTCAAGGGTATCATGCCAAGGCTGAGAAATGACTTTGGCAACACAACGCACCTGCTTAGCACCAAGCCAAAGTCCTGGCAAAACCAGGCTCTGGTTGTGGGAGCAGCCCCAGCATCATGTGGAGCCACCAGCACCAACCCCAAGCAGTGAGACAGGGACCATCGAATTTGAGGCCAATCTGCAGGGTTTCGATGTGTAAGATTTATTGCAATGCCAAACGTGCATGTGTTAAATATGTAATTCCTCACACGGCCTCATAAATCCAAAGGGTCAGCAATAAATACAGGAAAATAAAAAATTACAGACTAATTTGTTCAGAAAACTAGGAGGGAATTCATGAGAGAGCTGTTCTGAAGTCACACACAGGGCAGGAACATGTGTCCCCGTCCCCGCGGCAAAACCAAACCTCCTCTGCTTTGGGGTGGGCTGCGGTGTACCTTGTGCACAACCAAGCAACTGTCCTGGCTGGTGCTTCCCAGTGAGCGTACCTCTACAGGGAGCTGGTGCCCTGGAGAAGGCGTCTTGCTAAGCATCACCCCACCGCCCCGGCCCGGCTGTCCTTAGAGGGGCTCCTTAGAAAGGTGTTCTCCCCAGAGATGGATAGGGGGCCCAGGCAGCTCCTGTCCTGTGGCAGGGCACCTGGAGGCCTTGCCAGGCCGACTAAGGAGAAGTGTCTCACTCAAGCCCCAAGTGCATGGAGGTCTCCCAGGGCCACAAGCACAGTTGAAGGAAGGAGCACCTGTGTGACAGCTGGAGAAGTCAGCCCCAGGAGGAGAGGCTGAGACCTGGAGGCATTGGCAAGGGACTGGAATGTCCCTAAGGCCCACACCCCTTGTCCTGATTCACAAAGTGAACTGGTTGCACCATCTTGGGAATAAACTAGAAACCAATGATCTGTACAGTTTGTGAGTTGAATGATGTCTTAATAAAAAGTGTCAAACATTTAATACACCAGTATAAAAAGAAGAGGAAAAAATCATTTTCTGAAAAAAATCTCTTCATATTTTAGAATATTCAGTGAGTTTTTGAAAATAAAACTGATACCTAAAAACACAAAATGGCACATATTACTGGGAAATCACATGACATTTCTAAGTGTTTTTCTGTGCAGTTTTTCCAAAGTTATTGCATGATGCTTCTCTCTCCTGCCTTTTCCTTGTCACATAATGGTGCCATTGGTACAAATTACTCACTAACATTTTTTTTTTTTTTTGGTACTGGGGATTGAACTCAGGGGCACTCAGCCACTGAGCCACATCCCCAGCCCTATTTTGTATTTTATTTAGAGACAGGGTCTCACTGTGTTGCTTAGGGCCTTGTTAAGTTGCTGAGGCTGGCTTTGAACTCGTGATCCTCCTGCCTCAGCCTCTGAGCCACTGGGCTTTCAGGTATGTGCCACAGTGCCTGGCCACTAACATGGTTTTTAATGACTTAAATAAGAAATGAATTGGCAAAGGATGGATTATAGATGGATGACAGAGATGATAGAGGAATGAATGATAAATGCGAGCTGGAAGACACACACATGGGTATATACCTGTGCATGCCTGTGCACACCTGCAAACACACACACTCACACACAGCTTTGGGATGTGAGGAGTAACTTCAAAGAGCCAATTCCTGTATGCAAGCTTCAGCTCAAGATACCTGACAATGTTGGAAGTCAGAAAACAGACTTGAAAGTGGCTTCCTCTGCAAAAGAACTGACTGCTAGGGTCACGAGCCACTTCCCGGAATGCACCGAGGGGAAGACTCAGAAATAGCAAAAATGCAGAAATGGCACACTCGTCAGTATACATCCATCCTGCAAAGCACAGTTCATTCCAAAGCTTCCAAGGGAGACTGTAGCACAAGCTCAAGTGGTTCTCACGCTGGAATCTTATAAAACAGCCTGTCCCACTGCTCCTCCTGAGCCCTGGGAGCAGGGTGGGCAGGGAAGTCTTCACTCTTGCTCGAGTCTGGGAACCTGCGCTGGGGCACTGCTAGGGGTGATGGCTGGGCTGCAGGGCACCAGCCTCCTCCTCCCTGGGGGACAGCACCAGAGCCCATCAGACACCGTGGAGGTGGCTGCTCTGAGTGGAGGTCACTGCTGGGGAGGCCTGTCCTCGCCCTTACCCATGCTCCAGGCCATTTTCCAGGGGGTCTGTGCTGAGCCTGCCCCCGGCGTATCCCTGTCCTGCCTACAGAGGCCCAGCAAGGCTCTGAGACTCACTTCAAAAAACCATAGCTAGTGTCCTCATGCTCCTTTTCACCTAGGAAACATGTGTGCCTGGATCAACACTGCTCTGCACTCCCCTGGACCTTGTCCTGAGGAAGGCGGGGGCTCGTGTGAAGAGGGGACACAGTGCTTCCTTGCAGAAGCAGTGACCTGGCATTCTGTCCTGGAAGGTCCACCCAGGAATTGAAGGAGGTGGCATGGGCTGACCTCGACCAAGCACGTGGGTGTGTGTGCACACACATACCCATAAAGTCTCTTGCTAGGACCCAGTCACTGTGCTTCTGAGGAAAGATGTGGCTCAGGAGCCCTTTTGAAATCTGGACAAGTCTGCAGTACCAGAGAGGTCTCCTACCCCCAGAGGACAAGCCCCAGGCTTTGCTGGTAAAGGGGAAGTAACTTTTGGCCTTCGAGTGGTCACCCACTATGGTTTGCTCAGCTCAGGCGTGTGGGAGGCATACGTGCCCATCAGCCGGCTGACAAGTTATATACTGGAAACAGTAAACCCAGAAGACCCTTGCTGTCAGAAATCCAGTGGGCAAGAGTCGGGAGGCTCACCCCGCAGCTCTTCTTCCACCCACGGCTGCTCTCTCCTCCCCTGTTGGCCTCTGCTGACTCCCACACTGTCCGGTTGTTAGGGGCTGTTCTTGCTGGAGCACCCAACCTCCTCGCCTGTCCTTGCTGCCGGGACAATCTTTGGCAAGCATGTCTCTTCATCATTTGGGTCTGGCCCTTTCAGCCCTTGACAAGGCTGTGGACACCCTGTCCAAAGAAATGCAGCTGGATCCAGTCTGAAGTGATGTGGAGCCCCTGCCCAGTCTGCAGCTTTCAGATGACCATCCTGCATCGCCAGCAGCAGGGTGGCGTGCCTCATTTCCAGCCTACCCTGGATATCCAGGCCTCCTGAAGGCCCCTGTGCACATGTGCACGCACACGCGCGCGCGCGCGCACACACACACACACACACAGTTACACAATGGCATCACAAACATTGTGTGCCTCCCTTAGGGACTGCCCTGGGGGATGAGCCCCGACAGCACAGCCAGCGAGTCGCACAGGATGCTCCTGGTGAGCTGGGTGGACACCAGGTCCACAGCCTGGGCTCCCTCGCCTTTCTCCAAGCCTGGGAGATCAGCACAGGGACCTGAGTCAAGGACCAGGGTGGACTGTCCCCCAGGGAGCTGCTCTCTGCCCATTGAGTCCTCGGCCCCAGGGTGGTCCTCTGCCTGGCAGCTCAGGCCTCCCTTCCCCTCCTCGCCAACACTGGCCAGCAAGGGCACTGGGCCTGGGGGAGAGGCTGCTGGGACTGCAGACCAGGGTGTTGGGGGTGTGGCTGTCCTTCTGGATAGGGGCCCATCCAGGCCTCCCAAGAGGGTCCCCGACCCTGGCTCACGCTCTGCACACTCAGTGCCCCACACCCCTCCCCGGGGCCTGCCCATGTGGCCCGGGGACTCCTCAGGCGCCACACCAGCCCAGAACCCCAAGCCCAGAGCAGGAGCCTGGCGCCCACCCTGAGTGCCCAGTAGCACCCTCGTGTCACTAGCCACCAGCGGCCTCAGCAGAACCTGTTGGGCCACACAGGCTACTTGGGATAGACTCAGGGTCAGTGCCAATGGCCTTGGGAGCCCCTTAGGGGCACTGCCTGTCCCTTCACTCAAGGGGGACCCTGGGCAGCTGGCTGCTTCTAACCCCTGACTGCCCAGGGCTCGGCTCCCCACAGCAGAACTTGATTTACCCAATTTGCCCTCGAGACTTCCGCCCTTCCCAGGCACCCCCAGGCACAGCCCCAACTCCTGTGGCCCTGGGGACAGTGCTGCTGGCAGAGCCTCCTCAGAAAGATCCTCGGTGGCGAGGGAGGTGTCCTCCCCCAGAGGGTCCTCTGAGCCCCCAGAAAACATGGCCTCCTCGGGAGGGGAGGGGAAGTCTTCTGAGCACGGGTAGGCCTCCTCCCTGGCCCTCTGTGCTTCAGGGGTGGGAGGCGGTGGGGGCAAGTGGGCATCCCTGTGGGCGGGGGACAGGAGGTCTCTACTGCCACAGGACAGCTCCTTGTCAACTGGAGGCAGGATCCCAGCCCAGAAGCCAATGGCACCTGGGGGACCGGCCTCCTCCAGGGCAGCAGGGCCTCCACCCCCCCGACACCCAGGCACCTGGCTCCCGGCAGCTGGAGAGTCCAGTCCACTGGGGACCTCAGGAGTCTGCAGGGCCAAAGGGACCTCGGGCTCCGGCGAGGCCTGTGGAAGTTCCCTCTGGGTGGACAGACTCACAGCAGCACCCCAGAGCTCCTCCTGGCAGTCAGCGGGGGCCTGGGGAGGGGTCAGCCCTCCTCTGCTGAAACACACCCCTCCAGAGGTGGAGGTCCCCGGAGGAGAGGACAGTGGTGGGTCTAAGTCACTGGTGGAAGGGGTCTGGGATAGGAGCCCCTGGCCGGTGGTCTCAGGGGAGGCCGGCTTGGTTTTCCCCATACTCGATCCACGGGTGAGGCTTCTGCTGGCTCCAGAAGATTCCTGTCCCTCTCTAGGGCCCAGGAGAGGAAGAGGCACTTGAGGCCGCCCACTTTTCTTGAGGTCGGATGAGCCACCTTCAGGCCAGGAGCTCCCTGAGGCTGGCCCTGCACCAACACCAGCTTCCCACGGGTTCTCTCTGCTGTCCTCATCCCAGATTTGGTTGGAGGCTTCTGACAGCTCTGACCCTGACCTTGGATAGAGGGCGTCTGGGAGGGACAGTGGCCAGCTTTCCTGCAGGAGGCTCTGCCTGGACTCTAGGCCTCCTGCCACGGTCACCTCCATGGAGGAGACACCCAGGGACCCAGCCCCATTGCCCCCCTGCCTCTGCCAGGACATGCATCCTGCACCCCCAGAAGCACCACCCGGCTGAGGGTCCCCCTGGTGGAGCCCCCAGGACAAAGGTGGGGTGAGCCCCTCCCAGGAGTCATGAACAGAGAGATCCCCAGACTGGTCGAGGTCAGCGTCTGGGGTGACCTCAGCTTCCAAGCCAGACAGGGAAAGGGAGCTGTCAGAGAGCTGGACCAGGGTGGCTGAAACTTTTTGAAATTCCTCGAGAGAGGAGCAGGAC
The DNA here is from genome assembly GCF_964194105.1 of Spermophilus citellus. NCBI lineage: Eukaryota > Metazoa > Chordata > Mammalia > Rodentia > Sciuridae > Spermophilus > Spermophilus citellus. Next base: position 1,627,312 of record NC_138183.1, on the reverse strand, counting down.
GGGTCACTCGCAGAGCCTGTGGAGGAGGTGGGGGAGGAGGCAGGAGCCTCTGAAGACCCTGAGCAGGTCCTGGAGGCAGACTCCAAGTCCAGGTCCAAGGGGGCTCCCAGCTGGGGTGCGGGGCTGCTTGAGCGAGGGGCTGCAGGAGCTGCTGGGACAGGACAGGTCTCAGATGACATGACAGTGGTCACAACCTGCCCTGGGGCAGTGCCACCCTATACCAGCAAGGGCAGTCCCTCCCTGTGGCCCCCACAGCCAGTGGTTCAAAGTCAGAACACCCCAACAAAGGCAGAAAAAGGTCAGTGGTGCCAGAGCAACGGACCCTCAGCCCACCTGCCGGTAGCTACCCCCATCCGCCCACCAGCAATGGGTCACTCCTGAGTCTCAGCCGTCGACAGACAGTGGGACTGGCTCTGCTTGCTTTTCACTGGTGATGCCCTGGGGAGGGGCCTGGGCAGGGTCCCTGCAGCTGGGCATAGGGAAGATAGGACTGTGTGCTGTGGGGAGAAGCCCAGCTCTGATTTAGGAACTGCTCTGGGATGACCCTTAAGTGGGGACTTGAGAGTCCTGGAGCTGACATTGAGAGTCCCTGGAGGGGAGGGGGGCATCACCTGGGAAGGCAGCCAGTCGGGGAGTCTCCAGCCAGGCAAAGGGGACCCCCAGGTCCTGCCGACAGGCCTCTACCCTGTAAGCACATTGGTAGAGAAGTCCTGGAGCACCCCCCAGAGGGAGTCCTGTCCTCCTAGTTCCCAGGGCTCATGGTCAGGGACCTGCAGGAGGTCAGTCAACTCTACCATACTCTCAGGAACATCCCTCCAGCCATCTACCACCTCCATGCTTCACATCTGCACACAGGGCTCCTTGGGGTGAGGCTTGTCTTTGGGGGCCATCTGGCCCCAGCCCCACTGAATCAGGTAGGAGATGTGGCACTCCTCCCTGAGAACACACGATCCCATGGTAGCCCCTCTGCTGCCCCCCAGCTGCACCTTGGGTCCATTCATGGGGCACCATCTTTTTTTCAAAAAGGAAGGTGAACCGAAGGATGTCTCATGGCTGGGCATGAGGTCTCAGCAACCAGAGGGCAATATGCTGGCCAGCCCTGTCACCCGGGCTCAGAGCCCCACCCTGCTGGTCCCTCACCTTTGCTCCCCTGGCTGCCAGTTCTCCACATCCTGGGGCTCCCCCACAGGGCTCCCAGCCACAGTGAGCCCCAATTCTGCCCCTTCTTGGCTTGTGCTGCTCTCAGCCACCTGCAAGAAACACGTCAGAGAAATGACAGGTCTGGGTGTGGCCTCTGCTGGAGCACTGGCCACAACCCTGGGCTGTGGATGGAGCCTTCACGCCTCCAGAGACCACGTGGAGCAAAGGCCATTCCCCCAGTGAGGGCTGTTGAGAGCCCCGCTCACCAGACACCCTCCTCCCACCACGGAAAAGACTTTGTCCGCCCAGGGATTGAGTGTCGGAGCAAGGCCCACAGAATCAATGAATCTCAGGACCCTGACCCTTCCAGAAGGGCTTCAGAGGTCCCATCCCATAGACCTCATGTGATGGCAAGGCCACCCCACAGGGCCAGGCCCCTATGGCTGGCAGGACCCCACCCAACTCACTCTGGCTTCCTGGGGACTGCAGGAGCCCTCTCTGCCCTGAGACTGCTGACTCTGTTCCACCAAGTTCCCCCTGGGGCTGTCTGTTGGAGCGGGGGGACTCTCTTCTGCTAAGGCAATCCTTGGCTTGGTCTGAGAGTCTCCTGGAGGACAAAGGTACTGTCATCCCCAACAGGCACAGACAAGGAGACAGAGGGAGTGACTTCTAAGAATTCTGAAGCCACATGAAAAAAAAATCTGAATATTTGAAATGGACACAACACTTCCTTGTGGTGTCTGGTTAGCATGAGGACATAAAAACACGTGGTGATCTGCTAAAAATACCCTCTGCATAGTTAGTGACAGAGGTCCCAGAAAGAAGCTTATAGAAAATGTGTTTTAAATTTAGAGATCTCACTCCCCGCTTTGGGGACTCTCCTGCAGGCCCCTGGGAAACCCCATTCCTTTCCCTGTTTCCTCCCCACCCATGCTGAGCTGAGCTGAGGAGCACCCACTCCCAGCTGGACACTGGTGGGGGACACAGAAGGCCAGGCAGGGGTGGGCCTTGGACATGGCAGGTCATCCGTAGCAGAGCTGGAAGGCCGCCAAGTGGGGACAGAGCAGTCACGGCAGAGCCTCTCTGGGTCGATCATCATCTCCCTAGACCTGAGTTCTACCTGGGCCTCAGCAGGGTGCTGGGACCCTGATGCCCTTAAGGGAGCCAGAGCTGTGTACCCGAAGCTCTTGTCCATGGCCCTTGGTGAAGGCCAAGACAATGGGGACCATGCAGGGAGGACCCTGGCTTCCTAAGGACCATGACAGGTGTCAGCCAGGGAGACCCTGCAGACTGTCTTCTGGCCAGCAAGCAGCAGAGGCCGTGTCAGGCAGCCCCAAGGCGAGTCCCAGGCCACCCACCAACAAGCTCCAGATCACAGGCCAGTAACTCCAGTCCCTGAGCCTCAGTCTTCTTCTCTGCAGGGTGGGTACGACAGGCATGCTCACCTCAAGAGGCAACACTGTCCCTGAAGGGAGTGTGGACACCTGGCTGACGTGTGTGGGGGCAGAGGGCAGTGATGCCCCTGGACGGAGGCTTTAGGCCAAACATGTTGAAGCAAGTTACAGAAACCTGGATGGTAGCCGGCCTGGGCCTGACGCTGGCAGAGTAGGGCAGGCCATGGAATGCCCTGAATGCCTGCCATGCCTCCAGCTTTGCCAGAGGCACACTTCTCGGAGGCAACCTGGTGTTCAGCTGGTCTAACCTCTTCCCATCCCACTTGATCCACCCTGAGGTTTGTCTCCTGAACCCTGGATGCAGGGAGCCTCCCTCAGTCCAGCAGACTTGCCAGGGAAAACAGTGTCCTTCCTGATCCTGAGGGTGGACGTTGAGAGGGCTTCTGGGCAAGGCTGTACCCCAGCAGTGGGCAGCTCTGGGGTTCCACCCCAGGCACCAAGGCCAGCTGGGCCACTGAACACTCCACCAGGACACCCTGCCAGAGCTGAGAGCAGGTCTCCTCCTGCCCTGGGCCAGAAAGCTAAGAATGTGACACGTGCAAAACCCTCATGTCAGGCAACAGAGATGCTTCTGGTGAGGCTGGTTTCCAAACCCTTAAAGATGGTTCCAGATAAGCCAGGTTGTGACAAGACACTCCGAGCCAGTCATGACTTTTAATGCCCCAGAGAGCCACATCACCTCCCTTAGGACACAGAGCAGCAGGCTTCCAGCTGTGAAAGGATCTGAGAGCAGGCCCTTCCTCTCTGGCTTTCCTTGAGGGCCTCTCTGGCTTCCCTGGCTGCTGGGCCAGCCTTGGACAGGATCTACTGGACGCAGGGAAGCTGCTGGCAGGATCCACACTGGGGCGGCCCACAGACTCTATCTAGGGGGCTTACCTGCAGGTGGCTCTTTTGCTTCCTGTGGCCTGGGCTGAGCTCTGGGGGTGCTCCCCTCCACCTCTGCGGCCTGCATCTACAGGACAGGACAGAGATGCCAGGGATGCAGGTCACCGGGAGAGCAGCTGCCGAAGACTGGGAGAGCCAAGAGGCCCACTGGCACCACAGGGGCAAGGGCACGTGGGCATCCAACATCCCAACCAAAATCATGCTGCAGGCCGGCAGGATGGGGGCCCCAAGCAGGCAGGGCTGGGGAAATGGGGAAGAGGCTTCCTGGGATTTCATACAGGAAAGTCTGGGCCTGGCAGCTGTCCGAAGCTCAGAATGTTCAGCACGGGGACACGAGGCTGCTCCCCAGGCTCTGAAGACACAGTCCTGAGAGTCACAGACCTTGGATGGCCTGCAGGGAGCCCCAGACCTGGAGACGAGCAGAGCCAGCTGCTGGGGAAAGCTTGACACAGATGCCTGTCTGCTTGTCCCTCTGTGGAGCCCAGAGCTCTGTGCACTAGCCACCACCTCCAGGGACGTCACGGCTGCTCCTAAAGGTTTTCCCTTGCACCTTCGTCTCCCCCAATCACAAAACTGACTCCCCTCTCCTCTTCCCAAACCTCTTCTGATCCCTCTGCCCATAGATTCCAATGTCCCAGAGGCACCGGCTTCACCAGCACCCCTCCAGACTGTGTGCCAGGGTACCCTGGGGTTCCAAGACATTGCCCAGAGGCCACGCTGGGCCTGAGGATTCCCGTGAGCTGGGCCCCATGCCCCTCTGCAATGCACCACCCACACGCCCATGTCCATTTGCTTTCTAGGGTTTGTCTAAACTTGTGTCACTGCTTTGAGACCAGCACTCTAGCTGGAGGAATGTGAGAAACTGGAGAGCCAGAGCCAGCAAGGAGGGTGGGGGCCCCACGCTTGCCATTTGGAGTGAGGGGAGAGACCATCCCTTTCACAGGCCTTGCCTAAGGCAGAAAGGGCCCTCGGAGGCCACGTGCAGAAGGCAGGATTGTGTCTCAAAAGATGTGTCCGAGTCTTAACCTACAGAACTTAGGAATGGGAAGTTATTTGAAAATAAGGTCTTTGAAGATACAATCAAGGATCCCTAGATGAGATCGTGCAGGAGTTAGGGTGGCCCTAAATCCAATGACTGATACTCTTAAAAGAGAGAAAAGAGAGGAGATAGACACTGAGGAGCAAAAAACGACATGGGAGAAAAGAGACACAGGAGAAAGGCCACGGGAAGTCGGAGGCAGAGGCTGGAGCAACTCGGCTGCAAACCCAGGGACATCTGGAGCCAGCAGGGGCTGGAAGAGGCAGGAAGGACCCTCCCCAGGAGTTTCTGGAAGCAGCACAGACTTCGGACCTCTGGCCTCCAGAAAACAGCCCTATTGTTCAAGCCACCCAGCTGTGGAACTCTGTCATGGCAGCTCCCCATCCCACCCCATCACTGTCCAGAGCGGGAGGCTGAGGCCCAGGAGGGGAAGGATGTGGTAAGTACAGATGGGGCACAGGCTAGGTGGCCATGCCAGCTGCCCTCAGGACTGGTGCATTGGGACAGAGGAACTTCTTCTGGAGGAACCAACAGCAAACAGGCCAACCCATGCCCTGCCGTGTTCCTGCCTGGAGGCTCAGTTCTGAGCAGGAAAGATGGCTCCTGCCAGGCTTGGCCCTCTCTCTACCCTCGCCTGAAGCTGGACATTGCTGCTGCCCCTGGCTGGTCACTGTACCTGACCCTGCCTGGCAAGTCTCAGGCCTCATTGGGGGCAAGCCTAGGAGCTCTGAGCAGCTGCTCCTGTCAGAAGCCCTCTGCAAGCAGGAGAGCCTGTTTGGGCATCCCTCTGCTGGCACCCAGCGCCCTGTGTTGAAGTGTAGCATGGGGTGGCCTCCTGCAGGCAAGCCCACAATGCACTCTGCTAGCCACACACCCAGCCTGGTGGGCAGAATGTAGGTCTGTCTGACCCCAAGCTAATGCAGCTCCCAAGATATGTGGAGCCCAGTGAGCCCGTGACCATTTGTCCTCAGCTGGCCACTGCTGCTGCCATGCCCAGCTACCTTGATCCATTTGGCTGCCACTCTCCACCAGTGGGTGGCTGGCTTCAGGCGTGATCTCTCCCCATGCAGACCTTGGAGGCTGCAGGTGACCATCAGCATGGGGAGCTGTCTCAGGGGGTGCCTTCTCCAGCTGCACAGAGGGAGGCCTGAAAGACAACAGAGGGCAGAGGTGACTGCCCACCCTGGCTGATCCCTCCCACCATGCCCACCCACACCACAGCAAGTCCCTGTCCCAGGAACAACCTCCTGCCACATCTAGGAGCAGCTATGGCCAGCAGCTATGTGGAAGGCAGGGGCTGGTCCCTCCCTATGCAGAAGCTTTCCAAGCAGAGCCTCTTGCCCACAGATGGGGCTTCTGCAGTGGGGTACGGTGCTGGGATGTGGCTGGGAAAATGTCTGTCTTCCTCCCCAGCAGAAGGTCCATCAAGGTTTCTGCATGGAAACCAACCACCTGCCTATGGATCAGCACTTGTGGGTGCACAGTGGGCTCTGTCTGGATCCTGGGAGGCACAGAGTACATCCATGCCTGCTGCCAGGCACTGGGCACCCATCCTACCTGCCTAAGCCACACTGACAGGGCAGCAAGAGCCTGACCTGGCACAGCCTCAGGCAGCAGGAAGGGAGGGATGCCAGGTCTCCAGAATCCTTCTGGTTAAGAACAAGGAGGTAAGCCTGCTCTGGAACATTCTGCTGCTCTCTCAGTGCCCCTGGCAATACATCTGCTGCCCTTGTCCCCACAGGAACCTGCACAGCTCACAGCCCCCACCCAAGGTGGCCCTGAGAGTGTCCCTCCCAGATTCACACTTGGGCAGGAGGAGGGCAGGACCAGATGAGTTTGTGGAGGGTGGTGATCAGCCAGAGATGCTTGATGCTGGCTGCCCAGGGAGGTGGGGCCTCTAGGGTCCCTGTCCACCTGTCCCTCAGGGCAGGCATGGAAGCTGACCTGGATGGAATGGAAACAGGCCCTTCCAGAGGCACCTCCCCCCAAACCCTTCCAGCGCCAGCTGAGCTCTCAGGACAGGACCTGTAACCCCTCATCCCCTGTCCTTGTCTCTCTCTCGCTCCTCAGGGACACAGGGTCAGACACTTGCTCATGGATGCACCCAACCCCCAACACTCACAGTCAGACACGGGAACCCGGCGTGCCTGTCTCCGGGCACTACCACCTGCTCCGGGCTGGGCTTTACCTGAGCCTCCTTCCCCTCTGTCTGACTCTCAAACAGCGACTAGCTTTGCTGCTGGGCTGAGGGAAGCCCGAAGGATGGGCTCAGCCTGGCCTCAGGGTCCAGAGCCATGTGGGTGCTGGCAGCCCTCCTCCAGCCCTCCAGACCCCGGGGGCCAAGCGGTGGAGTCCGCCTGGTCGCATTTGCAGATTCCCAGGACTTGTGACTGATGGCACTGGGATTACCCGGCGGTTCCTGCTGCAAACTGTCCTAGAAGGAAGCCCCTGGAGCTGACGACTGGGTGAGCAATGGCTTCCTAAGCTGGGGGAGGTCCCCAGGCTAGAGATAGCTACTGGGTGGTGGCCAAGGGCGTCCCTGAGGAGGCTGCCCCTGGGAGTAGCCCCTCCTGGAGAGAGGGTCTCCCTCCGTGTCTACCCCACTCACAAGGTTGCTGCTTGGAAGGTGGGTTTTGCCACTAGAGTCTAGGGTCGCTGGCCCTGGGGGCGGAAGTGCAGGGGAGAGGGCCTCCCCTAGTCCAGGGGCACTTTAACCTGGGAAGGAGGCGGAACATTTCTAGCATGGAGAAGCCAGGAAGCTCGTGATGGGAAAATCAGTGCTGTGCCCATGGCCAGCCCTAGGTTGGGAAGCATTGGTCATCAGACCCCACCAAGACTCAGCACGGGCAGAACTCCTTGTCTCCCACTGCAAACCAAGTGGCCGTGTGGCCATGCTCAGAGAGGGCCTGGCCACCACTGGCCACAGAGCACAGCAGCCCTAGGAGGGTTCCAGAGGCCCAGGCTGCCACACGGTGCTATCTACTGCCCCAGTAAGCCATCCACCTTCTCTGTCCCCCATACCCCACGGCAGCCCTGGAAGGCCCCACGGCCAACCAGAGCCAGGAAAGCATGGCTGCTGCTGCTCCTCCCCTGGAGCCAGGGCAGCTCTGGGCAGCTGGCAGGAGCAGGCTCCCTGGTGCCCTCGAAGCCCCTCACCCACCCTGGGGGGCTGAGTGAGGTAGGCCCAGTGGCAGCAAGCAAACACACGGGCTTTTAATGGCAAGTGTCAGGGCCAGGGCCCCCTGGAACCAACTCACTGTGAGACTTTTGAGCATTCAGGGTTTCTCTGGGGACATTGGCTGGTGGGACTGTGAGGCCTGGGTGCTATCAGCGGGCAGAGGTCTCCCTCCAGTCGTTGCCTAGGCTCAGAACCCTTCTCTACGGTGGCCTTGACTTCAGGGCTGGAATTCTAGGAAAGAGCAGAGTGAGCCTCATGAGGCCACCCATGTCCTCCTGGGAGAGCAGGGGATAGGCACATGTAGCAGCAGCCACAGCAGGACAGCACACAGCACCGTGGAGCCCACTGACAGGTGCAGAAAGGAGCCTCAGAGTGGGTGCCCTTGCCCCAGGCTGGCCAGAGGCACCTCCAGTGAACCCTGGAATCAGGCTGCCCATGGTCCTGCAGGCTGGCCTGGGGCAGATGCTTCAGAAAGCCTAATTCATTCAGTCCTGGTCCCCACCCTTAAGACCTCAGTCACCCCAGTGTAGAGAGGAGATGCTCAGGTGGGGACAGCACTTAGCTCAACCAGGGGCAGCCCCTGCCCCTTGCCACAGCCTATTCCAATCTGTCAGCTAGTGGGGAGGGGAAGCTGGAGTCCTCCACCCCAGGACACAGTGGCTGCTAGGTGCCCAGGAGCTGGCCTCCCTGAGGAGCCCCAGGCCATATTCTCCTTCCTTGGACCATAGAGGTCCACTACTCTGCCTACTCTAGTTCTTTGCCCCTGCTGAGGAAAGCCCGGGGCACCTCCACCTCAGCCCGTCCTCCTCTCCTTCCTCATGGCTCCCTGCCTCTGCCGGGGCCTTTCTCCATGCCCTTGGCCTGGAGTACCAGCCACGACCACTGGAAGTCTCTCTCCTCAGGCAGGGACAGCCAGGGCACCTCTGCCAGGAAACCTTCTCAGGGGGGCATGCCTAGCAGGTTCCTCCTACCCTCACCCCTGGAGTCCCTTTCTACCTGAGGTGACAAGCATTTTTACAAGGGACTTGCACACTCACACAAAACAGCCAGGGGACAAGCATCCTGCACCCAGATGAGAGCACCCACCTGTGGCAGCTGGGTCTGTGACCGAAGCTCCTGACGAGGGCAGGTGGCAGAGCTCTGCGCTGTGAGGACGGCCTTCTGATGCTGTGCGAGCTGCTTCCTGTCTTGGTGCATGGACAGGTGAAAGGCCCTCAAGTGCTGGATTTCCCTCTGCACCAGCCAAAGAGGACAGGTCAGACAGGCATCCCAGCCCACAGCAGCTCCCACATGGAGGGAGGGGGCAGAATTGGCCAGGGGCACCTGGGGCACCCTGACCCCACACTGCCAGCCTTGCATTCCCCTCACATGCCCCTTGCCAACCCTTCCTGCTCAGCTTCTTGGCTGCAAGTTTGGCCAAGGTGGCACCAGCCAGAGGCAGGAGGGAAGCAGAGGGTTCAGCCTCCCTCTTCCTGGGTTCTGGGCGCTGCCCCACCTCTGCCCCTTTATTAAACCTTCCCAAGCTCCAGGAAAGAGACGCTACTGTTCAGGTGGGAAACTGAGGCCTTGAGATGGAGGGCCACTTGCCCAAGGCCACACCAGCAGGAGGCTGAGGCTGGCCTGGAGCCAGCATAGGGGCCTGCTCCATTTCAGCCTTGTTGCCCCTCAAGCTATGGACTCTCTGGGGTACCACGGAAGGTGCCCCAGCTGTGGTGTTGGGTGGTCACGTCCCCAGCCCCGAGGGGCAGGACACCTCCATGTTACCCCGTCCGGGCCATACCTGCTCTTTCTCACGCCTGCTGAAGGCTCCCTGCGGCCTCTCCAACAGGGTTTTCTGCACTGCCTGGGGTCGCTTTCTCAAAGCCAGACACCTGAGAGAAGAGTGCGCCAATCTGGAGGATCTGTGCAAGTGGACATCGAAAGCCACAGACGGGGCCAGCCCAGGGTGGCCAAGTGCACCCGTATGCCCTTCTGCAGACCAGGTGCTGGGACAAGTAGTTATGCACGGCAGGTGTGAGGGTCTGGGGTAGTCCAGGCTGCCACTTTTCCCACCCCTCACTACCTCTTTGGGGTCTAAGATACAGAGGCTGGCCAATGGCAGCACCTCCCACCTGGGGACCCAGCACAGCCTGGTACTTCTCGGCAAAGGGAGGCAGGCCTCCACCGGGGGCAATGTCAAGAGGCTTCTGAATACATGCTTGCTGAGGAGGCTGTGCCACTTCTTTTTTGAGGAAGGGCACAGGGCATTGAACTCAGGTACGGCCACTGAACAACATCCCCAGCCCCTTCCCCCTCCCCCCTTTTTTGGTATTTTATTTAGAGACAGGGTCTCACTGAGTTGCTTAGAGCCTCGCTTTTGCTGAGGCTGGGTTTGAACTTGTGATCCTCCTGCCTCCACCTCCCTAATCCTCCTGAGCTGCTGGGATTACAGGCGTGAGCCACCACTTTTGGCACAAGGCTGTGCCACTTCTAAGAACGCTCCTTAAGAACATCATCTCTCGGGTGTTCCTTAGGAGGGAGAAGAGGACTAGCTGGAAGGCCCGGCAACTGCACCAGCCAAGGGAGAGACAGCTCTGGAAGCAGTCCCCCTGCGTGTTGAAGAGTCACATGGTGATTTGGCATCTCAGATGAATGTGTATGTGCAGCTTAAGTCCAGTGTTTCTGTGGCCACGCGTTTCCCTCAGCAACACCAGACAAGGGTCACTTGAAAACAGGCACAGGCAGTCTCCGAGGCGGGCTGCGAGGGGTATTCCCGTCTCTCTTGTTTGGGGTGCTTTACTGCCTTACCTAACATCTGCGCAGTGTTCCCCTACTGCCCGCTAGACCCGGAGGGGCGGGGCCACGATGAGGGCGGGGCCACCGGGAAGGCGGGGTCAACCCGAGGGCGGGACCTTCTGGGCGCACCGCGGCGGGGTTTCGGGGCTGGGCCAGCCAAGCAGGCCCTCACCCTAACTCGTGCTTCATGCAAGCCAGCTGGGCGCGCTGCTTCTCCTCGAGGGCCATCTCGCGTAGGCGCTGCAACTCGGCCTGGTGCAGTGGGCACAGCTTCTCCTGCAGGCTCTGCTCCAGCATCCCGACGGTGAAGAGGCTGAATGGTCTGGAAGCTGCGGCATGGGCACTTCCGGGCCTCGAAGCGTTCCCCTGGGGCGAGGCAGATCGACGCAGCCACGCAGCCACGTCACCGCCAAGCATCTAGGCCAGTCCTGGGACCGGTCTCCAGGAGCGGTGCCTATCCCTGGGGAGGAGGCCACCGCCTCCAGGAAGCCCTCCGGGACTGGCTGCCGCGCTCATCCCGTTGCCATGCCCCCCTACCCTGAGAGGTGCCCCTCCCCACTGTGAGCTCTCTGAGGGCAGGTGGGGTCATCATCGAGGCCACATGCCTGGCCCTGATCCAGGCGGTGCAGGTGCATTTGTTTGTGCTCTAGAGGGTTCCAGAAAGCACAGCCACCTGCCCTGAAATGTACAAGCTGGGTGGGGAAGCACCCTGTTGCAAGGCCTGTCCCCACCTGTCACCCAGGGTGGAGGGCCCAGCTGGGGAGGCTGTCAGCTGGAAGGGTGGGTGATGTGATGGCAGAGTGAACCGACCAGCAGGGCCCAGTGTAGACCCCAGTGCACTGATGTTCCCTGCCCGTGCCCCTCACCCCCACTCTCCCTGTACCTGGTGGGTAGGGCTGTCCAGAGGGCAAAGCCTGGTCAAAGGCAGCTGGGAGGGGGCTGGGTCGGGCTTCCCCACCTCTGAGAGAGAGAGCAGGCAGTGGCTGGGTCAGTGCCCTGTCCAGGGCCTTCCTACAGGAGGGCCTCCCAAAGGTAGACTGGGCAGTTTGGTGGCCCACCCACCCCCAACTTGCAACTTCACCAGCATCTCATAGGGCCACAGAAGGGAGCCTTGGCCAGCTTTTTCCTGATGTGAAGTTCTGGGGTTTGACCCCCCAATTGAGGGAAAGATCAGACCAAAAGTTGAAGAGCAGAGAGATGACAGCCCAGTCGCCTTGCTTCCACAGAAGGGGACACTGAGGCCAGAGGGGGATGGCTCCCAGGTCCAGCCCCAGCAGAGTCCAGATTCCTGACTTAAGGAGCTGCCTGGCTGCTGACCTGTGCTGGCCATCCTGCTGTGCTGGGAATGGCAGAGAAAGGACCCTCCCTCTACTTTGAAAAGATCATTAGGGACTCTTGCTTCCCACCAGGAGACATGGGATTAGGTTTTGGATTTACCATTCCATCTGAAACAACTAAAAAAGTCTCATGTTATGCTTGTTCACACACAGGAGAGGACGGTTCTCCATGTGCTGAATATCTGACAGCGGAGCACAGTGACCACTGGTAGAAAAGTGGCAAGGCCTCCATCGTCACAAGCCCTGGGAGTTTCCAAGCTGCAGGGAGGGAACCCCGCCGGTGGGACACCTGAGCAGAGTGGTGGAGCTGACCCTGGAGAGACCAGCGGCTGCAGTTGGTGGGACAGACTGCGAGGGGAAAACCTCGGGGGTAAAGAAGCAGCAGGCTGAGGCGCAGCTAGTGGTGGAGCGCTTGCCTAGCGTGTGCAAGGCCTGAATTTGGTCCCCAGCACCAAAAATGAAATAAAAATAAAAACAGCAACCACAGGCCAAGGCATTCAGGAGGACCAGGAGACTGAGACCAGTCAGGCGAGGAGCTGGTGACACCTGGCTCACTGGGCAGACAGAACTTTCTGGCCTTGGTTGTAGGAATAACTAGCTCCAGGCTGAGCACGGATCCGGGTCTGCCTCATTAATTACGAACGCAAGGCCTGAGAGGCTCAGAGTAGTTCAGACCACTGCATTCCAGAGCAAAGCTTCTGAAAATGCGAGGAACACAGAACACCTAGACCCCACAAGGAAGCATGCGTGGTGTCCAGCAGTAAGCAATGCAGCAGGGGCACAGCCAAACCTGGCCCCGGCTTGCCAGTGTTGGACTGGCGGAGAGTAGACACAGTGCATATGTCTAAAAAGTTAAGTGGAGGGCTGGGGCTGGGGCTCAGCGGTGGCGACCTTGCCTGGCATGTGTGAGGCACGGGGTTCGATTCTCAGCACCGCATATGAATAAATAAAGGTCTATCAATAACTAAAAAAAATGTTTAAAAAAAAGTTAAGTGGAATCAAGGAGGACATGAAAAAAGAAAAGTTTCAAAGGAAGCTTTTACTTTTTTAAAATGTTTTTTGTAGTTGTAGATGGACACAGTACCTCTGTTTTTTAATTGTTTATTTATATGTGGTGCTGAGGATGGAACCCAGGGCCCCAGATGTGCGAGGCAAGCGCTCCACCACTGAGCCCCAGCCCCAGTCCCTCAAGGAGGCTTTTAGAGACAGAAACAATAGCTGTGGTCATCAGAGCCCTCGGTGGCTTCCAGGCAGATGGACACCAAGGACGCAGGCCATAGGGAGAGGAGTGGAGGGAGCAGGAGAAGCATTTGAAAAGCAGAACTGCAGGTTTTCACCTGGGTCCAAGAGTCTCAACACACGCCTGGCACAAGAAACATGAGGAGAACCACACAAAGCACATCGCCACCCAAGTGCTCAAGACCTCAACAGATGTAGTGGCAGAGGAAAAAGCAGAAGTAGTCACCTTCAGACCAGCAAAGGCGCCGAGGACAATAGGCCACGTCCTGCCCCCCAGTGCTGGGGAGGAAGCCGAGGCTGCCCAGCGCTCCACCAGTGAGCTGCACTTCCAGCCCCAGGGAATGTCTTCAAAGTACTGAGAAAAAGGTGTGCACCCGACTCCGAGGGCAGCAGACCATCCGACAAATCCCGAGCCATAACAAAAGTGTCACACGTTGTCCCTGTCGACCTCACTGCCAGAAATGGTTTCCTTTCAGGCAGAAGGAAAGTAACAGCGGGTAGAGATCCAGACCCACGCCAAGGAATGGGGACACCAGAGACCAACAGGACAACTGCAATTCAAAACCCACAACAGGGTCATCAACTTTAAATGAGATAACAGCAATGCGCTGTGGAGGAGGCGACCTATGTGGGTGAAATGTTGGCCACTCCCAGCCTGAAGTGCTGTGAGAGCCCTGGCTGTGGCGAGGTGGAGGAACGTCACCCGCAGGCAGAGCAGGCGTCCTGGTGTTCCCCAAACCAGCACTCAAGCAGCAGGGAGCTACAGCTCACAAGCCAACAAGAGAGACGAGATGGAATGATTTTGAAAACACTGTTTAATGCAAAAGGAGGCAGAAAAACTAGAGAAGAAAGTGAAGGACAGACAGCCCGCGAAAGACAAGCAGCAGGATGGGAACCAGAGCTAAGGAGGTGGGTGGTCACTTCCTCGGTGGGCAGAGGAAGCAGGGCCAGGTTTACAGAAGGCAGGGTGTGAGTCCACTGCCCGCAGGAAGCACTCGCAAAGCCATGCAGCAGATTCAAGGTGGGGGTGGGAAGGAGGACCCAGGCCTAGCTGAAGCCCAGGGCCCCTCATGTCGCTGCAGGCTTTGGGGCAGAGGCCTTGGGGATGAGGAGGGGTTTCCTGTGGGGAGGGGATCAACTCATCCAGGACACCAACAACCCTGAGTGTTTATGTGCTAAACCACTAGAACTGCCAGGAAAACTGGACAGACCCGGTCACAGCTGGATATCCGAGGACACCTCTCAGTGACCCTCAGGAATCCAGGTAGGAAACCCATGGGGGAGTGGATTTGAACCCCACCCCTAACCAAGTGACTTGACTGGCATGGGCCAACTGCAGCAGGGCGCACATGGGACAGCTCCCAGCACAGACCATGCCCCTGGCCACAGCCCAAGTCTCGCCCAGAGCAGAACCAGGAGGATACTTCATGGCCACAGGAGGAAACCAGAAAGGGCAGAGGAGCCAAGCCCCAGAAGGAGCACCTGTGTTGGGCCAGGTGCGCTCACAGTGGCCACGGCTAGCTCAGCAGAGCTAAGAGCTCTCCCCAGGCTTTGCCATGCCACCTGGGCACCTACGCAGGTCATGCAGGACACTCACCTGCAGAAGCTTCCTGGCCTGCCCCACTGGCTTGTCCTTCCTCAGGCACCTGGGGGCCCAGGGCGGCATCTCCACCCAGGGTTGAGGGTGCTCTGTCAGGTGAGGAAACCCAGCAGAGATGAGAGTCATCAGCACCAGACCTGCAGTGGGTGCCCTGCCCCTCCCACAGGTTGGGAGGGGCACTGTCCGAGCCTCAGCCTCACCTGGTTGAGGGCGAGGCTGGGCCAGATAAAGTCTGTGGCTCTGAGTCCCCAGAGATCTGCAGCTGCTCCAGCTTCGAAGCTGTCCCTGGCCTGGGCTGGGCTGAGTCTTTCTCCATCAGCTCCTGTGAGGACAGGGAGGCCCCAGAACCAGACCTCGTATGTCCATGACCTCACGGCCTGCTTGTCCATCCTCCAGTGGAGGTCCAGCCTTCTCCTGTCCCCATAGGGGTGGAAGAGTGGCGTGCCCAGCAGATGCAGAGCAAAACCAGGGCTGGGGGGCGGCCACAGCCAAAGGGGTGGGTCTGGGGCGTGGCACCAGGCTCTGGGGACCAGGAGGGAACTGGCCCTGAACCCCGTGACTGTGATGCCAGAGTGCAAGAGGAGGGAGGAGGAGGTGTGACGAGGGGACAGGAAGGAGAAGGGGCAGAGGGAACAGGGCCAGGTGCCTGTGCAAACTCACACCCACGTGCACACACCTCTGGTTCTGCTACTCTTCCTGGAACACCCCCCAAAAGTACTGAGCGTGCCTCCCACTAACAGTCCCTGGACACTGACAGCCCAGAATGAGCTGCTTCCTGGAAGGCTGTCACATCCAGCCAGGTCACGGCCATGGGCTGGGTCAGTGCCCCGCTGGCCTGAGGACCAGCTTCCCCTTCACAGGGCAGGTGCTGAGCTGCCTGGGCTACGAGTGCTGCCTGTCTGGTGGGGTGACGTGAGTCTGGGGTGCGTGGCTGCCAGAGTCCCTGCCTTCTCCTGAGAGTCCTGCTGGGAGTCTGCACACGGCACACACCTCAGGTCATGAATCTGGGCTCCAGCAGGGAGCCCTTGGCCTGGGTGCCTAGCAATCCTGGAACGTGGACAGGTGGGTGGCTGGATGGCCATCTGTGACCCAGCTGTGGTCCTACCACGGTCCCCTCAGTGTAGGCGCCCAGGACCCAAGTGGCCAGGTGTATGGTTCTCAGCTGAGCCCCCCGCCTCTGCGGCACCGTGGGCAAAGGCAGGGCCCCAGTTCCCAGTCAGTGTCTCTACTCAGCCCGTGGCCCTGCACCAAGAGAGCGGCATCTGCTTTAGAAGGACCTTGGGCTGGGATGTGCAGGGGCAGCACAGGGGACCAGGGAGGGGCGGCTGCCGACCTTGAGCTGGTGTTTGAAGAGCAGCTCGTCCAGGGCCATCTGCGTCTCCCAGACTTCATGTTCCGCCTGCTGCTGCAGAAGGGCCAGTCCCTGCGCCTGCTTCTGCTGGTTCAGCTGCATGAGAGCCCAGGCCTTAGGGTTCCTGGCAGGCCACGCCCTGCTGAGGACTGGACTCGTCCTCAGGGGATCACCCTGCGGCTCCCAAGCCTGGGCAGGGCCTGTGCCCCCAGACCACCCAACTGCCCTCCCATCCTGACCTGGGAAGGCCAGGCACCCTGGTCAGCCTGTCTCCCCCCACTGCCAAGCCCCATTCCCTGGCACTGCACGCATGGCAGGTGACAGAGGACCTCCCTGTTTCTAAATCCTACAGTTTCTGCTCAGCTCAGGGACAAAGGCTGGTTCTAGCTTATCCCCAAAACAGGAGAGGCCTAAGGGGACACGTAGTCATTCGGCTGACATCACAGGGGTGGGACATACCTTCAGTGACTCAAGAAAGCTTGAGGACTTCTGCTCCAAGTCAGCCAGGTGCCCGCTATGTGGGGTCTCCAGCATGCAGGCCCCCAGGCTCCTGCTGACCTGTGGACCATGGAGGAGGGGGCAGCTGAGCACCAGGGAACGCTCTTGGCCTCTTTCTCCTCTGGGCAGCCTCAGTGCTCCACGGCAGCCTCTCAACCTGTAGGGAAACTGAGGTACAGAGGCCAGGAGGGCAGGTGCCCAACTCCAGGGGCTGGTTGGCACCGACCCCATGAAGAAGAGCTCCTTCTTCCTTCTTCACAGCCCCACAGGAGGACACAGACAACTGCGGTACCGTCTGTCCCCCAGGCTGGCTCTGCCTAACCCTGACCATAATTCCCTCCAGGGCCAATGACAAACAAAAAC
The DNA here is from genome assembly GCF_964194105.1 of Spermophilus citellus. NCBI lineage: Eukaryota > Metazoa > Chordata > Mammalia > Rodentia > Sciuridae > Spermophilus > Spermophilus citellus. The sequence goes on along the minus strand of NC_138183.1, from coordinate 1,610,453 downwards.
CCCTCAACAAACAAACAAAACCCCACAAATGCCCAACAGGCTATTTGCAGAGACAATAGGAGCTACCAGACAGACCTGGGTCAAGCACTTGCTGGGAACCTCAAATCACTGCCAGGACCTTGTGGGGCCACGGAGTTCTCTACTTCTCTGGCACGAGGCCCCAAGATGGTATGACAAATGCCCAACAGTGTCCATATGGAGAAGAATTGAGAATAGACCCTTGTCTCTAACTCTGCACAAAAGTCAACTCAGAATGGATCAAAGACCTGGGAATCAGACCAGAAACCATGCGACTCCTGGAAGAAAATGTAGCAACATTCCAGCATTTAGGCACAGGCAACGGCTTCTCCATAGGACCCCTCAGCTCAGGAAATAAGGCCAGAGTTAATAGACGGGATGGCATCAAATTAAAAATCTTCTGCCCAGCCAAGGAAACAGGAACGTGAAGAGAGAACCCACAGAATGGGAGAAAATCTTTGTTAGCTCTCTTCTGACAGAGGACTAATATCCATATATATAAAGAGCTCAAAAAACTTTACACCCAAACCCCCAAATAACCCAATTAATAAATGGGCAAACAAATCAAACAGACACTCTCAAAAAAAGAAATACCAATGACCAATAATTGCTGATGATGTTGAACATTT